>NC_135232.1:872077652-872818902 GCF_051348905.1 Ranitomeya variabilis
TTCCCACATGTCTACTTTACATCAGCACAATTTAGGAACCAAATGTTTTTTTTGTTAGGGAGTTATAAGGGTTAAAAGATGACCAGCAATTTTTCATTTTTACAACACCATTTTTTTTAGGGACCACATCTCATTTGAAGTCATTTTGAGGGGTCTATATGATAGAAAATACCCAAGTGTGACACCAATCTAAAAACTGCACCCCTCAAGGTGCTCAAAACCACATTCAAGAAATTTATTAACCCTTCAGGTGTTTCACAGGAATTTTTGGAATGTTTAAATAAAAATTAACATTTAAATTTTTTTTGCACAAAATTTATTTCAGCTCCAATTTGTTTTATTTTACCAAGGGTAACAGGAGAAAATGGATGCCAAAAGTTGTTGTACAATTTGTCCTGACTACTCCGATACCCCATATGTGTGGGTAAACCACTGTTTGGGCGCACCGCATAGCTCGGAAGGGAAGGAGCGCCATTTGACTTTTCAATGCGAAATTGACTGGAATTGAGATGGAATGCCATGTTGCGTTTGGAGAGCCCCTGATGTGCCTAAACATTGAAACCCCCCACAAGTGACACCATTTTGGAAAGTAGACCCCCTAAGGAACTTATCTAGATGTGTGGTGAGCACTTTGACCCACCAAGTGCTTCACATAAGTTTATAATGCAGAGCCGTAAAAATAAAAAATCATATTTTTTCACAAAAATTATCCTTTCGCGCCCAATTTTTTATTTTCCCAAGGGTAAGAGAAGAAATTAGACAACAAAAGTTGTTGTGCAATTTGTCCTGAGTACACCGATACCCCATATGTGGGGGTAAACCACTGTTTGGGCGCATGGCAGAGCTCGGAAGGGAAGGAGCGCCATTTGACTTTTCAATGCAAAATTGACTGGAATTAAGATGGGACGCCATGTCGCGTATGGAGAGCCCCTGATGTGCCTAAACATTAAACCCCCCCACAAGTGACACCATTTTGGAAAGTAGACCCCCTAAGGAACTTATCTAGATGTGTTTTGAGAGCTTTGATCCCTCAAGTGTTTCACTACAGGTTATAACGCAGAGCCGTGAAAATAAAAATTCCTTTTTTTTTCTTCACAAAAATGATTTTTTAGCCCCCAGTTTTGTATTTTCACAAGGGTAACAGGATAAATTGGACCCCAAAAGTTGTTGTCCAATTTGTCCTGAGTACGCTGCTACCCCATATGTGGGGGGGAACCACTGTTTGGGCGCATGGCAGAGCTTGGAAGGGAAGGAGCGCCATTTGGAATGCAGACTTAGATGGATTGGTCTGCAGGCGTCATGTTGCATTTGCAGAGCCCCTGATGTACCCAAACAGTAGAAACCCCCAAAAGTGACCCCATATTGGAAACTAGACCTCCCAAGGAACTTATCTAGATGTGTTGTGAGAACTTTGAACCCCCAGGTGTTTCACTACAGTTTACAACGCAGAGCCGTGAAAATAAAAAAATCTTTTTTTTCCCACAAAAATGATTTTTAGCCCCTCAAATTTATATTTTCCCAAGGGTAACAAGAGAACTTGGACCCCAAAAGTTGTTGTCCAATTTATCGCGAGTACGCTGATGCCCCATATGTTGGGGTAAACCCCTGTTTGGGCGCACGGTAAAGCTCGGAAGGGAAGGAGCACTGTTTTACTTTTTCAATGCAGAATTGGCTGGAATTGAGATCGGACGCCATGTCGCGTTTGGAGAGCCCCTGATGTGCCTAAACAGTGGAAACTCCCCAATTCTAACTGAAACCCTAATCCAAACACACCCCTAACCCTAATCCCAACGGTAACCCTAACCACACCCATAACCCTGACACACCCCTAACTGTTGTGAATTCGCTTTTTGCTCCCTCTAGTGGTTACTAGTTTTTTGGACTCTGGATTTTCTGTCATTCCTTTTATCCGCACCTGGGTCGTTAGTTAGGGGTGTTGCTATTTAGGCTCCCTGGACCTTCAGTTCTATGCCTGGCAACGTAGTTATCAGAGCTAGTCTGCTGTGCTCTTGTCTACTGATCCTGGTTCCAGTAATTTCAGCTAAGTCTGCTTTTTGCTTTTTGCTATTTGTTTTGGTTTTGTATTTTTGTCCAGCTTGTTCCAAATCTATATCCTGACCTTTGCTGGAAGCTCTAGGGGGCTGGTGTTCTCCCCCCGGACCGTTAGACGGTCCGGGGGTTCTTGAATTTCCAGTGTGGATTTTGATAGGGTTTTTGTTGACCATATAAGTTACCTTTCTTTATTCTGCTATCAGTAAGCGGGCCTCTCTGTGCTAAACCTGGTTCATTTCTGTGTTTGTCATTTCCTCTTACCTCACCGTTATTATTTGTGGGGGGCTTCTATCCAGCTTTGGGGTCCCCTTCTCTGGAGGCAAGAAAGGTCTTTTGTTTTCCTCTACTAGGGGTAGCTAGATTCTCCGGCTGGAGCGTGTCATCTAGAATCAACGTAGGAATGATCCCCGGCTACTTCTAGTGTTGGCGTTAGGAGTAGATATATGGTCAACCCAGTTACCACTGCCCTATGAGCTGGATTTTTGTATTCTGCAGACTTCCACGTTCCTCTGAGACCCTCGCCATTGGGGTCATAACAGTTTGCCAGGCCAGTATTAAATGTTTAATGCATTGCAGAAGAGGGATTATAAGAAAGAAGATTCTGAGTTTTTTTTTTTTTTTTTTCTTCTTCCCCTTTACCTCAGAGTGGCTATGCTTGCTGCAGACATGAATGTCCAGACCTTGATTACAAGTGTGGACCAGCTGGCTACTCGTGTGCAGGGCATACAAGACTATGTTATCAGAAATCCTAGGTCAGAACCTAAAATACCGATTCCTGAACTGTTTTCCGGAGACAGGTTTAAGTTTAGGAATTTCGTGAATAATTGTAAATTGTTTTTGTCCCTGAGACCCTGTTCATCTGGAGACTCTGCTCAGCAAGTAAAAATTGTTATTTCGTTCTTACGGGGCGACCCTCAGGATTGGGCTTTTTCGCTGGCGCCAGGAGATCCGGCATTGGCTGATATTGATGCGTTTTTTCTGGCGCTCGGTTTACTTTATGAGGAACCCAATCTTGAGATTCAGGCAGAAAAGGCCTTGCTGGCTATGTCTCAGGGGCAGGACGAGGCTGAAGTGTATTGCCAAAAATTTCGGAAATGGTCCGTGCTGACACATTGGAACGAGTGTGCACTGGCCGCTAATTTTAGAAATGGCCTTTCTGAAGCCATTAAAAATGTTATGGTGGGTTTTCCCATTCCCACAGGTCTGAATGATACTATGGCACTGGCTATTCAAATTGACCGGCGGTTGCGGGAGCGCAAAACCGCAAATTCCCTCATGGTGTTGTCTGAACAGACACCTAATTCGGTGCAATGTGATAGAAAAACCGCAAATTCCCTCATGGTGTTGTCTGAACAGACACCTGATTTAATGCAATGTGATAGAATCCTGACTAGAAATGAGCGGAAAATTCATAGACGCCGGAATGGCTTGTGCTACTACTGTGGTGATTCTACACATGTTATCTCAGCATGCTCTAAACGTATAGCTAAGGTTGTTAGTCCTGTCACCGTTGGTAATTTGCAACCTAAATTTATTCTGTCTGTAACTTTGATTTGCTCACTGTCATCTTATCCTGTCATGGCGTTTGTAGATTCAGGTGCTGCCCTGAGTCTTATGGATCTCTCATTTGCTAAGCGCTGTGGTTTTACTCTTGAACCATTAGAAAATCCTATTCCTCTTAGAGGTATTGATGCTACGCCATTGGCAGCAAATAAACCGCAGTATTGGACACAGGTTACCATGTGCATGACTCCTGAACACCGCGAGGTGATACGTTTCCTGGTTTTACATAAAATGCATGATTTGGTTGTTTTAGGGCTGCCATGGTTACAGACCCATAATCCAGTCCTGGACTGGAAGGCTATGTCAGTCTCAAGTTGGGGCTGTCGTGGTATTCATGGGGATTCCCTGCCTGTGTCTATTGCTTCTTCTACGCCTTCGGAAGTTCCGGAGTATTTGTCTGATTATCAGGATGTCTTCAGTGAGTCTGAGTCCAGTGCACTGCCTCCTCATAGGGACTGTGACTGTGCTATAGATTTGATCCCAGGCAGTAAATTTCCAAAGGGAAGACTGTTTAATCTGTCGGTACCTGAGCATACCGCTATGCGTTCATATATCAAGGAGTCTCTGGAGAAAGGACATATTCGTCCGTCTTCTTCCCCTCTTGGTGCGGGATTCTTTTTTGTGGCAAAAAAGGACGGATCTTTGAGACCTTGTATTGATTATCGGCTTTTAAATAAGATCACTGTCAAATTTCAGTATCTTTTACCGCTGTTGTCTGACTTGTTTGCCCGGATTAAAGGTGCCAAGTGGTTCACCAAGATAGACCTTCGTGGTGCGTACAACCTTGTGCGCATTAAACAAGGTGATGAATGGAAAACCGCATTCAATACGCCCGAAGGTCATTTTGAGTACTTGGTGATGCCTTTTGGGCTCTCCAATGCGCCTTCAGTTTTTCAGTCCTTTATGCATGACATTTTCCGGAAGTATCTGGATAAATTTTTGATTGTTTATCTGGATGATATTTTGGTTTTTTCTGATAATTGGGATTCGCATGTGGAGCAGGTCAGGTTGGTCTTTAAAATTTTGCGTGAAAATTCTTTGTTTGTCAAGGGCTCAAAGTGTCTCTTTGGTGTACAGAAGGTTCCCTTTTTGGGGTTCATTTTTTCCCCTTCTGCTGTGGAGATGGACCCAGTCAAGGTCCGAGCTATTCTTGATTGGACTCAGCCCTCGTCAGTTAAGAGTCTTCAGAAGTTCTTGGGCTTCGCTAACTTCTACCGTCGTTTTATCGCTAATTTTTCTAGCATTGTGAAACCTTTGACGGATATGACCAAGAAGGGCTCCGATGTAGCTAACTGGGCTCCTGCTGCCGTGGAGGCTTTCCAGGAGTTGAAACGCCGGTTTACTTCGGCGCCTGTTTTGTGCCAGCCCGATGTCTCACTTCCCTTTCAGGTTGAGGTGGATGCTTCAGAGATTGGAGCAGGGGCCGTTTTGTCGCAGAGAGGCCCTGGTTGCTCTGTTATGAAACCTTGTGCCTTTTTCTCTAGGAAGTTTTCGCCTGCCGAGCGAAATTATGATGTGGGCAATCGGGAGTTGTTGGCCATGAAATGGGCATTTGAGGAGTGGCGTCATTGGCTCGAGGGTGCTAAGCATCGTGTGGTGGTCCTGACTGATCACAAAAATCTGATGTATCTCGAGTCTGCTAAACGCCTTAATCCGAGACAGGCCCGCTGGTCATTGTTTTTCTCCCGCTTTGATTTTGTTGTCTCGTATTTACCAGGTTCAAAGAATGTGAAGGCCGATGCTCTTTCTAGGAGCTTTGTGCCTGATGCTCCTGGAGTCGCTGATCCTGTTGGTATTCTTAAAGATGGAGTTATCTTGTCAGCTATTTCTCCGGATCTGTGACGTGTGTTGCAGAGATTTCAGGCTGATAGGCCTGAGTCTTGTCCACCTGACAGACTGTTTGTCCCGGATAAGTGGACCAGCAGAGTCATTTCCGAGGTTCATTCCTCGGTGTTGGCAGGTCACCCGGGAATTTTTGGCACCAGAGATCTGGTGGCCAGGTCCTTTTGGTGGCCTTCCTTGTCAAGGGATGTGCGGTCATTTGTGCAGTCCTGTGGGACTTGTGCTCGAGCTAAGCCTTGCTGTTCTCGTGCCAGCGGTTTGCTCTTGCCCTTGCCTGTCCCGAAGAGACCTTGGACACATATCTCCATGGATTTCATTTCTGATCTTCCGCTATCTCAGGGCATGTCCGTTATCTGGGTGATATGTGATCGCTTCTCCAAGATGGTCCATTTGGTTCCTTTGCCTAAGCTGCCTTCCTCTTCCGATCTGGTTCCTGTGTTTTTCCAGAACGTGGTTCGTTTGCACGGCATCCCTGAGAATATTGTGTCAGACAGAGGATCCCAGTTCGTTTCCAGGTTCTGGCGATCCTTTTGTAGTAGGATGGGCATTGATTTGTCGTTTTCGTCTGCTTTCCATCCTCAGACTAATGGACAGACGGAGCGAACCAATCAGACTTTGGAGGCTTATTTGAGGTGTTTTGTCTCTGCTGATCAGGACGATTGGGTGACATTTTTGCCGTTGGCTGAGTTTGCCCTTAATAATCGGGCTAGTTCCGCCACCTTGGTTTCGCCTTTCTTCTGCAACTCTGGTTTCCATCCTCGCTTTTCTTCGGGTCATGTGGAGCCTTCTGACTGTCCTGGGGTGGATTCTGTGGTGGATAGGTTGCAGCGGATCTGGAATCATGTGGTGGACAACTTGAAGTTGTCACAGGAGAAGGCTCAGCGCTTTGCCAACCGCCGCCGCGGTGTGGGTCCCCGACTACGCGTTGGGGATTTGGTATGGCTTTCTTCCCGCTTTGTTCCTATGAAGGTCTCCTCTCCCAAATTTAAACCTCGTTTTATTGGGCCTTACAAGATATTGGAAATCCTTAATCCTGTATCTTTTCGTCTGGATCTTCCTGTGTCGTTTGCTATTCACAATGTATTTCATAGGTCCTTGTTGCGGCGGTACATTGTGCCTGTAGTTCCTTCTGCTGAGCCTCCTGCTCCGGTGTTGGTTGAGGGCGAGTTGGAGTACGTGGTGGAGAAGATCTTGGATTCTCGCCTCTCCAGGCGGAGGCTTCAGTACCTGGTCAAGTGGAAGGGCTATGGTCAGGAGGATAATTCCTGGGTGGTCGCCTCTGATGTTCATGCGGCCGATTTAGTTCGTGCCTTTCATGCCGCTCATCCTGATCGCCCTGGTGGTCGTGGTGAGGGTTCGGTGACCCCTCACTAAGGGGGGGGTACTGTTGTGAATTCGCTTTTTGCTCCCTCTAGTGGTTACTAGTTTTTTGGACTCTGGATTTTCTGTCATTCCTTTTATCCGCACCTGGGTCGTTAGTTAGGGGTGTTGCTATTTAGGCTCCCTGGACCTTCAGTTCTATGCCTGGCAACGTAGTTATCAGAGCTAGTCTGCTGTGCTCTTGTCTACTGATCCTGGTTCCAGTAATTTCAGCTAAGTCTGCTTTTTGCTTTTTGCTATTTGTTTTGGTTTTGTATTTTTGTCCAGCTTGTTCCAAATCTATATCCTGACCTTTGCTGGAAGCTCTAGGGGGCTGGTGTTCTCCCCCCGGACCGTTAGACGGTTCGGGGGTTCTTGAATTTCCAGTGTGGATTTTGATAGGGTTTTTGTTGACCATATAAGTTACCTTTCTTTATTCTGCTATCAGTAAGCGGGCTGTAATAATTATATGGATACTACGGAATCTGATAGCATGGGATAAAGCCAGTCTGAGAACAAAGTTGCAGCAAAAGATGTATTTACTCACAAACGAAAATGTAAATAGAACTAACAGATATTTCTGCAATTGTAACGAGAGCTTCAGCTCTATATAGAAAACAGCCAACAGGTTAGCAAACAAAACATAGTACAGATATTTCTGCAATTGTAACGAGATCCTCAGCTCTATATAGAAAGTCACAGCAAACTGAGTAGCGGGGAGCGACCGCTAATGTGAACCAGTCCAGCAAGGAAATTATGTGGGAGCAAACAAGACACTTAAACAAGGAAGTCCAATAAGGTTTAGTGCACACAGTATTTAAATGATGATGTCCAGCAACACTTGTTAATACGTGCGCACAGTACTTGCAAGTAGGAGTCCAATAGTTCACAGAAGATGCGTCATGTGAATGTCGTCCTAGAAAAGAGAGGGCGAGGGGAGAAAGAGGGAAAGCGCCATCTAAGCGTAGTAGATGAGTAAATATTTCTTGTAGCGATAACACAGCTTGAATCTTGCTCACCTGGTGTGGTTGTGCAAAGAGGCACAACACTGGGAAAGGTTTGGTACACAAAGGAAACTGGTGTGCTGCCAGTCGCAGCAGTTCCAGAGGCGAGAGGTAGCTGAACAGGGCGAGGCAGATCTGAGTAGTGAGCAGCAGCAGGGAGTTAACCAGCAAGCAGGCAGATGCTCAGGAGCCAGCAGCACAAAATATTCAGGCACAGGTGAACACAAGACCCGGACTTAAATAATCAGACAGACAGGAAGTTCCATGACAGGGTGAGATCCAAGCCTCCATCTTGGATCAGGGCAAACAGACACCAGGAAAGTCCGGAATCCTTACATTACTCCCACCTCAGAAGCGGCCTCAGGACGATCCAGGACCAGGCTTGTCAGGATATATTTGATGGAACAAAGTAATCTTTTGAGGAGCACAGATATTGTCCACCGGCTCCCAAGAGTTCTCCTCAGACGGATATCCTTGCCATTTAATGAGGTACTGCAGTTGATTCCTGCGGATCCTGGAGTCCAGAATCTTCTCTACCACAAACTGTTCTTGTCCGTCCACTAACACAGGCTGAGGAGGAGGTGTAATCCGACCCTGAAATGTATTTGGAGACACCGGTTTTAACAGGGAGACATGAAACACAGGATGTACCTTCAAGGTTCTTGGCAACTTCAAACGACAGGCAACGGAACTCACAATCCCAGAGATCTTGAACGGGCCGATGAACTTTTGTCCGAGTTTCTGTGATGGAATGTTCAATCTCAAATTTTTAGTAGATAACCATACAGAATCCCCTACCTTGAACATAGGTGCAGGCTTCCGAAACCTGTCGGCAGATCTCTTATATCTCTCCTGTGCAGTAGACAGTGATTCCTTCAGGGTTTCCAGATTCTGTCTCATGGCCGCCAACCTCTCATGAACTGCAGGCACCGGTGCGTTGATTGGGGATCTGGGAAGAATACTGGGATGATAACCTAGGTTGGCAAAGAAAGGTGTTACCTTAGTAGAAGAACTCTGAGAGTTGTTATAACAGAATTCTGCGAGCGGGAGCAACTCCAACCAGTCATCCTGAGAATGGTTGATGTAACATCGAAGATACTGTTCCAGAGTCTGATTCGTCCGTTCTGTCTGCCCATTAGTCTGAGGATGGTATGCAGAGGACAAACAAACATTAACACCAAGCGAAACACAGAATCCTTTCCAGAACTTGGACGTAAACTGCACTCCCCGATCTGAGATGACTTCGTCCGGAACTCCATGCAGCCGAAACACATTCTGGATGACCAGATCTGCCGTCTCCTTGGCTGAAGGAAGACCATTGCAGGGGATGAAGTGGGCAGCCTTAGTAAGGCGATCTACAACCACCAAAATAGAATTTTTTCCCCCAGAGGTGGGCAATTCAACTATAAAGTCCATTGAAATAGACCCCCAAGGACGAGAGGGGACAGGTAGTGGTTGAAGCAGTCCAGTAGGTGATACACGAGGAGTCTTGAAACGTGCACATACCTCACAAGAGAGAACGTAACTTTTCACGTCCTTCAGACAGGTAGGCCACCAAAAAAAACGACTCAGAAACTCCTGTGTCTTCTGTACCCCCCGATGACCCGCCAACTTGGAATCATGGACAAACTTGAGGACCTGCAGCTTTATGGCCTCTGGAACGTATAAACGTTGATCCCGAACCCACATACCGTTTCTGAGAACCAAGTTCACATCAGCAGTCGGGTTGGCGAGAAATGGATCTGCGTCGTAGGCCTCCTTAATGGTCTTCCATAAGTCCTTATTCTGAATGACTCCAATAAAGTTGGCATCAGACAGGATGGTCTTAGACGGGGTCCCAGGTACGGAATCCGTGGCATGGATTCGGGACAAAGCATCCGCTTTCCCATTACGTGAACCTGGGCGGTACGAAATGACAAAATTAAATTGATTCAAAAATAGACTCCAACGAGCCTGCCGTGGAGAAAGACATCTTGCAGATCTAAGGAACTCCAGGTTGCGATGATCCGTGAGAACAATAACTTGTTGTGATGCCCCCTGCAGATGATGTCTCCATTCCTTAAATGCAGCGATGATAGCAAGAAGTTCCTTATCTCCCACATCGTAGTTCTTTTCTGCAGCGGAGAGTCTGCGAGAAAAAAAAGCACATGGATGTAACAAGCTTTTCTCTCCCATTCTCTGTGAGAGGATGGCCCCCAGAGCACAATCCGAAGCATCCACTTCTACAATGAAAGGCAGTGCTGGGTTTGGGTGAATTAGTACAGGTGCAGATGTAAACCGGGATTTAAGACAATCAAAAGCATCCTGAGCCTGTGCGGACCACAAGAAAGTCTTTTCCTTCTTAGTTAGCTGTGTAATGGGTCGCACAATTTCAGAGAAATTACGAATGAATCGTCTGTAGAAGTTTGCGAATCCGATGAAACGCTGTACCTCCTTGACATTTTTAGGTGCGGGCCAATCAAGAATAGCCTGGATCTTACTTGCCTCCATGTTAAGCCCCTGTGGCGAGATGACGTACCCCAGGAACTGAATCTCTGTGCGATGGAATTCGCATTTCTCAGGCTTAATGTAGAGGTGATTCTCCTTTAGACGCCTCAGGACAGTCTTCACATGCTGCTGATGTTCCTGCAAAGAGTCAGAAAAAATTAAGATGTCATCCAGATAGATCACGACAAAATGGTCCAAAAGATCTCTGAAAATATCATTAGCCAGATGTTGGAAGGTTGCCGGAGCATTGCAGAGACCAAAAGGCATCACCAGATATTCGAAATGCCCATACCGACATCTAAAAGCAGTCTTCCATTCATCTCCAGAGCGGATCCTTATTAAATTATATGCTCCCCGAAGATCTAACTTGGAGAAGATCTTGGCCTGTCGCACTCTTTCCAGCAGTTCAGGGATCAACGGCAATGGGTAGCGATTCCGAATAGTCACTTTATTGAGCTCCCGATAGTCGATGCATGGTCTAAGAGTTCCATCCTTCTTTTTAACGAAAAAGATAGGTGCTCCTGCCGGTGATGAGGAGGGGCGAATAAAACCCTTAGCCAAATTCTCATCGATGTATTCCTTTAAAGCCTTCAGCTCAGGAGCTGCAAGTGGGTAGACATTCTTAAAAGGAATAGCGGCCCCCGGAAGAAGCTCAATGGGACAATCATACGGTCTGTGAGGAGGAAGCTGGTCTGCCATCTTCTTCTCACAAATGTCAGAGAACTCACTATACACAGATGGTAAAGTAGATACCTCAGTGGCACATTTAATATCTTGAGGACTCACTTGACCTGTCACCAGTGTCTCCTTTGATGGGAAAGTGATTTCCTTTGTCTCCCAGTTGATAATAGGATTTTGTGACTGCAGCCATGGAATCCCTAAAATTAAAGGGAAATGTGGTGAAGAGATCAACATAAATGACAGCATTTCCTGATGATCAGGGTCTATGAAGACTTCCAGAAGTACAGTCTCTTGATCTACTGGTCCAGAGACTAGAGGGGAACCATCCACCGTTTCCATAGTTACTGGGGTGGCTTTCTGCTGGGTCTGTATTCCATGTTCCCGGGCAAATGATAAGTCCATAAAATTTCCTCCTGCCCCTGAATCCACCATAGCTGCACAGGGAATCCATTGGCCCGACGACCGGATCTTAATAGGAAGGGAGCAATGTGTGTCCCTACGCTCCAGCGTCTTGGGAGAGGCAGTCATAGATAGAGAATGAAAAATAGCATTCACAGAAAAACTAGACTCAGATGTAATGGATTCAGCATCCTGATTATCAAATTCCCCAACCGTGGCTAGTATCTTGCGGGGCCGCTTCGGACAATTGATAAGAAAGTGATCTGACTGACCGCAGTAAAAGCACAGACTTTCTCGGAAACGATGCTCCCTGCGCTCGTTACTTTCGCGCCGCTGTAGTGCATCCACCTGCATGGGAACTGGTTCAGCCTCCCAAGAGGATTTGCCTGACGGTTCTTTAGAAGGAAGGGAAGAGTTAGCGACACGATTAGAGGCTGCAAATTTCTCCTGTCTACGCTCTGTAACACGTATATCTATGCGTACACAATGCTGTATAAAAGCATCTAACTCTTCCGGAGCATCTGCATGAGCAAGTTCATCCTTTAACACATTAGACAATCCCCTCTTAAAAATGGGTAATTGAGCATAACTGTCCCAAATCGTATCCACCGCCAGCCGTCTAAACTCAGTAGCGTATTCAATGACAGGACGCTTACCCTGACGTAGTGATAACAAGGCGGTCTCAGCTGTAGTGCGACGATTAGGGTCATCAAACATCATAGACATTGCAGCAAGAAAATCATCTAGGTTATTCAGTCGAGGGTCACGAGTCTCCATAAGCGGATTTGCCCATGCAAGAGCTCGGGATGTGAGCAACATGATTATACATAAAACCTTAGATCGGTCAGTAAGGAAATGGGCGGCATGCACATCAAAATACAAAAGGCATTGGTTTATAAACCCACGAAACTTGTAACGGTCCCCACTGAACCTAAATGGTGGTAACTTTGGAGGAGTAGCTGGCTGTGGCTGTACTGGGGGTGGAGGTGCTCGTGCAGTCATCTGCCCAGCCACCTGATTACCTAAGTCCTGAAGAGCCTGTCCAAAATGACCCTCCAAGTTAGCAACCTTGTTTTGCAATGCCTCAACATCCCCCTGTAAAGAGTGGATCATAGAGAACAACTGATCCATCTTTGTCTCAGTCGACATTATCCCAGCAGATTCCTTTAATGGCCTGAATATCCTGTAATAATTATATGGATACTACGGAATCTGATAGCATGGGATAAAGCCAGTCTGAGAACAAAGTTGCAGCAAAAGATGTATTTACTCACAAACGAAAATGTAAATAGAACTAACAGATATTTCTGCAATTGTAACGAGAGCTTCAGCTCTATATAGAAAACAGCCAACAGGTTAGCAAACAAAACATAGTACAGATATTTCTGCAATTGTAACGAGATCCTCAGCTCTATATAGAAAGTCACAGCAAACTGAGTAGCGGGGAGCGACCGCTAATGTGAACCAGTCCAGCAAGGAAATTATGTGGGAGCAAACAAGACACTTAAACAAGGAAGTCCAATAAGGTTTAGTGCACACAGTATTTAAATGATGATGTCCAGCAACACTTGTTAATACGTGCGCACAGTACTTGCAAGTAGGAGTCCAATAGTTCACAGAAGATGCGTCATGTGAATGTCGTCCTAGAAAAGAGAGGGCGAGGGGAGAAAGAGGGAGAGCGCCATCTAAGCGTAGTAGATGAGTAAATATTTCTTGTAGCGATAACACAGCTTGAATCTTGCTCACCTGGTGTGGTTGTGCAAAGAGGCACAACACTGGGAAAGGTTTGGTACACAAAGGAAACTGGTGTGCTGCCAGTCGCAGCAGTTCCAGAGGCGAGAGGTAGCTGAACAGGGCGAGGCAGATCTGAGTAGTGAGCAGCAGCAGGGAGTTAACCAGCAAGCAGGCAGATGCTCAGGAGCCAGCAGCACAAAATATTCAGGCACAGGTGAACACAAGACCCGGACTTAAATAATCAGACAGACAGGAAGTTCCATGACAGGGTGAGATCCAAGCCTCCATCTTGGATCAGGGCAAACAGACACCAGGAAAGTCCGGAATCCTTACACGGGCCTCTCTGTGCTAAACCTGGTTCATTTCTGTGTTTGTCATTTCCTCTTACCTCACCGTTATTATTTGTGGGGGGCTTCTATCCAGCTTTGGGGTCCCCTTCTCTGGAGGCAAGAAAGGTCTTTTGTTTTCCTCTACTAGGGGTAGCTAGATTCTCCGGCTGGAGCGTGTCATCTAGAATCAACGTAGGAATGATCCCCGGCTACTTCTAGTGTTGGCGTTAGGAGTAGATATATGGTCAACCCAGTTACCACTGCCCTATGAGCTGGATTTTTGTATTCTGCAGACTTCCACGTTCCTCTGAGACCCTCGCCATTGGGGTCATAACACCTAACTCTAATCCCAACCCTAATCCCAACCGTAAATGTAATCCAAACCCTAACCTTAACTTTAGCCCCAACCCTAACCCTAACTTTAGCCCCAACCCTAACCCTAACTTTAGCTCCAACCCTAGCCCTATCCCTAGCCCTAACCCTAGCCCTAACCTTAGCCCTAACCCTAGCCCTAACCCTAGCCCTAACCCTAGCCCTAACCCTAACCCTAGCCCTAACCCTAATGGGAAAATGGAAATAAATACATTTTTTTAATTTTATTATTTTTCCCTAACTAAGGGGGTGATGAAGGGCGGTTTGATTTACTTTTTGTAGCATTTTTTATAGCGGATTTATATGATTGGCAGCCGTCACACACTAAAAGACGCTTTTTATAGCAAAAAAGTTTTTGCATCTCCACATTTTGAGACCTATAATTTTTCCATATTTTGGTCCACAGAGTCATGTGAGGTCTTGTTTTTTGCGGGACGATTTGACATTTTTATTGGTAACATTTTCGGACACGTGACAGTTTTTGATCGCTTTTTATTCCGATTTTTGTGAGGAAGAATGACCAAAAACCAGCTATTCATGAATTTCTTTTGGGGGAGGCGTTTATACCGTTCCACGTTTGGTAAAATTGATAAAGCAGTTTTATTCTTCGGGTCAGTACGATTACAGCGATACCTCATTTATTTCATTTTTTTATGTTTTGCCGCTTTTATACGATAAAAACAATTTTATAGAATAAATAATTATTTTGGCATCGCTTTATTCTGAGAACTATAACTTTTTTATTTTTTCTTTGATGATGCTGTATGGAGGCTCGTTTTTTGCGGGACAAGATGATGTTTTCAGCGGTACCATGGTTATTTATATCCGTCTTTTTGATCGCGTGTTATTCCACTTTTTGTTCGGCGGTATGATAATAAAGCGTTTTTTGCCTCGTTTTTTTTTTTCCCTACGGTGTTCATTGAAGGGGTTAACTAGTGATATAGTTTGATAGGTGGGGTCGTTACGGACGCAGCGATACTAAATATGTGTACGTTTATTGTTTTATTTTTTTATTTAGATAAAGAAATGTATTTATGGGAATAATATTTTTTTTTCTTTATTTAGGATTTTTTTTAATTTTTTTTTACACATGTGGAAATTTTTTTTTTTACTCTTTTACTTTGTCCCAGGGGGGGACATCACAGATCGGTGATGTCCCAGGGGGGGACATCACAGATCGGTGATCTGACAGTTTGCACAGCACTCTGTCAGATCACCGATCTGACTTACAGCACTGCAGGCTATGAGCAGGCACTTGGTAAGCCAACTCCCTCCCTGCGGGACCCGGATGCCACGGCCATCTTGGATCCTGCAGCGAGGAGGAGGTAAGAGACCCTTGCAGCAACGCGATCACATCGCGTTGCTCCGGGGGTCTCAGGGAAGCCCGCAGGGAGCCCCCTCCCTGCGCAATGCTTCCCTGTACCGCCGGCACACCGCGATCATGTTTGATCACCGTGTGCCGGGGTTAATGTGCCGGGGGTGGTCCGTGATCGCTCCTGGCACATAGTGCCGGATGTCAGCTATGAGTGCCGCCGATCGCGCTGGACGTACTATCCCGTCGGTGGTCATACGGGCCCACCCCACCTCGACGGGATAGTGTGTCCAATGTCAGAAAGGGGTTAAGGAAAAACCCAAGCCTGCAAGGGGATTTGCAAACCCTTCATGTTTTTCCAGACCTTTCTGCAGCAACATAGGAGAGAATATGCCCAGGTTTTATGTCTCTCAGAGACAACAATATTTGATACAGATAGTGTTTCTTGCGGTGAGGTTGTTGGTCTGGTATGAAGGTCGACTGGTGATATGTCACTCTCCCAAATAAGCTGAAGAAAGACTGAGTCTGAGTTGAAGATTCCTTTCTCTCCTAGGAAAATCAATCAGGAGAAGAAGTTAACCCAGGAGTGGTCTAACCCATGATCTGGAGGTTTGGAGCAGGTCCATGCCCTTGTAGTAACTTTACCTGCTGATTCTTGACGTAACAGTTTGCATTCTATTTTTTTGCAACCTGTTTTGTTTATTTCTTTTTTGTTTTTTTCTTTTTTTCTAGCTCTAACTACTTCTGAAGAGTCCGATAATAGTAGGATTAGCCATCCCCAATTCCCACACACATTCTTTGCAAATAACCCTGGCAAGAAAGCAGGGGTATGTATATTAATTAAAAATACGGCGGCGTTTCAGTGTATAAATTCTTATAAAGACCCAGCGGGTTGATTCCTGATTTTAGTGTGCTCTCTTAGGCTACGTTCACATTAGCGTTGTGCGACGCAGCGTCGGGCGCCGCTGCGGCGACGCATGCGTCATGCGCCCATATATTTAACATGGGGGCGCATGGACATGCGTTGCACTTGCGTTTTGTGACGCATGCGTCACTGCGGCGCACGCGTCAGGGTGCAGAGGACGCAGCAAGTTGCATTTTTTGTGCGTCCAAAATCAAGCAAAAAAAGGACGCATGCGTCACAAAACAATGCGTTTTGCATGCGTTTTGCATGCGTTGTGCGTTGCGTCGCCGATGCGTCGCCGACGCAACACACAACAACGCAAATGTGAACGTAGCCTTAACGGTGAGGCGCATACTTTTGTTGCAGTATATGCTCTAAATAATTCACATATTTTCTTTCTGTGCAAAGTATTTCAGAAGGTAACCGAATTATATCAGGGAGAGTAGTTAAGAGTTCAATATTCCTGTGGATAGACTTTTAGATTGTTCTAAAAAAAAAGAACTTCCAGAAAGAATTAAAACCTTTGATTAGCGAGTGCCATTTACATGATTACTGGTGATATTCTCTTGCCACCGAAAGGGACTTTACTTTCTATTCCTTTCGACATCACACCTACAGTAGACTGGATTATTTTCTAGTCGATAGTAAGGCCTTAGGCAGATGCGTCTCAGCAAAAATTGGATTCATTTCTTGGTTGGATCACGCCCCAGTGACCTTGATACTTGTCCTGTGACACCAAACAAAGCCATCCTCTAGGTGGCGATTAAATACCTCTCTTCTCCTTGACAGGCATGGAATGGAGAAAGTGTCATCAGAACTTTCACCTTACTTTAACACTAATGATGTGGGGGAGGTTTCAGATGAAACCTTATGGTCAGCATATAAGGCGGTCATTAGAGGAATGTTCATTCAACAGGCATCTTATTTGAAACGAAAAAGAGAGAGGAGCAGAAATAAGATATTAACGCAACTTCATCAATTAGAACTAATTAATAAATCCAACCCTTCTTTTGATAACTCAGAGGCTATATGTAAGCTTAGATTTAAATTATGAGAAAATCTCCTTTCTATCTATGCATATAATCATAAAAATATGAAAACGAGATTTTATGCAACTGGGGACAGAGCTGGAGCCCTACTGGCACACAGCGTTAAAAAACGAGAAATGTGAACCAGAATTGATCACCTTGTAGACCCTCATGGAAATTATGTTCGGGACCCCACGGAGATAGCAGGCCTATTCGCCCAATACTATACCCAACTTTATAATCTACATAGAGACCCTCAAACTCCTCAACCATCTCAATCGGAGATTGGTCAATATTTACAAAATATTAATTTAACCAGAGTATTCCAAGACCAGGTAAACTGTCTTAACGCTCCCTTCACTGAGGAGATTAGGAATGCTATTAAATAGATGAAGAGTAATAAAGCCTCCGTACCAGACTTTTTGCCAAATGAATATTATGGCCATTTCCAACAAATATCCCCGTTTCTTTTGCGACTTTATAAGCACTGGCAGGTAGAATCTGTGTCCACTTCTAATCTGGACGCTTACGATTACTACATTACCGAAACCAGGTAAACCGCCTACATGCCCAGGTAACTTCAGGCCTATTTCACTTTTGAATTGTGATGTGAAGATATTTTCAAAAATATTAGCAATGAGACTACACCTCATTATCCCTTCTCTTATCTCCCCTGACCAAGTTGGGTTTGTGGCAGGATGCGAGGTGAAGGATGGGACACGTAGAATGTTTAATCTGATTAAAGTTGCTGAGCTCTGTGGCTCCCCCAGTGCATTCTTGTCAATTGATGCTGAAAAAGCTTTTGATAGGGTGCACTGGGGTTACCTAAGGAGATTACTAGGTAAATGTGGACTGACAGGTCCCATCTTTTCGGCTGTGGTAGCCATGTACTCTAACCCCAATGCAAGAGTGTTATCCTCGGGGTTCCTATCAGATCCATTTCAAATATCTAATGGTACTCGTCAGGGGTGTCCTCTATCCCCCATTATTTCTGCCCTGTGTATGGAACCATTGGCTGAAAGGATTAGAACTTCCTGTGGCATCTCTGGTATTAACGTGAGGTCGGTGGAAGATAAAATTGGCCTATATGCAGATGATATTATTATATCATGTACAAATGTAGAATCATCTTTTCAAAATATTCTATCCGCATTGGATGAGTTTGCCAAAGTATCTTAGGCTACGTTCACATTTGCGGTCAGCGCCGCAGCGTCGGGCACCGCAGCGTCGCCGCATGCGTCATGCGCCCCTATATTTAACATGGGGGCGCATGGACATGCGTTGTGCTGCGTTTTGCGCCGCATGGCCGCAAGCGTTGGACGCAAGAAACGCTTCAAGTTGCATTTTTTTTGCGTCCAACTTTCGGCCAAAAAGGACGCATGCGGCGCAAAACGCAGCATTTTAGCGTGCGTTTTGCCGCGTTTTTGTTTGCGTTGTGCGCTGCGGCGCCGACGCTGCGGCGCACAACGCAAATGTGAACGTAGCCTTATTACAATCTTAACTCCGCTAAATCTTTGGTTCTCCCTATTTTAGTTTCCCCCGATGTGAGAGACCGCCTGAACCGATGTGAGAGACCGCCTGAAGCATCAATACCTTTTTGAGTGAGTGGAAGATGGAATCCCACACTTGGGTATTATGCTCACCCCCTCCAACAGTCTGCTAGACAGTAATATCCCCAAATTATTGAAGTCCATAAAAAAGGACCTATAGAATCTTCAAATTGTATCTGTGTCGTGGATAGCCAGAATTAATACATTTAAGATGATGTTACTTCCCAAAATATTATATTGCTTTAGATGCCTCTTGAAGCTCATCAAGAGAATGCCAAGAGTGTGCAAAGCAGGCATCAAAGCAAAAGGTGGCTACTTTGAAGAACCTAGAATATAAAACATAATTTCAGTTGTTTCACACTTTTTTGTTACGTACAGGTCCTTCTCAAAAAATTAGCATATAGTGTTAAATTTCATTATTTACCATAATGTAATGATTACAATTAAACTTTCATATATTATAGATTCATTATCCACCAACTGAAATTTGTCAGGTCTTTTATTGTTTTAATACTGATGATTTTGGCATACAACTCCTGATAACCCAAAAAACCTGTCTCAATAAATTAGCATATTTCACCCGTCCAATCAAATAAAAGTGTTTTTTAATAACAAACAAAAAAAACATCAAATAATAATGTTCAGTTATGCACTCAATACTTGGTCGGGAATCCTTTGGCAGAAATGACTGCTTCAATGCGGCGTGGCATGGAGGCAATCAGCCTGTGACACTGCTGAGATGTTATGGAGGCCCAGGATGCTTCAATAGCGGCCTTAAGCTCATCCAGAGTGTTGGGTCTGATGTCTCTCAACTTTCTCTTCACAATATCCCGCAGATTCTCTATGGGGT
The DNA here is from genome assembly GCF_051348905.1 of Ranitomeya variabilis. Lineage (NCBI taxonomy): Eukaryota > Metazoa > Chordata > Amphibia > Anura > Dendrobatidae > Ranitomeya > Ranitomeya variabilis. Next base: position 872,097,119 of record NC_135232.1, read on the forward strand.
TCAGGTCAGGAGAGTTGGCAGGCCAATTGAGCACAGTAATACCATGGTCAGTAAACCATTTACCAGTGGTTTTGGCACTGTGAGCAGGTGCCAGGTCGTGCTGGAAAATGAAATCTTCATCTCCATAAAGCATTTCAGCTGCATTGACCCTGCCCTTGATGAAACACAGTGCACCAACACCAGCAGCTGACATGGCACCCCACACCATCACTGACTGTGGGTACTTGACACTGGACTTCAGGCATTTTGGCATTTCCTTCTCCCCAGTCTTCCTCCAGACTCTGGCACCTTGATTTCCGAATGACATGCAAAATTTGCTTTCATCAGAAAAAAGTACTTGGGACCACTTAGCAACAGTCCAGTGCTGCTTCTCTGTAGCCCAGGTCAGGCGCTTCTGCCGCTGTTTACCTGGGGAATGCGGCACCTGTAGCCCATTTCCTGCACACGCCTGTGCACGGTGGCTCTGGATGTTTCCACACCAGACTCAGTCCACTGCTTCCTCAGGTTCCCCAAGGTCTGGAATCGGTCCTTCTCCACAATCTTCCTCAGGGTCCGGTCACCTCTTCTCGTTGTACAGCGTTTTCTGCCACATTGTTTCCTTCCAACAGACTTACCATTGAGGTGCCTTGATACAGCACTCTGGGAACAGCCTATTTGTTGAGAAATTTCTTTCTGGGTCTTACCCTCTTGCTTGAGGGTGTCAATGATGGCCTTCTTGACATCTGTCAGGTCGCTAGTCTTACCCATGATGGGGGTTTTGAGTAATGAACCAGGCAGGGAGTTTTTAAAAGCCTCAGGTATCTTTTGCATGTGTTTAGAGTTAATTAGTTGATTCAGAAGATTAGGGTAATAGGTCGTTTAGAGAACCTTTTCTTGATATGCTAATTTATTGAGACAGGTTTTTTGGGTTTTCAGGAGTTGTATGCCAAAATCATCAGTATTAAAACAATAAAAGACCTGACAAATTTCAGTTGGTGGATAATGAATCTATAATATATGAAAGTTTAATTGTAATCATTACATTATGGTAAATAATGAAATTTAACACTATATGCTAATTTTTTGAGAAGGACCTGTATATATATAATTCCACATGTGTTAATTCATATTTTGATGCCTTCAGTGTGAATGTACAATTTTCATAGTCATGAAAATACAGAAAAATCTTTAAATAAGAAGGTGTGTCCAAACTTTTGGTCAGTACTATACAACTTCGACACCTTATTCAGACCTCCCCACAATCTGTATTTTTCACTCTCCCCATAGAACATCGGGCTAATAGTTATATTCTGTGACCGGAATCTAATTCTAAAGGGGTTTCAGTTTTATACAAGGCAATGTTGAGTTTGGGAGTAATTATGGAGTAACAGTTCATATTGCCTCCTTGTCCAATACATTAGGTTCAGTGCTTAATATTCAAAAGTTAATATACAATACATGATTACTTGATGGAAAAGCTGAGATCACAGTGTTATTGATATATTGCACAGATATCCTCTCTTAGTTATGTGATTCCGCCAGGCATGTTGTAAAGTGGCTGTATTGAATTTTGAAAACTTGATAAAAATTTATTGGAATAAAAAAAAGTACAACTCGTCCCGCAAAAAACAAGTCCTCACATGGCCATATTGATAGAAAAATAAAATAATAAAAGTTATGGCTCAGGGAAGAAGGGGAGCAAAAAACAGAAACACAAAAACCGAAAACCCCAAGTTCATGAAGGGGTTAATTATTTGTAGTGATATAAAGGGATCATAATGGAATGAAATATGAAACCATCATTTATTGTGGAACCACAGTCAGCCTACGGAAAACCTGGCCTAGTCTTACCTAAAATACACGTCAATAACAGTTCTAACATTAAATGAAAAATCACTTTGAAGTTTTTAGTTGCTCGTCATACCAATTGTAAAGTGCTGGCTCAACTGAAAATGAGAATCTTTAATTATAGGGAAGCACAATTTAAGTTCCTAGAATTGATATTTAGACATATATTGTATTTTAGAGTCTACAACCACTCCCTATGAAACATAATTTTTATAGTCTTTTAGTTTAGTATGTATTTTATGGAATGACAGAACACCGCATCATTGGTTGTCACCTCAATACAGTTTAACAGATGGAATTTAAGGAATGTAGATAGTTGACATTGGCCCAACATGATACATAGACAGTTCCACAAACATATTCTTTCAATTAAAAGTTCCATATATTTAGTAATAGGGGAAGTAATATTCACAGCTCTGATTTACAGTGTAGGCACTTGTCACCAGATACTTGAAAAAAGCAAGTTCAGGAGTCCACCCACTCAGTGCAACAAGTGCTAATCATGATAACAAAAAAGTTTGATATTTTATAATGTGCTGGAAATGCATTGCCCCACATTTTAAAGACAGTCATCAATACCGAAACTAGAAATGACTTTTCACAGAAATCTATACTTAACTGTTCTGGTCATGACATAAAGTAAAAAATCATCCGATCAATTACCAGTTATGTGAGTGCCTTACTTATTGCACAACTAATGGTAAATGTAATTCTTATCATTACTTATGCAAGTATATGGGATTTAAATACATACCTTGTCAAACGTTATCACAACTTAGAAATCTATCTATTTAACCCCTTAGTGACAGAGCCAATTTTATTTTTAAATAGGTCATTTTTTTATTCTTACTTAAAGAGAACCTGTCATCAGGGTCAGGCATTATAATTTAAAGGTATGGGCATAAAGGCGCAGTGCTGCTGATTTAATGGGTACCAACAAACAGGCTCTCCATGCATGTGTTGTGCCTGTCACACAGCCGCGACACATGCAGCTGTGGCTCGGAGCAGCTGATTATCGGGAGCGCTCCAGTTAGCCGGATTCCAGATGCTGCTTATTCGGTAAGCGCTATAGCTTGCCGAATAAGGAGGGAGCCGAAACCTGGGGGTCCGGTGGCCCCCCTAGATGAGGGAGAACTGTCACGATTCTTCCTTTAAGTGTGTCTGAATGCTGAGCTGTCAGTGTCTTGAATGACAGTTGCCTGAGCTTCTTCCAGCTGTCTCCTGTTCAGATAATTACCTGGCAATTTAGCCAGCTCTCTGTCTCAGACTAGTGCCAATTGTAGCTTGTTGCTCACTGGTGTACGTTTGCCTTGTTTCACTGTGCTCAGTGCTCTGATCTACTGCTGCCTGACCTAGGACCACGCTCTGACCATCTGTTTGCCTCAACCCTTTGCTTTACTCGCTATCTTCCTGATATAGTGACCCCTGGACCGTGACCTGTGTGACAAAGTCACTGGTAAAGTACTGGAGGGGAGATATGTGTCACTATGCTTAATGGGGTCAATTATGTAAAACCCAGAGTATTTTCCTCCAGCACACTATGTGCAATGAGGTTTAACCCCTTCACCCCCAAGGGTGGTTTGCACGTTAATGACCGGGCCAATTTTTACAATTCTGACCACTGTCCCTTTATGAGGTTATAACTCTGGAACGCTTCAACGGATCTTGGCGATTCTGACATTGTTTTCTCGAGACATATTGTACTTCATGATAGTGGTAAAATTTCTTCGATATAACTTGCGTTTATTTGTGAAAAAATGAATATTTGGCGAAAATTTTGAAAATTTCGCAATTTTCCAACTTTGAATTTTTATGCCCTTAAATCACAGACATATGTCACGCAAAATACTTAATAAGTAACATTTCCCACATGTCTACTTTACATCAGCACAATTTTGGAACCAAAATTTTTTTTGTGACGGAGTTATAAGGGTTAAAATTTGACCAGCAATTTCTCATTTTTACAACACCATTTTTTTTTAGGGACCACATCTCATTTGAAGTCATTTTGAGGGGTCTATATGATAGAAAATACCCAAGTGTGACACCATTCTAAAAACTGCACCCCTCAAGGTACTCAAAACAACTTTCAAGAAGTTTATTAACCCTTCAGGTGTTTCACAGGAATTTTTGGAATGTTTAAATAAAAATGAACATTTTACTTTTTTTCACACAAAATTTATTTCAGCTCCAATTTGTTTTATTTTACCAAGGGTAACAGGAGAAAATAGACCCCAAAATTTGTTCTACAATTTGTCCTGAGTACGCTGATACCCCACATGTGGGGGTAAACCACTGTTTGGGCGCATGGCAGAGCTCGGAAGGAAAGGAGCGCCATTTGACTTTTCAATGCAAAATTGACTGGAATTGAGATGGGACGCCATGTTGCATTTGGAGAGCCCCTGATGTGCCTAAACATTGAAACCCCCCACAAGTGACACCATTTTGGAAAGTAGACCCCCTAAGGATCTTATCTAGATGTGTGGTGAGCACTTTGACCCAACAAGTGCTTCACAGAAGTTTATAATGCAGAGCCGTAAAAATAAAAAATCATATTTTTTCACAAAAATGATCTTTTCGCCCCCAATTTTGTATTTTCCCAAGGGTAAGAGAAGAAATTGGACCCCAAAAATTGTTGTGCAATTTGTCCTGAGTACGATGATACCCCATATGTGGGTGTAAACCATTGTTTGGGCGCAGGGCAGAGCTCGGAAGGGAAGGAGCGCCATTTGACTTTTCAATGCAAAATTGACTGGAATTGAGATGGGACGCCATGTTGCATTTGGAGAGCCCCTGATGTGCCTAAACATTGAAACCCCCCACAAGTGACACCATTTTGGAAAGTAGACCCCTTAAGGAACTTATCTAGATGTGTGTTGAGCACTTTGACCCAACAAGTGCTTCACAGAAGTTTATAATGCAGAGCTGTAAAAATAAAAAATCATATTTTTTCACAAAAATGATCTTTTCGCCCCCAATTTTTTATTTTCCCAAGGGTAAGAGAAGAAATTGGACCACAAAAATTGTTGTGCAATTTGTCCTGAGTACGCTGATACCCCATATGTGGGTGTAAACCATTGTTTGGGCGCAGGGCAGAGCTCGGAAGGGAAGGAGCGCCATTTGACTTTTCAATGCAAAATTGACTGGAATTGAGATGGGACGCCATGTTGCGTTTGGAGAGCCCCTGATGTGCCTAAACATTGAAACCCCCCACAAGTGACACCATTTTGGAAAGTAGACCCCTTAAGGAACTTATCTAGATGTGTGTTGAGCACTTTGACCCAACAAGTGCTTCACAGAAGTTTATAATGCAGAGCCGTAAAAATAAAAAATCATATTTTTTCACAAAAATGATCTTTTCGCCCCATTTTTTTATTTCCCCAAGGGTAAGAGAAGAAATTAGACCACAAAAGTTGTTGTGCAATTTGTCCTGAGTACGACGATACCCCATATGTGGGGGTAAACCACTGTTTGGGCGCATAGCAGAGCTCGGAAGGGAAGGAGCGCTATTTTACTTTTCAATGCAAAATTGACTGGAATTAAGATGGGATGCCATGTTACGTTTGGAGAGCCCCTGATGTGCCTAAACATTAAAAACCCCCACAAGTGACACCATTTTGGAAAGTAGACCCCCTAAGGAACTTATCTAGATGTGTTTTGAGAGCTTTGAACCCCCAAGTGTTTCACTACAGTTTATAACGCAGAGCCGTGAAAATAAAAATTCTTTTTTTTTTCACAAAAATGATTTTTTTAGCCCCCAGTTTTGTATTTTCACAAGGGTATCAGGATAAATTAGACCCCAAAAGTTGTTGTCCAATTTGTCCTGAGTACGCTGATACCCCATATGTGGGGGGGAACCACTGTTTGGGCGCATGACAGAGCTCGGAAGGGAAGGAGCGCCATTTGGAATGCAGACTTAAATGGATTGGTCTGCAGGCGTCACGTTGCATTTGCAGAGCCCCTGATGTACCCAAACAGTACAAACCCCCCAAAAGTGACCCCATATTGGAAACTAGACCCCCCAAGGAACTTATCTAGATGTGTTGTGAGAACTTTGAACCCCCAAGTGTTTCACTACAGTTTATAACGCAGAGCCGTGAAAATAAAAATTCTTTTTTTTTCACAAAAATGATTTTTTAGCCCCCAGTTTTGTATTTTCACAAGGGTATCAGGATAAATTGGACCCCAAAAGTTGTTGTCCAATTTGTCCTGAGTACGCTGATACCCCATATGTGGGGGGGAACCACTGTTTGGGCGCATGACAGAGCTCGAAAGGGAAGGAGCGCCATTTGGAATGCAGACTTAAATGGATTGGTCTGCAGGCGTCACGTTGCATTTGCAGAGCCCCTGATGTACCCAAACAGTACAAACCCCCCACAAGTGACCCCATATCGGAAACTAGACCCCCCAAGGAACTTATCTAGATGTGTTGTGAGTACTTTGAACCCCCAAGTGTTTCACTACAGTTTACAACGCAGAGCCGTGAAAATAAAAAATATTTTTTTTCCCACAAAACTTATTTTTTGGCCCCCAGTTTTGTATTTTCCCAAGGGTAGCAGGAGAAATTGGACCCCAAAAGTTGTTGTCCAATTTGTCCTGAGTACGCTGATACCCCATATGTTGGGGTAAACCCTTTTTTGGGCACACGGGAGAGCTCTGAATGGAAGGAGCACTGTTTTCCTTTTTCAACGCAGAATTGGCTGGAATTCAGATCGGATGCCATGTCCCGTTTGGAGAGCCCCTGATGTGCCTAAACAGTGGAAACCCCCCAATTAACCCTAATCCCAACAGTAACCCTAACCACTCCTCTAACCCAGACACACCCAACCCTATTCCCAAACGTAAATGTAATCCAAACCCTAACCCTATCTTTAGCCCCAACCCTAACCGTAGCCCCAACCCTAGCCCCAACCCTAGCCCTAACCCTAGCAATAACCCTAGCCCTATCACTAGCCCTAACACTAGCCGTAACACTAGCCCTAACCCTAGCCCTAACCCTAGCCCCAACCCTAGCCCTAACCCTAGCCCTAACCCTAGCCCCAACCCTAGCCCTAACCCTAGCCCTAACCCTAGCCCCAACCCTAGCCCTAACCCTAGCCCTAACCCTTGCCCTAACCCTAACCCTAGCCCTAACTCTCGTCCTAACTCTAGCCCTAACCCTAACCCTAATGGGAAAATGGAAATAAATACATTTTTTAATTTTTTTATTTTTCCCTAACTAAGGGAGTGATGAAGGGGGGTTTGATTTACTTTTATAGCGGGTTTTTTAGCGGATTTTTATGATTGGCAGCCGTCATGCACTGAAAGACGCTTTTCATTGCAAAAAATATTTTTTGCATTACCACATTTTGAGAGCTGTAATTTTTCCATATTTGAGTCCACAGAGTCATGTGAGATCTTGTTTTTTGCGGGACGAGTTGACGTTTTTATTGGTAACAATTTCGGACACGTGACATTTTTTGATCGCTTTTTATTCCGATTTTTGTGAGGCAGAGTGATCAAAAACCAGCTATTCATGAATTTCTTTTGGGGGAGGCGTTTATACCGTTCCGCGTTTGGTAAAATTGATAAAGCAGTTTTATTCTTCGGGTCAGTACGCTTACAGCGATATCTCATTTATATTTTTTTTATGTTTTGGCGCTTTTATACGATAAAAACTATTTTATAGAAAAAATAATTATTTTGGTATCGCTTTATTCTCAGGCCTATAACTTTTTTATTTTTTTGCTGATGATGCTGTATGGTGGCTTGTTTTTTGCGGGACAAGATGGCGTTTTCAGCGGTACCATGGTTATTTATATACGTCTTTTTGATCGTGTGTTATTCCACTTTTTGTTCAGCGGTATGATAATAAAGCGTTGTTTTTTGCCTCTTTTTTTTTTTTTTTCTTACGGTGTTTACTGAAGGGGTTAACTAGTGATACAGTTTTATAGGTGGGGTCGTTACGGACGCGGCGATACTAAATATGTGTACTTTTATTGTTTTTTTTATTTTATTTAGCTATAAAGAAATGTATTTATGGGAATAATATTTTCTTTTTTTTTTCTTTATTTAGGATATATATATATTTTTTTTTTTACACACACATGTGGGGAATTTTTTTTTTACTTTTTTACTTTGTCCCGGGGGGGACATTACAGATCATTGATCTGACAGTGTGCACAGCACTCTGTCAGATCGACGATCTGCTGTGCAGGGCTGCAGGCTTACCAGCGCCTGCTCTGAGCAGGCACTCGGTAAGCCACCTCCCTCCCTGCAGGACCCGGATGCCGCGGCCATCTTGGATCCGGGACCTGCGGCGAGGAGGGAGGTAGGAGACCCTCGGAGCAACGCGATCACATCACGTTGCTCCGGGGGTCTCAGGGAAGCCCGCAGGGAGCCCCCTCCCTGCGCGATGCTTCCCTATACCGCCGGTACACCGCGATCATGTTTGATCGCGGTGTGCCGGGGGTTAATGTGCCGGGGGCGGTCCGTGCCGGATGTCAGCTGCGATATGCAGCTGACACCCGGCCGCGATCGGCCGCGCTCCCCCCGTGAGCGCGGCCGATCGCGTATGACGTACTATCCCGTCGGTGGTCATACGGGCCCACCCCACCTCGACGGGATAGTACGTCAGATGTCAGAAAGGGGTTAAGCTAAGTTGCATAATGGGCTGTTTTTTATGTGGACATCCACAGAGGGGGTGGGAGGTTGTCCATCTTATCTCCACATGCAGAGCTGACACCTCTGTTTGCTGACAGGGCCTGTATGGTGTCACAGTCATGTGATCAGTCACATGGACGGTGGTCACATGGTCTGGGGCTTAAGTGACTTCCAAAGGCAGGAAGGTGTCAGTGGCTGGAGAGGAAGACTCCAGAGAAGTGGTGTGTGTTTTGTTTATGCTCAAGGGAAAAAAAGTTGTTCCAGCGTTTGGTAACATAGTTCTTTCTTTATTTTAGGTCCATTAAGAATTTACAAAAATGACAAAGGTTGCATAGACAGGGCAAGGAAGCAAGACGCGTTTCGAACGCTCACTTGCATTCTTTATCACAGCTTGGCTACACAATCAAAAGGATCCTGCAACCTTTGTAATTTTTGTAAATTTTTAATGGACCTAAAATAAAGAAAGAACTATTTTACCAGACGCTGGAACAACAACTTTTTTTTTCCCTTGAGTATAATATCTGGTGTGGATTCACCTGGTTCCGTGCAAGCTGGACTTCAAGTACTAGCTTTCTTTTTACCATATGTTTGTTGTTTATGTCTGAACCTTGGGTCTTGCTAACCCTGAGTGGGCTGATCTCTACTAATGCAAGGACTGTAACTATTGCTACCATTTTGTTTTGCCTAAAAGGCTGTGTTTATTTTTGCTTTTAAACTTGGTTTATGTTGCGTCTAATAAACCAAGTGCATCTTTAAAACCGCAGTGTTTGGACAACTCAGCTGCTCAATAGGATGCTGCGACAGGCTGAGCTGTCAGTGTCTTGAATGACAGTTTAGTCATCCAATCGGAGTGGGGTGTTGCCTAAGCTTCATTCAGGAGTCTCTTGCTCTGATAATTATGTAGCGCCCCCACTGCCGCAGGGCCGAGGGGTACCCGGTACCGGGCCTCTGAGTCTCTGTTCTGGGTTTGTCACGGTGGCTAGACCCGGTCCGTGACCCTGCTGAGGGGCGTACAATGAAAGGTGGTGGTATGGTGCGGTGAAGTGCCGGTCGCAGTAAATAATGAGGACAGCAGGTTACAGTCTCTTTACCTCTTTACTGAAGGTTTCAAGGGGTCCAATCCAGGGCACTGTTAACCGGGCTGTCCGAGACCGGCCGGTCCGAAAGCACATCCGGAATTCCCTTTCCAGGTGGGGATCAGTGTCTACCTTCCAGTGCCTGTGTGTTGTAGTCCTTCCCTGCTGAGCACCCTGGGATAGTCCTCACAACTGCTGTGTCTGTCTCTGATGTTCGTTCTCTCCGTCCCCCAGATAATATGGCGAGGACGCACCCGTATGACGGGGTAGACCTGGAGTTCTTCCGGGACCCTAGAGTTGCCCCTCTCCCACAGCTGCCTCCGTTGTCTGCTTAGGTGTTTTAGTGAGACAGACAACCTATAATTGGCTGTCCGGCCGTGGTTTGAAGTATGCTTAAAGTCTCTTACTTGCTCGGCGTTCCGGCCACCGACTGTCTGCTCCTCAGAAGGATGTTGCCTCGATCTTACAGCACGACTCCTTCTGGTTCTATCACCCCTTTGCGGTATCCCCGTTGCTCACTGGTTTGTGCTATTCTTAGGAGTCTGCCAGGATCCCATCCCTGACAGGTCCTCTCACTAGCTCTTCCCAGTTACTTCTCACTGTCTTCCTGTCCAACCCCCAGTTTTACCAGAGTGTGAGGAGTGGCCTAGTAGATAGAACCACCCCCCCTGGTGGCCGGAGTGTGAAGTGTAGTGTGAGTGTTACCTGGTCAGGCGAACTCCTTTAATGCAGTCAGACGTAACATCACTCCCCTTAGTGGCAGAGCGACATTACTGCAACGACCAGGACTCTGGGGCGCTGCACTCCCCCCCGGTTAAATCCAGTACTCCCGGACTGGGAAAACAAGAACAATACATGTTAACAGGAAACACACAACAATTTAAAATATCAGAAACAATTAAACATAACAGTGCTTCCCTTTATGGGAGGTGAGGACTTCTTGAACGTTACGAAAGTTAGGTCATGCACAGTTTATGACTCTCAGTTCAGTGGTTGAAACAGTGGGGACCCCGGGTAAACAAAGGGGTCCCCTTTTAGAAGTTTTTAGAGCAATTCACTGTCCATTACTCTGTTGTCCATTTTAAAACCTATAACAAAAGATATGCATACAAACATTTTCAACTAAATAGCAGCCCTCATTAATACCTCCTTTTGTAGCGGAGGGGCGTTTGATTCTGAGTGCTGCGTGTGGACCTTCGCAGTGCAGGGGTTGCTACTGGCCTAACAGGGCCCACTATGCTTGCTACCGCTGGTGTTGTGCACTGCCTTCTAGCTACACTTCTAGTGAGTCTGGGTAGCACTGGCAAACGGGAGCTCTCAGGGCTGCTGCTGCTAGCAACAGTGGGTACGGCAGGCTCGCCGATAGCAGAGGGAGGATTTGCCAGTTCAACGGTCGGCACGGCATCTTCAGATAAGGCTTGTTGAGGTTGCGGGGCCGGATGATCTGGTACCACCATAGTTTCTGGTGGGTTCGGCTGGTGGAACGTTAGAACAGGTACCACGATGGCCTGATTTATCTGAGTCCAGGACTGGGGAAAGTCACCAAGGACAGTGTGGATCATCTTCTCCTTTTCCACCGGCGGGGAGATTCCTGGAGCCATTTCCCTCTTTCTCAACTTATCAGGGCAGATCTTAAGGTGATCCCTGGATATCGCTGTTGAGGTCTCCCCTCCGTCCTTGCTGACGAGACAGACCTTCATGTTGTCGAAATCAGATGGCAGGATGGTATATGGTTCCGCTTCCCATTGGTCATCAAGCTTGTGTAGTCTTCTCTTTCGTTTGAGTACTTGCTCACCAGGTGACAGGGGGGTCGCAGGAGCGTGCTGGTTGTAGTCCCTTTCTTGTTTTTGCCTAGCCTGGGCGAGACTTCTTTCTACGCACTCCTGTACTTCGCGGTACCTTCGCTGCCTTTCTGCATCCCAATCTGCATCCGGCGAGGTATCTTCGGGGACTAGGACCCCCATGTCCAGATCAACGGGTAACTGACTAGATCTTCCTCGCATCAGGTACGCTGGGGTACAGTTGGTGGAATTTACTGGGATGTGATTGTACATATCCACCAAGTCAGGCAACTTTGTCGGCCACAGGTTCCGTTCCTCCACAGGCAAGGTCTTCAATAAGTCGATTACCACTTGGTTCATCTTTTCGCACATCCCGTTGGTTTGAGGATGGTATGGTGTGGTTCTGATCTTCTTACACCCGTACAGTTGGCAGAATTCTTGGAACACTTCTGCTTCAAATGCTGGTCCCTGATCGGTCAGTACCTTCTCTGGGTAGCCATGGGGCCTACAAAAGTACTGCTGGAAGGCCCTGGCGGTAGTCCTGGCCGTTAGATCCTTGACAGGTACAACCACCAAAAACCTGGAGTAATGGTCCACGATGGTAAGGGCGTAGATATAGCCTGACCGGCTAGGTGTCAGCTTCACATGATCCAGCGCGACCAGTTCAAGCGGACGTTTGGTGATGATAGGCCGCAGGGGAGCCCGTTTACTGTCACGGTCCTTTCTGCGTAGACTACATGGACCACACTCCCGACACCACTTCTCAATGGTCCTCTTCATACCAATCCAATAGAACCTCCCTCGGAGTAGCCTCTCTATCTTCCTCCATCCGAAGTGTCCGGCTCCATTGTGGTAGGCTCCCAGAACCATGGGCGCATCTCGACTTGGCATCACTATCTGCCACACCAATTCATGAGTACGTGGGTCGATGCTTCTCCTGCACAGTTTGCCATCATGGATAAACAATTTGCTTCTTCCCTTCCACAGCTGTTGGGTTTCCTGTGGATCATCTGGGCCGGGATGCATCCCTGCCTGCGTCAAGAGCTCTTTCACCCGACGGACCGCGGGATCATCATCCTGAGTTTTTGCCCACCCATGATGGGGCAGGGGGTTCAGCGTGGCATCCGGTTGGTTCTTATGCTTGTTCCTCACATGATGGGAGTTTTGAGTGGCTTTAGGGTGGTGGAATGCAGGCAGCTCCACCTCTTCAAGTGCCTCCGGGTCTTCCCCTGCTTCCGGCAAATTGGGCATTCGAGACAAGGCATCGGCATTTGCATTCTTGTGTTCTGCCCGGTACTTGATGGTGAAGTTGTAGTTGGACAGCCGGGCCATCCACCGCTGTTCCAGGGCCCCGAGCTTGGCGGTGTCCAGATGTGTTAACGGATTGTTATCCGTGAAGACGGTGAATTTCGCTGAGGCCAGGTAGTGTTTGAACCTCTCTGTCACGGCCCAGACGATGGCAAGGAATTCCAGCTTAAAGGAACTGTAGTTGTCAGGGTTCCTTTCTGTGGGACGGAGTTTCCTGCTGGCGTAAGCGATTACCCTCTCCTTGCCTTTTTGGACCTGGGACAGCACGGCTCCCAATCCTACATTGCTGGCATCCGTGTACAGCACAAACGGTTGGTCGTATTCGGGGTAGGCTAGTACCTCTTCTCCCGTCAGGGCCGACTTTAAACAGGTGAAGGATTCTTCCAGCCCCTCGTTCCAATCAAATGGGGTGTTTCTTCCCTTGGTCTTCTTTGGTTGGCCCACCAATAAGTTTTGCAAGGGTGCGGCCTTCTTGGTGAAGTCCTTAATGAACCTTCGGTAATAGCCTACCAGTCCGAGGAACTGCCGGACTTCGTGGAGGTTGCTGGGCTTTGGCCAGTCCTGGATCACCGTGACCTTGTCGGGGTCTGTGGCCACTCCTTCAGCGCTCACCACATGGCCCAGGTACTGCACTTTTGGCTTCAGCAGATGACACTTGGACGGTTTCACCTTTAAGCCAAAATTGGATAGGGCTTCAAACACCTCAGCCAGGTGCTTCAGATGGTCTTCGTAGGTCTTAGAGAAGACAATGACATCATCCAAATACAGCAGTACGGTTTCAAAGTTCTTGTGCCCCAGGCAGCACTCCATCATCCTCTGGAACGTCCCCGGAGCATTGCACAATCCGAAGGGCATGTAGTTAAACTCGCAGAGACCCATCGGTGTCGTGAAGGCGGTCTTCTCTTTGTCTGCCTCCGCCACGGGAACCTGCCAGTACCCACTGGTGAGATCTAAGGTAGAGAAGTAATTAGCAGATTTTAAGGCAGCCAGAGACTCCTCTATCCTGGGCAGTGGGTATGCGTCTTTATGTGTAATGCGATTCAACTGCCTGTAATCAACACACATCCTCATTGTACCATCCTTCTTTTTAACAAGGACTAATGGAGCTGCCCAGGGGCTACAACTGTCTCTCACCACCCCAGCCTCCTTCATTTCTCGCAACATGTCTTTGGCACACTGGTAATGAGCTGGGGGTACAGGGCGGTATCTCTCTGTTATGGGTCGGTGATCTCCCGTGGGGATATGGTGTTGGATCCCTTTCACCTGCCCAAAATCTAAAGGGTGTTTGCTGAATACCTGCTCATACTCGTGAACCACCCTGTAAGCCCCTTGTTTCTGATGGGATGGGGTAGAGTCAGTGCCCACATGCAATTCCCGACACCAATCTTTCGAGTGCCCTGCAGAACCGTTGTCCTCCGCCACATCTGACGGGACCAAGGGTTCAGGTGTCCGTATCACACTATTATTGACAGTGAACAGTTTGGCGAGCGTGGCATACTTGGTGAGGCAAACCTCTTCCTCCCCACAATTGAGGACACGTACGGGCACCCTCCCCTGGCGGACATCGACCACCCCCCGGGCTGTTAGGATAGTAGGCCTATTGTCTGAATATACGGGTTCTACCAAGGCCTGGTAGTCCTTACTCCTGAGGCCTATGGCTGCCCGGCACCATATTAACATCTCGCTCCTGGGGGGTATCGCGATGGGGTTTGAATCACTCACAGTGACACTACCAATCTCACCACCAGTCAGCTCTACCTGTTGTCTCTGCATTAGAGCTCTGATTTCTTTTTGCAGGGCACGTTGTTCACTGTGGCCAGCGGTTTCTGCTACCTGTTGCAACAAAACAATAACTTCTGCAAGACAATTTTCTATAACATTAGTACCGATAGTCATCATGGGATTACATTCTCGGCGGTAAATGTCAACAATTACAATCCCTTGGGCTTTCAATTCCACCCACCCCACCTTGATGGTGGCCTCTTTATACCCCACCTGTGGCAGCGGCTGACCATTACTGGCTATTATGGTGAAATCGTCATCAGGGCCACGAGTAATATCGGCGTCCTCCCAATACCGTTTATAGAGCACGTAAGGCATAGTCGTCACCTGAGAACCGGTGTCCAGCACAGCGTTCAGGGGGATACCGTCAACCACTACAGGGAGAACTGGTCGCCCTCCAATGTATTTGGCTCTCCAATGCTGTGGGCCTGATCGTCCTACTCCTGGGGGTTGGCCCTTTGCCCCAGGGGTTGCTCGTTTAAAGGACAGTACCTTGCAAGGTGGCCCACCTGGTGACAGCGGCGGCAGATGGGTCGTCCGTCCTGATGGAAGCGGTCGTTGTCCCGGCCTCTGGTCGGCGGAGTCCTCCTCTGTCGCATCCACGGGACGTCCTCTGGTCTGGAGGCCAGCTCAGTCTTCTCCTTGGGGGTCTCCTGTAGGGACTGCACCGTCCGGGCCAGGGCAGCAACGCTCTTGGTCAGCTCCTGCATCTGGAGGCGGAGTCCTGCAGGGGAGTCGTCCTCTAGGCTCTGGGCATCGGCTTCGGCGGCAACTGGGGTATCCGACGTCACCTCCTGGTGGTATGTGAGAGCGGGGCGCCTGGGGGGTGCTGCACGGATGGGCTGTCGCTCCTGCAACGCCTGGATAGCTTTATCCTTGAATTGCGCAAAAGTCAAGTCTGGATTTTGCATGGCCAGGAAATGCAATTGGCCCCGTTGGTGACTGGTTTGTGCTATTCTTAGGAGTCTGCCAGGATCCCATCCCTGACAGGTCCTCTCACTAGCTCTTCCCAGTTACTTCTCACTGTCTTCCTGTCCAACCCCCAGTTTTACCAGAGTGTGAGGAGTGGCCTAGTAGATAGAACCACCCCCCCTGGTGGCCGGAGTGTGAAGTGTAGTGTGAGTGTTACCTGGTCAGACGAACTCCTTTAATGCAGTCAGACGTAACATCACTCCCCTTAGTGGCAGAGCGACATTACTGCAACGACCAGGACTCTGGGGCGCTGCAATTACCTGGCTATTTAGTCAGCTCTCTGCCTCAGACTAGTGGCAATTGTAGCTTGTTGCTCACTGGTGTATGTTTGCCTAGTTTTCCTGTGCTCAGTGGTCTGGTTTACTGCTGCCTGACCTATGACCACACTCTGTCCATCCATTTCCTTTGACCCTTTGCTTGATCCACTAACTTCCTGGTATTTTGACCCCTGTGACCTGATTATTCCTTTGTATCACTCCTCTGTCTATGATGTACCCTCCTGGCTTTTGACTCCTGGACCATGACCTGACTATTCATTTGTATCACCCCTCTGTCTATGAGGTACAATCCTAGCTTTTAACTTCGGACCTTTTTGATTACCTAGCCTTGCGGTTTATCTGTGGGTAGTGACTAATGTCACACCATGTGTGCAGTATTCACACTTGTGGGGATCCATATACTGAAGTATAGAGACGTGAGCATGTTGACGAGAATTTGTCTGAATAATAGTTTGGTATTTGGTGATCAAGTTCTGGAATTAATTCTAAAAATTGTGCAAAATGTGTTTTACTGCTAAAATTATAATTGTATTACTTGTCCTATAAGAATGCTTCTCTGCTTGGGCCCACTAATCAGAAAATATGAATATGAATTATTTAAAAAAATCTATGTAGCGCCGTCGTCCCTGCGCTCCCCTGCCCTGGCAGGGTCGCCAATCACTCACCGCTTCGGCCACTCGTCTCTGGTCCTTGCTCCCACGCCAAGGCCTGCGCACTGCTAGCAGGACTCCTAGCAGCATGCTTAGGGTTCACGCATGTCCCCTGTCTCTTGAAGGGACAGTGCACATTCTCGTATTGTGTCCCCAGCAAATAGCTGGGAGAAACTTACTATTCAAAGCACCTCCACCTGTTGGTAGGTGCCTGAGCAACATTCTAGTTAGTATGTTTCTAGTCTGCCTTTTATTAAGTCCCTTGGTGAAAATTGTCTGATATTGTTCCAGTGTTTTCTAACCTGTATCTTGTCTGCTCTCCAGAGCTGTACAGTCTGTACCAGTTCCAAGTGGTCGTCCTTTCTGCTATCCTGTGCTGCAGTCTGTACCTGTCCCAAGTGGTCATCCTGCTCTGTCTTAGACTCTCTATCCAAGCTAACGTCTTTGACCCTTGGTGTCAGCTGCTACTGCCGGGCACTGCTGTTGTGATCCGCTTTTTGGGCTCCCCTAGTGGTGGCTGGTGGTACTGGAGACTTGTGTGTTCTTTTCTGCCTCAGCTCACCTGCTTCCATCACTTTTGGGAGTTCCCTATTTAGCCTTGCTCTCCAGTCACTTCCTTGCCGGTCATCATTGTAACCTGAGTCTTTCAGTTGCATGTTCCTGCTACCAGTCTGCTGATCAGCTAAGTGGACTCTTGTCCTTTTTGTTTTGTATTTTTTGTCCAGTTTACAGTTTGTCATTTCCTGTTACTGGAAGCTCTTGTGGACTGAAATTGCCACTCCTGTCTCATGAGTTGACACAGGAGTCTTAAAGTAATTTCAGGATGGGTTTTTGAAAGGGTTTTTCAGCTGACCGTGAAGTCCTCTTTTGTATCCTTCCTCTATCTAGTAAGTGGACCTCGCTTTGCTAAATCTACCTTCATACTGTGTATGTCTTTTCCTCTGAACTCACCGTTAATATATGTGGGGGCTACTATCATCTTTGGGGAATTTCACTAGAGGTAAGCCAGGTCTGTTCCTTCCTCTTCCAGGCGTAGTTAGTTCTCCGGCTGGCGCATGGCATCTAGGCAGCCGTAGGAATGCTTCCTGGCTACTGTTAGTTGTGTGGTAGATTTAGGTCACGGTCAGCTTGAGTTTCCATCACCCGAGGGCTAGTCTGTTATTTTGTGTTTCTGATGTTCCCATGCCATTGGGGAATCATGACAGTATGACCGGAAACTGTTAAAGTAATTGGCAGAAGAAAGGAGAGTAAAAGAAGTCTGTAGATTTTTTTTTTTTTTTCCTCACATGTTTGCTACTTAGTTGGCTCAGTTGCATTTCTGTTCTATTTACAGCCTTGCCTTTCTCTCCTTCTAATCCTTGAATGGCTCTGATCTCTCCGGTTTAAGGATGGACTCTCAGAGTTTGGCTGCAGGTTTAAATAATCTTGCTACGAAGGTTCAGAATTTACAAGATTATGTTATACGTACTCCTATTTCTGAACCTAAGATTCCTACACCAGAGGTATTTTCCGGAGATAGATCTCGGTTTCTGAATTTCAAATGTAATTGTAAATTATTCCTTTCTCTCAGACCTCACTCCTCTGGAGATCCTGTTCAGCAGGTTAAGATTGTGATTTCTTTGCTGCGAGGTGACCCTCAAAATTGGGCATTTTCATTGACACCAGGGGATCCTGCGTTGCTCAATGTGGATGCGTTTTTTCTGGCTTTAGGGTTGCTGTATGAGGAACCTAATTTGGAGATTCAAGCTGAAAAAGCTTTAATAGCCCTGTCTCAAGGGCAAGATGAAGCTGAGATATACTGCCAAAAATTTCGTAAATGGTCTGTGCTTACTCAGTGGAATGAGTGTGCCCTAGCGGCAATTTTCAGAGAAGGCCTTTCTGATGCCGTTAAGGATGTCATGGTGGGGTTTTCTACGCCCACAGGTCTGAATGAGTCCATCACAATGGCGATTCAGATTGATCGGCGTTTGCGGGAGCGCAAACCCGTGCACCATTTGGCGGTATCTTCTGAAGGGACGCCAGAGAAAATGCAATGTGACAGAATTCTGTCAAGAAGCGAGCGGCAGAATTATAGGCGCAAAAATGGCTTGTGCTTCTACTGTGGTGATTCCGCGCATGTTATATCAGCATGCTCTAAACGTACTAGGAAGGTTGACAAGTCTGTTTCTATTGGCACTTTACAGTCTAAATTTCTTCTGTCTGTAACTCTGATTTGTTCATTATCAGTTATTACCGTGGATGCCTATGTGGACTCTGGCGCCGCTCTGAGTCTCATGGATTGGTCCTTCGCCAGGCGCTGTGGGTTTGATTTGGAGCCTCTGGAAGTTCCTATACCTCTGAAGGGTATTGATTCTACACCTCTGGCTTGTAATAGACCACAGTTCTGGACGCAAGTGACTATGCGTATGACTCCAGACCATCAGGAGATGATTCGCTTCCTCGTGTTGCATAATTTACATGATGTGTTAGTGCTTGGATTACCATGGTTGCAATCTCATAACCCAGTACTGGACTGGAAAACTATGTCTGTGTTAAGCTGGGGATGTCGGGGGGCTCATGGGGACATACCTTTGGTTTCTATCTCGTCATCTATTCCCTCTGAGGTTCTGGCATTTTTGTCGGATTTTGGGGATATTTTTGAAGAGCCTAAAATTGGTTCTCTCCCTCCCCACAGAGAGTGTGATTGCGCCATAGATCTGATTCCAGGCAGTAAATTTCCAAAGGGTCGTTTGTTTAACCTATCTGTACCTGAGCATGCTGCCATGCGAGAGTATGTTAAGGAGTCCCTGGAAAAGGGACATATTCGTCCTTCTTCATCACCTTTAGGAGCTGGGTTTTTCTTTGTCTCTAAAAAGGATGGCTCGCTGAGGCCTTGTATTGATTATCGACTCCTGAATAAAATTACTGTCAAATATCAGTATCCGTTGCCGCTGCTTACTGATTTGTTTGCTCGCATAAGGGGGGCTAAGTGGTTCTCCAAGATTGATCTCCGTGGGGCGTATAATTTGGTGCGAATTAAGCAAGGGGATGAGTGGAAAACCGCATTTAATACGCCTGAGGGCCACTTTGAGTATTTAGTAATGCCTTTCGGCCTTTCTAATGCACCTTCAGTTTTTCAGTCCTTTATGCATGATATTTTCCGTGAATATCTGGATAAATTTATGATTGTGTATTTGGACGATATTTTGATTTTTTCTGAGGACTGGGAGTCTCATGTTCAGCAGGTCAGGAGTAGGGTTGAGCGACTTTCATTTTTTTAAGATCGAGTAGGGTTTTGGGAAACCCGATTTTGTCCAGAGTCGAGTCGAGTGCAGTCGGCCGATTATCGCTAAAAGTCGGGGATCGACCGAAACACGAAACCCAATGCAAGTCAATGGGGAAGCATAGTCGGCAGTGAGTGGAGGCCAGGAAAACACCTACAGTGCCCATTTTAATGCCAAAAACATCCATTCTTGTTTCTGAAGCTTGTCAATCTTAATTAACTTTATAATAATAGTTGGGCATAGGGAATTGGGGGTCATTTGGCAAAAGTTGTGGGGGGAGTAGGGCCGGCTCAAGTTTTTCGTGGGCCCAGGAAATGCGGACTACGTCACGGCGGTGTTGCAGGGAAAGGTAATTATTTAAAAGTTGCAAGTGCTGTGATCCTGAGCAAGCAGGGGGGGGGCCCACTCGTTCGCATTGCCACTGGCACAGGGCCCCTCAAAGTACGGCGGTGTGTTTGCATGGCGGGGGCGCCTCCCACCAGCAGCGACACTTTTGCGTACTCTGAGGGGCCCTGTGCCAGTGACGTCGCCAACGAGTATGCCCCCCCACCTGATGAAGGAACCTGCACTTTCATCTGCACCTTCCTCTTTGTCCCTGTGTAAGGTGGTATAACATGCGGGAAGGGGAACCTTACTTTCAGCAGGGACAGATTCTGGCTGTGTAGAGTACAAGGGGAATGTAGTGGTCTCGGTCAATGTACCAGCAGACTCATTTAGCAGTGGCTGGGCAATGGGCAGGATGAGGAGGAAACAGATATAGGGCCAAAGAATAAAGTAGGCTACATGCAGTTCAAAATTGGTAACAGGACTAAACAGGCGGCATTGCTTTGTTCAGTGGAGTAGCAAACCCAAGAGCAGCAGACACTGTTTCAAGGGCCTAACCACACTAGTAGGCCAAATGCAGTTTAATATCTGATAGTATAGGGCGAAAGCCAGAATGTGGAAGCTCAGCTTTGTTCAGTTGAGGACAACACCAGGGAGGGGCAGACACCTTTAGTAGGCCGGAAAAGCCTATTGCATTTTTTAAAATGGTAATTTGGAGCAGAAGGTTGAAGCTCAGCTTTATTTAGTTGAGGGCAACACCAGGGAGGGGCAGAAGCCGTTAGTAGGCCCTAACCACCTTTTTTTTTTTTAAAACCACATAATGAGAGCCGGAAGGTTGAAGCTCAGCTTTATTTAGTTGAGGACAACACCAGGGAGGGGCAGAAGCCGTTAGTAGGCCCTAACCACCTTTTTTTTTTTTAAAACCACATAATGAGAGCCGGAAGGTTGAAGCTCAGCTTTATTTAGTTGAGGACAACACCAGGGAGGGGCAGAAGCCGTTAGTAGGCCCTAACCACCTTTTTTTTTTTTAAAACCACATAATGAGAGCCGGAAGGTTGAAGCTCAGCTTTATTTAGTTGAGGACAACACCAGGGAGGGGCAGAAGCCGTTAGTAGGCCCTAACCACCTTTTTTTTTTTTAAAACCACATAATGAGAGCCGGAAGGTTGAAGCTCAGCTTTATTTAGTTGAGGACAACACCAGGGAGGGGCACACAGACAGACTCCTTTAGTAGGCCTGAAAAGCCTATTGCATTTTTCAAAATGGTAATTTGGAGCAGAAGGTTGAAGCTCAGCTTTATTTAGTTGAGGGCAACACCAGGGAGGGGCAGAAGCCGTTAGTAGGCCCTAACCAAAGTTGAAGGCCAAATGCAGTTTAATTTCTGATACTATAGGCCGAAAGCCAGAAGGTGGAAGTTCCGATTTAGACAGTGGAGCACAATTTGAATTAGGGACTGCAGACAGACTTAGTAGGCTGTCCCCTGTGGACCATGCATCCACCACATTAACCCATTGCGCCGTAATGGACACGTAATCTTCCGTGGCCATGCCTACAGGTCCATGCGTCTGTTGTCAGGTGCACCTTTGTACTCACAGATTGCCAGAGTGCATGGACAATGCGGTCTTCTACATGCTGGTGGAGGGTTGGGATGGCTTTTCTCGCAAAAGAAGTGTCGACTGGTTAGCTTGTAGCGTGGTACAGCGTAGTCCATCATGGCCTTATTAATAGTAAATAAAATATATAACTAGGCTCTATGAACTTTTAAATAGGTTCCAGGGGTACACGGGCAGCATTGGTGTGGTCAGTGGAGGAGTATTGCAAGTAGGGGCTGCAGACAGGCTATCAAAGGCCTAAAATAACAAACAGTAGGCAGTCATGGCAGTTTTACATCGGTTACATGGATACACAGGCAGGCACTCCAGGCAGCATTGTGGTCAGTGGAGGAGTATTGCAAGTAGGGGCCGCAGACAGGCTATCAAAGGCCTAAAATAACAAACAATAGGCTCATTGCAGTTTTACAGCGGTTACATGGATACACGGGCAGGCAGCTTGGTGGTGAGTGGAGGAGTATTTAAAGTAGGGACCGCACACAGGCTATCAAAGGCCTAAAATAACAAACAATAGGCTCATGGCAGTTTCACAGCGGTTACATGGATACACGGGCAGGCAGCTTGGTGGTGGTGAGTGGAGGAGTATTTAAAGTAGGGACCGCAGACAGGCTTCAAAGGCCTAACATAAGAAAATGGGCTGGCTGTAGGCACTTTATAATTGGTTCCAGGGGTACACGGGCAGCAGTGGTCTGGTCAGTGGAGGAGTATTTAAAGTAGGGACCGCAGACAGGCTATCAAAGGCCTAACATAACAAACAATAGGCTCATGGCAGTTTCACAGCGGTTACATGGATACACGGGCAGGCAGCTTGGTGGTGAGTGGAGGAGTATTTAAAGTAGGGACCGCACACAGGCTATCAAAGGCCTAAAATAACAAACAATAGGCTCATGGCAGTTTCACAGCGGTTACATGGATACACGGGCAGGCAGCTTGGTGGTGAGTGGAGGAGTATTTAAAGTAGGGACCGCACACAGGCTATCAAAGGCCTAAAATAACAAACAATAGGCTCATGGCAGTTTCACAGCGGTTACATGGATACACGGGCAGGCAGCTTGGTGGTGGTGAGTGGAGGAGTATTTAAAGTAGGGACCGCAGACAGGCTTCAAAGGCCTAACATAAGAAAATGGGCTGGCTGTAGGCACTTTATAATTGGTTCCAGGGGTACACGGGCAGCAGTGGTCTGGTCAGTGGAGGAGTATTTAAAGTAGGGACCGCAGACAGGCTATCAAAGGCCTAACATAACAAACAATAGGCTCATGATGGCAGTTTCACAGCGGTTACATGGATACACGGGCAGGCAGCTTGGTGGTGAGTGGAGGAGTATTTAAAGTAGGGACCGCACACAGGCTATCAAAGGCCTAACATAAGAAAATGGGCTGGCTGTAGGCACTTTATAATTGGTTCCAGGGGTACACGGGCAGCAGTGGTCTGGTCAGTGGAGGAGTATTTAAAGTAGGGACCGCAGACAGGCTATCAAAGGCCTAACATAACAAACAATAGGCTCATGATGGCAGTTTCACAGCGGTTACATGGATACACGGGCAGGCAGCTTGGTGGTGAGTGGAGGAGTATTTAAAGTAGGGACCGCAGACAGGCTATCAAAGGCCTAAAATAACAAACAATAGGCTCATGGCAGTTTCACAGCGGTTACATGGATACACGGGCAGGCAGCTTGGTGGTGGTGAGTGGAGGAGTATTTAAAGTAGGGACCGCAGAAAGGCTTCAAAGGCCTAACATAAGAAAATGGGCTGGCTGTAGGCACTTTATAATTGGTTCCAGGGGTACACGGGCAGCAGTGGTCTGGTCAGTGGAGGAGTATTTAAAGTAGGGACCGCAGACAGGCTTCAAAGGCCTAACATAAGAAAATGGGCTGGCTGTAGGCACTTTATAATTGGTTCCAGGGGTACACGGGCAGCAGTGGTCTGGTCAGTGGAGGAGTATTTAAAGTAGGGACCGCAGACAGGCTATCAAAGGCCTAACATAACAAACAATAGGCTCATGGCAGTTTCACAGCGGTTACATGGATACACGGGCAGGCAGCTTGGTGGTCAGTGGAGGAGTATTTAAAGTAGGGACCGCAGACAGGCTATCAAAGGCCTAAAATAACAAACAATAGGCTCATGGCAGTTTTACAGCGGTTACATGGATACACAGGCAGCTTGGTGGTGAGTGGAGGAGTAGTGCAAGGAGTGTCTGTCCCAGTACTCCCAAAATATAAATAGATGTTAATGTCTCGCAAAACAACCAAAACAAAAAAAAAAGGTGGCATACTTAGGTACAGGGGTGGGCTCATCTACTGAGTTTCTGACATTGTAATTTGGCAGTAACTATTTAATGGTGCCAATATAGGACACAGACACAGACTACTTTAAGTTGCATCATAGATGTCTACAAATTTGTATTGTCAGTGCCAGACATTGAATGATGTCAGCGAATAGACTAAAGATTGGTGGAGCTGTGCGACATAATTTTGCACGTGGTAGAGCACATTTTGAGCTGGGGTAGGGGGGAACTCTCTTGAGGCCGGCGGGACCGCCCCAGGGCCCCTCATGTTACAACGGTGTGTCTGACGTTGGGTGCGCACCACCACCGCCAGAGACACTACATTGTACTATGAGGGACCCAGTAGCAATGCCGTCAACCAAAAGCGAGCACACCCACCTCTTCAGACAAACAGCAGTCTCACGGGTGCTTGCGCCAAGTCGCGATACCACGGCCCCGTGTGGGGAGTTTTGCCATTTAGGGAGGTGTAAACATGTCGTATGCTGTACAATCAGCTGCAGCAAATTAGACATTAGAAAAGTAATTCACAGGCAAGAGCTTTTCATAGGAAAGCTAGGTGTCGGCCGGGCAAGGTGGGGCAAAAGATTTCGAAATCCAGTTGTGGTTCATAAAATGAATGTTAGATCGTCAACATTTTGGGTAGCCAGACGAGTCCTTTTTTCGGTTAATATTGAACCTGCAGCACTGAATACTCTTTCTGATAGGACACTTGCTGCCGGGCAAGCAAGCTCCTGCAATGCATATTCTGCCAATTCTGGCCAGGTGTCTAATTTGGAGGCCCAGTAATCAAATGGGAATGACGGTTGAGGGAGAACATCGATAAGGGATGAAAAATAGTTAGTAACCATACTGGACAAATGTTGTCTCCTGTCACTTTCAATTGATGCAGCAGTACCTGTCCTGTCTGCGGTCATAGCAAAATCACTCCACAACCTGGTCAGAAAACCCCTCTGTCCAACGCCACTTCTGATGTGTGCACCCCTAACACTCCTAGTCTGCTGCCCCCTGGAGCTTGTGTGAGAACGATCACGTGCGCTGTGTGCTGGGAATGCCTGAAGCAAACGGTCAACAAGAGTTGATTGTTTGGTTGCTAATATTAGTTCCAAGTTCTCATGTGGCATAATATTTTGCAATTTGCCTTTATAGCGTGGATCAAGGAGGCAGGCCAACCAGTAATCGTCATCGTTCATCATTTTCGTAATGCGTGTGTCCCTTTTTAGGATACGTAAGGCATAATCCGCCATGTGGGCCAAAGTTCCAGTTGTCAAATCTCCGGTTGTGATTGGTTGAGGGGCAGTTGCAGGCAAATCTACGTCACTTGTGTCCCTCAAAAAACCAGAACCCGGCCGTGACACGCAACCAATTTCCTGTGCCCCCGTGAAAGTTTCCGCATTAAAAATATACTCATCCCCATCATCCTCCTCGTCCTCCACCTCCTCTTCGCCCGCTACCTCGTCCTGTACACTGCCCTGACCAGACAATGGCTGACTGTCATCAAGGCTTCCCTCTTCCTCTGGTGCAGACGCCTGCTCCTTTATGTGCGTCAAACTTTGCATCAGCAGACGCATTAGGGGGATGCTCATGCTTATTACGGCGTTGTCTGCACTAACCAGCCGTGTGCATTCCTCAAAACACTGAAGGACTTGACACATGTCTTGTATCTTCGACCACTGCACACCTGACAACTCCATGTCTGCCATCCTACTGCCTGCCCGTGTATCCTCCCACAAATAAATAACAGCACGCCTCTGTTCGCACAGTCTCTGAAGCATGTGCAGTGTTGAGTTCCACCTTGTTGCAACGTCTATGATTAGGCGATGCTGGGGAAGGTTCAAAGACCGCTGATAGGTCTGCATACGGCTGGCGTGTACAGGCGAACGTCGGATATGTGAGCAAAGTGCACGCACTTTGAGGAGCAGGTCGGAGAACCCAGGATAAGTTTTCAATAAGCACTGCACCACCAGGTTTAAGGTGTGAGCCAGGCAAGGAATGTGTTTCAGTTGGGAAAGGGAGATGGCAGCCATGAAATTCCTTCCGTTATCACTCACTACCTTGCCTGCCTCAAGATCTACTGTGCCCAGCCACGACTGCGTTTCTTGTTGCAAGAACTCGGACAGAACTTCCGCGGTGTGTCTGTTGTCGCCCAAACACTTCATAGCCAATACAGCCTGCTGACGCTTGGCAGTAGCTGGCCCATAATGGGACAACTGGTGTGCAACAGTGTCATCTGCCGATGGAGTGGTTGGCCGACTGCGTTCTGTGGAAGAGCTGTAGCTTCTGCAGGAGGACGAGGAGGAGGAGGAGGGGGTGCGAACGCCTACAGCCAACTGTTTCCTAGACCGTGGGCTAGGCACAACTGTCCCTAAATTGATGTCGCCTGTGGACCCTGCATCCACCACATTCACCCAGTGTGCCGTGATGGACACATAACGTCCCTGGCCATGCCTACTGGTCCATGCATCTGTAGTCAGGTGCACCTTTGTACTCACAGATTGCCTAAGTGCATGGACGATGCGCTGTTTAACATGCTGGTGCAGGGCTGGGATGGCTTTTCTGGAAAAAAAGTGTCGACTAGGTAGCTCGTATCGTGGTTCAGCGTACTCCATCAGGGCTTTAAAAGCTTCGCTTTCAACTAAACGGTAGGGCATCATCTCTAACGAGATTAGTCTAGCTATGTGGGCGTTAAAACCCTGTGTACGCGGATGCGAGGATAAGTACTTCCTTTTTCTAACCAGAGTCTCATGTAGGGTGAGCTGGACTGGAGAGCAGGAGATCGTGGAACTTTCGGGTGTGCCGGTGTACATGGCAGACTGAGAGACGGTTGGAGACGGTATTGTTTCCGCCGGTGCCCTAGATGCAATATTTCCTCCTACTAAACTGGTGATTCCCTGACCCTGACTGCTTTTGGCTGGCAAAGAAACCTGCACAGATACTGCCGGTGGTGCGGAAAATGGTGGCCTTACAGTGACGGAAGGGATGTTGCGTTGCTGACTAGCTTCATTGGCCGAGGGTGCTACAACCTTAAGGGACGTTTGGTAGTTAGTCCAGGCTTGAAAATGCATGGTGGTTAAGTGTCTATGCATGCAACTAGTATTTAGACTTTTCAGATTCTGACCTCTGCTTAAGCTAGTTGAACATTTTTGACAGATGACTTTGCGCTGATCAGTTGGATGTTGTTTAAAAAAATGCCAGACTGCACTCTTCCTAGACTCGGATCCCTTTTCAGGGATTGCAGACTGAGCTTTAACCGGATGGCCACGCTGTCCTCCAACAGGTTTTGGCTTTGACACGCGTTTTGGGCCAGATACGGGCCCGGCAGATGGAACCTGTTGCGATGTTGATGCCTGCTGCGGCCCCTCCTCCACCTCCGCTTCTGAACTACTGCCGCCTGCACCCTGTTCCCCCAATGGCTGCCAATCGGGGTCAATAACTGGGTCATCTATTACCTCCTCTTCGAGCTCGTGTGCAACTTCGTCTGTGTCACTGTGTCGGTCGGTGGTATAGCGTTCGTGGCGGGGCAACATAGTCTCATCAGGGTCTGATTGTGGATCTGTACCCTGAGAGGGCAATGTGGTGGTCTGAGTCAAAGGAGCAGCATAGTACTCTGGCTGTGGCTGTGCATCAGTGCACTCCATGTCAGAATCTACTTGTAATGGGCATGGCCTGTTAAATGTTTCACTTTCTAAGCCAGGGACGGTATGTGTAAAGAGCTCCATGGAGTGACCCGTTGTGTCGCCTGCTGCATCCTTCTCTCTTGTTGTAGTTTTTGCTGAGGAGGACAAGGAAGCGACTTGTCCCTGACCGTGAACATCCACAAGCGACGCGCTGCTTTTACATTTACCAGTTTCGGAAGAGGAGGCAAAAGAGCTAGAGGCTGAGTCTGCAATGTAAGCCAAAACTTGCTGTTGCTGCTCAGCCTTTAAAAGCGGTTTTCCTACTCCCAGAAAAGAGAGCGTTCGAGGCCTTGTGTAGCCTGACGACGAAACTGGCTCCACAGCTCCAGACTTAGGTGGAATATTTTTATCCCCACGACCACCTGATGCTCCACTACCACTACCATCATTACCAGCTGACAATGAACGCCCACGACGACCTCTTGCACCAGACTTCCTCATTGTTTAAAAATCGTAACCAAACTAACTTTATTTGTTGCTGTCAAACAACTTACACGGTGAGCTATAACTTCAGTATGATTTCAATATCCCTTAACAGGTTGGTGAGACCACAAGGAAAATCAGGCACAATGTTACACACTCTGTTTTCTGTGACACCAAATCACAGAGATGACACACACGCAGGACTGTCACTCAAGCACTAATGTCAATATTAATCTCCCACCTAATTTATTTTTTTTTTTTTCTCTGTGAGACTTTAGAAACCAAATAATATTTAAAAAAAAAACAAAAAAACAAGGCTTTCTATGGCCCACTGAATGAGAGATGGCACGCACAGGAGTGGCACACAAGCCCTGACTGAGGCCAATATTTTTCTCCCACTGATTGATGTAGTGTTTTTGTGTTGAGGTTGATTTTAAAACACAAATGAAGGAAAAAAATAAAAAGGCTTTCTATGGCCCACAATTAGAGAGAGAGGTGGCACACCCAGGAGTCAAGACTGGCACACAAGCTGAAATGGCAATATTACTCTCCCACTGTTTTTTTATGTATTTTTTTTTTATTTTCAGGGAGACTTTAGAAACCAAATAATATTAAAAAAACCAAAAAATAAATAGGCTTTCTATGGCCCACTGAATGAAAGGGAGAGAGGTGGCACACCCAGGAGTCAAGACTGGCACACAAGCTGAAAGGGCAATATTACTCTCCCACTGTTTTTTTATGTATTTTTTTTTTTTATTTTCAGGGAGACTTTAGAAACCAAATAATATTAAAAAAACCAAAAAATAAATAGGCTTTCTATGGCCCACAATTAGAGAGAGAGGTGGCACACCCAGGAGTCAAGACTGGCACACAAGCTGAAATGGCAATATTACTCTCCCACTGTTTTTTTATGTTTTTTTTTTTTATTTTCAGGGAGACTTTAGAAACCAAATAATATTAAAAAAAAACAAAAAAACAAGGCTTTCTATGGCCCACTGAATGAGAGGGAGAGAGGTGGCACACCCAGGAGTCAAGACTGGCACACAAGCTGAAATGGCAATATTACTCTCCCACTGTTTTTTTATGTATTTTTTTTTTTTATTTTCAGGGAGACTTTAGAAACCAAATAATATTAAAAAAACCAAAAAATAAATAGGCTTTCTATGGCCCACTGAATGAAAGGGAGAGAGGTGGCACACCCAGGAGTCAAGACTGGCACACAAGCTGAAAGGGCAATATTACTCTCCCACTGTTTTTTTATGTATTTTTTTTTTTTATTTTCAGGGAGACTTTAGAAACCAAATAATATTAAAAAAACCAAAAAATAAATAGGCTTTCTATGGCCCACAATTAGAGAGAGAGGTGGCACACCCAGGAGTCAAGACTGGCACACAAGCTGAAATGGCAATATTACTCTCCCACTGTTTTTTTATGTTTTTTTTTTTTATTTTCAGGGAGACTTTAGAAACCAAATAATATTAAAAAAAAAACAAAAAAACAAGGCTTTCTATGGCCCACTGAATGAGAGGGAGAGAGGTGGCACACCCAGGAGTCAAGACTGGCACACAAGCTGAAATGGCAATATTACTCTCCCACTGTTTTTTTATGTATTTTTTTTTTTTATTTTCAGGGAGACTTTAGAAACCAAATAATATTAAAAAAACCAAAAAATAAATAGGCTTTCTATGGCCCACTGAATGAAAGGGAGAGAGGTGGCACACCCAGGAGTCAAGACTGGCACACAAGCTGAAAGGGCAATATTACTCTCCCACTGTTTTTTTATGTATTTTTTTTTTTTATTTTCAGGGAGACTTTAGAAACCAAATAATATTAAAAAAACCAAAAAATAAATAGGCTTTCTATGGCCCACAATTAGAGAGAGAGGTGGCACACCCAGGAGTCAAGACTGGCACACAAGCTGAAATGGCAATATTACTCTCCCACTGTTTTTTTATGTTTTTTTTTTTTATTTTCAGGGAGACTTTAGAAA
Source organism: Ranitomeya variabilis (assembly GCF_051348905.1). Taxonomy (NCBI): domain Eukaryota; kingdom Metazoa; phylum Chordata; class Amphibia; order Anura; family Dendrobatidae; genus Ranitomeya; species Ranitomeya variabilis. The sequence goes on from NC_135232.1 coordinate 872,127,001, forward strand.
CCAAATAATATTAAAAAAAAAACAAAAAAACAAGGCTTTCTATGGCCCACTGAATGAGAGGGAGAGAGGTGGCACACCCAGGAGTCAAGACTGGCACACAAGCTGAAATGGCAATATTACTCTCCCACTGTTTTTTTATGTATTTTTTTTTTTTATTTTCAGGGAGACTTTAGAAACCAAATAATATTAAAAAAACCAAAAAATAAATAGGCTTTCTATGGCCCACTGAATGAAAGGGAGAGAGGTGGCACACCCAGGAGTCAAGACTGGCACACAAGCTGAAAGGGCAATATTACTCTCCCACTGTTTTTTTATGTTTTTTTTTTTTTTTCAGGGAGACTTTAGAAACCAAATAATATTAAAAAAAAAAAAAAAAAAAAAAATAGGCTTGCTATAGCCCACTGAATGAGAGATAGCACACACAGCAGTGGCACACAAGCCCTGACTGAGGCCAATATTTTTCTCCCACTGATTGATGTAGTGTTTTTGTGTTGAGGTAGATTTTAGAACACAAATCACGGAAAAAATAAATAGGCTTTCTATGGCCCACTGAATGAAAGGGAGAGAGGTGGCACACCCAGGAGTCAAGACTGGCACACAAGCTGAAAGGGCAATATTACTCTCCCACTGTTTTTTTATGTTTTTTTTTTTTTTTCAGGGAGACTTTAGAAACCAAATAATATTAAAAAAAAAAAAAAAAAAAAAAATAGGCTTGCTATAGCCCACTGAATGAGAGATAGCACACACAGCAGTGGCACACAAGCCCTGACTGAGGCCAATATTTTTCTCCCACTGATTGATGTAGTGTTTTTGTGTTGAGGTAGATTTTAGAACACAAATCACGGAAAAAATAAATAGGCTTTCTATGGCCCACTGAATGAAAGGGAGAGAGGTGGCACACCCAGGAGTCAAGACTGGCACACAAGCTGAAAGGGCAATATTACTCTCCCACTGTTTTTTTATGTATTTTTTGTTTTTTCAGGGAGACTTTAGAAACCCAATAATATTTAAAAAAAAAAATAAATAGGCTTTCTATGGCCCACTGAATGAGAGGGAGAGAGGTGGCACACCCAGGAGTCAAGACTGGCACACAAGCTGAAAGGGCAATATTATTCTCCCACTGTTTTTTTAGGTTTTTTTTTTTTTTTTCAGGGAGAATTAGAAACCAAATAATATTAAAAAAAAAAAAAAAAAATAGGCTTGCTATAGCCCACTGAATGAGAGATAGCACACACAGCAGTGGCACACAAGCCCTGACTGAGGCCAATATTTTTCTCCCACTGATTGATGTACTGTTTTTGTGTTGAGGTAGATTTTAGAACACAAATCACGGAAAAAATAAATAGGCTTTCTATGGCCCACTCAGTGAGAGATGGCACACACAGGGATGGCACTGTAGCAGAAATGCCAATCTTAATCTCCCACAAAAAAAAAAAACAAAAAAAAAAAAAAAACTGTCCTACAATTACTATCTCCCTGCAGTAATGTAAGCCAGGTATGGCAGGCAGCAATAGGAGTGGACTGATGCACAAATTAAATAAAAAGTGTGGAAAAACAGAAAAGATAGCTGTGCAGAAAGGAAGGAACAAGAGGATATGTGCTTTGAAAAAAGCAGTTGGTTTCCACAGTGGCGTACACACAGCAATACAGCTATCACGGAGCCTTCTAGGGCAGCCCAATGAGCTACAGCGCTGAGGGGAAAAAAAAAAAAAAATAGCTTCCACAGTCCCTGCACACCGAAGGTGGTGTTGGACAGTGGAAATCGCTGCAGCACAAGCGGTTTGGTGGTTAGTGGACCCTGCCTAACGCTCTCCCTGCTTCTGATGAAGCGGCAGCAACCTGTCCCTAAGCTCAGATCAGCAGCAGTAAGATGGCGGTCGGCGGGAACGCCCCTTTATAGCCCCTGTGACGCCGCAGACAGCAAGCCAATCACTGCAATGCCCTTCTCTAAGATGGTGGGGACCAGGATCTATGTCATCACGCTGCCCACACTCTGCGTTCACCTTCATTGGCTGAGAAATGGCGCTTTTCGCGTCATTGAAACGCGACTTTGGCGCGAAAGTCGCGTACCGCATGGCCGACAAGCACAGGGGTCGGATCGGGTTTCATGAGACGCCGACTTAGCCAAAAGTCGGCGACTTTTGAAAATGATCGACCCGTTTCGCTCAACCCTAGTCAGGAGGGTTTTTCAGGTCTTGCGGGAGAATTCTCTGTGTGTAAAGGGTTCTAAGTGTGTTTTTGGGGTTCAAAAGATTTCCTTTTTGGGGTACATTTTTTCCCCTTCTTCTGTTGAGATGGACCCTGTCAAGGTTCGGGCTATTTGTGACTGGACGCAGCCTACTTCTCTAAAGGGTCTTCAGAAGTTCTTGGGCTTTGCTAATTTTTATCGTCGATTTATAACTGGTTTTTCTGGTGTTGCTAAGCCTCTTACGGATTTGACTAAGAAGGGTGCTGATGTTGCCAATTGGTCCTCTGCCGCTGTGGAGGCCTTTCGGGAACTTAAGCGCCGCTTTTCGTCTGCCCCTGTGTTGCGCCAGCCTGATGTCTCTCTCCCCTTTCAGGTTGAGGTCGATGCTTCCGAGATCGGAGCGGGGGCGGTTTTGTCGCAGAAAAGTTCCAATTGCTCAGTGATGAGACCTTGTGCGTTCTTTTCTCGAAAATTTTCTGCCGCCGAAAGAAATTATGATGTCGGTAATCGGGAGCTTTTGGCCATGAAGTGGGCATTTGAGGAGTGGCGTCATTGGCTTGAGGGTGCTAGACATCAGGTGGTGGTTTTGACTGATCACAAGAATCTGATTTATCTTGAGTCTGCCAGGCGCCTGAATCCTAGACAGGCGCGCTGGTCGTTGTTTTTCTCTCGGTTTAATTTTGTGGTCTCATATCTACCAGGTTCTAAGAATGTGAAGGCAGATGCCCTTTCTAGGAGTTTTGAGCCTGATTCCCCTGGTGATTCGGAACCTACAGGTATCCTTAAGGATGGGGTGATATTATCCGCTATTTCCCCAGATCTGCGACGTGCTTTGCAAGAGTTTCAGGCGGATAGACCTGATCGCTGTCCACCTGGTAGACTGTTTGTTCCTGATGATTGGACCAGTAGAGTCATCTCGGAGGTTCATTCTTCTACGCTAGCGGGTCATCCTGGAATTTTTGGTACCAGGGATTTGGTGGCTAGATCCTTCTGGTGGCCATCTCTGTCTCGAGATGTGCGTGTTTTTGTGCAGTCTTGTGATGTGTGTGCTCGGGCCAAGCCTTGTTGTTCTAGGGCTAGCGGGTTGTTGTTGCCCTTGCCTATTCCGAAGAGGCCTTGGACGCACATCTCGATGGACTTTATTTCTGATCTTCCTGTCTCTCAGAGGATGTCTGTTATCTGGGTGGTGTGTGACCGTTTTTCTAAGATGGTTCATTTGGTGCCATTGCCGAAGTTGCTTTCCTCGTCTGAGTTGGTTCCTTTGTTTTTTCAAAATGTGGTTCGCTTGCATGGTATTCCTGAAAATATCGTTTCTGATAGGGGTACCCAGTTCGTTTCTAGATTTTGGCGGGCATTCTGTGCCAGGTTGGGCATTGATTTGTCTTTTTCGTCTGCCTTCCATCCTCAGACTAATGGCCAGACGGAGCGAACTAATCAGACTTTGGAGACGTATTTGAGGTGTTTTGTGTCTGCGGATCAGGATGATTGGGTTGCCTTTTTGCCGTTGGCGGAGTTTGCTCTTAATAATCGGGCTAGTTCGGCCACTTTGGTTTCCCCTTTCTTTTGCAATTCGGGGTTTCATCCCCGTTTTTCTTCTGGTCAGGCGGAGTCTTCGGATTGTCCTGGAGTAGATGCTGTGGTGGATCGGTTGTATCGGATTTGGGAACAAGTGGTGGACAATTTGAATTTGTCCCAGGAGAGGACTCAGCGGTTTGCTAACCGCCAGCGTCGGGTTGGTCCTCGCCTTCGTGTTGGGGACTTGGTGTGGTTGTCTTCCCGTTTTGTCCCAATGAGGGTTTCTTCTCCTAAATTTAAGCCTCGGTTCATCGGTCCCTATAGGATTTTGGAGATTATTAACCCTGTTTCCTTTCGTTTGGACCTCCCGGCATCTTTCGCTATCCATAATGTGTTCCATCGGTCGTTGTTGTGGAGATACGAGGTGCCGGTGGTTCCTTCTGCTGAGCCTCCTGCTCCTGTGCTGGTTGAGGGTGAATTGGAGTACGTTATAGAGAAGATCTTGGACTCCCGTATTTCCAGGCGGAGACTCCAGTATCTGGTTAAATGGAAGGGCTATGGTCAGGAAGATAATTCTTGGGTAACTGCCTCTGATGTTCATGCCTCGGATTTGGTTCGTGCCTTTCATAGGGCTCATCCAGGTCGCCCTGGCGGTTCTTGTGAGGGTTCGGTGCCCCCTCCTTAAGGGGGGGGTACTGTTGTGATCCGCTTTTTGGGCTCCCCTAGTGGTGGCTGGTGGTACTGGAGACTTGTGTGTTCTTTTCTGGCTCAGTTCACCGGCTTCCATCAGTTTTGGGAGTTCCCTATTTAGCCTTGCTCTCCAGTCACTTCCTTGCCGGTCATCATTGTAACCTGAGTCTTTCAGTTGCATGTTCCTGCTACCAGTCTGCTGATCAGCTAAGTGGACTCTTGTCCTTTTTGTTTTGTATTTTTTGTCCAGTTTACAGTTTGTCATTTCCTGTTACTGGAAGCTATTGTGGACTGAAATTGCCACTCCTGTGTCATGAGTTGACACAGGAGTCTTAAAGTAATTTCAGGATGGGTTTTTGAAAGGGTTTTTCAGCTGACCGTGAAGTCCTCTTTTGTATCCTTCCTCTATCTAGTAAGTGGACCTCGCTTTGCTAAATCTACCTTCATACTGTGTATGTCTTTTCCTCTGAACTCACCGTTAATATATGTGGGGGCTACTATCATCTTTGGGGAATTTCACTAGAGGTAAGCCAGGTCTGTTCCTTCCTCTTCCAGGAGTAGTTAGTTCTCCGGCTGGCGCATGGCATCTAGGCAGCCGTAGGAATGCTTCCTGGCTACTGTTAGTTGTGTGGTAGATTTAGGTCACGGTCAGCTTGAGTTTCCATCACCCGAGGGCTAGTCTGTTATTTTGTGTTTCTGATGTTCCCATGCCATTGGGGAATCATGACACACTGCCCTGGAGTGGTTACTGGCAGCTACATGCCGCACAATCCTGACCTCACCATCAGAGGCCCAAGTGAAAACCAGATAGCAACTTAGTTGCACTCCTAAAGGGTAAACCTGGTCCGTAGCCCAGTGGATCTACTATCCATTGGTGTTACAGTTTGCTCAGGCCTTCGACCCAACCAGCTCCAATACTCTGCTACTTTCTGCGGTATATCAGTAGGTGACTCGGAACTTGAGCATCAGGACCAAATTCTGAGTCACCTTCATTTGGTAAACACCCAGTTAAGTGCTCTAGCACCAGCTGATCCCTCTGCTTCAGTTTGAGTCACACCTGTCTCAGTAGCTGCTATTCTACACCTGGATGTGGATCCCATCTATCTGCTCCACCCCGAGATCCCAACCTATGCCGAGGTTTCATCAACCAGTGCATTCTGCACTACGAACTGTTGGCTTACCAGTTTCCCTCCGATCATGCCAAAGTCAGCCAAACATTCTATGATTCTATAATGGAAGTCTTCAAACAGAGGATGGACAGAAATCTGTCTGAGATGGTTTAGTGAATCCTGCATTTAGCAGGGAGTTTGACACAGTGACCCTGGAGGTTCCTTCCATCTCTAACGTTCTTTGATTCTATGAAAGTGGATTTCCTTATGTGTCATCTAGGAGAAGAAATGCTGGCTCAACCCTCTATGGAAGAGAGGGCATCTAATAATCTCTGACCTTTTGATACGGTGTGTTATGATATGGTGGCCTAGGAGCAGCATGGGGAACACTCTGGAGAAGGTGGGACCTGTACTGACCGCAGACCCTGAACTTAACACCGCAACTAGAAGCAGCCGTGGGATGTACCCAACACTCCCTAGACACCTCGTCACAGCCGGAAATCTAAATACCCCTAGAGATAAGAAAAGGGAAAACTATCTTGCCTCAGAGAAAACCCCCAAAGGATAGACAGCCCCCCACAAATATTGACTGTGAGAGGAGAGGGAAAAAACATACACAGACTGAAATCAGGATTTAGCAAAGGAGGCCGTACTAGCTAGATAGAAAGGAAAGAACAGAGTACTATGCGGTCAGTATTAAAATACTAGAAAATATCCACCACAGAAAAATACAAAAGCTCAACATCTAACTAAAGATATGGAGGTTATATCTGCATCTCCAGAGATACCAGCATGGCTGAACAAATCCTTGCACAGACCAAGCTGGACAAAACAAACATGAAAATGAACTGAACTATTAAGTCCACAGCATATGGACAGCAAAAGGCCAAGCCAGAACTTATCTTTCATGAACTGCACAGCAAGCAGGAGAGACCAGGAAAGGATGTGAATCCTCCAGGAACAATGGACAACTGGCACTGACCAAAGGGTGAAGCCAGACTAAATAGCCCAGTCCGAAGTGGCCACACCTGATGACTGCTGTGAAAGACAGACAGCAGCGCTACCACTTATAACCACCGGAGGGAGCCCAAGAGCAGAATTCACAACAACGGTGCCACACAAAAGGATAATACATAAAATGAGAATAATGGGGATAGGGGAAAATATGTGTAAGTGGGTTAAGAGCTGGCTCAGGGATAGGAAACAAAGGGTGGTTATTAATGGAGCAAACTCGGACTGGGTCGCGGTTAGCAGTGGGGTACCACAGGGGTCAGTATTGGGCCCTCTTCTTTTTAACATACTTATTAATGACCTTGTAGGGGGCATAAAGGGCAGAATTTCAATATTTGCAGATGACACTAAACTCTGCAGGGTAATCAATACAGAGGAGGACAATTTCATATTACAGGATGATTTATGTAAACTAGAAAGTTGGGCTGACAAATGGCAAATGAGCTTTAATGGGGATAAATGTAAGGTCATGCACTTGGGTAGAAGTAATAAGATGTATAACTATCTGCTTAATTCTAAAACTCTGGGCAAAACCATCAATGAAAAAGACCAGGGTGTGTGGGTGGATGTGTAATGACCTGGTGGTTAGGGAACAACACTGAAATGACCTGGTGGTTAAAAGGACACATGGACAAGCTCTGAGGAGGTGGTAACTTTTCTGACCGCAAACCCTACTCCTAACGCCAACACTAGAAATAGCCATGGGATGTTCCTGTCTCTCCCTAGACGCCTCGTCATGGCCTAAGAACTAACTACCCCTAAAGATGGAAATAGAAAACTATCTTGCCTCAGAGAAATTCCCAAAAGGAAAGATAGCCCCCCACATATATTGACTGTGAGTGGAGGGGGAAATAACATACACAGAGATGAAAACAGATTTTAGCAAAGGAGGCCAAATACTAATCTAAATAGACAGAAATAGGAAAGGATGCTGTGCGGTCAGAATTCAAAACTAAAAATCCACGCAGAGTTCACAAAAAATGATCTCCACACCGACTCACGGTGTGGAGGAGCAAATCTGCTTCCCCAGAGCTTCCAGCTAGCCTGAATATATCATAATGACGAGCTGGACAAAAAGACCTAACAAAAACTGAGAAATAAGGTCCAAGCAAATGGACTAACAAGAACTAGCAAGAACTTATCTTTTGCTGAAATGAACAGGCCATGAGAAATATCCAAGGAGAAGACTAAATCCAATCTTGAAACATTGACAGCTGGCATGAACTAAAGCCCAGAGCAGGTTTAAATAACAAACCCAGGCAAGGCGATTAGTGAAGGCAGCTGCTACAGCTACCTAAAGGAGCAGCAGTACTACTCGAAACCACCAGAGGGAGCCCAAGGGCAGAACTCACAAAAATACCATTAGCAACCACAGGAGGGAGCTCCAGAACGGAATTCACAACAGGATGACAAACTCACATTTAGTGGCCAGTGTCAGGCAGCTGCTACAAAGGCAAATAAAATAATGGGATGCACTAAAAGAGGCATAGATGCTCATGAGGAGAACATAATATTACCTCAATACAAGTCACTAGTTTGGCCACACTTAGAATAATGTGTACAGTTCTGGTGTCCGGTGTATAACAAAGACATAGCTGAACTAGAGCGGGTGCAGAGAAGAGCGACCAAGGTTATTAGAGGACTGGGGGGTCTGCAATACCAAGATAGGTTATTACACTTGGGGCTATTTAGTTTGGAAAAACGAAGGCTAAGGGGTGATCTTATTTTAATGTAAAAGTATATGAGGGGACAGTACAAAGACCTTTCTGATGATCTTTTTAATCATAGACCTGAGACAGGTACAAGGGGGCATCCTCTACGTCTGGAGGAAGGAAGGTTTAAGCATAACAACAGACGCGGGTAAGAGCAGTGAGACTATGTTACTCTCTGCCGTATGATGTTGTAATGAGTGATTCATTACTTAAATTTAAGAGGGGACTGGAGGCCTTTCTTGAAAAGTATAATGTTACATATTATATATATATATTAGATTTCTTGATAGGGCGTTGATCCAGGGAACTAGTCTGATTGCCGTATGTGAAGTCGGGAAGGAATTTTTTTCCCCAATGTGGAGCTTAGTCTTTGCCACATGTTTTTCTTTTTGGCCTTCCTCTGGATCAACATGTTAAGGCATGTTAGGTTAGGCTATGGGTTGAACTAGATGGACTTAAAGTCTTCCTTCAACCTTAATAACTATGTTACTATGTTACTATGTATGTTACATGCTTTCCTTGGAGTGTTCTGCAAGGTTTTTGATTAACCAGGACATGTCTCCTTTGCTGCGTTCTCTCTGCTCAGACTACAACAAGGTGGTCTGACTGTGTACCAGTTTGAAATCTGGTTCCGCACCTTGCCATCAGAGCATCATCGCTCAGTTGGAACAATGAGGCACTGACAGTCACTTTCTGGGAGGGACTGTCTGGGAAGATTAAAGATGAGTTGGCCAGTCGTGACATCCCTACAACTCTCGATGATCTAATTTCCCTGGCTACCCACATAGACTTAAGGTTCCAAGAACACTCCAAGGAGGTGGCATGTGAAAGCGTGCTCTAAGTCTCCCATCAGACGTAGCAGACATAGCCCGATGGGAACAGTAGTCTCATCAGCCCACGCTGACCTGCGGTAAGCTTTTTATCACATGTCACCTCTGCAGGTCACAGTCACAACTGCAGGGTCACGCTGACATCTGACAGCATGACCCTGCAGTGCTCAGACCGACAGACTTACCGGCAGTAGTATTACCGCCGATAAGAACCCCCGCGCTGGTGTTTCCCACGCTGTAACACAGAAACACTATAGAATGCCGGCAAAAATGCAAACAAAAACTCAGCAAATCTGTTATAAAATATAAAATAAAAGTACACATATTTAGTTTCGCCATGTCCGTAACGACACGACCTATTAAACTGTCCCACTAGTAAACCCCTTCAGTGAACACCGTAAAAAAACCCAAAAAACAACACTTTATTATCATACCACCGAACAAAATGTGGAATAACACGCGATCAAAAAGAGGGATATATAAAATCATGGTACCGCTGAAAACATCATCTTGTCCCGCAAAAAACGAGCCACCATGCAGCATCATCAGTGAAAAAATCAAAACGTTATAGTCCTCAGAATAAAGCGATGCAAAAATATTTTTTTTATATAAAATAGTTTTTATCGTATAAAAGCGCCAAAACATAAAAAAATTATATAAATGAGGTATCGCTGTAATTGTACTCACCCGAAAAATAAAACTGCTTTATCAATTTTACCAAACGTGAAACGGTATAAATGCCCTCCAAAAGAAATTCATGAATTGCTGGTTTTTGGTCATTCTGCCTCACAAAAATCGGAATAAAAAGCAATCAAAAAATGACACATGCCCGAAAATGATACCAATAAAAACTTCAACTTGTCCCGCAAAAAATCAAGACCTCATTTGACTCTGTGGACCAAAATATGGAAAAATTATTGCTCTCAAAATGTGGAGACGCAAAAAGAATTTTTTGCAATAAAAAGCGTCTTTTAGTGTGTGAAAGCTGCCAATCATAAAAATCCGCTAACAAACCCGCTATAAATAGTAAACCAAACCCCCATTCATCACCCTCTTAGTTAGGGAAAAATAGTAAAATAAAAAAATGTATTTATTTCCATTTTCCTATTAGAGTTAGGGTTGGGGCTAAAGTTAGGGTTAGGGCTAAAGTTAGGGTTAGGGTTGGGGCTAAAATTAGGTTTAGGGTTGGGGCTAAAGTTAGGGATGGGGCTAATGTTAGGGATAGGGTTTGGATTACATTTACGGTTGGGATTAGGGTTAGGGGTATGTCAGGGTTAGGGTTATGGTTGGGATTAGGGTTAGGGGTGTGTTGGAGTTAGGGGTGTGGTTAGGGTTGGGATTAGGGTTAGGGGTGTGTTGGGGTTAGAGGTATGATTGGGATTAGGGTTAGGGGCGTGTTTGGGTTAGGGTTTCAGTTAGAATAGTGGAGTTTCCACTGTTTAGGCACATCAGGGGCTCTCCAAACGCGACATGGCGTCCGATCTCAATTCCAGCCAATTTTGCATTGAAAAGTCAAATGGCGCTCCTTCCCTTCCGAGCTCTGCCATGCGCACAAACAGTGGTTTACCCCCACATATGGGGTATTAGTGTGCTCAGGACAAATTGCACAACAACTTTTGGGGTCCATTTTTTCCTGTTACCCTTGGTAAAATAAAACAAATTGGAGCTGAAGTAAATTTTTTGTGAAGAAAATTAAATGTTCATTTTTTGTTAAACATTCAAAAAATTCCTGTGAAACACCTGAAGGGTTAATAAACTTCTTGGATGTGGTTTTGAGCACCTTGAGGGGTGCAGTTTTTAGAATGGTGTCACACTTGGGGTATTTTCTATCATATAGACCCCTCAAAAATAAACAATAAAAGTACATATATTTAGTATCGGCACGTCCTTAATAACCCGCTCTATAAAACTGTCCCGCTAGTTAACCCCTTAAGAGAACACCGGAAAAAATATGAATAAAAACAAGTAAAAAAACAATGCTTTATTAACCTTCCCGCCAAACAAAAAGAGCAATAAAATGTGATCAAAAAGACGAATGTAAATAAAAATGGTATAGCTGAAAACGTCTTCTCGTCCTGCAAAAAACAAGCCGCCTTATAACTCCATCGGCAGAAAAATAAAAAAGATCTTAGAATAAAGCGATGTAAAAATAATAATTTTTTCTATAGTTTTTATTGTGTAAAGGCGCAAAACATTAAAAAAAGATATAAACGGGATATCACTGTAATCGTACTGACTAGAAGAATAAAGCTGCCTTAACAATTTTACCACATGTGGAACGGTAAAAAAAGCAAGCAAAACGCAATTCCTAGATTGCTGTTTTTTGTTCATTATGTCTCCCAAATATCGGAATAGAAAGCGATGAAAAAAATGTCATGTACCCGAAAATGGTACCAGTAAAAACGTCAACTTGTCCCTCAAAAAACAGGTCTTAACATGACTCTGTCAGCTGAAATATGGATAAATTATAGCTCTCAAAATCTGGTGATGCAAAGACTAGTTTTCGCAATAAAAAAAGCGTCTTTTAGAGTGTGACAGCAGCCAAACATAAAAACCCAGTATAAATCTGGTATCGCTGTAATCGCACCGACCCGAAGAATAAAGTCGCCTAATCACTTATACCGCACGCGAAACAGTGTATTAAATAAAAACAATTCTTCACATGCTGCTGATTTTTTTCATTCTGTCTCTCAAAGGTTGCAGTAAGGCTCAGCTTTGCACTGAGCGCTTATATAAGAGTTTCTATGTAAATCTCTGAAATACGTGATTCAGATGGAACCTCTGACAGAAGATTCCCCATAATGAGGCAAATGGAGGCACTGTGGATGCCATCTGACCTGTGACTCGGCGGTGTCCATCTTTTTATTATTGCATAAAAGTTCTGTCAGCCACAGTTTTGTGCACCTCTGAAAATAACACCGCTGTAACACAGTACAATGAGGTAGCACAGTAACGTTGCTTCCTCATTATAGTGAATGGATCCATCGAGGGTTTCATCTGTCACATCACTTGGAGATTTAAATGGAAACTTCGATGTAAGTGCTCAGCATAGAGCGCCGGATAAATGTGATTATAAATGTTATATAAAATGTTCCCAATAAAAGCTTCAACTCAATCCACAAAAAAAGCAAGCCCTCACTCAGGTCCGTCATCTGTTAATGGAAATATAGGGGCTTCTACATTACTCATAGCACAAAGGCTCTTTTGTGAAATGGCTCCTCGACCTGAGAAAATTCTCTGCTCCCAAGTTCAAATGCCCCCGCCCCCTCCCTTCGGAGCCCCAGAGTGCCTAAACCACATTTATAGCCCACATGTTTGGCATTTCTGTAGTGATAAGAGCCCGCTTAATTTACAGGTGCGTGTCTCCAGAAGCATGAGCTGAGCATACGGTAATGGTCACTACAACGGCAGTTTGCAATTTTCAGTCAGCAACATCCACTGCTGCTTGTTTATGGAAAACACCCATGGAGTCAAAATCATCACTAAATCTGTAGATAAATTCCCAAAGGGTTATAATTTCCAAAATGGAGTCACTTGAGGGGGTATTCTGCTTTTCTAGCACTTAGGGGCTCTTTATATGGAATCTGCAAAGTGTTCTAGGAAAATCTAGTGTTCTAGTGTTCTAGGAAAATGAGGTATTGCCACGTTCAGTAGAAACAATGGGACAAATTTTGGTGCCATTTTTACCCAATTCCCAGTATGAAAATGTAAAACTTGGGGCTAACACACAATCTTGGTGGTAAAAATGTAAAGTATTTTATCTTCACTGCCCAATGGTATAAAGGTACCTTCACACGAAACGACATCGCTAGCGATCCGTGACGTTGCAGCGTCCTCGCTAGCGATATCGTTTCGTTTGACACGCAGCAGTGATCAGGATCCTGCTGTGATGTCGCTGGTCGCTGAATAAAGTCCAGAACTTTATTTGGTCGTCCGATCGCTGTGTATCGTTGTGTTTGAAAGCAAAAGCAACGATACCAGCGATGTTTTACACTGGTAACCAGGGCCGCGCTTAGTAACCCGATGTTTACCCTGGTTACCAGCGTAAAAGTAAAAATAACAAACAGTACATGCTCACCTGCGCGCTCCCCAGCGTCTGCTTCCTGACACTGACTGAGCTCCGGCCCTAAAGTGAAAGTGAAAGCACAGCGGTGACGTCACCGCTGTGCTGTTAGGGCCGGAGCTCAGTCAGTGTCAGGAAGCAGACGCTGGGTAGCGCGCAGGTGAGCATGTACTGTTTGTTTTTTTTACTTTTACGCTGGTAACCAGGGTAAACATCGGGTTACTAAGCGCGGCCCTGCACTTAGCAACCCGATGTTTACCCTGGTTACCCGGGGACCTCGGCATCGTTGGTCGCTGGAGAGCGGTCTGTGTGACAGCTCTCCAGCGATCAAACAGCGACGCTGCAGCGATCGGCATCGTTGTCGCTATCGCTGCAGCGTCGTTTCGTGTGAAGGTACCTTTAAAGTCTGTGACACACCTGTTTTGTCAATATAATCACTGCACCCATAGATAAATTCATTGAGAGGTTTAGTTTGTAAAATTGAGTCACTTAGGGGGGATTCTGCTGTGTTGGTATCTCAGGGGCTTGGCCAATGTAGCATGGTATCCTCTAACAAGTGCAGCAAAATCTGCACTGTAATGTGATGTTTCTTCCGTTCTGAGCTTTGCACTGTGCCTCAGAAGTAGTTTTCGATGACACATGGATTATCAGAAAGCTCAGGAGAAGCTGCAGAACAAATTTTGGGGTCCATTTTCTCCTGTTACCCTTGTTAAAATACAAAATTTTGTGCTAAAAAAGATTTTTGCAAAAAAAAGTGATTTTTTTTTATTTTCTCGGCTTAACGCTATAAACTTCTGTGAAGCATCGGGTGGTTCAAGGTGTTCAATACACATCTACATAAGTTTCCAAAGGGTATAGTTTACAAAATGGTGTCAATTGTGGGGGGTTTACACTGTTTAGATACAACAGGGGCTTTCCAAACGCGACATGGCGTCCGCTAATTATTCCAGCACATTTTGCATTCAAAAAGTCAAATGGCGTTCCTTTCCTTACAAGCCCTGCCGTGCACCCAAACAGTTGTTTTCCCCCACATATGGGGAATCGGCGTACTCAGGAGAAATGGCACAACAAATTGTATGGAGCAATTTCTCATGTTACCCTTATGAAAATGCAAAATTTGGAGCTAAAAAAGATTTGTCTGGAAAAAATGTATTTTTTTTATTTTCACTGTTCTACTTTATAAACTTCTGTGAAGCACCTGTGGGTTCAAGGTGCTCAATACACATCTAGATAAGTTCCCTAAGATGTCTTATTTCCAAAATGATGTCACTTGTTGGGGGTTTCCACTGTTTAAGCACATCAGGGGCTCTCCAAACATGACATGGCATCCGCTAATTATGCCGGCAAATTTTACATTCAAAGAGTAAAATGGCGCTCCTTTCCTTCCGAGCTTTGCCGTGCACCCAAACAATAGATTTTGGGTATCTGCGCACTCAGGAGAAATTTCACAACAAATGTTATAGTCCATTTTCTCCTGTTACCTTTGCGAAAGTAAGAAAAAATGAGATCGAAAAGAAAATTTTTGTGAAAGAAAAGTAAATGTGTATTTTTTCCTTCCACATTCCAGAACCTGAAGGGTTAATGAACTTTTTGAATGTGGTTTTGAGTACCTTGAAGGGTGCAGTTTTTTAGAATGGTGTCACTTTTGGGTATTTTCTGATTTTCTGTCATATAGATCTCTCAACGTCACTTCAAATGCGAGGTGGTCCCTAAAAAAATGGTTTTGCAAATTAGTTCTAAAAATGAGAAATCACTGGTCAACTTTTACCCCTTAAAACTTCCTAACAAAAAAAAATGTTTAAAAAATTGTGCTGATGTAAAGTAGACATGTGGGAAATGTTATTTATTAACTATTTTGTGCGATATGACTCTCTGATTTTAGGGCATAAAAATTAAGTTTGAAAATTGCAAAATTTTTGCCAAATTTCCCTTTTTTTCACAAATTAATTCAACTCATATCAAAGTAATGTTACCACTGTCATGAAGTACAATATGTCATGAGAAAACAATCTCAGAATCAGTGGTATCCATTGAAGCATTTCAGATTTATTATCTCATAAAGTGACACTTGTCTGAATAGAATAGGACATGCCCTCAATCCTCAGGACCAGAGATATGGTCCCATTTTTAATACTAATGTGTGTATTGCTTAGTGAAACTTTATTGGTCAGCAAACTTTCCAAGAGAACAGCAGACCGCACCAGGACGTGTTATATGGATATTTGAATATAGCCTAATAATGAAAAGTGATGTCCATTTTCATCCCTCTTATGCAACTTTTTTGCAACCTTCCTTTTTTACAATTTGTGACGTTAAAAGTGGAAATGCTTCACTGGTCAATATGGCCACCTTCATTTGCAGAAGTACTGGAGCCCTCTAGTTACTGATTTCCAAATATTAGTTCCTTGATTACTACTTCCTGAAACTGAAGTAATGTGCCAGGCTGACCTAAGCATTGTCAACGCAAGCAATACATACACGTACTGTGGCATCTGTACAATGTGCATGGCATGATTTTTTCTTCATACATTTGAACCCATTTTTTATTGTACCTCAGGATCAAATATGGTTTGTCGGTCACATTAGACATTAGCGGTACCTTGTTGAAGGGGGTGGAGTTGCTGTGATTTTTGCTGTATACTGAGGCCAAGATAAAGACATCCCTTTTGCCCTTGTTCATAACTAACAATATGTTATTATTATTATTATTTATTGTTATAGCGCCATTTATTCCATGGCGCTTTACATGTGAGGAGGGGTATACATAATAAAAACAAGTACAATAATCTTAAACAATACAAGTCATAACAGGTACAGGAGGAGAGAGGACCCTGCCCGCGAAGGCTCACAATCTACAAGGGATGGGTGAGAATACAGTAGGCGAGGGTAGAGCTGGTCATGCAGCGGTTTGGTCGATCGGTGGTTACTGCAGGATGTAGGCTTGTCGGAAGAGGTGGGTCATGTTCTTATTACATTGGGTCTTGCTCTTTGCTAAAAAAGAAGAGAATGTCCAGCTTCACCGAATCCGTAAAAAAGAGTTTTCTTTATTCACAAACTTTAAGTACTGTATAGAGGATACAGACTTCAGCACGAGCCATATGGGTAAGAATCTCAATCATGACAGGGAGCTTAGTCTCCAGAAACGCGTTGAGATTCTTACCCATATAGCTCATGCTGAAGTCTGTATCCTCTATGCTTAAAGTTTGTGAATAAAGAAAACTCTTTTTTACGGATTCGGTGAAGCTGGACATTCTCTTCTTTTTTGGATTCTATACGCCTGGACACAGCGGGTCCGTGCTCCCGAAGATTGGTTTATGCATCACGGGTGAGCTGGTTTATATTCCTTCTTTCCTTGCTCTTTGCTGCAATACCTCTGGCAATTCCCACCCTGGTCTAGCAGTGAATGCATCAAACCCCCAAACAATTTTCCAATTCAGTCACAGGAGAGGATGGCATTAGGGTGGTCCAATCTGAATGGCCATCTTATCATTAACAATAAATCTGGGTGTACCCTGACATAATTTCTCATAGCTTGTACATTGTGATTCTATATCTTACCCAATTACTGGATAAGTATTGCCAGAATTTATCCACTACTGCAAGTTCAAGGAAAAAGGGGTCCAGCTTCCAGATCCAATTGCAGGAAAAATCATTATTTTATTGTTAATCCAATAAAAAGATACAGCTGTGCTCAAAAGTTTACATACCCCTGCAGAAGTTTTACTTTCTTGGCCGTTTTTCAGAGAATATGAATGGTAACACCAAAACTTTTTCTCCACTCAAGGTTAGTGGTTGGGTGAAGCCATTTACTGTCAAACTACTGTGTTTTCTCTTTTTAAATCATAATGACAACTCAAAACATCCAAATGACCCTGATCAAAAGCTCACATACCCTGGTGATTTTGACCTTATAACATGCACAGAAGTTGACACAAATGGGTTTGAATAGCTACTAAAGGTAACAACCTCATCTGTGACCTGTTTGCTTGTAATCAGTGTGTGTGTCCATAGAATGTAAGTCCGCAAGGACAGGGTCCTCTCCCCTCTGTACCAGTGTGTCACTGTAAACCTGTTTACTGTAAATGATATCTATAACTCTGTGTGTAACCCCTTTCTCATGTACAGCACCATGGAATTAATGGTGCTATATAAATAAATAATAATAATAATAATAATAATAAAAGCTGAGTGAGTTTCTGGGATTTAGACAGACTTTTGCATCTTTCATCCAATCACTGATGTTTCTGGATTGTGAGTCATGGGGAAAGCTAAAGAATTGTCAACGGATCTATGGAAAAGGTAGTTGAACTGTATAAAACAGGAAAGGGATACAAAAAGATATACAAATATAGCACAAAAAGAGGATTCAGTGCATTTGGATAGCAGCCCTCCTGATCTAATAGAAGGGTGTCACTACTAGGCTGGTAACCTGGATGCTGTGCATCTCCATTGTGTGAACAGCGCATCATACAAGTCTTTTGAATGCAGTAACTTGCCAAGCAGCCACCCCCTCCATTTCATTGGTAGGCTGTGAGTGATTGCCTCATCAGAATTTCTGCACCTGTGTTGCCGCCATCTTAACTACATGGGTCCACTGCATCCTGATAGTGCATTTGTTTGGAGGCCTAGGCAGGTAAGCATCTTTGCCTTTTTGCTGGTCCCCACACAAAAAGATATCCAAGGAATTGATAATGCCAGTCAACAGCGTTCAAACTCTGATTAACAAATGGAAAATCAGAGGCTCTGTTAAAACAAAACCACAGTCAGGAAAGTTGTTCGGGATGCAAAGAAAAACCCACAAATATCAGATCAAATCAGCTGAAATACAGGACTTTCTGAAAACTAGGGTTGTGGCTTTTTCAAGGTGCACAATAAGGAGGCACTTGAAGAAATATGGGATGCATGGTCGAGTCACCAGAAGAAAGCCATTACTGTGTAAATGCCACAAAGTATCTCGCCTACAATACACAAAAGAGCACAGAGACAAGCCTCAAAACTTCTGAAACAAGTTAATTTAGAGTGATGAGACCAAAATTGAACTTTTTGGCCACAACCATAAAGGTTACTTATGGAGAGAGGTCAACAAGGCCTATGATGAAAGGAACACCATTCCTACTCTAAAGCACGGAGGTGGATTGCTGATGTTTTGGGAATGTGTGAGCTACAAAGGCACAGGAATCTTTGTCAAAGTTGAAGGAAAGATGAATGCAGCACGTTATCCGCTAATAGTGGAGGCAAATTTGCAATCATCAGCCTGGAAGCTGCGCATGGGACATACTTGGACGTTTCAACATGACAATGATCCAAAACACAAAGCCAAGTCGACCTGTCATTGGCTATAGCAAAACTGTATACACATTGCAAAAATAACATAAGTAAATGGGGAAACCCCCACATTATGCACTACTGGACAACTTCTGTTTAGTCACTTCAGGGCACCATTTAAAATAAAAATAGCAGCGTTAACATCGCTGTGCTTGGGTGGGTTGCATCTCATCAATATTCTGTCAGAGTGGACGTTCGCACTGCATAAATAGTAAACAGAAAGCTGTATAGACAAGATGCACAGCCCAAATAGTAAATAGTCCAGTCATCCAGCAACTGTTGATTGGCTGCAGCAGACCCATGAGACAACAATATCACTGACATCGCGGGATTGTCTCTGAACTGGATAAGTGACTATATGTAGATATCCCCTTGGGGATGTAGGGCTCAGCAAATTTGTTTTTTTAACTGGGGGACAGTGAGCATCATCATGACAAATTTACAAAGAAAGAATTCAAAGTTTAATTATTACCCGAAAACATTTCCTAGATATAGCCATTGCGGAACATTGGGGTATCACATAATGCACAACCACCCCAACTTGGCAAATAAATTGGTGGGTAAACAAATTAGTTTGGAGCGACATAAAATTTTCAAAATCAGAGAAATAAAGATTTTGAAATAATCGATTTATATGGCCTGCAATTTCAAATTGGATTCCAGATCTGCCAGTAAAATAATCAATCTGAGGCTCATAATTTTCTGGGGGAGTCACTAATTGTGGGTGTTTCATGAACTGCAATTTCAGTTCACTATCACTTGAGGTTGAGGAGGAAGAAGTAAAATAGAAACATGGGGCATCCTCTGGGTGGCAGAGGCAAGGAAGGCGCCCACAACTATCTGTAATTGTATTGGTTAGTAAAAATTGAATAAATAACCCTTCTGGGCAGTTTGTAAAACTACACTAAAAAGAATTCATAAAGCAAATGCCTGTAGAAATAATTATGGAACACCTACAACTAAGTGACTCTAAGCGTAATTCTGTATGTTAGTAAAACACTGTAGTATAAACTGATTAGTACAGTAAACTATTACTACAAAATATAGCAAAAAAACCTGCTTTTAACACAGATTCTGATAAGCGATGTGCAAAACTGATCAGAGCACAGTGGCCGCAGAACGCTGACACAAAAGTAATGCAGATCTAAAAATGGCAAAAAAATGACAAAACCCCCCAAATCCTGCAGCAAACAATGAGCATGGTTGGTGGTCAGTGATGTGTCCTACTGATCATCACCCAGCCACTGCTGGATACACACCAGAAAGTGGTATTAGAATAATTAAAAAATAAAAGAGACAAAAAAATTCTGCACCAAAATTTAATCATGGATGCTGACCAGTGATGTGTGTCACCAATCAGCACTCAGAGATTGCAGGAAGCACACAGGAAGATGGTGTGAAGGAAAAAATGACAGGAAAATATTTGAGTATGGCTGCTGATTAGTGATGTGCCTTCCTACTCAGCAGATACAGGACACACGGGGTGAGGTGAGGCAGTGGATTTGAGATTAGGGAAATATTGGGGAATACTGTTCGTGATATCGTCAAAAATAGTGATGATGATCATACACAGCAGTAATATTGATGTACAGGAGATCAGAACAAAGGAGCTCTGAAGGACTACAAGGATCAGTAATGATGACACAGATAACTACACAGAGGTACCATTGTACATCAGTCCTGACAATATTTTCAATCAAAACATTCAGCTGCTATTGGTCTGTCTGTACTGTCACACCACAGCCAAATTTTAGCATAATTAGTGCTGTCCCAAACAGCTCCAATCACTACTGGCCACCAAAATATGGGGGGTTAATGTGATTGGATAGTTTAGTTAACCCCTTAGTGACAGAGCCAATTTTGTACTTAATGACCAAGCCAGTTTTTACAATTTTGACCACTGTCACTTTATGAGGTTATAGCTCTGGAACGCTTCCACGGATCCCACTGATTCAGAGAATATTTTTTGTGACTTATTGTACTTCATGTTAGTGTTAACATTTCTTCAATTTCTAGTTCAATTTCTTCAATATAACTTGCATTTATTTATAAAAAAAAATGGAAATTTGGCAAAAATTATGAAAACTTTGCAATTTTCAAACTTTAAATTTATTTACCCTTAAATCAGAGAGTAATTTCTCATAAAATAGTTAATAAATAACATTTCCGACATATCTACTTTACATCAGCACAATTTTGGAAACAATTTTTCTTTGTTAGGAATCGGATGTTATAAGGGTTAAAAGTTGACCAGCGATTTCTCATTTTTTTCCAACAAAATTTACAAAACGATTTTTTTCAGAGACCACCTCACATTTGAAGTGAGTTTAGGGGGTCAATATAACAGAAAATATCCAAAAGTGACACCATTCTAAAAACTGCACCCCTCACGGCGTGCAAAGCCACATTCTAGAAGTTTATTAACTCTTCAGGTGCTTCATGAGACCTAGAGCAATATGGATGCAAAAAATGAACATTTTACTAACCCTAGCTCCAACCCCAACCTTAACCTGTTGTGAATCCGCTTTTGGGCTCCCCTGGTGGTTGCTGGTGGTACTGGTGACTTGTGTGTCTTTGCTGTCTCAGTTCACCTGCTCCCATCAGTGTTTGGGAGTTTCCTATTTAGCCTAGCTCTCCAGTCATTTCCTGGCCGGTCATCATTGTAACCAGAGCCTTCGGTTGCATGTTCCTGCTACTAGTCTGCTGATCAGCTAAGTGGACTTTGTCCTTTTGTTTTGTATCTTTTGTCCAGTTTGCAGTTTTGTTATTCTCTGTAGCTGGAAGCTCTTGTGGGCTGAAATTGCCACTCCTGTGTCATGAGTTGACACAGGAGTCTTAAAGTAATTTCAGGATGGTTTTTTGATAGGGTTTTCAGTTGACCGTGAAGTCCTCTTTTGTATCCTTCTGCTATCTAGTAAGTGGACCTCTCTTTGCTAAATCTACCTTCATACTGTGTATGTCTTTTCCTCTAAACTCACCGTCATTACATGTGGGGGGCTGCTATCATCTTTTGGGGTATTTCCCTAGAGGTAAGCCAGGTCTGTTCCTTCCTCTACCAGGGGTAGTTAGTCCTCCGGCTGGCGCGTGGCATCTAGGGTTAATCAGGTATGCTCCCTGGCTACTATTAGTTGTGTGGTAGATTTAGCTCACGGTCAGATCGAGATTCCATCACCCAGAGCTCGTCCGTTATCTTTGTGTTTTGATGTTTCCCTGCCATTGGGAATCATGACAGTATGACCGGCCCGTGTTAAAGTTACTGGCAGAAGAAAGGAGAGAAAAAGAAGTCTGTAGAGTTTTTTTTTTTTTTTTTCCTATGTTTGCTCCATAGTTGGATCAGTTGTATTTCAGCTCTAATTACAGCCTTTGCCTTTCTCTCCTTCTAATCCTTGAATGGCTCTGATCTCACCTGTTTAAAGATGGATCCTCAGAGCTTGGCTGCAGGTTTAAATAATCTTGCTACTAAGGTTCAAAATTTACAAGAATTTGTTATACATACTCCGATGTCTGAACCTAAGATTCCTACACCAGAGGTGTTTTCCGGAGATAGACCTCGGTTTCTGAATTTCAAATATAATTGTAAATTATTCCTTTCTCTCAGACCTCACTCCTCTGGAGATCCTGTCCAGCAGGTTAACATTGTGATTTCTTTGCTGCGAGGTGACCCTCAAAACTGGGCATTTTCATTGACACCAGGGGATCCTGCGTTGCTCAATGTGGATGCCTTTTTTCTGGCTTTAGGCTTGCTTTATGAGGAACCTAATTTGGAGATTCAAGCTGAAAAAGCTTTGATAGCCCTATCTCAAGGGCAAGATGAAGCTGAGATATACTGCCAAAAATTTCGTAAATGGTCTGTGCTTACTCAGTGGAATGAGTGCGCCCTAGCGGCAAATTTCAGAGAGGGCCTCTCTGATGCCGTTAAGGATGTTATGGTCGGGTTCCCTGCGCCTACAGGTCTGAATGAGTCCATGACAATGGCTATTCAGATTGATCGGCGTTTGCGGGAGCGCAAGCCTGTGCACCATTTGGCGGTATCTTCTGAAAAGTCGCCAGAGAATATGCAATGTGAAAGAACTCTGTCCAGAAGCGAGCGGCAGAATTACAGGCGTAAAAATGGGTTATGTTTCTATTGTGGTGATTCTGCTCATGTTATATCAGCATGCTCTAAACGCACAAAGAAGGCTGACAAGTCTATTTGCACTTTACAGTCTAAATTTATTCTGTCTGTAACCTTGATTTGTTCATTATCAGTTATTACTGTGGATGCCTATGTGGACTCTGGCGCCGCCCTGAGTCTTATGGATTGGTCCTTTGCCAGGCGCTGTGGGTTTGATTTAGAGCCACTGGAAGTCCCTATACCTCTGAAGGGTATTGATTCTACCCCTTTGGCTAGTAATAAACCACAATTCTGGACGCAAGTGACTATGCGTATGACTCCAGACCATCAGGAGGTGATTCGCTTCCTTGTGTTGTACAATTTACATGATGTTTTAGTGCTTGGATTACCATGGTTACAATCTCATAACCCAGTCCTTGACTGGAAAACAATGTCTGTGATAAGCTGGGGATGTCGGGGGGCTCATGGGGATGTACCTTTGGTTTCCATTTCGTCATCTACTCCCTCTGAGATTCCAGCATTTTTGTCTGATTATCGTGATGTTTTTGAAGAGCCTAAGATTGGTTCTCTCCCTCCTCACAGAGATTGTGATTGCGCCATAGATCTGATTCCTGGCAGTAAATTTCCAAAGGGTCGTTTGTTTAATTTATTTGTGCCTGAACATGCTGCTATGCGAGAGTATATTAAGGAGTCCCTGGAAAAGGGACATATTCGTCCTTCTTCATCTCCTTTAGGAGCTGGTTTTTTCTTTTTGTCTAAGAAGGATGGCTCTCTGAGGCCTTGTATTGATTATCGACTCCTGAATAAAATTACAGTCAAATATCAGTATCCGTTGCCTTTGTTGACTGATTTGTTTGCTCGCATAAGAGGGGCTGTTATGGTTCTCAATGGCAAGAGAACATAGCCCAGCAAACATTAGTACTAGCTCTTGGAAGGATGGAAACTAAACTGACCATGAACTAAACCTGCCGCACAACTAACAGTAGCCGGGTAGCGTTGCCTACGTTTTTATCCCTAGACGCCCAGCGCCGGCCGGAGGACTAACTAATCCTGGCAGAGGAAAATATAGTCCTGGCTCACCTCTAGAGAAATTTCCCCGATAGGCAGACAGAGGCCCCCACATATATTGGCGGTGATTTTAGATGAAATGACAAACGTAGTATGAAAATAGGTTTAGCAAAATTGAGGTCCGCTTACTAGATAGCAGGAAGACAGAAAGGGCACTTTCATGGTCAGCTGAAAACCCTATCAAAATACCATCCTGAAATTACTTTAAGACTCTAGTATTAACTCATAACATCAGAGTGGCAATTTCAGATCACAAGAGCTTTCCAGACACAGAAACGAAACTACAGCTGTGAACTGGAACAAAATGCAAAAACAAACGAGGACTAAAGTCCAACTTAGCTGGGAGTTGTCTAGCAGCAGGAACATGCACAGAAAGGCTTCTGATTACAATGTTGACCGGCATGGAAGTGACAGAGGAGCAAGGTTAAATAGCGACTCCCACATCCTGATGGAAACAGGTGAACAGAGGGGATGAAGCACACCAGTTCAATTCCACCAGTGGCCACCGGGGGAGCCCAAAATCCAATTTCACAACAGTACCCCCCCCTCAAGGAGGGGGCACCGAACCCTCACCAGAACCACCAGGGCGATCAGGATGAGCCCTATGAAAGGCACGGACCAGATCGGAGGCATGAACATCAGAGGCAGTCACCCAAGAATTATCCTCCTGACCGTATCCCTTCCATTTGACCAGATACTGGAGTTTCCGTCTGGAAACACGGGAGTCCAAGATTTTTTCCACAACGTACTCCAACTCGCCCTCAACCAACACCGGAGCAGGAGGCTCAACGGAAGGCACAACCGGTACCTCATACCTGCGCAACAATGACCGATGAAAAACATTATGAATAGAAAAAGATGCAGGGAGGTCCAAACGGAAGGACACAGGGTTAAGAATCTCCAATATCTTGTACGGGCCGATGAACCGAGGCTTAAACTTAGGAGAAGAAACCCTCATAGGGACAAAACGAGAAGACAACCACACCAAGTCCCCAACACAAAGCCGAGGACCAACCCGACGCCGGCGGTTGGCAAAAAGCTGAGTCTTCTCCTGGGACAACTTCAAATTGTCCACTACCTGCCCCCAAATCTGATGCAACCTCTCCACCACAGCATCCACTCCAGGACAATCCAAAGATTCCACCTGACCAGAAGAAAATCGAGGATGAAACCCCGAATTACAGAAAAAAGGAGACACCAAGGTGGCAGAGCTGGCCCGATTATTGAGGGCAAACTCCGCTAAAGGCAAAAAAGCAACCCAATCATCCTGATCTGCAGACACAAAACACCTCAAATATGTCTCCAAGGTCTGATTCGTCCGCTCGGTCTGGCCATTTGTCTGAGGATGGAAAGCAGACGAGAAAGACAAATCTATGCCCATCCTAGCACAGAATGCTCGCCAAAATCTAGACACGAATTGGGTTCCTCTGTCAGAAACGATATTCTCCGGAATACCATGCAAACGGACCACATTTTGAAAAAACAGAGGAACCAACTCGGAAGAAGAAGGCAACTTAGGCAGGGGAACCAAATGTACCATCTTAGAGAAACGGTCACACACCACCCAGATGACAGACATCTTCTGAGAAACAGGAAGATCCGAAATAAAATCCATCGAGATGTGCGTCCAGGGCCTCTTCGGGATAGGCAAGGGCAACAACAATCCACTAGCCCGAGAACAACAAGGCTTGGCCCGAGCACAAACGTCACAAGACTGCACAAAGCCTCGCACATCTCGAGACAGGGAAGGCCACCAGAAGGACCTTGCCACCAAATCCCTGGTACCAAAGATTCCAGGATGACCTGTCAACGCAGAAGAATGAACCTCAGAAATGACTTTACTGGTCCAATCATCAGGAACAAACAGTCTACCAGGTGGGCAACGATCAGGTCTATCCGCCTGAAGCTCCTGCAAGGCCCGCCGCAGGTCTGGAGAAACGGCAGACAATATCACTCCATGCTTAAGGATACCTGTAGGTTCAGAGTTACCAGGGGAGTCAGGCTCAAAACTCCTAGAAAGGGCATCCGCCTTAACATTCTTAGAACCCGGCAGGTAGGACACCACAAAATTAAACCGAGAGAAAAACAACGACCAGCGCGCCTGTCTAGGATTCAGGCGTCTGGCGGACTCAAGATAAATTAGATTTTTGTGGTCAGTCAATACCACCACCTGATGTCTAGCCCCCTCAAGCCAATGACGCCACTCCTCAAAAGCCCACTTCATGGCCAAAAGCTCCCGATTCCCAACATCATAATTCCGCTCGGCGGGCGAAAATTTACGCGAGAAAAAGGCACAAGGTCTCATCACGGAACAATCGGAACTTCTCTGCCTCAAAACTGCCCCAGCTCCGATTTCAGAAGCGTCGACCTCAACCTGAAAAGGAAGAGCAACATCAGGCTGACGCAACACAGGGGCGGAAGAAAAGCGGCGCTTAAGCTCCCGAAAGGCCTCCACAGCAGCAGGGGACCAATCAGCAACATCAGCACCCTTCTTAGTCAAATCAGTCAATGGTTTAACAACATCAGAAAAACCAGCAATAAATCGACGATAAAAGTTAGCAAAGCCCAAAAATTTCTGAAGACTCTTAAGAGAAGAGGGTTGCGTCCAATCACAAATAGCCTGAACCTTGACAGGATCCATCTCGATGGAAGAGGGGGAAAAAATATATCCCAAAAAGGAAATCTTTTGAACCCCAAAAACGCACTTAGAACCCTTCACACACAAGGAATTAGACCGCAAAACCTGAAAAACCCTCCTGACCTGCCGGACATGAGAGTCCCAGTCATCCGAAA
The DNA here is from genome assembly GCF_051348905.1 of Ranitomeya variabilis. Taxonomy (NCBI): domain Eukaryota; kingdom Metazoa; phylum Chordata; class Amphibia; order Anura; family Dendrobatidae; genus Ranitomeya; species Ranitomeya variabilis. The sequence continues at coordinate 872,153,419 of NC_135232.1, forward strand.
AAATCAAAATATCATCCAGATACACAATCATAAATTTATCCAAATAATCACGGAAAATGTCATGCATAAAGGACTGAAAGACTGAAGGGGCATTTGAAAGACCAAAAGGCATCACCAAATACTCAAAGTGGCCCTCGGGCGTATTAAATGCGGTCTTCCACTCATCCCCCTGCTTAATTCGCACCAAATTATACGCCCCACGGAGATCTATCTTAGAGAACCACTTGGCCCCCTTTATGCGAGCAAACAAATCAGTCAGCAGTGGCAACGGATATTGATATTTAACCGTGATTTTATTCAAAAGCCGATAATCAATACACGGTCTCAAAGAGCCATCTTTCTTAGCCACAAAGAAAAAACCGGCTCCTAAGGGAGATGACGAAGGACGAATATGTCCCTTTTCCAAGGACTCCTTTATATATTCTCGCATAGCAGCATGTTCAGGCACAGACAGATTAAATAAACGACCCTTAGGGTATTTACTACCCGGAATCAAATCTATGGCACAATCGCACTCCCGGTGCGGAGGTAATGAACCAAGCTTAGGTTCTTCAAAAACGTCACGATATTCAGTCAAGAATTCAGGAATCTCAGAGGGAATAGATGATGAAATGGAAACCACAGGTACGTCCCCATGCGTCCCCTTACATCCCCAGCTTAACACAGACATAGCTTTCCAGTCAAGGACTGGGTTATGAGATTGCAGCCATGGCAATCCAAGCACCAACACATCATGTAGGTTATACAGCACAAGAAAGCGAATAATCTCCTGATGATCCGGATTAATCCGCATAGTTACTTGTGTCCAGTATTGTGGTTTATTACTAGCCAATGGGGTGGAGTCAATCCCCTTCAGGGGTATAGGAGTTTCAAGAGGCTCCAAATCATACCCACAGCGTTTGGCAAAGGACCAATCCATAAGACTCAAAGCGGCGCCAGAGTCGACATAGGCATCCGCGGTAATAGATGATAAAGAACAAATCAGGGTCACAGATAGAATAAACTTAGACTGTAAAGTGCCAATTGAAACAGACTTATCAAGCTTCTTAGTACGCTTAGAGCATGCTGATATAACATGAGTTGAATCACCGCAATAGAAGCACAACCCATTTTTTCGTCTTAAATTCTGCCGTTCACTTCTGGACAGAATTCTATCACATTGCATATTCTCTGGCGTCTTCTCAGTAGACACCGCCAAATGGTGCACAGGTTTGCGCTCCCGCAGACGCCTATCGATCTGGATAGCCATTGTCATGGACTCATTCAGACCCGCAGGCACCGGGAACCCCACCATAACATCCTTAATGGCATCAGAGAGACCCTCTCTGAAATTCGCCGCCAGGGCGCACTCATTCCACTGAGTAAAATTCAGGCAAAGGAATTCTAGGTTCAGATATAGGAACATGAACAACAAAATCTTGTAAATTTTGAACTTTCGTGGTGAGATTATTCAAACCTGCAACTAAACTCTGAATATCCATTTTAAACAGGTGAACACAGAGCCATTCCAGGATTAGAAGGAGAGAGAGAGAGAGAAAGGCTGCAATATAGGCAGACTAGCAAGAGATTCAATTACAAGCACACTCAGAACTGAAGGGAAGGGAAAAAAAAAAAAAAAAATCTTCAGCAGACTTCTCTTTTCTCTCCTTTCTCTGTCAATTAATTTAACCCTTTTTGGGGCCGGTCAAACTGTTATGGTTCTCAATGGCAAGAGAACATAGCCCAGCAAACATTAGTACTAGCTCTTGGAAGGATGGAAACTAAACTGACCATGAACTAAACCTGCCGCACAACTAACAGTAGCCGGGTAGCGTTGCCTACGTTTTTATCCCTAGACGCCCAGCGCCGGCCGGAGGACTAACTAATCCTGGCAGAGGAAAATATAGTCCTGGCTCACCTCTAGAGAAATTTCCCCGATAGGCAGACAGAGGCCCCCACATATATTGGCGGTGATTTTAGATGAAATGACAAACGTAGTATGAAAATAGGTTTAGCAAAATTGAGGTCCGCTTACTAGATAGCAGGAAGACAGAAAGGGCACTTTCATGGTCAGCTGAAAACCCTATCAAAATACCATCCTGAAATTACTTTAAGACTTTAGTATTAACTCATAACATCAGAGTGGCAATTTCAGATCACAAGAGCTTTCCAGACACAGAAACGAAACTACAGCTGTGAACTGGAACAAAATGCAAAAACAAACGAGGACTAAAGTCCAACTTAGCTGGGAGTTGTCTAGCAGCAGGAACATGCACAGAAAGGCTTCTGATTACAATGTTGACCGGCATGGAAGTGACAGAGGAGCAAGGTTAAATAGCGACTCCCACATCCTGATGGAAACAGGTGAACAGAGGGGATGATGCACACCAGTTCAATTCCACCAGTGGCCACCGGGGGAGCCCAAAATCCAATTTCACAACAAGGGGCTAAGTGGTTCTCTAAGATTGATCTTCGTGGGGCGTATAATTTGGTGCGAATTAAGCAGGGGGATGAGTGGAAAACCGCATTTAATACGCCTGAGGGCCATTTTGAGTATTTAGTAATGCCTTTCGGCCTTTCAAATGCACCTTCGGTCTTTCAGTCCTTTATGCATGATATTTTCCGTGAATATTTGGATAAATTTATGATTGTGTATTTGGACGATATTTTGATTTTTTCTGATGACTGGGAGTCTCATGTTCAACAGGTCAGGAGGGTTTTTCAGGTTTTGTGGACTAGTTCTTTGTGTGTAAAGGGTTCAAAGTGTGTTTTTGGGGTTCAAAAGATTTCTTTTTTGGGGTACATTTTTTCCCCTTCTTCTGTTGAGATGGACCCTGTTAAGGTTCGGGCTATTTGTGACTGGACGCAGCCTACTTCTCTTAAGAGTCTTCAGAAATTCTTGGGCTTTGCTAATTTCTATCGTCGATTTATAACTGGGTTTTCTGGCGTTGCTAAACCTTTGACTGATTTGACTAGAAAGGGTGCTGATGTTGCCGATTGGTCCCCTGCTGCTGTGGAGGCCTTTCGGGAGCTTAAGCGCCGCTTTTCGTCTGCTCCTGTGTTGCGCCAGCCTGATGTTTCTCTTCCCTTTCAGGTTGAGGTCGATGCTTCTGAGATCGGAGCAGGGGCGGTTTTGTCGCAGAAAAGTTTCGATTGCTCAGTGATGAGACCTTGTGCGTTCTTTTCTCTTAAATTTTCGGCCGCCGAGCGAAACTATGATGTTGGTAATCGGGAGCTTTTGGCCATGAAGTGGGCGTTTGAGGAGTGGCGTCATTGGCTTGAGGGTGCCAGACATCAGGTGGTGGTTTTGACTGATCACAAGAATCTGATTTATCTGGAGTCTGCCAGGCGCCTGAATCCTAGACAGGCACGCTGGTCGTTGTTTTTTTCTCGGTTTAATTTTGTGGTCTCATACTTACCGGGTTCTAAAAATGTGAAGGCAGATGCTCTTTCTAGGAGTTTTGAGCCCGACTCTCCTGGGGATTCTGAACCTGCTGGTATCCTTAAGGATGGGGTGGTTTTGTCTGCTGTCTCCCCAGACTTGCGACGTGCTTTGCAAGAATTTCAGGCAGATAGACCTGATCGTTGTCCACCTGGTAGACTGTTTGTTCCTGATGATTGGACCAGTAGAGTCATCTCGGAAGTTCATTCTTCTTCTCTGGCAGGTCATCCTGGAATTTTTGGTACTAGAGATTTGGTGGCTAGGTCCTTCTGGTGGCCTTCCCTGTCTCGAGATGTGCGTGTTTTTGTGCAGTCTTGTGATGTTTGTGCTCGGGCCAAGCCTTGTTGTTCTAGGGCTAGTGGGTTATTGTTGCCCTTGCCTATTCCGAAGAGGCCTTGGACGCACATCTCTATGGACTTTATTTCTGATCTCCCTGTTTCTCAGAAGATGTCTGTCATCTGGGTGGTGTGTGACCGTTTTTCTAAAATGGTCCATTTGGTGCCATTGCCTAAGTTGCCTTCCTCATCTGAATTGGTCCCTCTGTTTTTTCAAAATGTGGTTCGCCTGCATGGGATTCCGGAAAACATCGTTTCTGACAGGGGAACCCAGTTCGTGTCTAGATTTTGGCGGACATTCTGTTCAAGGTTGGGAATTGATTTGTCTTTTTCGTCTGCATTCCATCCTCAGACTAATGGCCAGACGGAGCGAGCTAATCAAACTTTGGAGACTTATTTGAGGTGTTTTGTGTCTGCGGATCAGGATGACTGGGTTGCCTTTTTGCCGTTGGCAGAGTTTGCTCTTAATAATCGGGCTAGTTCTGCCACTTTGGTTTCCCCTTTCTTTTGCAATTCAGGGTTTCACCCTCGTTTTTCATCTGGTCAGGTGGAATCTTCGGATTGTCCGGGAGTTGATGCTGTGGTGGATCGGTTGCATCGGATTTGGGGACAAGTGGTGGACAATTTGAAGTTGTCCCAGGAGAGGACTCAGCAGTTTGCTAACCGCCGGCGTCGTGTTGGTCCTCGCCTTCGTGTTGGGGACTTGGTGTGGTTGTCTTCCCGTTTTGTCCCTATGAGGGTTTCTTCTCCTAAGTTTAAGCCCCGGTTCATCGGTCCTTATAGGATTTTGGAGATTCTTAACCCTGTGTCCTTTCGTTTGGACCTCCCGGCATCTTTCGCTATCCATAATGTATTCCATCGGTCGTTGTTGCGGAGGTATGAGGTACCGGTGGTTCCTTCTACTGAACCTCCTGCTCCTGTGCTGGTAGGGGGTGAATTGGAGTACGTTGTGGAGAAGATCCTGGACTCCCGTATTTCCAGACGGAGACTTCAGTATCTGGTTAAATGGAAGGGCTATGGTCAAGAAGATAATTCTTGGGTAACTGCCTCTGATGTTCATGCCTCGGATTTGGTTCGTGCCTTTCATAGGGCTCATCCAGATCGTCCTGGTGGTTCTCGTGAGGGTTCGGTGCCCCCTCCTTAAGGGGGGGTACTGTTGTGAATCCGCTTTTGGGCTCCCCTGGTGGTTGCTGGTGGTACTGGTGACTTGTGTGTCTTTGCTGTCTCAGTTCACCTGCTCCCATCAGTGTTTGGGAGTTTCCTATTTAGCCTTGCTCTCCAGTCATCTCCTGGCCGGTCATCATTGTAACCAGAGCCTTCGGTTGCATGTTCCTGCTACTAGTCTGCTGATCAGCTAAGTGGACTTTGTCCTTTTGTTTTGTATCTTTTGTCCAGTTTGCAGTTTTGTTATTCTCTGTAGCTGGAAGCTCTTGTGGGCTGAAATTGCCACTCCTGTGTCATGAGTTGACACAGGAGTCTTAAAGTAATTTCAGGATGGTTTTTTGATAGGGTTTTCAGTTGACCGTGAAGTCCTCTTTTGTATCCTTCTGCTATCTAGTAAGTGGACCTCTCTTTGCTAAATCTACCTTCATACTGTGTATGTATTTTCCTCTAAACTCACCGTCATTACATGTGGGGGGCTGCTATCATCTTTTGGGGTATTTCCCTAGAGGTAAGCCAGGTCTGTTCCTTCCTCTACCAGGGGTAGTTAGTCCTCCGGCTGGCGCGTGGCATCTAGGGTTAATCAGGTATGCTCCCTGGCTACTATTAGTTGTGTGGTAGATTTAGCTCACGGTCAGCTCGAGATTCCATCACCCAGAGCTCGTCCGTTATCTTTGTGTTTTGATGTTTCCCTGCCATTGGGAATCATGACATTAACCCTAACACCAACGCTAACCCTAATGGAAAAATGGAAATAAATAAAAAAAAATTAATTTTATTATGTTTAGCTAACTAACGGGGTGATAAAGGGGGTTTGATTTACTGTTTTTTTTATTTTGATCAATGAAAAAGGGTCTATCACAGTGTTTAAAATGAAACAATGGGAAAAATCTCCTATTTTTGCCGTTTGCCAGCTGGCAGATCTCGGCGGGTGCACTGTACATGCGCTCGCCATTTTCTTCCCTGAAGAGGATGCCGAGTATCTGGCGACAGAACCGGGGGATGTTGGAGGTGTCGTGCAGCTCGGGGGACCCCATTTCTCTCTCTTCTGATGTGCTAGATCATATCAGAGAAGAAATAAATGAGAAATCAGACTTTTTTTTTTGCGGTCGCCATTATTCACACAAGCATGGGACATACTTGGACGTTTCAACATGACAACAATCCAAAACACAAGGCCAAGTCGACCTGTCATTGGCTATAGCAGAACAAAGTGAAGGTTCTGGAGTGGCCATCTCGGTTTCCTGACGTCAATGATATTGAGCCACTCTGAGGAGATCTCAAGCACGCAGTTCATGCTAGACAGCCCAGGAATTTACAGGAGCCAAGAAGAGTGGGCAGCTTTACAATCTGAGAAAATAAAGAACCTCATCCAGAACTACCACAAAAGACTTCAAGCTGTCATTGATGTTAGAGGGAGAAATACATGGTATTAAGAAATGGGGTATGTGAACTTTTGATCAGGGTCATTTGGATGTTTTGGGTTGTCATTATGATTTAAAAAGAGAAGACACAGTAGTTTGAAAATAAATGGCTTCACCCAACCATTAACCATGAGTGGAGAAAACGTTTTGGTGTTATCATTCATATTCTCTGAAAAAAGGCCAAGAAAGCAAAAATTCAGCCGGGGTATGTAAACTTTTGAGCACAACTGTATACACATTGCAAAAATACCATAAGTAAATGGGGAGACCCCCACATTATGCACTACTGGACAACTTCTGTTTAGTCACTTCAGGGCACCATTTAAAATAAAAATAGCAGCGCTAACATCGCTGTGCTTGGGTGGGTTGCATCTCATCAATATTCTGTCAGAGTGGACGTTCGCACTGCATAAATAGTAAACAGAAAGCTGTATAGACAAGATGCACAGCCCAAATAGTAAATAGTCCAGTCATCCAGCAACTGTTGATTGGCTGCAGCAGACCCATGAGACAACAATATCACTGACATCGCGGGATTGTCTCCGAACTGGATAAGTGACTATATGTAGATATCCCCTTGGGGATGTAGGGCTCAGCAAATTTGTTTTTTTAACTGGGGGACAGTGAGCATCATCATGACAAATTTACAAAGAAAGAATTCAAAGCTTAATTATTACCCGAAAACATTTCCTAGATATAGCCATTGCGGAACATTGGGGTATCACATAATGCACAACCACCCCAACTTGGCAAATAAATTGGTGGGTAAACAAATTAGTTTGGAGCGACATAAAATTTTCAAAATCAGAGAAATAAAGATTTTGAAATAAATCGATTTATATGGCCTGCAATTTCAAATTGGATTCCAGATCTGCCAGTAAAATAATCAATCTGAGGCTCATAATTTTCTGGGGGAGTCACTAATTGTGGGTGTTTCATGAACTGCAATTTCAGTTCACTATCACTTGATGAGGTTGAGGAGGAAGAAGTAAAATAGAAACATGGGGCATCCTCTGGGTGGCAGAGGCAAGGAAGGCGCCCACAACTATCTGTAATTGTATTGGTTAGTAAAAATTGAATAAATAACCCTTCTGGGCAGTTTGTAAAACTACACTAAAAAGAATTCATAAAGCAAATGCCTGTAGAAATAATTATGGAACACCTAAAACTAAGTGACTCTAAGCGTAATTCTGTATGTTAGTAAAACACTGTAGTATAAACTAATTAGTACAGTAAACTATTACTACAAACCTGCTTTTAACACAGATTCTGATAAGCGATGTGCAAAACTGATCAGAGCACAGTGGCCACAGAACGCGGACACAAAAGTAATGCAGATCTAAAAATGGCAAAAAAATGACAAAACCCCCCAAATCCTGCAGCAAACAATGAGCATGGTTGGTGGTCAGTGATGTGTCCTACTGATCAGCACCCAGGAACTGCTGGATACACACCAGAAAGTGGTGTTAGAATAAAAATTACAAAATAAAAGAGACAAAAAAATTTTGCACCAAAATTTAATCATGGATGCTGACCAGTGATGTGTGTCACCAATCAGCACTCAGAGATCGCAGGAAGCACACAGGAAGATGGTGTGAAGGAAAAAATGACAGGAAAATATTTGAGTATGGCTGCTGATTAGTGACGTGCCTTCCTACTCAGCAGATACAGGACACACGGGGTGAGGTGAGGCAGTGGATTTGAGATTAGGGAAATATTGGGGAATACTGTTCGTGATATCGTCAAAAATAGTGATGATGATCATACACAGCAGTAATATTGATGTACAGGAGATCAGAACAAAAGAGCTCTGAAGGACTACAAGGATCAGCAATGATGACACAGAGAACTACACAGAGGTACCATTGTACATCAGTCCTGACAATATTTTCAATCAAGACATTCAGCTGCTATTGGTCTGTCTGTACTGTCACACCACAGCCAAATTTTAGCATTAGTGCTGTCCCAAACAGCTCCAATCACTACTGGCCACCAAAATATGGGGGGTTAATATGATTGGATAGTTTAGTTAACCCCTTAGTGACAGAGCCAATTTTGTACTTAAAGACCAAGCCAGTTTTTACAATTTTGACCACTGTCACTTTATGAGGTTATAGCTCTGGAACGCTTCCACGGATCCCACTGATTCAGAGAATATTTTTTGTGACTTATTGTACTTCATGTTAATGTTAACATTTCTTCAATTTTTAGTTCAATTTCTTCAATATAACTTGCATTTATTTATTAAAAAAAATGGAAATTTGGCAAAAATTATGAAAACTTTGCAATTTTCAAACTTTAAATTTATTTACCCTTAAATCAGAGAGTAATTTCTCATAAAATAGTTAATAAATAACATTTCCGACATATCTACTTTACATCAGCACAATTTTGGAAACAATTTTTCTTTGTTAGGAATCGGATGTTATAAGGGTTAAAAGTTGACCAGCGATTTCTCATTTTTTTCCAACAAAATTTACAAAACGATTTTTTTCAGAGACCACCTCACATTTGAAGTGAGTTTAGGGGGTCAATATAACAGAAAATACCCAAAAGTTACACCATTCTAAAAACTGCACCCCTCACGGCGTGCAAAGCCACATTCAAGGAGTTTATTAACTCTTCAGGTGCTTCATGAGACCTAGAGCAATATGGATGCAAAAAATGAACATTTTACTAACCCTAGCTCCAACCCCAACCTTAACCCTAACACCAACGCTAACCCTAATGGAAAAATGGAAATAAATAAAAAAAAATTAATTTTATTATGTTTAGCTAACTAACGGGGTGATAAAGGGGGTTTGATTTACTGTTTTTTTTTTTATTTTGATCAATGAAAAAGGGTCTATCACAGTGTGTAAAATGAAACAATGGGAAAAATCTCCTATTTTTGCCGTTTGCCAGCTGGCAGATCTCGGCGGGTGCACTGTACATGCGCTCGCCATTTTCTTCCCTGAAGAGGATGCCGAGTATCTGGCGACAGAACCGGGGGATGTTGGAGGTGTCGGGCAGCTCGGGGGACCCCATTTCTCTCTCTTCTGATGTGCTAGATCATATCAGAGAAGAAATAAATGAGAAATCAGACTTTTTTTTTTTTGCGGTCGCCATTATTCACACTGGGAAAGGTAAAAACCGACCCAAATCATGGTAGCCGAGACCCTGGAGATTTTCCAACAATGGTGGGCGCTATACCTTTATTTCTCAGTGCTGTTAAAAAGCAGCGCTGAGGAATAAGTAGTACCCTTAAACTGCAGCCGTTAAAAGGAAAGGAAAGAGTTTAGCTGTCTGTCAACTCGCTTTTCATAAGCACAAAGTTGAGGGTGCCAGAACAGAACCTTTGCCTTTAAACTGAATGACTTGGGTCAAACGATTGGGATATCCTTCCACAAGCTTCTCGCAATAGTTGGGCGGAATTTGGGCCATTCCTCCTGGCAAAACTGGTGTAACTGATCCAGGTTTGTAGGTCACCTTGCTCGCTCCTGCCTTTTCAGCTTTGCCCATAAATTTTCAATAGGATTGAGATCAGGGCTTTGTGATGGCCACTCCAAAACATTGACTTTGTTATCCTTAAGACACGTTGTTACCATTTTGCCAGTATGCTTCGGGTCATTGTCCATTTGGAAGACCCATTTCCGCCCATGCTTTAACTTCCTGGCTGATGTCTTGAGATGTTGCTTTAGTATTGTCACAATCTTCGTTTCTCATGATGCCACCTATTTCATGAAGTGCACCAGTCCCTCCTGCAGCAAAACAACCCCACAACATGATGCTGCCACCCCTGTGTTTCACAGTTAGAATGGTGTTCTTAGGCTTCCAAGCTTCTCCCTTTTTCCAAATGTAACGATGGTCATTATGGCTAATAAGTTCAATTTTGGTTTCATCAGACCATAGGAAATGTCTTCACAAATTAAGGTCTTTGTTTCTGTGTGTATTTGCAAACATTAATCTGGCATTTTATGTTTCTTTTGGAGTAATGACTTCTTCCTGGCAGAGTAGCATTTCAGCCCATGTTGATACAGTACTTGATTCACTGTGGATATTAACACAATCTTACCAGTTTCTGCCATCATCTTCACAAAGTCTTTTGCTTTTGTCCTTGGGTTGATATGCACATGCTGGACCAAAGCACGCTCATCTCTGGGACACAGAACCCGTATTCTTCCTGAGCGGTACGATGGCTGTACATTCCCATCTTGTTTGTACTTGTGTATAGTGTTGAGCGATACCGTCCGATACTTGAAAGTATCGGTATCGGAAAGTATCGGCCGATACCGTCACAGTATCGGAATCCAATCCGATACCGATACCCGATACCAATACAAGTCAATGGGACTCAGGTATCGGACGGTATTCCTGATGGTTCCCAGGGTCTGAAGGAGAGGAAACTCTCCTTCAGGCCCTGGGAACCATATAAATGTGTAAAAGAAAGAATTAAAATAAAAAATATCGCTATACTCACCTGTCCGACGCAGCCGGGACTTCAGCGAGGGAACCGGCAGCGTTGTTTGTTTAAAAATCGCGCTATTACTTGGTTACGTGAATTCCCGGCTTGTGATTGGTCAGGTCGGCCATGTTGCCGGGACGCGGACCAATCACAGCAAGCCGTGACGAAATTACGTCACGGCTTGCTGTGATTGGTCCGCGTCCCGGCAATATGGCCGCCCTGACCAATCACAAGCCGGGACGTCACGGGAGGCTGGACACGCGCTCATTTTAAAATGGGCGCGTGTCCAGCCTCCCGTGACGTCACGGCTTGTGATTGGTTGCGCCGCGATCAACCAATCACAAGCCGGGAGGCTGGACGCGCTCATTTTGAAATGGGCGCGTGTCCAGCCTCCCGTGACGTCACGGCTTGTGATTGGTTGCGCCGCGATCAACCAATCACAAGCCGGGAGGCTGGACGCGCTCATTTTGAAATGGGCGCGTGTCCAGCCTCCCGGCTTGTGATTGGTTGACCGCGACGCAACCAATCACAAGCCGTGACGTCACGGGAGGCTGGACACGCGCCCTTTTTAAAATGAGCGCGTTTCCAGCCTCCCGTGACGTCACGGCTTGTGATTGGTTAATGGCGGCCATGTTGCCGGGACGCGGACCAATCACAGCAAGCCGTGACGTATTTTCGTCACGGCTTGCTGTGATTGGTCCGCGGCCCGGCAACATGGCCGCCCTGACCAATCACAAGCCGGGACTTCGCGTAACCATGTAAAAGCGGGAATTTTAAACAAACAACGCTGCCGGTTCCTGCGCTGAGGTCCCGGCTGCGTCGGACAGGTGAGTATAGCGATATTTTTTATTTTAATTCTCTATTTTACACATTTTAACATTAATGTTGTTCCGATACCCGATACCCGATACCCGATACCACAAGAGTATCGGAATCCCGGTATCGGAATTCCGATACAGCAAGTATCGGCCGATACCCGATACTTGCAGCATCGGAATGCTCAACACTACTTGTGTATAATTGTTTCTACAGATGAACGAGACACCTTCAAGTATCTTGAAATTGTTCCCAAGGGTCTGCCAGGCTTGTGCAAGTCCACAATTCTCTTCCTGATATCTTGGCTGATTTCTTGAGACTTTCCCATGATGCTACACAAAGAAATAGTGTGTTTCAGGTGTGCATTAAATTACATCCACAGGTGTGTCTCTAATTAACTCAGATGTTGCCAAATACAGCTTCCAAACACATGACATCATCATATGGGCAGTCCAGAATTTTTTAAAGGCATAGTAATCTCAGTGTATGGAAACTTTTGACTTTGCAGTAAGTAATAAAAATGCCTTAAAGCATTATCTCTCTCATTATTCTGGCATTTGGCAAATATTAATAATTATGGTAATCCTAATTGACCTAAAACGGTAAAGGTTTATTCTGATTTCATTTCAGATATTGAGAAAAACATGCATATTTGTATAGTGTATGAAACTTCTGGTTTGAACTGTAGATAAGAACACACACATATACATACACACAGACACACACATGCATAAAAACATACATATACTGTACACACATAATATACACATGCATAAGCACATACATACACATATACATACAAACATACATGCATAAACACATACATACACACAGGGCCGTATTTAGAGTTTCTGCTGCCCTAGGCACTTTTAGTGCTGCCTCCCCCATTGGTGAGTATGACACTATTGGCAGTGACTTTGGCAAAAATCGCTGATGTGAAAGTAGCCTTTTGCAGCAGATTCGGCAGTTTTTCCGCATCTGCCGTGTAACGGATCACTTACGGCAACACTGCGTTCGGCCTCATTCATTCCCTATGGGACTTGCAGACATGTGCGGCACTTGCAGTTTGGCCGTGATCCGGCAAATGCGGTACTTGCAGCAATGGAAAAAAACACAGCTAGCAGTGTGTCTCACCGCAAGTGCCGCACATGTCCGCAAATAGACATCACTACCTGTCCCTGCACCTTGCTAGCTCATCCCAACCATCCCTCTGACCTAATACTACACTATAAAGCTTTAGAAAAACAATTTATTAACTGACATATTCCATTGACATATAATGAGGGCTTCAGACTACGGCGTAGACTAGGCCGGGCAGTCTCCGGGTCTCCTTTCTCTCTGTGCACACCCTCAGTCCCTGCCTCACTCCCTGTGCACAGACCTCCCTCCACCGGACCCGGTAATCGCCGCTCGCAGTAGCATACCAGCAGAGGTGTATCTAGGGTTTCTGGCACCAGGGGCAAGAATTCATTTTGGTGCCCCCCCTCCGCCAAGGACATATGCGATTTGCACACTCAGTCATGTGCCCACGAGCTCCTCTCCCTAATGCTCTCAATGTTCAGTGAAAAACTGAGAGAAGCAGGAAGAGAAGCTCGTTGTCACAGGACCATAAGTGTGAAAGTCGCATGTGAGTGAAGTGTCCATCTGACGACTACTGGAACCTGCAGAGCTGAATCCTGACATTGCAGCTTCTGAATTCTCACAACTAATGCACTGCACACTTTTAGGATTCTCCCTTGCCGGTGGACAGTCAGGTCAGCACAAGCATGCGATCTGTATACTTCTGACCAAATTCCGACTAGATGTGCCCGGCCTCGCTTAGTTCATTTTCATTGACGGAGGCCACACATGTCTAGTTGGCATGTGACTGCATTAATGTAAATCCCCAGCATGAGAGAATTCTGACAGCATGCAATGCGCACTGTGAGAAGTCAGAAGTCTGCAGTCACAAAGAATGACTGCAGACTCATTACAAACCTGGACATCCCCTTTAATGCTCCTAACAAATAAAACATGAGAGTTAGTCAGTATCACAAATAACATTTACATCCAGGCACCTTATAGATGACGTCATCTCTGGAGCCGGTCTTCTTTTCTTCATCTTGTCCAGATCCCATGATGCGTTTTCTCATCCACAGCCGTCTCTGCAGACTTCTATCTTCTCCGCTCTTTTGCAGAAAATCTCCACATGACGCCCTTAAAGATACAAGTGTCATTATTATTATTTATTGTTATAGCGCCATTTATTCCATGGCGCTTTACATGTGAGGAGGGGTATACATAATAAAAAGAAGTACAATAATTTTAAACAATACAAGTCATAACTGGTACAGGAGGAGAGAGGACCCTGCCCACGAAGGCTCACAATCTACAAGGGATGGGTGAGAATACAGTAGGTGAGGATAGAGCTGGTCATGCAGCGGTTTGGTTGATCGGTGGTTACTGCAGGTTGTAGGCTTGTCGGAAGAGGTGGGTCTTCAGGCTCTTTTTGAAGGTTTCGATGGTAGGCGAGTCTGATGTGTTGTGGTAGAGGGCTCCAGAGTAGGGGTGATACGCGAGAGAAATCTTGTATACGATTGTGGGAAGAGGAGATAAGAGGGGAGTAGAGAAGGATATCTTGTGAGGATCGGAGGTTGCGTGTCGGTAAGTACCGGGAGACGAGGTCACAGATGTATGGAGGAGACAGGTTGTGGATGGCTTTGTACGTCATGGTTAGGGTTTTGTACTGGAGTCTCTGGGCAATGGGGAGCCAGTGAAGGGATTGACAGAGGGGAGAGGCCGGGGAATAGCGGGGGGACAGGTGGATTAGTCAGGCAGCAGAGTTTAGAATAGATTGGAGGGGTGCGAGAGTGTTAGAGGGGAGGCCACAGAGCAGGAGGTTGCAGTAGTCAAGGCGAGAGATGATGAGGGCATGGACTAGGGTTTTTGCAGATTCTTGGTTGAGGAATGTATGGATTCGTGAAATATTTTTGAGTTGAAGTCGGCAGGAAGTGGAAAGGGCTTGGATATGTGGTTTGAAGGAGAGATCAGCATCAAGGATTACCCCGAGGCAGCGAGCTTGTGGGACTGGGGAGAGTGGGCAGCCATTTACTGTAATGGATAGGTTCGTTGGGGGGGTCGCGTGAGATGGGGGAAAAATTATAAATTCTGTTTTGTCCATGTTAAGTTTCAGAAATCTAGCGGAGAAGAAGGATGAAATAGTGGACAGACATTGAGGGATTCTGGTTAGTAGGGAGGTGATATCTGGTCCAGAGATGTAGATCTGGGTGTCATCAGCATAGAGGTGATACTGAAAGCCATGAGATTCTATGAGCTGTCCCAGGCCAAATGTTTAAATGGAGAAGAGCAGGGGCCCAAGGACTGATCCTTGTGGGACTCCGACAGATAGGGGGCGAGGTGAGGAGGTGATGTGTGAGTGGGAGACGCTGAATGTCCGGTCTGTTAGGTATGATGAGATACAGGATAGGGCCAAGTCTGTGATGCCAAGGGTTGAGAGGGTGTGTAATAATAGGGAATGGTCCACTGTGTCAAAGGCAGCCGACAGGTCGAGGAGGAGGAGGACAGAGTAGTGTCGCTCGCTCTTTGCGGTTAAGAGGTCATTAGTGACCTTAGTTAGGGCAGTTTCAGTGGAATGGTGTGACCGGAAGCCAGATTGTAAGCGGTCAAAGAGGGAGCAAGAAGAGAGATGGGAGGACAGTTCAAGGCAGACGTGTTGTTCCAGTAGTTTGGAGGCATAAGGGAGAAGTGATATAGGGCGATAGCTAGATACAGAGGATGGGTCAAGAGAGGGCTTTTTGAGGATAGGTGTGATGGAGGCATGTTTAAAGCTTGAGGGGAAAACACCAGTTAGTGATAGGTTGAAGAGATGGGTTAGGGTTGGGATGAAGACTGTGGTGAGGTGTGGGATGAAGTGGGATGGGAGCGGGTCAAGTGCACAGGTGGTGAGATGCGATCTTGAGAGTAGAGTGGAGAGTTGTTCTGTAATGGTGGAAAAGTTGGTTTTGGAGGTGGAGGGCTGGGAAGTCGGGAGGAAGGGCTCTGGGGGTTGTTGACCAAAACTGTCTCTGATGTTATCAATCTTCTGCTTGAAAAATGAGGCAAAGTCTTCAGCTGAGATAAGTGGGGAGGGAGGAGGTGCTGGGGGACGGAGGAGAGAATTGAAGGTGTTGAATAACTGTTTAGGGTTGCGAGACAGGGAGGATATGAGCGATGAGAAGTAGGTTTGTTTAGCTGTGGCGAGTGTGGTCTTGAAAGTAGTAAGGGACTGTTTGAATGCGATGAAGTGCTCGTTGGAGTGGGATCTTTTCCATCTGCGCTCAGCAGCCCTGGAAGATCGCCTCAGTTCTTTGGTCAGGCTGGTGTGCCAGGGCTGTCTGTTGATTTTGCGAGCTTTGGTGTGTGTAAGTGGGGCAGCAGATTCCAAAGCTACAGCTATTGTGGTGTTATATAGAGTGGCAGTGTCATCTGCATTGTGTAAGGAACTTATGTCTGTGAGAGGGAGGAGGGATTCAGAGAATGAATGTAGATCAAGATGTTTAAGATTTCTGTGAGGGTGTGAAAGTTTGTGGGGTGGGGATTGTAGACAGGGAGCGGAGAGGGAAGAGACTGTGAGAAGGTTGTGGTCAGAGAGAGGAAGAGGTGAGTTAGAGAGGTTAGATAGGGAGCAGAGGCAGGTGAAGATGAGGTCCAGTGTGTGACCATCTTTGTGAGTGGCTGCAGAAGACCATTGAGTGAGGCCGAAGGAGGAAGTGAGAGATAGAAGTTTAGTGGCAGCTGAGAGGGAAGTGTCAATGGGGATGTTGAAGTCGCCCATGATGATAGTGGGGATGTCCGCAGAAAGTAAATTAAGTAGCCAGGTGGTGAAGTGGTCAAAGAAGGTGGTGGCTGGCCCTGGGGGGGTTAAATGACAGCCAGTTGGAGGTTGGAGGGGGAGTAGATGCGCATAGAGTGCACCTCAAAGGAAGGGAGGGTAACAGAGGGTGGCAGTGGGATTGGGGTGAAGGAGCAGTTATCTGACATGAGAAAACCAACTCCTCCACCATGTTTGCTGCTGGGACGGGGTGTGATATATAATGCTCCTGAATAAAAAATTGCCCCTCACTATATTGTCTGCACAAAATATGACCCCCACACTGTCCCTCTTATGGTACATACTCTTCACACTAATAATAATAATAATTTTATTTATATAGCGCCAACATATTCCGCAGCGCTTTACAACTTATAGAGGGGACTTATACAGACAACAGACATTACAGCATAACAGAAATCACAGTTCAAAACAGATACCAGGAGGAATGAGGGCCCTGCTGCTCGCAAGCTTACAATCTATGAGGAAAAGGGGAGACACAAGAGGTGGACCTCTCCTTTCTATACCGGCCCCCTCTTCACACTGTCCTCTTACACTGTGTCCCCCCTATAGGGCCCAGTATTTATACTCCATATTTATACTCCATCTTCCCTCCCTGTGTGCATGGCTCCCCCATCTTCCCACCCTGTGTGCATGGCTCCCCCATTCTCCCACCCTGCGTGCTTGGCTCCCCCATCCTCCTACCCTGCGTGCATGGCTCCCCCATCCTCCCACCCTGCGTGCATGGCTCCCTGTTGTGAACTATACTTCTTGGCTCCCTCTTGTGGTCACTAGTGGTTTGGCACTTGGATTGTCTTTTCCCAGGTTGGTACTCACCTGGTTCGTTAGGCCTGGAGTGTTGCTATTTAGACTTCCTGGATTCTCAGTCCAGTGCCTGGCATCGTTGTAATCAGTTCATTTCTGTTTGCTCCTGTCTTCAGGTCCTGGTTCTTTGCAAGATAAGCTAAGTCCTGCTTTCTTATTTTTGTTTATTTGCATTGTTCATATTTTTGTCCAGCTTGTACAAAATGTGATTCCTGATATCGCTGGAAGCTCTAGGGGGCTGATATTCTCCCCCCTCACCGTTAGTCGGTTCGGGGGTTCTTGGATATTCAGCGTGGATATTTTGCAGGGTTTTTTGCTGACCATATAAGTCATCTTACTATCTTCTGCTATTAGTCAGTGGGCCTCTCTTTGCTAAAATCTAGTTCATTCTTACGTTTGTCTTTTCTTCTTACCTCACCGTTATTATTTGTTGGGGGCTTGTATTATAACTTTGGGGTCTTTTCTCTGGAGGCAAGAGAGGTCTTATTTTCCCTGACAGGGTTAGTTAGTTCTCCGGCTGGCGCGAGACGTCTAGAATCAACGTAGGCACGTTCTGTTGTGATTCGGTTCGTGGGCTCCCCCGGTGGTCTCTTGTGGTACTGGTGTCCTGCAAGCTTTGCCTTCTCAGTTCACCTGTTCCTATCAGGATGTGGGAGTATCCTATTTAACCTTGCTCCTCAGTCATTCTAATGCTGGCCATCAATGTATCCAGAGTGATTCTGTTGCATGTTCCTGCTCCCAGTTTTCTGCTCAGCTAAGTTGGACATTTTAGTCCTTAAGTCTATTTTTGTATGTTTTGTCCAGTTTGCACTTATGTGAATCTCTGCAGCTGGAAGCTCTTGTTGGGCTGAAATTACCACTCCAGTGGCATGAGTTGTCACATGAGTTAAGGTAATTTCAGGATGGTGTTTTGAAGGGTTTTGCAGCTGACCGCGACGTCCTCTGTTGTATCTTTCTGCTATTTAGTTAGCGGGCCTCTCTGTGCTAAATCTGCTTTCATACTACGTGTGTCTTTTCATCTGCTCTCACCGTTATTATATGTGGGGGGCTGCTATCTCCTGTGGGGACATTCTCTGGAGGCAAGCCAGGACTGTGTTTTCTTCTACCAGGGGTAGTTAGTTCTCCGGCTGGCGCGCGGCATCTAGAGACAACGCAGGAATGCCCCCTGGCTACTTCTAGTGTGGTGTGTAGGTTTAGCATCGCGGTCAGCTCTAGTTTCCATCACCCGAGAGCTTGTCCGTTTATTCTATGCTTCTGATGTTTCCTTGCCATTGGAAACCATAACAGTATGGCCAGCCCAAATGTTTAATCTATAGGCTGAAGCAGGAGAGAAAAGGAACTGTGTGAAACCTTTTTTTTTTTTTTTTTTTTTCCCTTCCTCTGAAGTTGCACTCCAGCTCTAATTGCAATCTCCTGTTTTCCTCTCCTCTTAACCCCTGAATGGCTCAGACTTTATCTGTTGAAATATGGATCCCCAGAGTCTGGCTACCAATTTGAATAATCTTGCCTCTAAAGTTCAGAATATACAAGATTTTTTGTTACATGCTCCTCGGTCTGAACCTAAAATTCCTATACCGGAGTTTTTTTCTGGAGATCGATCTTGTTTTCTAAATTTTAAATACAATTGTAAATTGTTTCTTTCGCTGAGATCTCATTCTGCTGGAGATCCTGCCCAGCAAGTAAAAATTGTTATTTCTTTACTGCGGGGTGACCCCCAAAATTGGGCATTTTCATTGGCACCAGGGGATCCTGCGTTGCTCAATGTGGATGCGTTTTTTCTGGCTTTGGGGTTGCTTTATGAGGAACCAAATTTGGAGATTCAGGCTGAGAAAGCCCTAATAGCCCTCTCTCAGGGGCAAGATGAAGCCGAAATATATTGCCAAAAATTTCGAAAATGGTCTGTGCTTACTCAGTGGAATGAGTGCGCTCTGGCGGCAATTTTCAGAGAAGGTCTCTCTGATGCTGTAAAAGACGTCATGGTGGGGTTTCCTGCGCCTACTGGTCTGGATGAGTCCATGACAATGGCAATTCAGATTGATCGGCGTTTACGGGAACGCAAACCTGTGCACCAGTTGGCGGTGTCTTCTGAAGAGGCACCACAGAGTATGCAATGTGATAGCTTTCTGTCCAGAAGCGAACGACAGATTTATAGGCGCAAAAATCATTTGTGCTTCTATTGTGGAAATTCTACTCATGTTATATCAGCATGCTCTAAACGAACAAAGAAAGTTGATAAATCCTCTGCTATTGGCACTTTGCAGTCCAAGTTTATTTTGTCTGTAACTCTAATTTGTTCGTTATCTTCTATTGTTGCGGATGCGTATGTGGATTCTGGCGCCGCTTTGAGTCTTATGGATTGGTCCTTTGCCAGGCGCTGTGGGTTTGATCTAGAGCCTCTGGAAGTTCCTATACCTTTAAAGGGTATTGATTCTACACCATTGGCTAGTAATAAACCACAATACTGGACACAAGTGACTATGCGTATGACTCCAGACCATCAAGAGGTGATTCGCTTCCTTGTACTGTATAATCTACATGATGTGTTGGTGCTGGGATTGCCATGGTTGCAAACTCATAACCCAGTCCTTGACTGGAAAACAATGTCTGTACTAAGCTGGGGATGTCAGGGAAATCATGGGGACACATCTTTGGTCTCCATTGCTTCATCTATTCCCTCTGAAATTCCTGAGTTTTTGTCTGATTATCGTGAGGTTTTTGAGGAATCTACTCTTAATTCTCTTCCTCCTCACAGAGATTGCGATTGCGCCATAGATTTTATCCCTGGCAGTAAATTTCCTAAGGGTCGTCTATTCAATCTGTCTGTACCTGAACATGCTGCCATGCGAGAGTATATTAGGGAGTCCTTGGAAAAGGGACATATTCGTCCTTCTTCGTCTCCTCTTGGAGCGGGGTTCTTTTTCGTAGCTAAAAGCGATGGTTCTTTGAGACCTTGTATTGATTATAGACTCTTGAATAAGATCACAGTCAAGTATCAGTATCCTTTGCCATTGCTGACAGATTTATTTGCTCGCATTGAGGGGGCGAAGTGGTTCTCTAAGATTGATCTTCGCGGTGCGTATAATTTGGTGCGAATTAAGAAGGGGGATGAGTGGAAAACCGCATTTAATACGCCCGAGGGCCATTTTGAGTATTTGGTGATGCCTTTTGGTCTGTCAAATGCCCCTTCGGTCTTTCAGTCTTTTATGCACAATATTTTCCGTGAATATCTGGATAAATTTATGATTGTGTATTTGGACGATATCTTGATTTTTTCGGATGACTGGGAATCTCATGTTCAACAAGTTAGGAGGGTTTTTCAGGTTTTGCGGACCAATTCTCTGTTTGTTAGAGGTTCAAAGTGTGTTTTTGGGGTTCAGAAGATTTCTTTTTTGGGGTACATTTTTTCCCCCTCTTCTATTGAGATGGATCCTGCGAAGGTTCGGGCTATTTGTGACTGGACGCAACCGACTTCTCTTAAGGGCCTTCAGAAATTTTTGGGCTTTGCTAACTTTTATCGTCGATTCATAACTGGTTTTTCTAGCGTTGTCAGGCCTTTGACTGATTTGACTAAAAAGGGTGCTGATGTTGCAGATTGGTCTCCTGCTGCTGTGGAGGCCTTTCGGGAGCTTAAGCGCCGTTTTTCTTCTGCTCCGGTGTTGTGCCAGCCTGATGTTTCTCTTCCTTTTCAGGTGGAAGTTGATGCTTCCGAGATCGGAGCGGGGGCGGTTTTGTCGCAGAAAAGTTCAGATTGTTCAGTGATGAGACCTTGTGCGTTCTTTTCTCGAAAATTTTCGCCCGCCGAGCGAAATTATGACGTCGGTAATCGGGAGCTTTTGGCGATGAAGTGGGCATTCGAGGAGTGGCGTCATTGGCTTGAGGGTGCTAAACATCAGGTGGTGGTCTTGACTGATCACAAAAATTTGATTTATCTTGAGTCGGCCAGACGTCTGAATCCTAGACAGGCGCGCTGGTCGTTGTTTTTCTCCCGGTTTAATTTTGTGGTTTCGTATCTGCCAGGTACTAAGAATGTGAAGGCGGATGCCCTTTCTAGGAGTTTTGAACCTGATTCCCCTGGTGATTCTAAACCTACGGGTATACTTAAGGATGGGGTGATATTGTCTGCTGTCTTCCCAGACCTGCGACGTGCTTTACAAGAGTTTCAGGCGGATCGGCCTGATCGTTGTCCGCCTGGTAGATTGTTTGTGCCGGATGAGTGGACCAATAGAGTCATCTCGGAGGTTCATTCTTCTGCGTTGGCAGGTCATCCGGGAATTTTTGGTACCAGAGATTTGGTGGCTAGGTCCTTCTGGTGGCCTTCCCTGTCTCGGGACGTGCGTACTTTTGTGCAGTCTTGCGATGTTTGTGCTCGGGCCAAGCCTTGTTGTTCTCGGGCTAGTGGGTTGTTGTTGCCCTTGCCTGTTCCTAAGAGGCCTTGGACACACATCTCTATGGATTTTATTTCTGATCTCCCTGTTTCTCAGAAGATGTCCGTCATTTGGGTGGTGTGTGACCGCTTTTCTAAGATGGTTCATTTGGTGCCCTTGCCCAAGCTGCCTTCCTCATCTGAGTTGGTGCCCCTGTTTTTTCAGAATGTGGTTCGGCTGCATGGTATTCCGGAGAATATCGTTTCCGACAGGGGATCCCAGTTTGTGTCCAGATTTTGGCGGGCGTTTTGTGCCAGGATGGGCATTGATTTGTCTTTTTCGTCTGCATTTCATCCCCAGACAAATGGCCAGACGGAACGTACTAATCAGACCTTGGAGACTTATTTGAGGTGTTTCGTGTCTGCTGATCAGGATGACTGGGTCTCCTTTTTGCCGTTGGCTGAGTTTGCCCTTAATAATCGGGCCAGTTCTGCCACTTTGGTCTCCCCTTTCTTTTGCAATTCAGGGTTCCATCCTCGTTTTTCATCTGGTCAGGTGGAGTCTTCGGATTGTCCTGGAGTGGATACCATGGTGGATAGGTTGCATCGTATTTGGGGGCAGGTGGTGGACAATTTGGAGTTGTCCCAGGAGAGGACTCAACGTTTTGCTAATCGCCATCGTCGTGTTGGTCCTCGTCTTCGTGTTGGGGACTTGGTGTGGTTGTCCTCCCGTTTTGTCCCTATGAGGGTCTCTTCTCCTAAGTTTAAGCCTCGGTTCATTGGTCCTTATAAGATTTTGGAAATTCTTAACCCTGTGTCTTTTCGTTTGGACCTCCCAGCATCCTTTGCTATCCATAATGTCTTCCATCGGTCATTATTGCGGAGGTATGAGGTACCACTTGTGCCTTCTGTTGAGCCTCCTGCTCCTGTGCTGGTTGAGGGTGAATTGGAGTACGTGGTGGAGAAAATCTTGGACTCCCGTGTTTCCAGACGGAGACTTCAATATCTGGTGAAATGGAAGGGCTATGGTCAAGAGGATAATTCTTGGGTTACAGCTTCTGATGTTCATGCTTCTGATTTGGTCCGTGCCTTTCATAGGGCTCATCCAGATCGCCCTGGTGGTTCTTGTGAGGGTTCGGTGCCCCCTCCTTAAGGGGGGGGGTACTGTTGTGATTCGGTTCGTGGGCTCCCCCGGTGGTCTCTTGTGGTACTGGTGTCCTGCAAGCTTTGCCTTCTCAGTTCACCTGTTCCTATCAGGATGTGGGAGTATCCTATTTAACCTTGCTCCTCAGTCATTCTAATGCTGGCCATCAATGTATCCAGAGTGATTCTGTTGCATGTTCCTGCTCCCAGTTTTCTGCTCAGCTAAGTTGGACATTTTAGTCCTTAAGTCTATTTTTGTATGTTTTGTCCAGTTTGCACTTATGTGAATCTCTGCAGCTGGAAGCTCTTGTTGGGCTGAAATTACCACTCCAGTGGCATGAGTTGTCACATGAGTTAAGGTAATTTCAGGATGGTGTTTTGAAGGGTTTTGCAGCTGACCGCGAAGTCCTCTGTTGTATCTTTCTGCTATTTAGTTAGCGGGCCTCTCTGTGCTAAATCTGCTTTCATACTACGTGTGTCTTTTCATCTGCTCTCACCGTTATTATATGTGGGGGGCTGCTATCTCCTGTGGGGACATTCTCTGGAGGCAAGCCAGGACTGTGTTTTCTTCTACCAGGGGTAGTTAGTTCTCCGGCTGGCGCGCGGCATCTAGAGACAACGCAGGAATGCCCCCTGGCTACTTCTAGTGTGGTGTGTAGGTTTAGCATCGCGGTCAGCTCTAGTTTCCATCACCCGAGAGCTTGTCCGTTTATTCTATGCTTCTGATGTTTCCTTGCCATTGGAAACCATAACAACGTTCCCCGGCTACTGTTAGTTGTTTGTGCTAGGATCAGGTATATGGTCAGCCTAGTTACCACTTCCCTATGAGCTGGTATTTATGTTTGCAGACTTTGCTGTAATCTCTGAGATCCTCTGCCATTGGGATCATAACAGTATGCCAGGCCAAGTGAATAGTTAATGCATTGCAGAAGCGGGATTAAAAGAAAAGAAGTTCTGAGTTTTTTTTTTGTTTGTTTTTTCTTCCTTACCCTTTTTCTCTGAGTGGCTTGAAGCTTTGCTGCAGACATGAATGTTCAGACCTTGATTACTAGTGTGGATCAGCTTGCTGCACGAGTGCAGGGCATTCAGGATTTTGTTGTTAGCAGTCCTATGTCAGAGCCTAAGATACCTATTCCTGAGCTGTTCTCTGGAGATCGATTTAAATTTAGGAATTTTAGGAATAATTGTAAATTGTTTCTATCTTTGAAACCTCGTTCGACTGGAGATTCAGCTCAGCAAGTTAAAATTGTTATCTCCTTCTTGCGTGGCGACCCTCAGGATTGGGCTTTCTCGTTGGCGCCAGGAGATCCGGCATTGGCGGATGTTGATGCGTTTTTTCTGGTGCTCGGATTGCTTTATGAGGAGCCTAATCTTGAAATTCAGGCAGAAAAAGCCCTACTGGCTATCTCTCAGGGCCAGGATGAAGCTGAAGTGTATTGCCAAAAATTTCGGAAATGGTCCGTGCTTACTCAATGGAATGAATGTGCTCTGGCCGCAAATTTCAGAAATGGCCTTTCTGAAGCCATTAAGAATGTGATGGTGGGTTTCACAATTCCTACAAGTCTGAATGATTCTATGGCGCTGGCTATTCAGATTGATCGGCGTTTGCGGGAGTGTAAATCCGCTAATCCTCTGGCGGTGTTGTCTGAACGGACACCTGTCTCAATGCAATGTGATAGAATCCTGACTAGAACCGAACGACAAAATCATAGACGTCAGAATGGGCTGTGTTTTTACTGTGGTGATTCTACACATGTTATATCAGCATGCTCTAAACGCCTAACCAAGGTTGTCAGTCCTGTCACCATTGGTAATTTGCAGCCTAAATTTATTTTGTCTGTGACTTTAATTTGCTCATTGTCTTCCTACCCTGTTATGGCGTTTGTGGATTCAGGTGCTGCCCTGAGTCTTATGGACTTGTCGTTTGCCAAGCGCTGTGGTTTTGTCCTGGAGCCTTTAAAAGTTCCTATTCCTCTCAGAGGAATTGATGCTACGCCATTGGCGGAAAATAAACCGCAGTATTGGACACAAGTGACCATGTGCATGACTCCTGAACATCGGGAGGTGATTCGTTTTCTTGTTCTGCATAAAATGAATGATTTGGTCATTTTAGGTCTGCCATGGTTACAGACCCATAATCCAGTTTTGGATTGGAAGGCTATGTCTGTGTCGAGTTGGGGTTGTCAGGGAATTCATTGCGATTCTCCGCCGGTGTCTATTGCTTCTTCTACTCCTTCAGAAGTTCCTGAGTATTTGTGTGACTATCAGGATGTATTCAGTGAGTCCAGGTCCAGTGCTCTTCCTCCTCATAGGGACTGTGACTGCGCTATAGATTTGATTCCTGGCAGTAAATTTCCTAAGGGACGATTATTTAATTTGTCTGTACCCAAGCATGCCGCGATGCGTTCTTATGTCAAGGAGTCTTTGGAGAAGGGGCATATTCGTCCATCCTCTTCCCCTCTTGGTGCAGGATTCTTTTTTGTGGCCAAGAAAGACGGGTCTTTGAGACCTTGTATAGACTATCGGCTTCTGAATAAAATCACTGTTAAGTTTCAGTATCCTTTGCCACTATTGTCAGACTTGTTTGCTCGGATTAAGGGTGCCAAGTGGTTCACCAAGATAGATCTTCGTGGTGCGTACAACCTTGTGCGCATTAGGCAGGGAGATGAATGGAAAACTGCATTTAATACGCCCGAAGGTCATTTTGAGTACTTGGTGATGCCCTTTGGGCTCTCTAATGCTCCTTCAGTGTTTCAGTCCTTTATGCATGATATTTTCCGGAAGTATCTAGATAAATTTATGATTGTTTATCTGGATGATATTCTGGTTTTTTCTGATGATTGGGATTCTCATGTAAAGCAGGTCAGGATGGTGTTTCAGGTTTTGCGTGATAATGCTTTGTTTGTAAAGGGCTCAAAGTGTCTCTTTGGAGTGCAGAAGGTTTCCTTTTTGGGTTTTATTTTCTCCCCTTCTGCTGTGGAGATGGACCCAGTCAAGGTCTGAGCTATTCATGATTGGACTCAACCCACGTCTGTTAAAACCCTGCTGTTCTGTTAGGTCAAAAATGACCGTTTTTGAAATTCTATAATGTTTTAAAAATTCAGCGTGTGATTCTGAGACTTGAGGCTCCCTGACTTTTCGTCATTAGGGGGGTACTCTCTGTGGGAATTTTTTTTTTTTTTAATTTTTGTTTACTTTATTTGGTACAATTTTTTTTACACTTGTACTGTTAGGTCAAAAATGACCGATAGGCCTTTATTCAGCTCTCCAGACAATTTTTGACAAAAATAAAGGTGCTATCACCTCATTTTGAACTATATATTGCATCTACTACTATTTATCAATGTATCTGACTACTTTTGGTCAGAACAGATTTACACATACCAACATTTTCAAGTTGCGATACAGCCGACGGATTCGCTTCCAGTATAGCTATGCGCAATTTATTTCACTGGTTTTTATTTACCCTGCTGTTCATATAGATCTAGTTCCATTCAGTTGTCAACATTTCATATTGTAAATCATGATTTTCTGATTTTCCATGTGTTTGCTGGTTGTACAGTATTACACTGTACATAAATGTTAATTTATTTGATTCAAAAAATAAAACTTTTTGATTTAATTTTTCATCTGATTATTGAAAACCATGTTCACATACAGTAAAACAATGCAACAGGTAATCAAATAACACTTGAATTAGGTACAAATCACAACTTTGTTAGGTCCGGTCAAAAATGACCGGGAACAGTATAAGTGTATAAAAAACAACGTTTTTTGCCATTTTATAGAGAAAAAAGCTTTTTTTTTTTTTTTTTTTTTGCCTTTGAAAAAAGTATATCTACATAATGTTTGATATTATTACTTACAGTTAACATTTAGATCAAGATTTTTTTTTTTATCTGCAAAAATAATCAATTTTTACAAAAATCGAAAAAATACCATGTTCCCTTTTGGATATAAAAAAAATATAAAACAAGCTTTGTATTTATTTTTTTTTCTGGTATTTGAACAACCATCTTCACAAGCAATATAATAGTGCAAAAACTGTTTAAAAAAACCACTTAGATTAGCTAAAAATGATTATTTTATAAGGACGGTCAAAAATGACCGGGAACAGTACAAGTGTATGTGAAATCTAAACAGAACAGCAGGGTTAAGAGTCTTCAGAAGTTCTTGGGGTTTGCTAATTTCTACCGTCGTTTTATCGCTAACTTTTCTAGCGTTGTTAAACCTTTGACGGATATGACCAAGAAAGGTTCTGATGTGGCTAATTGGGCTCCTGCAGCCGTGGAGGCCTTCCAGGAGCTGAAGCGCCGGTTTACTTCGGCGCCTGTTTTGTGCCAGCCTGATGTCGCACTTCCCTTTCAGGTTGAAGTGGATGCTTCTGAGATCGGTGCTGGGGCTGTTTTGTCGCAGAGAGGCTCTGGTTGCTCTGTGATGAGACCATGTGCTTTTTTCTCTAGGAAGTTTTCGCCTGCTGAGCGGAACTATGATGTTGGTAATCGGGAGTTGTTGGCCATGAAGTGGGCATTTGAGGAGTGGCGTCATTGGCTCGAGGGTGCTAAGCATCGTGTGGTGGTCTTGACTGATCACAAAAATCTGATGTATCTCGAGTCTGCTAAGCGCCTGAATCCTAGACAGGCTCGTTGGTCATTGTTTTTCTCTCGTTTTGACTTTGTGGTCTCGTACCTGCCTGGTTCGAAGAATGTTAAGGCTGATGCTCTTTCTAGGAGCTTTGTGCCTGACTCTCCTGGAGTCTCGGAGCCAGCTGGTATTCTTAAAGAGGGAGTAATCGTGTCGGCCATATCTCCTGATTTGCGACGTGTGTTGCAGAGATTTCAGGCTGGTAGACCTGACTCTTGTCCACCCGACAGACTGTTTGTTCCTGATAAGTGGACCAGCAGAGTTATTTCCGAGGTTCATTCCTCGGTGTTGGCAGGGCATCAGGGAATTTTTGGTACCCGAGATTTGGTGGCTAGGTCCTTTTGGTGGCCTTCCTTGTCACGGGATGTGTGGTCATTTGTGCAGTCCTGTGGGACTTGTGCTCGGGCTAAGCCTTGTTGTTCTCGTGCTAGCGGGTTGCTTTTGCCCTTGCCCGTCCCGAAGAGGCCTTGGACACACATTTCCATGGATTTCATTTCTGATCTTCCGGTGTCTCAAGGAATGTCTGTCATCTGGGTGGTGTGTGATCGTTTTTCCAAGATGGTCCATTTGGTGCCCTTGCCTAAGTTGCCTTCCTCTTCCGATCTGGTTCCTTTGTTTTTTCAGAATGTGGTTCGTTTACACGGCATTCCTGAGAATATCCTGTCCGACAGAGGATCCCAGTTTGTGTCCAGGTTCTGGCGATCTTTTTGTGCTAAAATGGGTATTGATTTGTCGTTTTCATCTGCCTTTCATCCTCAGACTAATGGCCAAACGGAGCGAACTAATCAGACACTGGAGGCTTATTTGAGATGTTTTGTTTCTGCGGACCAGGATGATTGGGTGACCTTCTTGCCATTGGCTGAGTTTGCCCTTAATAATCGGGCTAGTTCCGCTACTTTGGTTTCGCCATTCTTCTGCAACTCTGGTTTTCATCCTCGTTTCTCCTCGGGTCATGTTGAGTCTTCTGACTGTCCTGGGGTGGATTCCGTGGTGGATAGGTTGCAGCGGATTTGGAATCATGTGGTGGACAACTTGAAGTTGTCACAGGAGAAGGCTCAGCATTTTGCCAACCGCCGCTGCGGTGTGGGTCCCCGACTTCGTGTTGGGGAATTGGTTTGGTTGTCTTCTCGGTATGTCCCTCTGAAGGTTTCCTCTCCTAAGTTTAAGCCTCGCTTTATTGGTCCTTATAAAATTTTGGAAGTTCTTAACCCGGTTTCTTTTCGTTTGGATCTTCCGGTGTCGTTTGCCATTCACAACATGTTCCATAGGTCTTTGTTGCGGCGGTACGTTGTGCCTGTGGTTCCTGCTGTTGAGCCTCCTGCTCCGGTGTTGGTTGAGGGCGAGTTGGAGTACGTGGTGGAGAAGATCTTGGATTCTCGTCTCTCTAGACGGAGGCTTCAGTATTTGGTCAAATGGAAGGGCTATGGTCAGGAGGATAATTCCTGGGTGGTCGCCTCTGATGTTCATGCGGCCGTTTGGTTCGTGCCTTCCATGCTGCTCATCCTGATCGCCCTGGTGGTCTTGGTGAGGGTTCGGTGACCCCTCCTTAAAGGGGGGGTACTGTTGTGAACTATACTTCTTGGCTCCCTCTTGTGGTCACTAGTGGTTTGGCACTTGGATTGTCTTTTCCCAAGTTTGTACTCACCTGGTTCGTTAGGCCTGGGGTGTTGCTATTTAGACTTCCTGGATTCTCAGTCCAGTGCCTGGCATCGTTGTAATCAGTTCATTTCTGTTTGCTCCTGTCTTCAGGTCCTGGTTCTTTGCAAGATAAGCTAAGTCCTGCTTTCTTATTTTTGTTTATTTGCATTGTTCATATTTTTGTCCAGCTTGTACAAAATGTGATTCCTGATATCGCTGGAAGCTCTAGGGGGCTGATATTCTCCCCCCTCACCGTTAGTCGGTTCGGGGGTTCTTGGATATTCAGCGTGGATATTTTGCAGGGTTTTTTGCTGACCATATAAGTCATCTTACTATCTTCTGCTATTAGTCAGTGGGCCTCTCTTTGCTAAAATCTAGTTCATTCTTACGTTTGTCTTTTCTTCTTACCTCACCATTATTATTTGTTGGGGGCTTGTATTATAACTTTGGGGTCTTTTCTCTGGAGGCAAGAGAGGTCTTATTTTCCCTGACAGGGTTAGTTAGTTCTCCGGCTGGCGCGAGACGTCTAGAATCAACGTAGGCACGTTCCCCGGCTACTGTTAGTTGTTTGTGCTAGGATCAGGTATATGGTCAGCCTAGTTACCACTTCCCTATGAGCTGGTATTTATGTTTGCAGACTTTGCTGTAATCTCTGAGATCCTCTGCCATTGGGATCATAACAGCTCCCCCATCCTCCCACCCTGCGTGCATGGCTCCCCCATCCTCCCACCCTGCGTGCATGGCTCCCCCATCCTCCCACCCTGCGTGCATGGCTCCCCCATCCTCCTCCCCTACGTGCATGGCTCCTCCATCCTCTCACCCTGCATGCATGGCTCCCCCATCCTCTCACCATGCGTGCATGGCTCCCCCATCCTCCTCCCCTGCGTGCATGGCTCCCCCATCCTCCCACCCTGCGTGCATGGCTCCCCCATCCTCCCACCCTGCGTGCATGGCTCCCCCATCTTCCCACCCTGTGTACATGGCTCTCCCATCCTCCTCCCCTGCGTTCATGGCTTCCCTATCCTCCCACCCTGTGTGCATGGCTCCCCCATCCTCCTCCCCTGCGTGCATGGCTCCCCTATCCTCCCACCCTGCGTGCATGGCTCTTCTATCCTCTCACCCTGCATGCATGGCTCCCCCATCCTTCACCCCTGCGTGCATGGCTCCTCTATCCTCACCCTGCGTGCATGGCTCCCCCATCCTTCTCCCCTGCGTGCATGGCTTCTCTATCCTGTCACCCTGCGTGCATGGCTACCCCATCCTCCTCCCCTGCGTGCATGGCTCCTCTATCCTCCCCTGCATGCATGGCTCCCCCATCCTCCTCCCCTGTGTGCATGGCTCCTCTATTCTTCCACCCTGCGTACATGGCTCCCCATCCTTCTCCCCTGTATGCGTGACTCCTCTATCCTCTCACCCTGCGTGCATGGCTCCCCCATCCTCCTCCCCTACGTGCATGGCTCCCCCATCCTCCCACCCTGCATGCATGACTCCCCCATCCTCCCACCCTGCGTGCATGGCTCCCCCATCCTCCCACCCTGCGTGCATGGCTCCCCCATCCTCCCACCCTGCGTGCATAGCTCCCCCATCTTCCCACCCTGGGTGCATGGCTCCCGCATCCTCCCACCCTGCGTGCATGGCTCCCCCATCTTCCCACCCTGGGTGCATGGCTCCTCCATCCTCCCACCCTGCGTGCATGGCTCCCCCATCCTCCCACCCTGCGTGCATGGCTCTTCCATCTTCCCACCCTGCGTGCATGGCTCCCCCATCCTCCTCCCATGCGTGCATGGCTTCCCCATCCTTCTGCCCTGCATGCATGGCTCCCCTATCCTCCCACCCTGCGTGCATGGCTCCCCCATCCTCCCACCCTGCGTGCATGGCTCCCCCATCCTCCCACCCTGCGTGCATGGCTCCCCCATCCTCCCACCCTGCGTGCATGGCTCCCCCATCCTCCCACCCTGCGTGCATGGCTCCCCCATCCTCCCACCCTGTGTGCATGGCTCCCCCATCCTCCCACCCTGCGTCCATGGCTCCCCCATCCTCCCACCCTGCGTGCATGGCTCCCCCATCCTCCCACCCTGCGTGCATGGCTCCCCAATCCTCCCACCCTGTGTGCATGGTTCCCCCATCTTCCCACCCTGGGTGCATGGCTCCCCCACCCTGCGTGCATGGCTCCCCCATCTTCCCACCCTGGGTGCATGGCTCCCCCACCCTGCGTGCATGGCTCCCCCATCTTCCCACCCTGGGTGCATGGCTCCCCCATCCTCCCACCCTGCGTGCTTGGCTCCCCCATCCTCCCACCCTGCGTGCATGGCTCTTCCATCTTCCCACCCTGCGTGCATGGCTCCCCCATCCTCCTCCCCTGCGTGCATGGCTTCCCCATCCTTCTGCCCTGCGTGCATGGCTCCCCTATCCTCCCACCCTGCGTGCATGGCTCCCCCATCCTCCCACCCTGCGTGCATGGCTCCCCCATCCTCCCACCCTGCGTGCATGGCTCTCTCATCATCCCACCCTGCGTGCATGGCTCCCCCATCCTCCCACCCTGCGTGCATGGCTCCCCCATCCTCCCACCCTGTGTGCATAGCTCTTCCATCTTCCCACCCTGCGTGCATGGCTCCCCCATCCTCCTCCCCTGCGTGCATGGCTCCTGTATCCTCCTCCCCTGCGTGCATGGCTCCCCTATCCTCCTCCCCTGCGTGCATGGCTCCCATATCCTCCCACCCTGCTTGCATGGCTCCCCCATCCTCCCACCCTGCATGCATGGCTCCCCCATCCTCCCACCCTGCGTGCATGGCTCCTCTATCCTCCTCCCCTGCGTGCATGGCTCCCCTATCCTCCCACCCTGCGTGCATGGCTCCCCCATCCTCCCACCCTGTGTGCATGGCTCCCCCATCCTCCCACCCTGCGTGCATGGCTTCCCCATCCTTCTCCCCTGCATGCATAGCTCCTCTATCCTCCTCCCCTGCGTGCATGGCTCCTCCATCCTCCTCCCCTGCGTACATGGCTCCTCTATCCTCTCACCCTGCGTGCATGGCTCCCCCATCCTCCTCCCCTACGTGCATGGCTCCCCCATCCTCCCACCCTGCATGCATGACTCCCCCATCCTCCCACCCTGCGTGCATGGCTCCCCCATCCTCCCACCCTGCGTGCATGGCTCCCCCATCCTCCCACCCTGCGTGCATGGCTCCCCCATCTTCCCACCCTGGGTGCATGGCTCCCGCATCCTCCCACCCTGCGTGCATGGCTCCCCCATCTTCCCACCCTGGGTGCATGGCTCCTCCATCCTCCCACCCTGCGTGCATGGCTCCCCCATCCTCCCACCCTGCGTGCATGGCTCTTCCATCTTCCCACCCTGCGTGCATGGCTCCCCCATCCTCCTCCCATGCGTGCATGGCTTCCCCATCCTTCTGCCCTGCATGCATGGCTCCCCTATCCTCCCACCCTGCGTGCATGGCTCCCCCATCCTCCCACCCTGCGTGCATGGCTCCCCCATCCTCCCACCCTGCGTGCATGGCTCCCCCATCCTCCCACCCTGCGTGCATGGCTCCCCCATCCTCCCACCCTGCGTGCATGGCTCCCCCATCCTCCCACCCTGTGTGCATGGCTCCCCCATCCTCCCACCCTGCGTCCATGGCTCCCCCATCCTCCCACCCTGCGTGCATGGCTCCCCCATCCTCCCACCCTGCGTGCATGGCTCCCCCATCTTCCCACCCTGGGTGCATGGCTCCCCCACCCTGCGTGCATGGCTCCCCCATCTTCCCACCCTGGGTGCATGGCTCCCCCATCCTCCCACCCTGCGTGCTTGGCTCCCCCATCCTCCCACCCTGCGTGCATGGCTCTTCCATCTTCCCACCCTGCGTGCATGGCTCCCCCATCCTCCTCCCCTGCGTGCATGGCTTCCCCATCCTTCTGCCCTGCGTGCATGGCTCCCCTATCCTCCCACCCTGCGTGCATGGCTCCCCCATCCTCCCACCCTGCGTGCATGGCTCCCCCATCCTCCCACCCTGCGTGCATGGCTCCCTCATCATCCCACCCTGCGTGCATGGCTCCCCCATCCTCCCACCCTGCGTGCATGGCTCCCCCATCCTCCCACCCTGTGTGCATAGCTCTTCCATCTTCCCACCCTGCGTGCATGGCTCCCCCATCCTCCTCCCCTGCGTGCATGGCTCCTGTATCCTCCTCCCCTGCGTGCATGGCTCCCCTATCCTCCTCCCCTGCGTGCATGGCTCCCATATCCTCCCACCCTGCTTGCATGGCTCCCCCATCCTCCCACCCTGCATGCATGGCTCCCCCATCCTCCCACCCTGCGTGCATGGCTCCTCTATCCTCCTCCCCTGCGTGCATGGCTCCCCTATCCTCCCACCCTGCGTGCATGGCTCCCCCATCCTCCCACCCTGTGTGCATGGCTCCCCCATCCTCCCACCCTGCGTGCATGGCTTCCCCATCCTTCTCCCCTGCATGCATAGCTCCTCTATCCTCCTCCCCTGCGTGCATGGCTCCCCTATCCTCCCACCCTGCATGCATGGCTCCCCCATCCTCCTACCCTGGGTGCATGGCTCCCCCATCCTCCCACCCTGCGTGCATGGCTCCCCCATCCTCCCACCCTGCGTGCATGGCTCCCCAAACCTCCCACCCTGCGTGCATGGCTCCCCCATCCTCCCACCCTGCGTGCATGGCTTTCCCATCCTCCCACCCTGTGTGCATAGCTCTTCCATCTTCCCACCCTGCGTGCATGGCTCCCCCATCCTCCTCACCTGCGTGCATGGCTCCCCTATCCTCCCACCCTGCGTGCATGGCTTCCCCATCCTTCTCCCCTGCATGCATGGCTCCCCCATCTTCTCACCCTGTGTGCATGGCTCCCCCATCTTCCCACCTTGCGTGCATGGCTCCCCCATCTTCCCATCCTGCGTGCATGGCTCCCCATCCTCCCACCCTGCGTGCATGGTTCCCCCATCTTCTCACCCTGTGTGCATGGCTCCCCCATCTTCCCACCTTGCGTGCATGGCTCCCCCATCTTCCCATCCTGCGTGCATGGCTCCCCAATCCTCCCACCCTGCGTGCATGGCTTCCCCATCCTCCCACCCTGCGTGCATGGCTTTCCCATCCTCCCACCCTGTGTGCATAGCTCTTCCATCTTCCCACCCTGCGTGCATGGCTCCCCCATCCTCCTCACCTGCGTGCATGGCTCCCCTATCCTCCCACCCTGCGTGCATGGCTTCCCCATCCTTCTCCCCTGCATGCATGGCTCCCCCATCCTCTCACCCTGTGTGCATGGCTCCCCCATCTTCCCACCTTGCGTGCATGGCTCCCCCATCTTCCCATCCTGCGTGCATGGCTCCCCATCCTCCCACCCTGCGTGCATGGCTCCCCCATCCTCCTCCCCTGCGTGCATGGCTCCCCTATCCTCCCACCCTGCGTGCATGGCTCCCCTATCCTCCCACCCTGCATGCATGGCACTTCCATCCTCCCACCCTGGGTGCATGGCTCCCCCATCCTCCCACCCTGCGTGCATGGCTCCCCCATCCTCCCACCCTGCGTGCATGGCTCCCCTATCCTCCCACCCTGCGTGCATGGCTCCCCCATCCTCCCACCCTGCGTGCATGGCTCCCCCATCCTCCCACCCTGCGTGCATGGCTCCCCCATCCTCCCACCCTGCGTGCATGGCTCCCCCATCCTCCCACCCTGCGTGCATGGCTCCCCCATCCTCCCACCCTGTGTGCATGGCTCCCCCATCCTCCCACCCTGCGTCCATGGCTCCCCCATCCTCCCACCCTGCGTGCATGGCTCCCCCATCCTCCCACCCTGCGTGCATGGCTCCCCAATCCTCCCACCCTGTGTGCATGGTTCCCCCATCTTCCCACCCTGGGTGCATGGCTCCCCCACCCTGCGTGCATGGCTCCCCCATCTTCCCACCCTGCGTGCATGGCTCCCCCATCTTCCCACCCTGGGTGCATGGCTCCCCCATCCTCCCACCCTGCGTGCTTGGCTCCCCCATCCTCCCACCCTGCGTGCATGGCTCTTCCATCTTCCCACCCTGCGTGCATGGCTCCCCCATCCTCCTCCCCTGCGTGCATGGCTTCCCCATCCTTCTGCCCTGCGTGCATGGCTCCCCTATCCTCCCACCCTGCGTGCATGGCTCCCCCATCCTCCCACCCTGCGTGCTTGGCTCCCCCATCCTCCCACCCTGCGTGCATGGCTCTTCCATCTTCCCACCCTGCGTGCATGGCTCCCCCATCCTCCCACCCTGCGTGCATGGCTCCCTCATCATCCCACCCTGCGTGCATGGCTCCCCCATCCTCCCACCCTGCGTGCATGGCTCCCCCATCCTCCCACCCTGTGTGCATAGCTCTTCCATCTTCCCACCCTGCGTGCATGGCTCCCCCATCCTCCTCCCCTGCGTGCATGGCTCCTGTATCCTCCTCCCCTGCGTGCATGGCTCCCCTATCCTCCTCCCCTGCGTGCATGGCTCCCATATCCTCCCACCCTGCTTGCATGGCTCCCCCATCCTCCCACCCTGCATGCATGGCTCCCCCATCCTCCCACCCTGCGTGCATGGCTCCTCTATCCTCCTCCCCTGCGTGCATGGCTCCCCTATCCTCCCACCCTGCGTGCATGGCTCCCCCATCCTCCCACCCTGTGTGCATGGCTCCCCCATCCTCCCACCCTGCGTGCATGGCTTCCCCATCCTTCTCCCCTGCATGCATAGCTCCTCTATCCTCCTCCCCTTCGTGCATGGCTCCCCTATCCTCCCACCCTGCATGCATGGCTCCCCCATCCTCCTACCCTGGGTGCATGGCTCCCCCATCCTCCCACCCTGCGTGCATGGCTCCCCCATCCTCCCACCCTGCGTGCATGGCTCCCCAATCCTCCCACCCTGCGTGCATGGCTCCCCCATCCTCCCACCCTGCGTGCATGGCTTTCCCATCCTCCCACCCTGTGTGCATAGCTCTTCCATCTTCCCACCCTGCGTGCATGGCTCCCCCATCCTCCTCACCTGCGTGCATGGCTCCCCTATCCTCCCACCCTGCGTGCATGGCTTCCCCATCCTTCTCCCCTGCATGCATGGCTCCCCCATCTTCTCACCCTGTGTGCATGGCTCCCCCATCTTCCCACCTTGCGTGCATGGCTCCCCCATCTTCCCATCCTGCGTGCATGGCTCCCCATCCTCCCACCCTGCGTGCATGGCTCCCCCATCCTCCTCCCCTGCGTGCATGGCTCCCCTATCCTCCCACCCTGCGTGCATGGCTCCTCTATCCTCTCACCCTGTGTGCATGGCTCCCCCATCCTTCTCCCCTGCATGCATGGCTCCTCTATCCTCTCACCCTGCGTGCATGGCTACTCCATCCTTCTCCCCTGCGTGCATGGCTCCTCTATTATCTCACCCTGCGTGCATGGATCCCCCATCCTCTTCCACTGCATGCATGGCTCCTCTATCCTCTGCCACTGCGTGCATGGCTCCTCCATCCTCCTCCCCTGCGTACATGGCTCCTCTATCCTCTCACCCTGCGTGCATGGCTCCTCTATCCTCTCACCCTGCGTGCATGGCTCCCCCATCCTCCTCCCCTACGTGCATGGCTCCTCTATCCTCTCACCCTGCATGCATGGCTCCCCCATCCTCTTACCATGCGTGCATGGCTCCCCCATCCTCCTCCCCTGCGTGCATGGCTCCCCCATCCTCCCACCCTGCGTCCATGGCTTCCCTATCCTCCCACCCTGTGTGCATGGCTCCCCCATCCTCCTCCCCTGCGTGCATGGCTCCCCTATCCTCCCACCCTGCGTGCAGGGCTCCTCTATCCTCTCACCCTGCGTGCATGGCTCCCCCATCCTTCACCCCTGCGTGCATGGCTCCTCTATCCTCACCCTGCGTGCATGGCTCCCCCATCCTTCTCCCCTGCGTGCATGGCTCCTCTATCCTGTCACCCTGCGTGCATCGCCCCCCCATCCTCCTCCCCTGTGTGCATGGCTCCTCTATCCTCCCCTGCAGGCATTGCTCCCCCATCCTCCTCCCCTGTGTGCATGGCTCCTCTATCCTTCCACCCTGGGTGCATGGCTCCCCATCCTTCTCCCCTGCATGCATGACTCCTCTATCCTCTCACCCTGCTTGCATGGCTCCCCCATCCTCCTCCCCTATGTGCATGGCTCCCCTATCTTTTCACCATGCGTGCATGGCTCCGCCATCCTCCTCCCCTGCGTGCATGGCTCCCCCATCCTCCCACCCTGCGTGCATGGCTCCCCATCTTCCCACCCTGTGTGCATGACTCCTCCATCCTACTTCCCTGCGTGCATGGCTCCCCTATCCTCCCACCCTGCGTGCATGGCTCCCACATCCTTCTCACCTGCGTGTATGGCTCCCCCATCCTCCCACCCTGGGTGCATGGCTCCCCCATCCTCCCACCCTGCGTGCATGGCTCCCCCATCCTCCCACCCTGCATGCATGGCTCTTCCATCTTCCCACCCTGCGTGCATGGCTCCCCCATCCTCCCCTGCGTGCATGGCTCCCCTATCCTCCCACCCCCTGCGTGCATGGCTTCCCCATCCTCCTCCCCTGCGTGCATGGCTCCTCTATCCTCCTCCCCTGCGTGCATGGCTCCTCTATCCTCCTCCCCTGCGTGCATGGCTCCGCTATCCTCCCACCCTGCGTGCATGGCTCCCCCATCCTCCCACCCTGCGTGCATGGCTCCCCCATCCTCCCACACTGGGTGCATGGCTCCCCCATCCTCCCACCCTGCGTGCATGGCTCCCCCATCCTCCCACCCTGGGTGCATGGCTCCCCATCCTCCCACCCTGCGGGCACTTGACCTCGGACTTTTGTAAAAAAAAAAAAAAAAAGAGAGAAAAAACCTAGCTCAAGTGCGCCCCCCCCCCCCATCCTGCTGCCCTAGGCACGTGCCCTCAAGTGCCTAGTGGCAAATACGGCC
Source organism: Ranitomeya variabilis (assembly GCF_051348905.1). Taxonomy (NCBI): domain Eukaryota; kingdom Metazoa; phylum Chordata; class Amphibia; order Anura; family Dendrobatidae; genus Ranitomeya; species Ranitomeya variabilis. Next base: position 872,191,397 of record NC_135232.1, read on the forward strand.
CTGCATACACACATAAACACATACACACATGCATAAACACAGATATACACACATATGCCTGAACTCATATATACACAGACACATACATGCATAAACACATAGAAGCACATACATATACATGCATAAACACATATATATATATATATATATATATATATATATATATATATATATATATATATATATATATACATACACAGTACAAACCAAAGTTTGGACACACCTTCTCATTTAAAGGTTTTTCTGTATTTTCATGACTATGAAAATTGTAAATTCACACTGAAGGCATCAAAACTAAGAATTAACACATGTGGAATCATATACTTAACAAAAAAGTGTGAAACAACTGAAATTATGTCTTATATTCTAGGTTCTTCAAAGTAGCCACCTTTTGCTTTGATGACTGCTTTGCACACTCTTGGCATTCTCTTGATGAGCTTCAAGAGGTAGTCACCGGGAATGGTTTTCACTTCACTGGTGTACCCTGTCAGGTTTAATAAGTGGGATTTCTTGCCTTATAAATCGGGTTGGGACCATCAGTTGTGTTGTGCAGAAGTCTGGTGGATACACAACTGATGGTCCTACTGAATAGACTGTTAGAATTTGTATTATGGCAAGAAAAAAGCAGCTAAGTAAAGAAAAACGAGTGGCCATCATTACTTTAAGAAATGAAGGTCAGTCAGTCTGAAAAATTGGGAAAAATTTGAAAGTGTCCTTATGTGCAGTGGCAAAAACCATCAGCCGCTACAAAGAAACTGGCTCACATGAGGACCGCCCCAGGAAAGGAAGACCAAGAGTCACCTCTGCTTCTGAGGATAAGTTTATCCGAGTCACCAGCCTCAGAAATCGCAGGTTAACAGCATCTCAGATTAGAGACCAGGTCAATGCCACACAGAGTTCTAGCAGCAGACACATCTCTACAACAACTGTTAAGAGGAGACTTTGTGCAGCAGGCCTTCATGGTAAAATAGCTGCTAAGAAACCTAAGGACAGGCAACAAGCAAAAGAGTCTTGTTTGGGCTAAAGAACACAAGGAATTGACATTAGACCAGTGGAAATCTGTGCTTTGGTCTGATGAGTCCAAATTTGAGATCTTTGGTTCCAACCACCGTGTCTTTGTGCGACGCAGAAAAGGTGAACGGATGGGCTCTACATGCCTGGTTCCCACCGTGAAGCATGGAGGAGGAGGTTGATGGTGTGGGGGTGCTTTGCTGGTGAAACTTGGAGATTTATTCAAAATTGAAGGCATACTGAACCAGCATGGCTACCACATCATCTTGCAGCGGCATGCTATTCCATCTGGTTTGCGTTTAGTTGGACCATCATTTATTTTTCAACAGGACAATGACCCCAAACACACCTCCAGGCTGTGTAAGGGCTATTTGACCAAGAAGGAGAGTGATGGGGTGTTACGCCAGATGACCTGGCCTCCACAGTCACCAGAACTGAACCCAATCAAGATGGTTTGGGGTGAGCTGGACTGCAGAGTGAAGGGAAAAGGGCCAACAAGTGCTAAGCATCTCTGGGAACTCCTTCAAGATTGTTGGAAGACCATTCCCGGTGACTACCTCTTGAAGCTCATCAAGAGAATGCCAAGAGTGTGCAAAGCAGTCATCAAAGCAAAAGGTGGCTACTTTGAAGAACCTAGAATATAAGACATATTTTCAGTTGTTTCACACTTTTTTGTTAAGTATATAATTCCACATGTGTTAATTCATAGTTTTGATGCCTTCAGTGTGAATGTACAATTTTTATAGTCATGAAAATACAGAAAAATCTTTAAATGAGAAGGTGTCCAAACTTTTTGTCTGTACTGTACATACACAGATATACATACACACATGCATGAATGAACACATGCATAAACACACATGCATAACCACACAGACACACACATACATATAACATACTATTACGACAAAGCTGTCGGGTGACCCAGGACCAGGAGCTCCTTTCCTGACCCTAACACTAGGGGGCGCCTTAGCTTGCCCTGTTTCCCGGGATACTTTAGATGACGAAGTTAGCCCTAAGTTAGCCAGGAGACACACCTTGCGATAATACAGCCCCCACTCCCACCTTAGAGGCATCGACCTCCACAATGAAAGGCTGAGAGACGTCAGGCTAAATAAGAATCAGCGCAGAAGCAAAACACCTTTTCAACATGTCAAACGCCTCCCTGGCAGGACTGGTCCACCTGGAGAATTCCGTCCACTTCTTGGTCATATCTGTAAGAGGTTTGGCTACTACTGAAAAGTTCTTTATGAATTTACGGTAGTAGTTGGCAAAACCCCAAAATCTCTGTAACGCCTTCAAATCCTCTGGACTATCCCAATCCAATACCACCCAGACTATTGCGGGATGCATGCAAATCAGTGGAAGACAACACATAACCTAGGAAAGGGATCTCCTCAACCGAGAACATACTCTTCTCGAGTTTGACATACAATTTATTGTCATGGAGTATATGTAAGACCAGCCTGACATGTATTTGGTGTGACTCAAGGTCAGGTGATTAAATTAGAATGTCATCCAGATAGATCACAACAAATCTGCCTACCAGGTGACTAAAGATGTCATTAATAAAGTGCTGAAAGACGGAGGGCGCATTTGTTAACCCAAAAGGCATCACCAGATTCTCATAGTGTCCTTTAGTATTGAACGCAGTCTTCCACTTATCCTCCTCTTTAATGTGGATGAGGTTATACACCCCCCTGAGGTCCATGTTAGAGAACCATTTTGTTCCTGCAATTTGATTAAAAAGGTCAGGGATGAGGAGGAGAGGATACGAATCATGGACAGGCAAGGACGTAACCCTCATCTTTTTTCTTAACAAAAGAGAACCCCACAGCAATGGGAGACGAGAGTGGTCTGATATGGCCCTTAACCTGACTTTACGTGATATAATCCTTCATGGCCTGCCTCTCTTGACCTGGGATGTTATAGTTTCTGCTCTTGGGCAGCTTGGCACCAGGAACGAGATTAATGGCACAATCATAAGAACGATGAAGGGGGAGTTCTTGGCTCCCCTGCTCAGAGAACACATCCCCAAGTCTGATAAGTAATTGGGCACGGATTGGGTATCCACCCCAGCCAACTGGGTACCCAGTGTCCTTGATAGTATGCACTCCATTTAGCTACTTCCTATGTCTGCCAATCTATCACCAGATGTGCAGAGCGAGCCAAGGAAGTCTCAGCACCACAGGTGAGGGCAAGGCCTCAAGCAAATCGCAGTTTTACACCTCAGTGTGAATAGCCCCCACCTGAAGCCGCAAGTCTCAGACAACCTGTGTAAAGTGCCCCTGTCTTATGGGGGGGCAGAGATGATGGCAATAATGGGTATGGGTCTGGACAGAGTATGTGGGATGAGGCCTTGGTCCCGGATGAACCTAGTGTCAACCAAATTAAACCCCGCCCCACTGTCCAAAAAGGCAGAAGCAACCACCTTAATTCCACCCATGTGTACAATAGCTGGTAATAAAAACTATGTCCTACCCACCAAGGTGATAAGTTCACCCGGGTTGCCAACCTCACCGAAACCCTGGCCCTCTAGTTTTTTCGGCAGTTGTTTATATAGAGGTCGGGAAGGGCATGTGCCCACAAATTGCCCCTTTTTATCACAAAGGAAACACACACACACCCTTACGCCGGACTACAGACAAATTACCAGAATGTGATACCGCACGCACCTGGTTCCTCAGTAGGCTCAGTACTCGACCCTGGACCTCCTGCAACCAGAGGCGCCTCCCCATGTCTCTGGCGAAGACGGCGATCAAATCGGATCACTAGAGACACGGCTGCCTCAAGGGAGTCAGGGGTTTCATACAGAGCCAAAGCATCTTTAACCATTTCTGTGAGTCCCTCACAGAACTGACGACGGAGTGCAGGGTCATTCCACCTGGTTTCCGTGGCATACCTCCAGCACTCAGAGCAATATTCCTCTGCTAGGCATTCTCCTTACTGAAGCTGGCGTAGTGAGGATTCAGCTAATGAGATGCAATCTGAGTCATCATGCACAAGGTCCAGTGCCAGAAAAATTCCTCTACCGTCTGGAGCGACTAAGTCAGATGGAAGAGAAAATGCCCATACTCGTGGGTCCCCCTGGAGGAGCGAGATAACTATCCCCATACATTGCTCCTCTGTACCTGAGGATACCAGACGCAACCGGAAGTAAAGTTTACAGGCCTCATAAACACATGCATAAACTCATACATACATACATACATACATACATACATACATACATACATACACTAATACATATGTAAGCAGATGGCGGGATGCAGTAGCAGACAGAAGGCAGAGCAAGGGTTAACAAATTTAACAGTTTAAATTTAACGGGGTTAACTCCTCACAGGGAGATGAAAGGTTAAACAGGGGAATAGCAGTCCAATTGCTAAGGATATGCAGGGTTAATAAACAAAGTGACAGTAGTTTTGTTGTGCACTTATCGTGTCAGGAGTTCTTCAGAATGCAGGTACCACTTGGAGGTTGGTAGAGCCGGCAATGGCTGGCGTGGTTTGTACAAGGAGATTCGGTTAGTAACAGTGGTCCGTCTTCTGGCAGCAGCGGTCTGTCTCCTTCCGCTGACCCCTAGTCCATGAACATATGCGGCCGGAGCAAACAAGGCCGCAGCACAACCAGGGTCCCCTGTGGGCGGGAAGGTATATGCCGGTAAGGGGAGCTGCAAACATCTGTCCAGTACCCGGTTCTCTCTTTGCAGCACATGCGCTGTACTCACAGTCATGAAGCGCATGGGACCTCGCTCTCTGTCAGTTACTGGGCACTGTGACTGTAGCCGCTTAGCCACACCCCCTGTTTCGAGTGCAAAGGTCTGTACGATCTCTCACTCCTTCCCCCGGACAACAGAATAGACAGCTCCGACAGTTCCGGACCCAGCATAGGACAGGTACCCACGGCCCATTTCTCCTCCTTACACATACACCCATACATACACACACACATGCATAAACACATACATACACTGTGTTCCAAATTATTATGCACAAAGAGTTCGAGTGATAAGGGTAGAATTTTTTTGTTTGTGATTTAAACTCATTGATGGTGATGTGTGTCAGGGCTCTTTATATCACTGAAAGCAATTGCAGATATCTGTGCACATTAGTTTGGCAGGTGTGTCCAAATAAAGGCAAGACTACTTAAGAAGGCTGCTCCACATTATTAAGCAGCCTACATTTTTTGCCAAAATGGGAAAGAAAAAGGATGTGTCGGCTGCTGAGAAGCAACAAATTGTGGAGTATTTAGGTCAAGGCATGACTACAATCAACATTGCCAAAACACTTCATCGTGATCATCGTACAATCAAGAAGTATGTAGCTGATACCCAGCACACACGTGTGCGTGCTGATAAGGAAAAATTGAGGACTCTTTCCAACAGGCAATTGCGTAAGGTTAAAAGAGCAGCTGCAAAAATGCCTTGTCATAGCAGCAGACAAGTTTTTGAAGCTGCTGGTGCCTCCAACATCCCCAAAACAACAAGATGCAGGGTCCTTCAGAGGTTTGCAGCTGTGCATAAGCCATCCTGTCGACCACTTCCATCCACTCCACACAAGCAGAAACGGCTCCAGTGGGCCAAACGATACATGAAGACTGACTTCCAAACTGTTTTGTTCACCGATGAGTGCCGTGCAACACTCGATGGTCCAGATGGATGGAGTGGAGGATGGCTGGTTAATGGACACCCCATGAAAACACAGGTAAGGCACCAACAAGGAGGAGTTGGAGTAATGTTTTGGGCTGGAATCATGGGGAGAGAGATTGTCGGCCCCTTTATGATCCCTGAAGGGGTAAAGATGAACTCCATAATCTATGTGGAGTTTCTAAAACAACACTTCCTGCCATGGTTCAAGAGGAAGAACCGTGCTTTCTGCAGCAAGATAAATTTCATGCATGATAATGCACCGTCTCATGCTGCAAAACACACATCTGCATCTCTGGCTGCTATGGGCATAAAAGAGGACAAACTTATGGTGTGGCCACCATCTTCCCCTGACCTCAACCCCATTGAGAACCTCTGGAGCATCATCAAAAGGAGTGTCTATAATGGCGGGAGGCAGTTCACATCTAAGCAACAGCTCTGGGAGGGTATTTTGTCCACATGCAAAACAATTGAAGCAGAAACCATCCAAAAACTGACAAATTCAATGGATGAGAGAGTTCAGAAGCTTCTTTCGAACAAGAGGTCCTATGTGCAAATGTAACATCACTTAGAATAAAGTTTTCACTTGAAAACTGTTTGATTTCATTTTGTAATAAGCTGATAATGCTTATAACTTCACAATTGACCATTTTTTTGTTCAAAATAAAAAAAAAAGGTTGAAAACTCTGCTGTGCATAATAATTTGGAACATGCATTTTGAGTGTTTATTTTTTTTTAAAAAGATACTGTTTTCATAGGCAGTTTGTTCCAAAACATTGCAATTATACTAGAATAGTAGATGACTGGAAAATAACAATGACTGCAATTCATATAGGTAATTTAGAGAAAATATGAGGAAATATTATTTGCATAATAATTTGGAACACAGTGTAAACACACATGCATAAACATACACATACACATATGTATAAACAGATACATACACAGACACATCTCAGGGTTCGGGAATACAAACTTATTAGGCTACTTTCACACTTGCATCGTGCACTGCACGTCGCAATGCGTCGTTGTGGATAAAAAACGCATCCTGCAAAATTGCTTGCAGGATGCGTTTTTTCTCCAAAGAGTAACATTAGCGACGCATTGCCACACGTCGCAACCGTCGTGCGACGGTTGCGTCGGACCGTCGTCACCAAAAAACGTTGCATGTAACATTTTTTGGTGCGTCGTGTCCGCCATTTCCGACCGCGCATGTGCGGCCGGAACTCCGCCCCCTCCTCCCCGCACCTCACAATGGGGCAGCGGATGCGTTGAAAAACAGCATCTGCTGCCCCCGTTGTGCGGTGCATTCACTGCTTGCGTCGGTACGTCGCAACGACGCAATTCGTCGTGCGTCGTACGACGCAAGTGTGAGAGTAGCCTTAGAGTCTTTGATTCCATCCACACAGGAATAAATCTGTCAAGAGGATTTATGACTCACTACAAGATCTGAGGAATCTGCTCCAAAGACAAAGAGGACACCAGGCCTCTGATCTTTCTTGAATATTGGGATTATAAAACTTTCACACCACTAATCTAATCCAATTAAGGATTCATTCTCTGAGCTCAGTTTGTTTGTTTAGTTCAATTTTCATTTATTATACCATGTCTCTTTTTTTTTTTTGTTTGTGCATATATTTGTATTTCTTCAGAAACTATGTTATACCATAACAAGCCATAATGGACATAACGCGGCATGGGCAGGAGTGTTGTAGGGAGTGGCAGCATGCAGAGACCGGACGACGGCCGTTTCGCACAATAGTGCTTCTACGGGTCCATGTGAGTAAAACTGGTGATGTCATTTCCTTTTATAGGATTAAACTCACCACATTATACAAAACAACATGTACAATAAAAACAAATTATCTCCAATTACAGACAACATATTACATAGACGATTAGATGAAAATTGCCATGTCTATTTTATCATTAAGATAAATGGTGAGTTTAATCCTATAAAAGGAAATTACATCACCAGTTTTACTCACATGGACCCGTAGAAGCACTATTGTGCGAAACGGCCGTCGTCCGGTCTCTGCATGCTCCCGCTCCCTACAACACTCCTGCCCATGCCGCGTTATGTCCATTATGGCTTGTTATGCTAAATAAAGGACACACAGTTTGATGAAGATTGTGGGTGAGTGCTGCATTTTTTCTCTCTTTTTCATGCCATTGGATTATGTATCTCACGATGCAGAGCACCACCATTGTCTCAATTGGAAACTGAACTCGTCCAGTCTAAGTGGATCACATTTGTAGTATTTTCACTTGTATACAGCTGTGTCAGTGCCGGTCATGCTTTTTTCTTGTTTGGAATGTGAATTTGTCAAATGGATATTTTTTGGGTGTACCTGAACATGAACTAATTGCTGTAAAAACTTCTTGACCATGGAAATGAACATGGAAGGAATTGTGGATCTGGATAAGGACGAAGAAGTTTCAAGTGGCTTATTGGCAGGCAGAGAGGGAGCGGTCGAGTTTTTTACGGACTGCAATTACAAAGATGAATTGGAGTTGATCAGCACTAAGACTTTGGAGTTTAAAATACAAACTTTAGCCGAAAGAGAAATTCGGCTTTATTGGACTATAAAATTGTTGAAGTCCTATGCAGAATGCAATCGAGTGCCAAGGGGCCTTAGAGTTTACAAGGAGATTTCACAATTCAGGGAAGATCCCACTTTCCAAAAAGCTTGGGAGCAGATTAATTTACAATGTTCACAAAATCTGCTACAATTAGTAATAACACAAAATGAAAAAGATTACGATAGTGTATGTGGACAGTTGGATAAGTCTAAACAAGAACTATCTTCACGTATCAGTGAGGAAAATTATAAGAATTTTGGAAAAAAATTGGAGAAAAAGCTGGTCATGGTACAGATGGAGACTAAAGAAAAGAAAAAAGAAAAATTCCTTAGAGACAAACGGGACTTTGAAACTGGTCAGATCTTCTCGTGGAATAAAAACAATCCTAAAAAAGTTTTTTACAGAAACCGTTCCAAGAGATTTGCAAGAAAGCAGAAATCCCCTAGGGATGGTTGGATTACTGACTCTGATTCAAGTGTAGCTGAGGAACACAGTGAGGAGATTCCTTCAACTTCAACAGACATTTCACCCTCCATCCCTTTAGGGGGAAAAAAATCCGACGGGGAGGGAGAAAAAAGCACTGGGAAAAAGCGCAAACAGGTGTCTTGGAGGCGGTGAATGAACAGGGGTTGGCCGGCAAAAATAATGATAACTCATTGCAAATTATTAACTTGTCAAAAAAACCTCTAACAATAGATCAGGTGAAAGTGCTTTCACGAGGGTTGAATTTTTGTTTGCCAGAACCATTCGATTTGTGTGATTTCAAAGTGGTTCTATTTAAATGCATTAGAAAATTACATCTATATAAACATTTTTGTAAAAACAATGAGAGCGTTCCACAACCAATCACAACTGACAGTCCAGCTACCATTGGATCTTTGGGGTTCATGTCTTATCCAGTCATGGATCTAAATGATATAGAAATGACGGTGACATTGGCGGATTTAGGCAATGATAGTGAGGATCCAGTTGATACATATTTAATTCCCACAACCCACGGCATTTGATCCTTTTGTAGGAGGAGTTAAATCTAGCTGGATGCCACCAATATCACCGGGTAACACCATAGATTTATTTCAGGACTTGGTCATCAAAGATATTGAGGCGGTGTTATATAGGCAACCGCTTAAAAATTTATTGAGACAAGAAAAAGCTCTAAGAGAAATACAAAAATGGGATGATGTGATCATCAGAAAAGTCGATAAAGGCGGTAATCTTGTTTTATTAGACAGATCCTATTATATTGAGGAAGCGTTTTCACAATTGAATGATTCTTCTGACACATATTCAATCTTGGATGGCAATCCAACCAATAAATTTAAAGAAAAACTAAGAAGTTTTCTAAGGATATATGTAGAAAAGGGTACAATAACTAAGAGAAGAGTGGAAAAATTATTACCGGAGTTTCCTAATTTTCCTCATTGGTATAGCATCCCTAAAGTTCATAAAAATGCGGAAAAACCGCCTGGCCGCCCGATAATTTCGGGGAAAAATTCAGTGACAGAACCCCTATCTCAGTTTTTGGATTGGTTATTGAAACCTCTATTGCATAAGATTCCTTCTTTCGTAAAAGATTCAGGGGATTTTCTATTAGCGCTGAAAGATTTCCAATGGCAACCTACTTTTGCACTTTGTTTCGATCGATTTTGTTAATCTCTACACAAGAATTCCACAATTAAAAGGTTTAGAAGCAATCCATCGGATTCTATTAAACACCGAAAAAGATCAGGATTTCATTTCATTTGTGTTGGATGGTTTGGAGTTCGTTCTCTCGCATAATGCGTTTAAGTTTCTGGACAAATGGTTCCTCCAAAAGGTTGGCACCGCGATGGGTACTCCGGTGGCATGTGTCTTCGCGAATCTGTTTTTGTCAGCTTTCGAGGAGAGACATGTCACCGAATGTCACGGGAGACGTAGGTAGGAAAGAGCTAATAACCCGGGCCCCTGCGATTTCCCTCAGACTAGGGAAACCCTGACTGATCCTCTCCCAGAGTTTACACTGATGGTGTGCATGTCTGGGCCTCCACCCTTGCCCTATCTCCTGTTTCAACCCTAGGCTGAAACCACCCCCCCCACACCAGTGAAGAGACCACACTCCAATACCCACAGTTAGCACAGACAAGGATAACGGAAAAATAAGCACCACGCCGCAGTCACTCAGGAATACACTATAAATGCAAAGGGCAAAACAAATACAAATATGGGAAGGAGAAAATAAGACAAAGGGAAATACACCACCAGCAACGATACTCCAACTACTTAGCTCACCACTCCAGACCGAGATAACCACGCACAAGACAGAAGCTATAATCGGCGACGCCCAATGTTCAGGAGAACTATTTAAAGGCAGTGGGCATGGCCCAGCTTCCAATCCGAGCACCAGGTAAATTAACCCCGGACCAGCTAGATAAAATCTAGCTGACGCCAACGAGCGCATAGTGGACAAAAGCGGAATTACCGCTGTCTGTCGGACGACCTGGTCTGAACAGCGTCCGACATGACACCGGACCCCAGAACCCATATCTCAAGCATATACGGCTTTATTTAAGATTTGCAGACGATATTTTTATCGTATGGGATGGGGGAGAACAAATCTTTAATGAATTTATAACATTTTTGAATGATAACAACAACGAAAATATGAAATTCACGGCAGTGTTTGGTAATAAGGAATTGGAATTCTTAGACGTAAAAGTAGAAATCAGGGAAGAAATGATTAGGACAAGCGTACATAGAAAGACAACTGCTACAAATAATATTCTGCACTTTCAAAGTGCCCATCCGGACCACACAAAACATATTATCCCATACAGCCAAATGGTAAGGCTGAGAAAAATTAATAACAACGAAGATGGTTATAAAAATCAAATTGGTGAATTAAAAACACGTTTTAAAAATACGGGTTATCCTGAACACATATTCCATCGGGCAGAACTACGGGCGGCCAACTTATCTCAGATTCATCTGTTAGAAAAGGGCAAAAAAGGTAAACATAAAACAAAAAATAGGGCTCAAAATCGCAATGAAAAACGCAACGAAAATCGCAGGTTTACTTTTACCTTTAAACATAGCCCTCTTGACAGAGATATTCATGCTGCTATACGCAAAAATTGGCACGTCCTTCAAAAAGATGTGGATTTTAGAAATTTGTCGGCATCTGCTCCCTTATTTGCTTACAAATGTTCAGTAAACATAGGAGACCTAGTGGTGAGAAATCGGGTGCAGTCAATTGACAATAATTGGATGAATAAATCAATGCCGAAAGGCAACTTTAAATGTGGAAATTGTAGTATGTGTCATCTACACAAAACTGACAATCCCTTAAAAGTGGGCACTGTACAGCATTTGGTAAAGGATTTTATAACGTGTAAGAGTAAATTCTTGGTGTATGTAATTTTTTGCCCATGTCACCGGTTTTATATTGGTAAAACAATAAGACCCCTAATGGTCCGGTTTCGCGAACATTATAATTCAATATTGACAGGCAAAGGACGCGTGCGCTTTGTGAAACACATGCAAGATGAACATTGCAGCGATCCATGCCAGTTACGCTTTGCAGGGATAGAAGTGGTTAAATTTCCACAGCAAGGCGGTAATCACAATAAGTTGCTATTGCAACGCGAAGCCAAGTGGATTCTAAAAACAAATGCCCAAGGACCATGGGGTCTTAATGATAAAATAGACATGGCAATTTTCATCTAATCGTCTATGTAATATGTTGTCTGTAATTGGAGATAATTTGTTTTTATTGTACATGTTGTTTTGTATAATGTGGTGAGTTTAATCCTATAAAAGGAAATTACATCACCAGTTTTACTCACATGGACCCGTAGAAGCACTATTGTGCGAAACGGCCGTCGTCCGGTCTCTGCATTCTCCCGCTCCCTACAACACTCCTGCCCATGCCGCGTTATGTCCATTATGGCTTGTTATGCTAAATAAAGGACACACAGTTTGATGAAGATTGTGGGTGAGTGCTGCATTTTTTCTCTCTTTTTTTCTCTCTTTTTCATGCCATTGGATTATGTATCTCACGATGCATAGCACCACCGTTGTCTCAATTGGAAACTGAACTCGTCCAGTCTAAGTGGATCACATTTGTAGTATTTTCACTTGTATACAGCTGTGTCAGTGCCGGTCACGCTTTTTTCTTGTTTGGTATGTTATACCATGCTTGAGGAAGGGACCTAAAAGTCTCAAAAGCTTGCCTTGTAACATCATTTGTTATTTTTAATAGCCATTAAAAGGTATCATAACTACAAGATTATGTTGATTTTCCCACTGAGAGCATTATTTTTTCAACTGGCTAACACGCGATGTTAAAACACTCTTAAAAAAAGACGGATATAAGTAAATGTGGTACCGCTGAAAACGTCATCTAGTCCCGCAAAAAACAAGCCGCATCTTCATCACCGGAAAAATACAAAGGTTATAGCTCTCAGAATAAAGCGATGCAAAAATAATTATTTTTTATATAAAATAGTTTTTACTGCATGAAAGTGCCAAAACACTAAAAAAAAATGAGGCATCGCTGTCCTCGTACTGACCCAAAGAAGAGAACTGCTTTATCAATTTTACCACATGCGGAACGGTATAAACGCCCCACCCAAAAGAAATTCATGAATTGCTGTTTTTTGTTCATTCTGCCTCACAAAAATTAGAATAAAAACCGATCAAAAAATGTCATGTGCCTGAAAATGGCATCAATAAAAACGTCAACTCGTTCCGCAAACAACAAGACCTCACATGGCTGTGTGGGCCAAAATATGGAAAAATTATAGCTCTCAAAATGTGGTGATGCAAAAACTATTTTTTGCAATTAAAAGCGTCTTTTGTGTGTGACAGCTGCCAAACATAAAAACCCGCTATAAAAACTCGCTATAAATAGTAAATCAAACCCCCCTTTATCAGTCCCTTAGTTAGGGAAAAATAATAAAATTAAAAAATGTATTTATTTCCATTTTCCCATTAGGGTTAGGGCTAAAGTTAGGGTTAGGGTTGGGGCTAAAGTTAGGGTTTGGGTTGGGGCTAAAGTTAGGGTTAGGGTTGGGGCTAGAGTTGGGGTTAGGGTTTGGATTACGTTTATGGTTGGGATTAGAGTTAGGGTTGGGATTAGGGTTGGAATTAGGGTTAGGGGTGTGTCAGGGTTAGGAGTGTGGTTAGGGTTATGTTTGGGATTAGGGGTGTGTTGGGGTTGGGTGTGTTGGGGTTAGGGGTGTGTTTAGGGTTGGGTTTAGGGTTAGGGGTGTGTTCGGGATGGGGTGTGTTTAGGGTTATGGTTAGGGTTGGGATTATGGTTAGAGGTGTGTTGAGTGTTAGGGTTGGAGTTATTATTGGGGGGTTGAGGGGTTCCACTGTTTAGGCACATCAGGGGCTCTCCAAAGGCGACATGGCGTCCGATCTCAATTCCAGCCAATTCTGCGTTGAAAAAGTAAAACAGTGCTCCTTCCCTTCTGAGCTCTGCTGTGTGCCCAAACAGTGGTTTACCTCCACATATGGGGTATCAGCATACTCAGGACAAATTGAACAACAACTTTTGTGGCCCATTTTCTCCTGTTACCCTTGTAGAAATAAAAATTTTGGGGCTAAAAAATCATTTTTGTGGGAAAAAAAAGGATTTTTTTATTTTCACGTCTCTGCGTTACAAACTTTAGTGAAACACTTGGGGGTTAAAAGTTCTCACAACACATCTAGATAAGTTCCTTAGTGGGCACAGCACCCTGAGGAAGCCCACACGAAACGCACGTTGGGGCTGCGTGGTCTGACCGGTTACAAGGACCTATTTGGGTGAGACTTTTTCTAAGTACTAGATTTGGACTATTCATGTTTTGGGCATTTATGGGGTTACAGCTATGATGGCAATAGGTTTTTACTTATCCTAGTTACACCCATAGTGTTATATCAACTTTCTAGTACTGTGACAGTGCTGCAATATTTATATATTTACATAATATTATTGTATTATGGGGATTTTTATGGTCTCTGAATTCCAGGTCCTTATATACATGTAATAGTATTGGATCTTTCTTTGTCTTGTGTCCTTCACTGTGATAATTTTTTGTCCATATAATCTTTTTTAATAATATTGTGTATATGGTATTTTTTATGATTAATTAATAAAATATTTGATACATTTTATATGGGTGTTTTGTACTCCTTCTGTTTTTTGTATATAGCTATATTTTGGAGTATACCTGGTGCCTATTTTAAACAGTGGTGATTTTATTGATTTAACTAATTTTATTCTTGTTTTTTTATTTAACCCCTTAGTGATGGCGCCAAATTTTTTATATCTGACCAGTGTCACTTTATATGGTAATAACTCTGGAACACTTCAACAAATCCTAGTGATTTTAAGAATGTTTTTTCGTGACACATTATACTTTATGATAATGGTAAGTTTAGGTCGATATGTTTGGTGTTTATTTATAAAATATATCAGAAATTTGAGAAAAATGTTAAAAAATTAGCAATTTTCAAACTTTGAATGATTATCCTTTAAATTCAGATACTCATACCACAGCAAAACAATAATAAATAACATTCCCCTCATGTCTGCTTTATACCATTTGTAAAATGTTATTTTATTTTGTTAGCATTTTAGGAAGTTTAAAAATGTAGCAATAATTTTTCATTTTTTCAAGGAAATTTACAAAATTTATTTTTTTAGGGACCTATCCATGTTTGAAGTGTCATTATACTATTTTAAAAACAGTACCCCCTGACATACTGAAAACTGCAGTTAGGTAGTTTATTAACCCTTCAGGTACTTTTCAGGAATTAATGCAAAGTGGCATAACAGAAATTAAAATGTGTATTTTTACCACCTAAATGCCTCTAACTTCTGAACAGGTTACTACAGCCGTCAGACTCTAAGGCCGCTATTTGGTCATGAATTGCATGGCAAGCATCAGGACCACAAAATTATGATCTGAGAGCACCAATTGGGATAAAGAGGAAGCCCCCACACTCTGTTAACCATTTATAATGATGTAGTCACTATTGACAGCAGCATCTAAGGGGTTAAACAGATTTGGACGGTGCAAACACTGATCATGGCTGATGTAGCAAGTTGTCAGCTATAGTGCACAACAGACGGCTGCTAGATTGTCACCTGTATGGTGATGATATTATCTTGTATCTCAGCTCAGTTAAAAGACATATTGGCGGTCATTAAGGGGTTAAAGTTCCTTAGGGGTTCTAGTTTCCAAAATGGGGTCACATGTGAGGGGCTTCTACTGTTTAGGCACATCAGTGGCTCTGCAAATGCAACATGATGCCCGTAGACCATTCCATCAAAGTCTGCATTACAAAACGTCACTACTTCCCTTCCGAGCCCCGACGTGTGCCCAAACAGTAGTTTTCTCCCACATATGGGGTATCAGCGTACTTTGTTGTGAATTCTGCTCTTGGGCTCCCTCCGGTGGTTGTAAGTGGTAGCGCTGCTGTCTCTGAGTCGCAGCATTTGTCAGGTGTGTTCACTTTTTGAAAATCTGACTGGGCTATTTAGTCTTGCTTCACCCTTTAGTCAGTGCCAGTTGTCCATTGTTCCTGGAGGATTCACATCTCTGTCTGGTCTCTCCTGCTTTGCAGTTCTTTTCAACAAAGATAAGTTCTGGCCTTGATTTTTTGCTGTCCACATGCTGTGGCCTTTATTGTTCAGTTCTTTTCCATGTTTTTTTTGTCTTGTCCAGCTTGGTCTGTATAAGGATTTGTTTAGCCAAGCTGGTATCTCTGGAGATGCAGATATACCCTCCATATCTTTAGTTAGCTGTGGAGTTTTTGTATTTTTTGTGGTGGATATTTTCTAGTGTTTTAATACTGACCGCATAGTACTCTGTCCTATCCTTTCTATTTAGCTAGAAGTGGCCTCCTTTGCTAAATTCTGATTTCAGTCTGTGTATGTTTTTTCCCTCTCCTCTCACAGTCAATATTTGTGGGGGGCTGCCTATCCTTTGGGAATTTTCTCTGAGGCAAGATAGTTTTCCCTTTTCTATCTTTAGGGGTAATTAGTCCTCCGGCTGTGTCGAGATGTCCAGGGAGCGCTAGGTACATTCTACGGCTACTTCTAGTTGCGGAGTTAGGTTCAGGGTCTGCGGTCAGTACAGGTACCACCTTCTCCAGAGTACGTCTCATGCTGCTCTTAGGCCACCAGATCATAACAGTACAACTGGCCAATAATGAGTTAACCGCATCTCAGAAGAAGGGAAGGAAAGTGTTGAGCCATTTTTTTTTTCTGTAGTCTGTTGTGTTTTTTTTTTTCTTCCCTCTTTACCTCTGGGTGGCTCAGGAGTTCGGCGCTGATATGGATGTTCAGGGATTGGCTTCTCGTGTGGATCAACTTGCTGCTAGAGTACAGGGTATTTCCGATTATATAGTTCAGACTCCAGTTTTAGAGCCTAGAATTCCAACTCCTGATTTGTTTTTTGGGGATAGGTCCAAATTTCTGAGCTTTAAAAATAACTGTAAACTGTTTTTTGCTCTGAAACCCTGTTCCTCTGGTGATTCCATCCAGCAGGTTAAAATTATTATATCTCTGCTGCGTGGTGACCCCCAGGATTGGGCATTTGCCCTGGAACCTGGGAATCCAGCGTTGTTTAATGTAGACACCTTTTTTCAGGCGCTTGGGTTATTGTATGACGAACCTAATTCAGTGGATCATGCTGAGAAGACCTTGTTGGCCCTGTTTCAGGGTCAAGAAGCGGCAGAATCATATTGCCAGAAGTTTAGAAAATGGTCTGTACTGACTAAATGGAATGAGGATGCCTTGGCGGCAATCTTCAGAAAGGGTCTCTCTGAATCCGTTAAAGATGTTATGGTGGGGTTCCCCACGCCTGCTGGTCTGAGTGATTCTATGTCTCTGGCCATTCAGATCGATCGGCGCTTGCGCGAGCGCAGAGTTGCGCACACTATGGCATTGTCTTCCGAGCGGAGTCCTGAGCCTATGCAGTGTGATAGGATTGTGTCTAGAGCTGAACGACAAGGATTCAGACGTCAGAATAGGTTGTGTTTTTACTGCGGCGATTCTGCTCATGTTATTTCTGATTGCCCTAAGCGTACCAAGAGAATCGCTAGTTCTGTTACCATCAGTACTGTACAACCTAAATTTCTGTTATCTGTGACCCTGATCTGCTCATTATCGTCATTTTCTGTCATGGCATTTGTGGATTCAGGCGCCGCTCTAAACTTAATGGACTTAGAATTTGCCAGACGTTGTGGTTTCCCCTTGCAGCCTTTGCAGAGTCCTATTCCTTTGAGGGGCATTGATGCTACACCGTTGGCTAAAAATAAACCTCAGTTTTAGACACAGTTGACCATGTGTATGGCGCCAGCCCATCAGGAAGATTGTCGTTTTCTGGTGTTGCATAATTTGCATGATGCTATTGTGCTGGGTTTCCCATGGTTACAGGTGCATAATCCGGTATTAGATTGGAAATCTATGTCTGTGACTAGTTGGGGTTGTCAGGGGGTTCATGGTGACGTTCCTTTGATGTCAATAGCCTCCTCCCCCTCTTCTGAAATTCCTGAGTTTTTGTCAGATTTCCAGGATGTATTCAATGAGCCCAAGTCCAGTTCCCTTCCACCGCATAAGGACTGTGATTGTGCTATTGACTTGATTCCAGGCTGTAAGTTCCCTAAGGGCCGACTTTTCAACCTGTCTGTGCCAGAACATACCGCCATGCGGAGCTATGTTAAGGAGTCCTTGGAGAAGGGGCATATTCGGCCATCTTCTTCACCATTGGGAGCAGGTTTTTTTTTGTTGCCAAGAAGGATGGTTCCTTGAGACCCTGTATTGATTATCGCCTCTTGAATAAGATCACGGTCAAATTCCAATACCCTTTGCCTTTGCTTTCTGATCTGTTTGCTAGGATTAAGGGGGCTAGTTGGTTTACTAAGATTGACCTTCGAGGGGCATATAATCTTGTTCGTATTAAGCAGGGTGACGAATGGAAAACTGCGTTTAATACGCCCGAAGGCCATTTTGAATACCTTGTGATGCCATTCGGACTCTCTAATGCTCCGTCTGTGTTTCAGTCCTTCATGCATGATACATTTCGGAATTATCTTGATAAATTCATGATTGTATATTTGGATGATATTTTGATTTTTTCAGATGATTGGGAGTCTCATGTGAAACAAGTCAGGATGGTATTTCAGATCCTTCGTGATAATGCCTTGTTTGTGAAGGGGTCTAAGTGCCTCTTTGGAGTACAGAAGATTTCTTTTTTGGGCTTCATTTTTTCTCCCTCATCTATAGAAATGGATCCGGTTAAGGTTCAGGCCATTCATGATTGGATCCAGCCCACATCCGTGAAGAGCCTTCAGAAATTTTTGGGCTTTGCTAATTTTTATCGCCGTTTCATTGCCAACTTCTCCAGTGTGGTTAAACCCCTGACAGATTTGACGAAGAGAGGCGCTGATGTGACGAATTGTGTTATGATTTGGTGGCCTAAGAGCAGCATGAGACGAACTCTGGAGAAGGTGGTTGTTGTGAATTCTGTTCTCGAACTCCCTCCGGTGGTTGTGAATGGTACTTCGGCGAGTTCTGTCCATGGACTCCCTCTGGTGGCTGTGAGTGGAGCTGCTGGTTCTGAGGTTCCTTCCTCAGCTGACCTCGTTTAGTCCTAGGCTGGCTGCTCTATTTAACTCCACTTAGATCGTTACCTGATGCCAGCTGTCAATGTCCTAGTACTGGTTCAGTTCTCTCTTGGATCTTTCAGATGACCTGTCTACTCCAGCAAAAGCTAAATCCCTGCTAGCTTATTTGTTTACCACTGTTTTCTTGTCCAGCTTGCTATCATGATTTTGCCTTGCTAGCTGGAAGCTCTGGGATGCAGAGTGGCACCTCCACACCGTGAGTCGGTGTGGGGTCTCTTTTGCACACTCTGCGTGGTTTTTTGGTAGTTTTCTATGCTGACCGCAAAGATACCTTTTATATCCTCAAGTCTGTTTAGTTAAGTCTGGCCTCCTTTGCTGAAACCTATTTCATTCCTGTTTTTGTGACTTCCATCTTAACTCACAGTCAATATGTGTGGGGGGCTGCCCTTTTCTTTGGGGAATTTTTCTGAGGCAAGTTAGGCCTTATTTTCTATCTTTAGGGGTAGTTAGCTCTTAGGCTGTGAAGAGGGGTCTAGGCAGAGTCAGGTACGCTCCACGGCTATTTCTAGTTGTTGTGATAGGATTAGGGGTTGCGGTCAGCAGAGCTCCCACTTCCCAGAGCTTGTCCTGTATTACTAGTTTGCTCATCAGGTCATTCCTAGTGCTCCTAACCACCAGGTCATCATAACAGTACAGCTGGCCCGTAAAGTGTTAATGCATCTCAATAGAGGGATAAAAGAAGTTCTGAGACCATTTTTTTTTTCCTCTGCAGCGTGTTTTGTTTTTCTTTTCCCCTAAATCTCTGGGTGGTTCAGGACACAGGTGTAGATATGGACATTCAAGGTCTGTCCTCTTGTGTGGATCAACTCACTGCAAGGGTACAAGGCATTCAAGATTATGTAGTTCAGAACCCGATGTTAGAACCCAGAATTCCAATTCCTGATTTGTTTTCTGGGGATAGATCTAAGTTCCTGAATTTCAAAAATAATTGTAGACTGTTTTTTGCTTTGAAACCCCGCTCCTCTGGTGACCCCATTCAGCAAGTAAAAATCATTATTTCTTTGCTACGTGGCGACCCTCAAGACTGGGCATTTTCCCTTGCGCCAGGAGATCCTGCATTGCGTAATGTAGATGCGTTTTTTCTGGCACTTGGGTTGCTTTATGATGAACCGAATTCAGTGGATCAGGCAGAGAAAATCTTGCTGGCTTTGTGTCAGGGTCAGGATGAAGCGGAGGTATATTGTCAGAAGTTTAGAAAGTGGTCTGTGCTTACTCAGTGGAATGAGTGTGCCCTGGCGGCAATTTTCAGAAACGGTCTTTCTGAAGCCCTTAAGGATGTTATGGTGGGATTCCCCACGCCTGCTGGTCTGAATGAGTCTATGTCCTTGGCCATTCAGATCGATCGACGCTTACGTGAGCGCAAAACTGTGCACCATTTGGCGGTATCTTCTGAGCAGAGGCCTGAGCCTATGCAATGTGATAGGACCTTGACCAGAGCTGAACGGCAAGAATACAGACGTCAGAATGGGCTGTGTTTTTACTGTGGTGACTCCACTCATGCTATCTCTGATTGTCCTAAACGCACTAAGCGGTTCGCTAGGTCTGCCACCATTGGTACGGTACAGCCAAAATTTCTTTTGTCCGTTACTCTGATTTGCTCTTTGTCGTCCTATTCTGTTATGGCATTTGTGGATTCAGGCGCTGCCCTGAATTTGATGGACTTGGAGTTTGCCAGGCGCTGTGGTTTTTTCTTGGAGCCCTTACAGTATCCTACTCCATTGAGAGGAATTGATGCTACGCCTTTGGCCAAGAATAAGCCTCAGTACTGGACTCAATTGACCATGTGCATGGCTCCTGCACATCAGGAGGATATTTGCTTTTTGGTGTTGCATAATCTGCATGATGTGGTCGTTTTGGGTTTGCCATGGCTACAGGTCCATAATCCAGTATTGGATTGGAAATCAATGTCTGTATCCAGTTGGGGTTGTCAAGGGGTACATGGGGATGTCCCATTGTTGTCAATTTCGTCTTCCCATCCTTCTGAAGTCCCTTGTCAGATTACCGGGATGTATTTGATGAGCCCAAATCCAGTGCCCTACCTCCTCATAAGGATTGCGATTGTGCTATTAATTTGATTCCTGATAGTAAGTTTCCGAAGGGCCGACTGTTCAATTTATCTGTGCCAGAACATGCTGCTATGTGGAGTTATGTAAAGGAGTCCTTGGAGAAAGGACATATTCGCCCGTCGTCGTCACCGTTGGGAGCAGGGTTCTTTTTTGTGGCCAAGAAGGATGGTTCTCTGAGACCTTGTATAGATTACCGCCTTCTCAATAAAATCACCGTCAAATTTCAGTACCCCTTGCCGCTACTGTCTGATTTGTTTGCTCGGATTAATTGGGCTAGCTGGTTCACCAAGATAGATCTTCGAGGGGCGTATAATCTTGTGCGTATTAAACAGGGCGACGAATGGAAAACAGCATTTAATACGCCCGAGGGCCATTTTGAGTACCTGGTGATGCCATTCGGGCTTTCTAATGCTCCATCTGTGCTTCAGTCCTTTATGCATGACATCTTCCGAAAGTACCTGGATAGATTCATGATTGTATATTTGGATGATATTTTGTTTTTTTCGGACGATTGGGAGTCTCATGTGAAGCAGGTCAGAATGGTGTTCCAGGTCCTTCGTGCTAATTCCTTGTTTGTGAAGGGGTCTAAATGTCTCTTTGGAGTTCAGAAGGTTTCATTTTTGGGCTTCATTTTTTCCCCTTCTACTATCGAGATGGACCCTGTTAAAGTTCAGGCCATTTATGATTGGACTTAGCCTACTTCTGTGAAGAGCCTTCAGAAATTCCTGGGCTTTGCTAATTTTTACCGTCGCTTCATCGCTAATTTTTCCAGTGTTGTTAAACCATTGACTGATTTGACCAAGAAAGGTGCGGATGTGGTCAATTGGTCCTCTGCGGCCATTGAGGCTTTTCAGGAGTTGAAGCGTCATTTTTCTTCTGCCCCTGTGTTGTGTCAGCCAGATGTTTCGCTCCCGTTTCAGGTCGAGGTGGATGCTTCTGAGATTGGAGCAGGGGCTGTTCTATCTCAAAGAAGTTCTGATGGCTCGGTGATTAAACCATGTGCTTTATTTTCTAGAAAGTTTTCGCCTGCTGAGCGCAATTATGATGTGGGCAATCGAGAGTTGTTGGCTATGAAGTGGGCGTTCGAGGAGTGGCGACATTGGCTTGAAGGAGCCAAGCTTCGCGTGGTGGTCTTGACGGATCACAAGAATCTGACTTATCTCGAGTCTGCCAAGCGGTTGAATCCTAGACAGGCTCGATGGTCGCTGTTTTTCTCCCGCTTCGATTTTGTGGTTTCGTACCTTCCAGGTTCTAAGAATGTGAAGGCTGATGCCCTTTCAAGGAGTTTTGTGCCTGATTCTCCGGGAGTTCCTGAGTCGGCTGGTATTCTCAAAGAGGGGGTAATGGTGATGGTTTGTCTGCCATCTCCCCTGATTTGCGGCAGGTGCTGCAGGAGTTTCAGGCTGATAGACCTGACCGTTGCCCAGCGGAGAAACTGTTTGTCCCTGATAGATGGACTAGTAGACTTATCTCTGAGGTTCATTGTTCGGTGTTGGCTGGTCATCCTGGAATCTTTGGTACCAGGGATTTGGTGGCTAGATCCTTTTGGTGGCCTTCCTTGTCACGGGATGTGCGTTCTTTTGTGCAGTCCTGTGGGACTTGTGCTCGGGCTAAGCCCTGCTGTTCTCGTGCCAGTGGGTTGCTTTTGCCCTTGCCGGTCCCGAAGAGGCCCTGGACGCATATTTCCATGGATTTTATTTTAGATCTCCCTGTCTCTCAAAGGATGTCGGTTATCTGGGTGGTTTGTGATCGCTTCTCTAAGATGGTCCATTTGGTACCTTTGCCTAAATTGCCTTCCTCCTCTGATTTGGTTCCATTGTTTTTCCAGCACGTGGTTCGTTTGCATGGCATTCCGGAGAACATCATGTCGGACAGAGGTTCCCAGTTTGTTTCGAGGTTTTGGTGGTCCATTTGTGCTAAGATGGGCATTGATTTGTCGTTTTCTTCAGCTTTCCATCCTCAGACAAATGGCCAAACCGAACGAACCAATCAGACTTTGGAGACATATCTGAGATGCTTTGTTTCTAATGATCAGGATGATTGGGTGTCCTTCTTGCCTTTGGCTGAGTTCACCCTTAATAATCGGGCCAGCTCGGCCACTTTGGTTTCGCCTTTTTTCTGTAATTCTGGTTTCCACCCTCGTTTTTCTTCGGGACAGGTTGAGCCTTCGGACTGTCCTGGTGTGGATTCTGTGGTGGACAGGTTGCAGCAGATTTGGACTCACGTGGTGGACAATTTGACATTGTCCCAGGAGAAGGCTCAGCGTTTCGCTAACTGCCGTCGCTGTGTTGGTCCCCGACTTCGTGTTGGGGATTTGGTTTGGTTATCGTCTCATTATGTTCCTATGAAGGTTTCGTCTCCTAAGTTTAAGCCTCGTTTCATTGGTCCTTATAAGATTTCTGAAATTCTTAATCCTGTGTGATTTCGTTTGGACCTTCCAGCTTCTTTCGCCATCCATAATGTGTTCCATAGGTCGTTATTGCGGAGATATGTGGCTCCTATGGTTCCCTCCGTTGACCCTCCTGCCCCGGTGTTGGTTGAGGGGGAGTTGGAGTATGGGGTGGAGAAGATTTTGGATTCTCGTATTTCGAGACGGAAACTTCAGTACCTAGTCAAGTGGAAAGGTTATGGTCAGGAGGATAATTCCTGGGTGGTTGCCTCTGATGTTCATGCTGCCGATCTTGTTTGTGCCTTTCATTTGGCTCATCCTGATCGGCCTGGGGGCTCTGGTGAGGGTTCGGTGACCCCTCCTCAAGGGGGGGGTACTGTTGTGAATTCTGTTCTCGAACTCCCTCCGGTGGTTATGAATGGTACTTCGGCGAGTTCTGTCCATGGACTCCCTCTGGTGGCTGTGAGTGGAGCTGCTGGTTCTGAGGTTCCTTCCTCAGCTGACCTCGTTTAGTCCTAGGCTGGCTGCTCTATTTAACTCCACTTAGATTGTTACCTGATGCCAGCTGTCAATGTCCTAGTACTGGTTCAGTTCTCTCTTGGATCTTTCAGATGACCTGTCTACTCCAGCAAAAGCTAAGTCCCTGCTAGCTTATTTGTTTACCACTGTTTTCTTGTCCAGCTTGCTATCATGATTTTGCCTTGCTAGCTGGAAGCTCTGGGATGCAGAGTGGCACCTCCACACCGTGAGTCGGTGTGGGGTCTCTTTTGCACACTCTGCGTGGTTTTTTGGTAGTTTTTTATGCTGACCGCAAAGATACCTTTTATATCCTCAAGTCTGTTTAGTTAAGTCTGGCCTCCTTTGCTGAAACCTATTTCATTCCTGTGTTTGTGACTTCCATCTTAACTCACAGTCAATATGTGTGGGGGGCTGCCCTTTTCTTTGGGGAATTTCTCTGAGGCAAGTTAGGCCTTATTTTCTATCTTTAGGGGTAGTTAGCTCTTAGGCTGTGAAGAGGCGTCTAGGCAGAGTCAGGTACGCTCCACGGCTATTTCTAGTTGTTGTGATAGGATTAGGGGTGGCGGTCAGCAGAGCTCCCACTTCCCAGAGCTTGTCCTGTATTACTAGTTTGCTCATCAGGTCATTCCTAGTGCTCCTAACCACCAGGTCATCATAACAGGTGGTACCTGTACTGACCGCAGACCCTGAACCTAACACCGCAACTAGAAGTAGCCGTGGAATGTACCTAGGGCTCCCTAGACATCTCGACACAGCCGGAGGACTAATTACCCCTAGAGATAGAAAAGGGAAAACTGTTATGAACTATACTTTTGGGCTCCCTCTTGTGGTCACTCGCGGTATGGCTCTTGGATTCTCTTTCCTCAGTTTGGTAGCCACCTGTTCGTTAAGTCTCTGGGTGTTTCTATTTAAACTTCCTGGAATCTTAGTCCAGTGCCTGGCATCCATGTAATCAGTCCTAGTCTGCTTGCTCTTGTCTGCTGGTCCTGATTTTGCAACATAAGCTAAGTCCTGCTTTCTTGTTTTTTGTTTGTTTGTATTATTCTGTTTTTTGTCCAGCTTTTTCATAATGTGATTCCTGATTTAGCTGGAAGCTCTTGGGGTGCTGATATTCTCCCCCCATACCGTTAGTCGGTACGGGGGTTCTTGGGTATTCAGCGTGGATATTTTTGCAGGGTTTTTCGCTGACCACATAAGTCCGCTTTTCTATATTTCTGCTATTATTTAGTGGGCCTCTCTTTGCTGAATCTAGTTCATACCTACGTTTGTCCTTTCCTCTTACCTCACCGTTATTATTTGTTGGGGGCTTGTATCTACTTTGGGGAATTTCTCTGGAGGCAAGCGAGGTCTGTATTTCCTCTGAAAGGGTTAGTTAGATCTCTGGCTGGCGCGAGACGTCTAGAACCAACATAGGCACGTTCCCCGGCTGCTATTATTTGTGGGCTAGGATCAGGTATGTGGTCAGCTCAGTTACCACCTCCCTAAGAGCTAGTTTTTATGTTTGCAGACTTTGCCTAAGACCCTGAGATCCTTTTGCCATTAGGATCACAACAGTATGCCAGGCCACTGAATAGTTAATGCATTGCAGAAGTGGGATTAAAAGAAAAGAAAGAAGTTCTGAGTTTTTTTGTTTTTTTTTTCTTCTTCTTCCCCTTTACCTTTGAATGGCTTGAAACTCTGCTGCAGACATGAATGTGCAAACCTTGATTACTAGTGTGGGTCAGCTTGCTGCTCGTGTGCAGGACATTCAGGATTTTGTAATTGGCAGTCCTATGTCAGAACCTAAGATTCCTATTCCTGAGCTGTTCTCTGGAGATCGATTTAAATTTAGGAATTTTAGGAATAATTGTAAATTGTTTCTATCTTTGAGACCTCGTTCGTCTGGAGACTCAGCTCAGCAGGTTAAAATTGTTATCTCCTTCTTGCGGGGCGACCCTCAGGATTGGGCTTTCTCATTGGCGCCAGGAGATCCGGCATTGGCGGATATTGATGCGTTTTTTCTGGCGCTCGGATTGCTTTATGAGGAGACCAATCTTGAAATTCAGGCAGAGAAGGCTTTGTTGGCTATTTCTCAGGGCCAGGATGAAGCCGAAGTGTATTGCCAAAAATTTCGTAAATGGTCCGTGCTTACTCAGTGGAATGAGTGTGCTCTGGCCGCAAATTTCAGAAATGGCCTTTCTGAGACCATTAAGAATGTGATGGTGGGCTTTCCCATTCCTACAGGTCTAAATGATTCTATGACGCTGGCCATTCAGATTGATCGGCGTTTGCGGGAGCGCAAATCCGCTCAACCTTTGGCGGTGTTGTCTGAACAGACACCTGATTTAATGCAATGTGATAGAGTTCAGACTAGAGCTGAACGGCAAAATCATAGACGTCAGAATGGGTTGTGTTTTTACTGTGGTGATTCTACACATGTTATATCAGCATGCTCTAAATGCCTAACAAAGTTTGTTAGTCCTGTCGCCGTTAGTAACTTGCAGCCTAAATTTATTTTGTCTGTGACTTTAATTTGCTCATTGTCTTCTTACCCTGTTATGGCGTTTGTGGATTCAGGTGCTGCCCTGAGTCTTATGGACTTGTCATTTGCCAGGCGCTGTGGTTTTGTCCTGGAGCCTTTAGAAAATCCTATTCCTCTTAGAGGAATTGATGCTACGCCATTGGCAGAGAATAAACCGCAGTATTGGACACAAGTGACCATGTGCATGACTCCTGAACATCGGGAGGTGATTCGTTTTCTTGTTCTGCATAAAATGCATGATTTGGTCGTTTTGGGTCTGCCATGGTTGCAGGCTCATAATCCTGTTCTGGATTGGAGGGCTATGTCTGTGTCAAGTTGGGGCTGTCAGGGAATTCATTGCGATTCCCCGCTGGTGTCTATTGCTTCCTCTACTCCTTCAGAAGTTCCTGAGTTTTTTGCTTGACTATCAGGATGTGTTCAGTGAGTCCAAGGCCAGTGCTCTTCCTCCTCATAGGGACTGTGACTGCGCTATAGATTTGATTCCTGGTAGCAAGTTTCCTAAGGGACGATTATTTAATCTGTCGGTACCTGAGCATGCTGCGATGCGGTCTTATATTAAGGAGTCTTTGGAGAAAGGACATATTCGTCCGTCCTCTTCCCCTCTTGGTGCGGGATTCTTTTTTGTGGCCAAGAAAGACGGATCTTTGAGACCTTGTATAGACTATCGGCTTCTGAATAAAATCACGGTTAAATTTCAGTACCCTCTGCCACTATTGTTGGACTTGTTTGCTCGGATTAAGGGTGCCTGTTGGTTCACCAAGATAGATCTTCGTGGTGCGTACAACCTTGTGAGCATTAGGCAGGGAGATGAATGGAAAACTGCATTTAATACGCCCGAAGGTCATTTTGAGTACTTGGTGATGCCTTTTGGGCTCTCTAATGCCCCTTCAGTGTTTCAATCTTTTATGCATGACATCTTCCGGAAGTATCTAGATAAATTTGTGATTGTTTATCTGGATGACATTTTAGTTTTTTCTGATGATTGGGATTCTCATGTAAAGCAGGTCAGGATGGTGTTTCAGGTTTTGCGTGATAATGCTTTGTTTGTGAAGGGCTCAAAGTGTCTCTTTGGAGTGCAGAAGGTTTCCTTTTTGGGTTTTATCTTTTCCCCTTCTGCTGTGGAGATGGACCCAGTCAAGGTCCGAGCTATTCATGATTGGACTCAACCCACGTCAGTTAAGAGTCTTCAGAAGTTCTTGGGTTTTGCTAACTTCTACCGTCGTTTTATCGCTAACTTCTCTAGCGTTGTTAAACCTTTGACGGATATGACCAAGAAAGGTTCTGATGTTGCTAATTGGGCTCCTGCAGCCGTGGAGGCCTTCCAGGAGCTGAAGCGCCGGTTTACTTCGGCGCCTGTTTTGTGCCAGCCTGATGTCTCACTTCCCTTTCAGGTGGAAGTGGATGCTTCTGAGATTGGTGCAGGAGCTGTTTTGTCGCAGAGAGGCTCTGGTTGCTCTGTGATGAAGCCATGTGCTTTCTTTTCTAGGAAGTTTTCGCCGGCTGAGCGGAATTATGATGTTGGTAATCGGGAGTTGTTGGCCATGAAGTGGGCATTTGAGGAGTGGCGTCATTGGCTCGAGGGAGCTAGGCATCGTGTGGTGGTCTTGACTGATCACAAAAACCTGATGTATCTCGAGTCTGCTAAACGCCTGAATCCTAGACAGGCTCGTTGGTCATTGTTTTTCTCCCGTTTTGACTTTGTGGTCTCATACCTGCCTGGTTCGAAAAATGTGAAGGCTGATGCTCTCTCTAGGAGCTTTGTGCCTGATTCTCCTGGAGTCTCAGAGCCGGCTGGTATTCTTAAAGAGGGACTGATTTTGTCGGCCATATCTCCTGATTTGCGACGTGTGTTGCAGAGATTTCAGGCTGGTAGACCTGACTCTTGTCTACCCGATAGACTGTTTGTTCCTGATAAATGGACCAGCAGAGTTATTTCCGAGGTTCATTTCTCGGTGTTGGCAGGGCATCCTGGGATTTTTGGTACCAGAGATTTGGTGGCTAGGTCCTTTTGGTGGCCTTCCTTGTCACGGGATGTGCGTGCTTTTGTGCAGTCCTGTGGGACTTGTGCTCGGGCTAAGCCTTGCTGTTCTCGTGCCAGCGGGTTGCTTTTGCCCTTGCCCGTCCCGAAGAGGCCTTGGACACACATTTCCATGGATTTCATTTCAGATCTTCCGGTGTCTCAGGGAATGTCTGTTATCTGGGTGGTGTGTGATCGTTTTTCCAAGATGGTCCATTTGGTGCCCTTGCCTAAGTTGCCTTCCTCTTCCGATCTGGTTCCTTTGTTTTTCCAGAATGTGGTTCATTTGCACGGCATTCCTGAGAATATCGTATCTGACAGAGGATCCCAGTTTGTGTCCAGATTCTGGCGATCTTTTTGTGCTAAGATGGGCATTGATCTGTCGTTCTCGTCTGCCTTTCATCCTCAGACTAATGGCCAAACGGAGCGAACTAATCAGACGCTGGAGGCTTATTTGAGATGTTTTGTTTCTGCGGATCAGGATGATTGGGTGACCTTCTTGCCATTGGCTGAGTTTGCCCTCAATAATCGGGCTAGTTCTGCCACCTTGGTTTCGCCATTTTTCTGCAACTCTGGTTTTCATCCTCGTTTCTCCTCGGGTCATGTTGAGCCTTCTGACTGTCCTGGGGTGGATTCTGTGGTTGATAGGTTGCAGCGGACTTGGAATCATGTGGTGGACAACTTGAAGTTGTCACAGGAGAAGGCCCAGCGTTTTGCCAACCGCCGCCGCGGTGTGGGTCCCCGACTTCGTGTTGGGGATTTGGTTTGGTTGTCTTCTCGGTTTGTCCCTCTGAAGGTTTCCTCTCCTAAGTTTAAGCCTCGCTTTATTGGCCCTTATAGAATTTTGGAGGTCCTTAATCCGGTCTCTTTTCGCTTGGATCTTCCTGCGTCGTTTGCCATTCACAATGTGTTCCATAGGTCTTTGTTGCGGCGGTACATTGTGCCTGTGGTCCCTGCTGTTGACCCTCCTGCTCCGGTCTTGGTTGAGGGCGAGTTGGAGTATGTGGTGGAGAAGATCTTAGATTCTCGTCTCTCTAGACGGAGGCTTCAGTATCTGGTCAAATGGAAGGGCTATGGTCAGGAAAATAATTCCTGGGTGGTCGCCTCTGATGTTCATGCGGCCGATTTGGTTCGTGCTTTTCACGCTGCCCATCCTGATCGCCCTGGTGGTCGTGGTGAGGGTTCGGTGACCCCTCCTTAAAGGGGTGGTACTGTTATGAACTATACTTTTGGGCTCCCTCTTGTGGTCACTCGCGGTATGGCTCTTGGATTCTCTTTCCTCAGTTTGGTAGCCACCTGTTCGTTAAGTCTCTGGGTGTTTCTATTTAAACTTCCTGGAATCTTAGTCCAGTGCCTGGCATCCATGTAATCAGTCCTAGTCTGCTTGCTCTTGTCTGCTGGTCCTGATTTTGCAACATAAGCTAAGTCCTGCTTTCTTGTTTTTTGTTTGTTTGTATTATTCTGTTTTTTGTCCAGCTTTTTCATAATGTGATTCCTGATTTTGCTGGAAGCTCTTGGGGTGCTGATATTCTCCCCCCATACCGTTAGTCGGTACGGGGGTTCTTGGGTATTCAGCGTGGATATTTTTGCAGGGTTTTTCGCTGACCACATAAGTCCGCTTTTCTATATTTCTGCTATTATTTAGTGGGCCTCTCTTTGCTGAATCTAGTTCATACCTACGTTTGTCCTTTCCTCTTACCTCACCGTTATTATTTGTTGGGGGCTTGTATCTACTTTGGGGAATTTCTCTGGAGGCAAGCGAGGTCTGTATTTCCTCTGAAAGGGTTAGTTAGATCTCCGGCTGGCGTGAGACGTCTAGAACCAACGTAGGCACGTTCCCCAGCTGCTATTATTTGTGGGCTAGGATCAGGTATGTGGTCAGCTCAGTTACCACCTCCCTAAGAGCTAGTTTTTATGTTTGCATACTTTGCCTAAGACCCTGAGATCCTTTTGCCATTAGGATCACAACAGAAAACTATCTTGCCTCAGAAAAAATCCCCAAAGGATAGG
Organism: Ranitomeya variabilis; assembly: GCF_051348905.1. Classification (NCBI taxonomy): domain Eukaryota; kingdom Metazoa; phylum Chordata; class Amphibia; order Anura; family Dendrobatidae; genus Ranitomeya; species Ranitomeya variabilis. The sequence continues at coordinate 872,221,817 of NC_135232.1, forward strand.
CAGCCCCCCACAAATATTGACTGTGAGAGGAGAGGGAAAAAACATACACAGACTGAAATGAGAATTTAGCAAAGGAGGCCACTTCTAGCTAAATAGAAAGGATAGGACAGAGTACTATGCGGTCAGTATTAAAACACTAGAAAATATCCACCACAGAAAATACAAAATCTCCACAGCTAACTAAAGATATGGAGGGTATATCTGCATCTCCAGAGATACCAGCTTGGCTAAAAAAAATCCTTATACAGACCAAGCTGGACAAGACAAAACATAGAATAGAACTGAACAAAAAGACCACAGCATGTGGACAGCAAAATCAAGGCCAGGACTTATCTTTGTTGAAACAAACTGCAAAGCAGAAGAGACCAGGAAGGGATGAGAATCCTCCAGGAACAATGGACAACTGGCACTGACTAAAGGGTGAAGCAAGACTAAATAGCTCAGTCAAAATTGCAAGAAGTGAACACACCTGATAAATGCTGTGATTCAGAGACAGCAGCGCTACCACTTACAACCACCGGAGGGAGCCCAAGAGCAGAATTCACAACAGAATTTGTCCTCTGTGGCTGTTTCTGCCTTTCAGGAGCTTAAACGCCGATTTACTTCTGCCCCTATGTTGCGTCAGCCGGATGTTTCTCTTCCTTTTCAGGTTGAGGTTGACGCTTCTGAGATTGGGGCAGGGGCCGTTTTGTCTCAGAGGAATTCTGATGATTCCTTGATTAAACCGTGTGCCTTCTTTTCTCGAAAGTTTTCGCCTGCGGAACGCAATTATGATGTCGGCAATCGTGAGTTGTTGGCTATGAAGTGGGCATTTGAGGAGTGGCGACATTGGCTTGAGGGGGCCAAGCACTGTATTGTGGTCTTGACCGATCATAAGAATCTGATTTATCTCGAGTCTGCCAAACGGCTGAATCCTAGACAGGCCCATGGTCCCTGTTTTTCTCCCGTTTTGATTGTGTGGTCTCGTATCTTCCGGCTTCTAAGAATGTTAAGGCTGATGCCCTCTCTAGGAGCTTTTTGCCGGATTCTCCTGGGGTCCTTGAGCCAGTCGGTATTCTGAAGGAAGGGTTGATTCTTTCTGCCATCTCCCCTGATTTACGACGGGTTCTTCAGAAATTTCAGGCTGATAAACCTGACAGCTGTCCAGTGGGGAAATTGTTTGTTCCTGACAGATGGACTAGTAAAGTGATTTCGGAGGTTCATTGTTCTGTGTTAGCCGGTCATCCTGGGATTTTTGGTACCAGAGATTTGGTTGGTAGGTCCTTTTGGTGGCCTTCTTTGTCACGGGATGTGCGTTCTTTTGTGCAGTCCTGTGGGACTTGTGCGCGGGCCAAGCCTTGCTGTTCCCGCGCTAGTGGGTTGCTTTTGCCTTTGCCGGTCCCTGAGAGGCCTTGGACGCATATTTCTATAGATTTTATTTCTGATCTTTCGGTTTCTCAGAAGATGTCTGTTATCTGGGTGGTTTGTGACCGGTTTTCTAAGATGGTTCATTTGGTACCTTTGCCTAAGTTGCCTTCCTCTTCTGATTTGGTTCCGTTGTTTTTTCTGCATGTGGTTCGTTTGCATGGCATTCCGGAGAATATTGTGTCCGATAGAGGTTCCCAGTTTGTTTCTAGGTTTTGGACGGCCTTTTGTGCTAGGCTGGGCATTGATTTGTCTTTTTCTTCCGCATTTCATCCTCAGACAAATGGCCAAACCGAGCGAACTAATCAGACTTTGGAAACTTATTTGAGATGCTTTGTGTCTGCTGATCAGGATGATTGGGTGGCTTTCTTGCCATTGGCCGAGTTTGCCCTTAATAATCAGGCTAGTTCTGCTACCTTGGTTTCACCCTTCTTTTGTAACTCTGGTTTTCATCCTCATTTTTCTTTGGGGCAGGTTGAGCCTTCTGATTGTCCTGGGGTGGACTCTGTGGTTGACAGGTTGCAGCAAATTTGGGCTCATGTTGTTGACAATTTGGTGTTGTCTCAGGAGGGGGCTGAGCGTTTTGCTAACCGTCGTCGGTGTGTTGGTTCCCGGCTTCGGGTTGGGGATTGGGTCTGGTTGTCTTCCCGTCATGTCCCTTTGTTGCGGAAATATGTGGTGCCCGTTGTTCCCTCTGTTGATCCTCCTGCCCCGGTGTTGATTGATGGGGAGTTGGAGTATGTGGTTGAGAAGATTTTGGATTCTCGTTTTTTGAGGCGGAAGCTTCAGTATCTTGTCAAATGGAAGGGTTATGGCCAGGAGGATAATTCTTGGGTTGTTGCCTCCGATGTTCATGCTGATGATTTGGTTCGTGCCTTTCATTTGGCTCGTCCGGATCGGCCTGGGGGCTCTGGTGAGGGTTCGGTGACCCCTCCTCAAGGGGGGGGGGTACTGTTGTGAATTCTGCTCTTGGGCTCCCTCCGGTGGTTGTAAGTGGTAGCGCTGCTGTCTCTGAGTCGCAGCATTTGTCAGGTGTGTTCACTTTTTGCAAATCTGACTGGGCTATTTAGTCTTGCTTCACCCTTTAGTCAGTGCCAGTTGTCCATTGTTCCTGGAGGATTCTCATCTCTGCCTGGTCTCTCCTGCTTTGCAGTTCTTTTCAACAAAGATAAGTTCTGGCCTTGATTTTTTGCTGTCCACATGCTGTGGCCTTATTCTTCAGTTCTTTTCCATGTTTTTTTTGTCTTGTCCAGCTTGGTCTGTATAAGGATTTGTTTAGCCAAGCTGGTATCTCTGGAGATGCAGATATACCCTCCATATCTTTAGTTAGCTGTGGAGTTTTTGTATTTTCTGTGGTGGATATTTTCTAGTGTTTTAATACTGACCGCATAGTACTCTGTCCTATCCTTTCTATTTAGCTAGAAGTGGCCTCCTTTGCTAAATTCTGATTTCAGTCTGTGTATGTTTTTTCCCTCTCCTCTCACAGTCAATATTTGTGGGGGTCTGCCTATCCTTTGGGAATTTTCTCTGAGGCAAGATAGTTTTCCCTTTTCTATCTTCAGGGGTAATTAGTCCTCCGGCTGTGTCGAGATGTCCAGGGAGTGCTAGGTACATTCCACGGTTACTTCTAGTTGCGGAGTTAGGTTCAGGGTCTGCGGTCAGTACAGGTACCACCTTCTCCAGAGTACGTCTCATGCTGCTCTTAGGCCACCAGATCATAACAGTACTTAGGACAAATTGCACAACAACTTTTGGGGTTCAATTTCTCCTGTTACCCTTGTGAAATTACAAAATTGTGGGCTAAAAGATTATGTGGAGAAAAAAAAGATTTTTTATTTTCACAGCTCTGTGTTATAAATTTAGTGAAACACTTGGTGGTTCAAAGTTCTCACAACACATCTAGATAAGTTCCTTGGGGGGTCTAGTTTCGAATATTGGGGTTACTTGTGGGGGGGGTTTCCACTGTTTAGGTGTCTGATCTCAATTCCAGCCAATTCTGCGTTGGAAAAGTCAAATCGTGCTCCTTCTCTTCCGAGCTCTGCCATGCGCCCAAACAGTGGTTTACCCCCACATATGGGGTATCAGCGTACTCAGAACAAATGGAACAACAACTTTTGGGGTCCAATTTCTCCTGTTACCCTTAGGAAAATTAAAAAATTGGTGGCAAAAATATCATTTTTGTGAAAAAAGTATGATTTTTTATATTTACGGCTCTACATTATAACCTTCTGTGAAGCACTTGGGGTTCAAAGTGCTCACCACACATCTAGATAAGTTCCTTAGGGGGTCAAGTTTCCAAAATGGTGTCACTTTTGGGGTGATTTCCACTGTTTAGGTACATCAGGGGCTCTCCAAACACAACATGGCGTTCGATCTCAATTCCAGCCAATTTTGCATTGAAAAGTCAAACGGCGCTCCTTCCCTTCCGCGCCTAAACAGTGGTTTACTCCCACATATGGGGTATCGGGATACTCAGGACAAATTGTGCAACTTTTGGGGTCCAATTTCTCCTGTTAGCCGTGGTAAAATAAAACAAATTGGATCTGAAGTAAATTTTTTGTGAAAAAAGTTAAATGTTCATTTTTTTTAAACATTCCAAAAATTCCTGTGAAGTATCTGAAGGGTTAATAAACTTTTTGAATGTGGTTTTGAGCACTTTGAGGGGTGCAATTTTTAGAATGGTGTCACTTTTTGGTATTTTCTATCATATAGACCCCTCAATGTGACTTCAAATGTGATGTGGTCCCTAAAAAAAATGGTGTTGTAAAAATGAGAAATCGCTGGTCAACTTTTAACCTTTATAACTTCCTAACAAAAATAAATTTTGGTTCCAAAATTGTGCTGATGTAAAGCAGACATTTGGGAAATGTTACTTATTAAGTATTTTATGTGACATATCTCTGTGATTTAAGGGCATAAAAATTAAAAGTTGGAAAATTGTGAAATTGTCGCAAAATTTCAATTTTTTTCATTAATAAGTGCAAGTCATATCAAAGAAATGTTACCGCTATCATGTAATACAATATGTCACAAGAAAACAGTATGAGAATCACCGGGATCCGTTGAAGCGTTCCAGAGTTACTACCTTATAAAGGGTCAGTGGTCAGAATTGTAAAAATTGGCCTGGTCATTAACATGCAAACCACCCTTGGGGGTAAAGGGGTTAATGCTATGTTTTAAGTTTTACCCACAGTACAGGTTTATGTACCTCTGGTTGTTTGATGTTACTTTATATGCATGAAAATCAGGTTGTGTTTATCAGAAATGGTCGGGATTTTCGTTGTACATTTTTGGGCAGAAATTTTCTTGTAGCAGCAAAGTGGATAAAAATTTAAAATTCTCATTCACATCTTCGGATATTTTGCCTGTAGTAATTGACTTGCTACATGGATTTTTTTAATATGCAGCATGTAAAATTATGTTGCAGGAAATAAAAAGCAAGTTTATTTTTTAAACCTCTATACTGAATTCAGTTTCAAAATCCTGCAGGTCAGGAGCGAAATCTACAAGTCCACAATCATAAAGGAACACTGATGATTTCCCTGCTTCTCTCAGGGTTCCCATGCATTCTGGTCTCCAGTGATGAAGTCTGTCTCATTTGACTGCTAAGCCAAAGGCTACTGAACTCCGGAGAGAAATCTGCACAATTTGACTTTCTTGAGGATACTAAGGGTATGTTTCCACGGTCATTATTTGCTGTGGATTGGACGCTACCTACAGCCGCAGCGGCCAGATGTTACAGCATAGTGGATGGGATTTTATGAAATCCCGTCTCCACTATGCTTTCAAAGATGCAGGTGGCAGACCTGCATATACGCACATGCGGCACGTCTTTATAGACCGCAGCATGTCTATGTACCTTGCGGAGATGCTCAGTCTCCCCAAGATAAATTACACAGTTTATGTATAGGATGCGGTGATTCCGCATGTGTTCAATGAACACATGCAGAATCACCGCACGTACAAAAGTCGGCAATGCTTTGGACGAAGCTGCGTCCAAAGCGCTGCCAATCCGTACCATGGAAACATACCCTTACAGATTTTCTGCAGATTTTTTTCCCACAGCAAATCTACAATGTGTGAACATATCCTTATTTTTTGCTCTAAAATGTGATCTTTCCTTGTTGAAATTATCCTATGAAAAGGGATCAGGAAAATGGAGGGGAATTAGATTAGAGAAAAATAGATTTGAGGTAAATTAGAGAAAACTAGGGGGTATTGAAATCAATTATTTATTCTGAATGTTGCTTAAGTTACTTTTTTTTTGCGGTTGGTGACATCTAATTATTTTAGCTTTGTATAGCGCTTGGCTAACAATGGTATTAGAAAATACAATGGAAATAAGAATTTTTCCCTGCTTTATCTTCTCGGAAACAGGCCTAATGTATAGTCAGCTATGTAGGTGTCAAACAGATAGGAAATCTTAAGCCATTTACTAGTAATAACATAAAAAATCTCCACATGACCTTGTCAAAAATGACATGAAAATGCCTATGTATAAAGTGTGTTCTTATGGATAATTGCTGTAAATGATTTCAAGGATTTCAAGCAACAGGAGTAAGTTAATGGACAAGTAACAAAAAGGCAGAGAATTATACTTAAATGGATGTTCTTCCGGAACAATGAAGGTAAAGTATTGAATTTAACGGTTAAGTCAATAGGACTTTACGTCGGAATTTTAAAAAAAGACTGCTCGAAAGAACAAATATTGGCATAAAGGGATCCTGATGAAGGAATACGTCCTATTCCGAAACTAGTAGGAAATTGGTCCACCGTGCTATCTGTAGCAAGTCACGTGAGCAATCACATGACCGTGACGTCACGCAAGGTCCTGCAGAGGCAGAGAACCGAGAGCTGCACAACAGCGCATAGTCGCTACTAGCAGTGAGCGAGCATAGGGCTGTTTGCCGCCGGCCGGGGCACTGCCTGGAGCCCGCTCACGTGAAAGCAAAAGGGAAAAAAAACTCCACCGAAGCCGCATTTTTCCACATTTGGACTTTTACAAAGACCGACTAAAGGGAACTGTGGACATCATCGACTATACTGCACCAGGTAAAAAATCAATTTATTATCTCGCTCAGAATTTCCTTATGGTAATGTCGTGCTCCATGGTGGAGCTATTTTAAAACACAGCACAAACTTATTTTTTAATAGTTTTTTAAGTCATATAAAAGGTGCAAATACTTATTGTTTTTTGGAGGTATCTAGTGGTCACAAAACTGGAGAACCCAGCGCGGATTATTTTTATATATATACCTATTTCTAAGAAAACCCTACTTATTTCTACAGAATGTTCAAAATATTTGCATTATTCATTCATGAAACCAACAAAATAAACAACTGAGGAGGATTACCCTGCAGAGTTTAGTGTCATCTGCAAATATTGAAATACTGCTCTGTATGGTCCCTACAAGGTCATTAATATCTTAAAAAGAAGTGGGCCCAATACTGACCCCTGTGGTACCCCACTGCTAACCGCGACCCAGTCCGAGTGTGCTCCATTAATAACCACCCTTTGTTTCCTATCCCTGAGCCAGCTCTTAACCCACTTACACATATTTTCCCCTATCCCCATTATTCTCATTTTATGTATCAACCTTTTGTGTGGCACCGTATCAAAAGCTTTTGAAAAGTCCATATACAGTACGTCAACTGTGTTCCCTTGGTCCAGTCCGAAACTTACCTCTTCATAGAAATTGATCAGATTAGTCTGACAGGAACGGCCTCTAGTAAACCCATGTTGATATTGGGTCATGAGGTTATTCCTCTTCAGATACTCCAGTATAGCATCCCTTAGAATGCTCTCCAGGATTTTACCCACAGTAGAGGTTAAGCTTACTGGCCTATAATTTCCGAGTTCAGTTTTTGTCCCCTTTTTGAATATTGGCACCACATTTGCTATACGCCAGTCCTGTGGTACAGACCCTGTTATTATGGAGTCTTTAAAGATTAAAAATAATGGTCTGTCAATGACTGGACATAATTCCTGCAGTACTCGGGGGTGTATCCCATCCGGGCCCGGAGATTTGTCAATTTTAGTGATTTTTAGACGCCGCCGTACTTCCTGCTGGGTTAAGCAGGTGACATTTAATGGGGAATTTTTGTTATTACTGATCATATTTTCTGCCATGGAATTTTCTTGTGTAAATACTGATGAAAAAAAGTCATTTAGCATATTGGCTTTTTCCTCATCCTCATCCACCATTTCACCCAGACTATTTTTAAGGGGGCCAACACTATCATTTTTTAGTTTCTTACTATTTACGTAGTTAAAGAATATTTTGGGATTATTTTTACTCTCTCTGGCAATGAGTCTCTCTGTCTCAATCTTTGCTGCCTTGATTTGCTTTTTACAGAATTTACTTAATTTTCTGTATTTATTTAATGCCTCATCATTACCTACTTCCTTTAATTCTCTAAATGCTTTCTTTTTGTCTCTTATTGCACCCCTTACAGCTCTATTTAGCCATATTGGTTTCCTCCTATTTCTAGTATGTTTATTCACATACGGTATATACTGTGCACAGATCCTATCCAGGATGCTAATAAATGTCTCCCATTTTCATTGTGTATTTTTATGTCTCAGGCTATCGTCCCAGTTAATTGCACCAAGCTCATCTCTCATCCATTGGAAATTTGCCCTCCTGAAGTTTAGTGTCCTTGTAACCCCTCTACTTCATATCTTATGAAAGGATACATGAAAACTTATTATTTTGTGATCACTATTCCCCAAGTGACCCCCAACCCTTATATTTGATATGTGGTCTGGCCTGTTGGTTAATATTAGGTCTAGCAGTGCCCCCCTTCTTGTTGGGTCCTGAAGTCTTGTTGGGTCGTAGGATCTGAAGTCATTATTGCCCTCTACTCCTCTTTGGTCAGACCTCATCTGGAATACTGTGTCCAGTTTTGGGCACCACATTTTAAAAAAAGACATCAAACTGGAGCAAGTTCAGAGAAGAGCAACCAGAATGATGACTGGTCTGAAAACCATATTCTATGAGGAACCTTTACAGGATTTGGGAATGTTTAGCTTGCAAAAAAGAAGACTGAGAGGAGACTTAGTAGCTGTCTACAAATATCTCAAGGGCTGTCACATTATAGAAGGATCATCTTTATTCTCATTTGCACAAGGAAAGACTAGAAGCAATGGGATGAAACTGAATGGGAGGAGACACAGATTAGATATTAGAAAAAACGTTTTGACAGTTAGGGTGATCAATGAGTGGAACAGGCTGCCATGAGAGGTGGTGAGTTGTCCTTCAATAGAAGTATTCAAACAGAGGCTGGACAGACATCTGTCTGGGATGATTTAGTGAATCCTGCTTTGAGCAGGGGGTTGGACCAGATGACCCAGGAGGTCCCTTCCAACTCTACCATTCTATGATCCTATGATTTCATTTGTGTTCCAGGAGGCAAATGGAGCTCTGTCCCTCCCGAGTCTCGCCATGTGGCTGAGCAGTACTGTACAACCACATATGGGGTATTTCCACCTTCAGTAGAAATTGTATGACAAATTTTGGTGCCATTTTTGTTAATTTCTCCATGTGAAAATGTAAAACCTTGGGCTAAAACAGGCTTTTTTCACTCCCCAATGGTAAAAAATTCTGTAGTACACCCATGGTGTCAATATGATCACTGCACCCTTAGATGAATCCATTGAGAGGTGTAGTTTGTAAAATGTTTTTTTTTATGAAGGTACTGGTGTTCTGGTACCTCTGAGGCTCTCCCAGTGGGACATGGCATCCACAAACTATAACAGTAAAATCTGCACTATAATATGATATGATATGATATGATATGATATGATATGATGTTCCTTCCCTTCTGAAGTTTTCACTGTACCTGAAAAGTATTTCCTGATTGACATGTAGGGTATTGGTGCATCCAGGAGAAATTGCACAACAAACTGAGGTACATTTTTTTTCTAAAAAACGTGGGGCTAAAACAACATTTTAGTGGTAAAAATGCAATTATTCTTTCTTTACCTCCCAATATTATATAATTCTGTGAGGCACATGTGGTGTCAACGTGTTCACTGCACTCCTAGATGAATTAATTGGCGTTGTATTTTGTAAAATTAACTCATAAGGACACTTATGGGGGCTTTCTGCTGTTCTGGCACCTCTAGGACTCTTTCAGTGTGACATGGCATCCTCAGACCATTCGGAAAAAAACAGCCCTCATTATGGCCCTTCTTCCTTTCTGAGCTTTGCACTGTGCCTCAAAAGTAGTCTTTGACCACATATGGGTTATCTTTGTGAAAATGAAAACATTTGGGGCTAAAATAACATTTTTGTGTAAAAAATATATATTTTTTCATTTTTACAATTTTAAGATTGTAAAATTCTAAGAAGCACCATGGGGTTCAAGGTGCTCACTACACATGTAGATAAATTCCTTAAGCGGTCTAGTTTTCTAAATGGGGGTCACTTGTAGGGGGCACATCAGGAGCTCTTATAACACGACATGCGTCCGCTCTCCATTCCAACCATTTTCAACAGTATTTTACCTCCACATGTGGAGTATCGGTGTAAAATTGCAAAACAAATTTTTAGGTCCATTTTTTCCAGTTACGCTTGTGAAAATAAAAAAAAACCTTGTGGCTAAAGTAAAATTTTTGTGTAAAAAAGTATGAAGTTAATTTTTTCCTTCCACATTGCTTTAGTTCCTGTGAAGCACCTAAAGGGTTAGTACACTTACAGAATGTGTTTTTGAGCAACATGATGGATGAAGTTCTTAGAATGGTGCCACTTTTGGGTAACCAACAAGTGTTTGCACAGTCTTTGCAGGACTTAAGCACCCGCATGGCAGCCCAGGAAAACAAACTTGCTGGCATAGAGTCCCAGTATGGACGGGCTTTTCAGGACAAAAGCATGCAAATAGCTGCGCAAATGACTTTACCCTCTGGGCAACCGCCACCAGCTAGCCCACCTAAGTTGCTCCAGATTTAATGGTGATCGCGACAAATTTCGTGGCTTTGTGAATCAATGTATGCTATATTTTGATGTGCATGCTGACCGTTTTCCTAATGATAGATCCAAAGTTTTGTGTGTAATAATGCTGCTGACCGCACAAGCGCCCGCCTGGGCGAATCCGATGATTGAGTCTCGTGACCCACGGTTAAATAACTTGGATGATTTCTTGGCCGCTATGGCATTAATGTTTGATGACCCTAATCGCCGTGCAACTGCTGAATCTGCTTTATTGTCTTTACGCCAGGCTAAACGTTCTGTTATTGAGTATGCTACTGAATTCAGGAGATTAGCGGTAGATACCAATTGGGACAGTTATGCACAATTGCCTATTTTTAAAAGGGGTCTGTCTAGTATTGTAAAAGATGAACTAGCTCGCTCTGAGTCACCACAAGAGCTAGAGACCTTTATACAGCATTGTGTGCGCATAGACATTCGCCTTACTGAGCGTAGGCAGGAGAAGTTTGCTGCATATAACCGTATTTCTAACTTTTCCCTTCCTTCCAAAGAGCCTGCAGGTAAAACATCTCAGGAGGAGGAGGCGTGCCCATGCAAATTGATTCCGTTCAGCGGCGCGAGATCAATGAGCGCTGGGAGCATCGCCTTCGTGAAAGTCTATGTTTCTACTGTGGCCAGTCTGACCACTTCTTGATCAATTGTCCTAAGTGTCCTAGACGGCCTAACAAGGTGCTAGCAGCAGTAGGGGAGTATGACAACTGTGATGATGAATCTGACATCTCTGAATGTAGCCTGCCTTTAAACGCTGTATTCCATTCACTTTCTATGACTTCACCCCCCCAAGGAGCTTAAGGAAAAGAACTCTCACTGTTCTCTACCTATTAAGATCCTGTGTTCAGGACAGTGGATTTCCAGTGCAGCTATGATTGACTCTGGTGCAGGTGGCAATTTCATGGATATCGCATTTGCCAAGGAACATGGTATGAAATTCAGCAAAGAGCCTCTCCAATTACCATGGAAACAGTGGATGGGTCACCTTTAATCTCTGGGCCTGTGGATCAGGAGACCATACCCCTTGAAATTGTGTTGGAGCCTAATCATCAGGAGCAACTTTCTTTCTTGCTAATTTCTTCTCATTTTCCTGTGATTTTAGGCATTCCTTGGTTGCGTTCTCAGAACCCAATTATCAACTGGGAGACCAAGGAGATTATCTTCCCAACAAGGAGCAACTCAGCATTAACAGAAGCTGTCCCTGAGTCCACGGCTACAGAACCACATGTACAGGTATTTTCTTTACCTCCATCATATATAGAGTTCTCTGACATCTGTGACAAGAAGAATGCAGATCAGCTTCCTCCACACAGGCATTATGACTGTCCCATTGAGCTGCTTCCTGGGGCAGCTATTCCTTTTGGTAAAGTATACCCTTTGGCGGCACCTGAGCTTCAAGCCTTAAAGGAGTATATTGATGAAAATCTGGCCAAAGGCTTCATATGTCCTTCTTCCTCACCAGCAGGGGCACCTATATTGTTTGTAAGAAAGAAGGATGGGACCCTGAGACCCTGTATTGACTATCGGGAACTCAATAAGGTAACCGTACGAAACCGTTACCCTTTGCCTCTGATTCCCGAATTACTGGAAAGAGTCCGCCATGCTAAGGTGTTCTTTAAACTGGATCTTCGTGGGGCTTATAATTTGGTGCATATTCGTCCAGGGGATGAGTGGAAGACAGCATTCAGATGCCGGTATGGACACTTTGAATATCTTGTGATGCCCTTCGGGCTTTGTAATGCCCCTGCAACATTTCAACACCTTGCTAATGACATTTTTAGAGATTTAGTGGACCAGATTGTGGTGATCTATTTGGACGATATACTAATCTTTTCTGACTCTTTACAGGAACATAAAGAACATGTCAAAACTGTTTTAAGACGTCTGAAAGAGAACCATCTGTATACTAAGCTGGAGAAATGCGAGTTCCATCGTTCTGAGATACAGTTCTTAGGTTATATCATCTCTCCCCAGGGGCTGAACATGGAATCTGGGAAGATTCAGGCTATCCTTGACTGGCCGGTACCCAAGAACATTAAGGAGGTCCAACGTTTTATTGGTTTTGCAGATTTCTACAGACGCTTCATTCGAAATTTTTTCTGATATTGTCCGTCCCATTACTTCCTTGACAAAGAAGGAAAAGCCCTTTAAGTGGTCATCACAGGCTCAAGAAGCTTTTGAACGGCTTAAGATCTGTTTCACATCAGCACCGCTGTTGATACACCCAGATCCAACACTTTCTTTCATTGTGGAGGTGGACGCTTCTGATAATGCTTTGGGGGCTATTCTCTCCCAAAGAACTGGAGAGAAGGGTCTGCTACATCCTTGTGCTTTCTTTTCTCGTAGACTAACCTCAGCAGAGAAGAATTACGACGTGGGAGACAAGGAATTGCTGGCTATTATTGCGGCTTTCAAAGAATGGAGGCATCATCTGCAAGGAGCTGCACAACAGATCATAGTGCTAACTGACCATCGCAATTTAGAGTTCATTAGATCCGCTAGATGTCTTTCTACTCGTCAGGCTCCTTGGAACTTCTTTTTAAATCAATTTAACTTTGTTATCTCGTTCCGTCCAGGTTCTCGTAATGGGAAGGCTGATGATTTATCCCGAATCCATGCTGCAGATTCCGTACCTGGAGCCCCGTCCAAGACCATTCTATCTGATGCCAATTTCATCGGCGTTATCCATGATCAGGACTTGTGGAAGGAGTGCAGGGAGGCCTATGACGGTGATGTATTTCTGGCCAACCCACCTGTGGATATTAATCTTGTCTTTAAGGGTGGCATGTATTTCAGAGATCGACGTATCAACATCTGTGAGGTCGTCCGTCTGCAGATCCTCACGTTGGTACATGACTCCAAGTTGGCTGGTCACAGGGGGGTACAGAAGACACAAGAGTTCCTGAGCCAATTCTTCTGGTGGCCAACTTGCTTGAAGGATACCAAGGACTATGTTCTGTCTTGCGAGGTATGTGCTCATTACAAGACTCCTCATGTGGCACCTACGGGTCTTCTACAACCATTACTTGTTCCGTCCCGCCCTTGGGAGTCTATATCAATGGACTTTATTGTGGAGCTTCCTACATCGGGGGGCATGAATACAATCATGGTGGTAGTTGATCGCCTGACTAAAGATGCTCATTTTGTTCCGTGCACCGGCCTCCCCTCAGCTAAAGATACAGTGAACTTGGTTATACAGAATGTCTTTTGGTTGTATGGGGTTCCGGATGAGATAATTTCTGACCGTGGAGTACAGTTCACTTCAAGATTCTGGAAGGGGTTTTGCTCTACACTCAATATTAATGTCTGTCTCTCTTCCGCTTTTCATCCCCAGACAAATGGTCAGACTGAGCGTACCAACCAGACGCTGGAACAATATCTAAGATGCTATGTCAGCCATCTCCAGGATGATTGGTTGGAGTTGCTGCCGTTAGCCGAATTTTCATATAACAATTCTCAGAACGCCTCCACTAAATTTACACCTTTCTTTGCCAATCTGCATTATCATCCGTGTATCTTACCTAGGTCTCCAATTAATTCTCCGGTTCCGGCAGTGGAGGAAAGGCTGACTGCGATGAGGCAAAATCTGGAGGTTCTGAAGGAATCCCTGACCACAGCTCAAGAACGTTATAAGAGATCGGCTGATAGATTCTGTAAACCTGCACCCATGTTCAAGGTAGGAGATTCCATGTGGTTAGCAACTAAGAATCTGAAGTTAAACGTTCCTTCACAAAACTTGGACAGAAATTCATTGGCCCTTTCAAGATCAACGGTATTGTGAGCTCTGTGGCCTGCCGGCTGAAGCTGCCTAGGACTATGAAGGTACATCCAGCTTTTCATGCATCTTTACTAAAGCCTGTATCTCCTAATACCTTCCAGGGACGTGTTGTGCCACCTCGGCAGCCTGTGGTGATTGATGGGCAAGAACATTTTGTGGTGGAGGAAATTGTTGATTCCAGGATTCGCAGGAACCGGCTCCAATATCTGATAAGATGGCAGGGATATCCCCCTGAGGAAGACTCTTGGGAACCTGTGGAAAACATCAATGCCCAACAGAAGATTTCTCGTTTTCATCAGAGATTCCCTGAGAAAACAGGTCCAGGATCGTCCTGAGGCCGCTTCTAAGGAGGGAGTAATGTCAGGACTCTGAACATTTTTTATTACCTTTTGTGCATTTCTGCCCTTTTCCAAGATGGCGTCTTTGGTCTCGTGCACTGTGTCTTCCTGCTATAAAACTCCATCCCAGCCTTCAGTCTGTGCTAGAGTATTCTGCCTTGCTTCCAGCTCCTGACTCTGATGACTTCCTGGCTATATACCTGCTCCTGTGAACCTGTGTGGTGATCCTGCTACTCTGCTCTGAGCTCCTGCTGCATATACCAGTTTCCAGTAATCCTCCTTCATCTGCTGCTCGTGTTTACTTCCATCTGCATTTGCTGGACATGTAAGCTGTTGCTGCTCTGCAAAAACCTGAGACTATTACCCAGGCCTCTCTGGTTGAGCTAAGATATTATTTGAACTGCCTTATAAGCACATCTATCTGTGTTTGGACTAAAACAAGGACTTATTCGTGTCAAGTATCCTCAAGAATAATTGTGCTTCATAGACTTTCTGCGTGATTGTATTTTCCTCTGAAGTTTCCTATAGACTGCTAAGCTGCGTTTAATATTTACTCCAAGTGTTGTGGACTTGAGTTTCTCTCTGCACCTGTTTGAATCACCGTGTGATAATATAGACTTTACCACTTATAAAAACTGTGTCCTGTAGTTGTCTTGTTCCACGCAAAGAGCCTCCTGAGTTATCCCCTATAATTATTACAAAGAGGACTAGAACTCTAGTGCCACCTTTTGGAAGTAGCAATCCTAACAGTCACATTCAACCCTTTAACGAGCCTTGTCACATGACTTAGAATAATAGCCAAACCAGAATCTCAATTTGCAGACACTGTGTTTCGGGGTACTGCCCCTCGTCAGTGCAAAGTGGAGATCTGGTTTGGCTGATTGAGAGGCGTCTGACCCGGGATCCAAGAAGTATCGTTTCTCCTTGTGGAGAGTGACATGATAAGCATGTCGAGGTGAGGAGACTTAAAGCCGCAATGCTCCTCTGGGAAATATGCAAATTGTCTCTTCAGAGAGGAAGAGGACTAGAACTCTAGTGCCACCTATTGGAAGTAGCAATCCGAACAGTCAATGTCGACCCTTTAACGAGCCTTGTCACATGACTTAGGATAATAGCTAAACCAGAATTTCAGTTTGCAGACACTGTGTTTTGGGGTACTGCCCCTCGTCAGTGCAAAGTGGAGATCTGGTTAGAGTCCTAGTCCTCTTCCTCTCTGAAGAGACAATTTTCATATTTCCCAGAGGAGCATTGCGGCTTTAAGTCTCCTCACCTCGACATGCTTATCATGTCACTCTCCACAAAGAGAAACGATACTTCTTGGATCCCGGTCAGATGCCTCTCAATCAGCCAAACCAGATCTCCACTTTGCACTGACGAAGGGCAGTACTCCGAAACACAGTGTCTGCAAATTGAGATTCTGATTTGGCTATTATCCTAAGTCATGTGACAAGGCTCGTTAAAGGGTCGACATTGACTGTTAGGATTGCTACTTCCAATAGGTGGCACTAGAGTTCTAGTCCTCTTCCTCTCTGAAGAGACAATTTGCATATTTCCCAGAGGAGCATTGCGGCTTTAAGTCTCCTCACCTCGACATGCTTATCATGTCACTCTCCACAAGGAGAAACGATACTTCTTGGATCCCAAGTCATAATTAACAAATTTTACCACTGTCATGAAGTACAATATGTCATGAAAAAACAGATACAGTGGGATTCGCTGAAGCGTTTCAGAGTTATTACCACATAAAGTGACATTGGTTAAAATAGTAAAACTTGGCTTGATCATGAAGGTGAAAACAGGCTTCTGTCTATATGACAGAAAATACCCCAAAGTGACACCATTCTAAAAACGGCACCCCTCAAGGTGCTCAAAATCACATTCAAGAAGTTTATTAACCCTTCAGGTAGTTCACAGGAATTTTTGGAATGTGGAAAAAAAATTGTTGTGCAATTTTGACTGAGAATGCTGATACCTCATATAATGGAGAAAACTACTGTTTGGGTGCATAGCAGACCTTGGAAAGGAAGCAGCTCCATTTGACTTTTTGAATGCAAAATTTGCTGGAACAATTGGCAGATGCCATGTTGCATTTGGAGAGCCTCTGATGTGCTTAAACAGTTAAAATCCCCCACAATTGACACCATTTTGGAAACTAGATCCCTCAGAGAACTGATCTAGATGTGTGGTGAGCATGTTGAACCCTCAGGTGCGTCACAGAAGTTTGTAACATTGAGCTGTGAAAATAAAACAAATCAGATTTTCCCCACAAATATGTTTTTAGCCCCAAATGTTGCATTTTAATAAGGGTAACAGGAAAAATTGCACCATACAATTTGTTGTGCAATTTCTCCCGAGTATGCCGATACCCCATATGAGGGAGAAAACTACTGTTTGAGCACATGGCATGGCAATGAAGGGATGGAGCATCATTTGACTTTTTGAATGTAAAATTACCTGGTATCAATAGTGGACATCATGTCCCATTTGGAGAGCCCCTGATGTGTCTAAACAGTGGAAACCCCCCCACAAGTGACCACATTTTGGAAACTATACCCCTCAAGGAATGTTTTTAGATGTGTGGTGAGTAGGGTTGATCAAATAGCTTTGGATAAGTGCCTATCAGAATAGTTATAGCTCTTACCGAATAACTGCATCTGTAACCTGGATACCTGAAGCGCTCCCGATAATCAGCTGTTCAGCGCTGCAGCTGCATGTGTCGTGACAGTCACAGCACATGCATGGAGAGCCACCTGAGGCGGCGTATGTGCAGATTGAGATCTCGGGAGACGAGATCTCAGTGCCGGGGCTCCGGGCTTTCACAAAATGACGGCGGAGCCTCCGCACCAATGACCACTGCCGAACCTGCCACACCAGCCTGGGATGGGAGTCAGATCATTGCCCCACCACTGAACACCTCCTGTGACCCCGCTCCACCAGCGCTGCCGATCCCCCCCACTCGGTAAACTGAATTTGGACTGAAAGACGGACCCCCAATTGACCCATTAGTTTTTTCCCTATTTTCCTTATGAAAATTTGTGGTGCTTCTTATGGTCCGGTGCATCTTATAGTCAGAAAAATACGGTGTATACATATTGTACCCATAAATATTATGAAAAAGAAAATAAAAAAACACAAAAGAAAAAATATTTGGAATCGTAGTGTCAGAAAGAACCCAACCTATAAAACTGTCCCATTAGTTAACCCCTTTAGTAAACACTGAGGGGAAAAAAAAGAGGCAAAAAGATGCTTAATCATCATACTGCTGAACGAAAAGTGTAATAAAACATCATCAAAAAAATGAATGTGAACAAACATGATATTGGTGAAACGGTCATCTTGTCCCACAAAAATAAAGCCGCTATAAAGCGCCACCAGCCCAAAAATAAAAAAAGTTATAGCTCTCAAAACAAAGCAATAAAAAAATAATTATTTTTTCTATAAAATTGTTTTATATTGTGTAAAAGCACCAAAACATAAAAAAGATATAAATGTGGTTTTGCTCTAATCCTACTGACCCGAAGAATAAAGCTGCTGTCACGATCCATTTTTGGATTTGTGGCAGCTCTGGTTCCACTCAGTTTAAAACTTTTTTCCTTTTGGACCATTGGGGGTTAATGTTAGTTTTTACCCCGCTGGCAATCTGGTTTTACTGCAGTGTTTCTGGGTCAGCTGATGCAGGTGGTGACCACTTCCACCACCCTTTAAATGGTCACCTGATGCAACTTCTGACTGTTGATGTTGAAGATACAGTTCCTTTCTGGAGACCAGCCTAAGAGGAGCAGCGCTCTGGTGTCAGCCACGTCTGGAGTTTGGAGTCCAGTTGCTGCTGTTTTCTGCGGTGTGGAGCTTAGCAGCGGTTTTTGTTACCTTGTCCCTTTGGTGTTTGTCACTTCCCCATGTGTATTATCTGCAGAGGTGAGGCTAGTGCTCCTTGCCAGTCAGTGCACTAGCCATGGCAGTAATAAGTGACTACTAGGGACGAGGTATCCTGATGGCGGTGGGGGGAAGGACCCGCATAGGGTGTTAGAGGAGTAGGGGAGTGCAGGAACAGGCTCAGGTTTGAGCTCAGGTGGTGACCATTCCCCATGCCTTACGGGTATAGCTTTCCTCTCAGCTATACCATGCCCATTGTATGAGTATTGTGCCCTTAGCTGACCGACCATCCGTTTGGTCAAGTCACACCATGACAGCTGCCTTATAAATTTTACCACACACGGAACGCCATTAAAACAAACCCAAAAAACAATTTCTGCATTGATGGTTTTCGTTCATTCTGCCTCCCAAAAACTGGAATAGAAAAGGATCAAAAAATATCATGAGCCCGAAAATGGTATTAATAAAGCAGTCAGCTTGTCCCACCAGAAACAAGCCTCACATGACTCTGTCGGCAGAAATGTGGAAAAATTAGAGCTCTTAAAATATGCTAAAAAAACAAACAGACTAGTTTTTGAAAACAAAAAATTGTCTTTTAGTGTGTGTGACAGCAGTCAAACAGAAAAACCCAATATAAATCTATCACTGTATTCGCACCAACCCAAAGAATAAAGTCACCTAATCACTTATATGGCGTAAAAAAATAAAACCAATTCTTCACCTGCTGTTGATTTGTTCATTCTGCCTCCCGAAGATCGCAGTAAGACTCGGCTCGGCTCACTGAGCGGTTACAGGTTTGTAAATCTCTGAAATTCGTGATTCAGACAGAACAGACAGAACCCCCAGCAGAAGATTCCCTATAATGAGGCAGATGGAAGCACTGAGTTGTGATCCGGTAGTGGCCGTCTTTTTAGGCGTGCATAAAAGTGCAGTCAGCCACAGTTTTCTGCACCTATGAAAAAAAAGGACACCGCTGAACAGAGGCCAGACTTAGGGTATATGCACACGTTGCAGACTTGCCTGTGGAATTTTCTGTGCAGATACTTCCTCTCTTGCCAGAAAACCCAGGTGTGGATTTAATGCATTTTTTGATGCTTTTTTATACAGACTTGTATGCTTTTTTTGAAAGCTAAATAAAGATCTCTTATTGAACAAAAGAAAAGAATTGTGATGTAATTTATTTCTAATAAAATAGTACATAAAGAGTTAAATAAAGACACACACACACAAATTCTGCGTTATTAAAACGCAATATCTGTTTAATTTAAAAAAAAAATTGAAAAAAAAATGGCGTGGGCTCCCGCACAATTTTCTGCACCAGAGAGGGAAAGCCGACGGCCGGGGGCCGATGTTTATAGCCTGGGATGGGGTTAATACTTATGGATTTTCCCAGGCTATGACTATCAGCCCGCAGCTGTATATTTAGCCTTTACTGGCTATTAAAATAGGGGGACCCCCCCCAAAAAAAATGACGTGGGGTCCCCCTATAATTAATAGCCAGAAAGGCTATGCAGACAGCTGCGGACTGATATTCATAGCCTAGAGAGGAGCCATGGATATTGCCCCCCCCCCCCGGCTACAAATACCAGCACCCAGCTGCCCCAGAAATAGCGCATCTGTAAGATGCGCCAATTCTGGCACTTAGCCTCTCTCTTCCCACTGCCCTGTAGAGGTGGCATATGGGGTAATAAGGGGTTAATGTCACCTTTGTATTGTAAGGTGACATCAAGCCTGGTTAGTAATGGAGAGGTGACACCTATCCATTACTAATCCTATCTATTCAGCGCTCCAAGGTAACATGCACCAAGCAACAATATTGCAAATCTTGAAAAATTTATTCAGAATAAAACAACGCGTTTCGGCTATACATTTGTTAAAAATAGCCTTCCTCAGGTATAGTACTACTTCAAGAATGAACAGTTATATAGTCTGCACATATCAGCTTAAGCAATCAATTATGCTAATTGTTAGACACCCGGAGATGACTCACCAGTCTATTTAACATTCAATAGCTTTCATTGCACAGCTTTAGTTTATATATATGTGAATCTAAAATAGCAGAAAACATGATAAAATATACTTCATAAAAAATATAAGTTATAAAATTTATAAGTTATAAAACACACCTAGAATCATTAATTATCACACACATAAGGTATATGTAGAGACGGATTCATATTAATAAAACATCTGTTCTGTTGATGTTATTAATATGAATCCGTCAAATGTATAGCCAAAACGCGTTGTTTTATTCTGAATAAATTTTTCAAGATTTGCAATATCGTTGCTTGGTGCATGTTACCTGGGAGCGCTGAATAGACTGGATGATCCCTCCTTTTTCACTTCACTTCACGGTCTCCTGGCTGAGAGATCCGTTGTATCCAGACTGCTGCTGCATACCAGGGAAACCAGGCATCTTGTTCGGACCTATTAGGTCGATATGCTATGATACAAGCTACACACAAGGTGAGCATTTTTACCCTGCATATTTGAGGTGAACAAAATTATTTACACTTAGATTTGCGCCCCGATCTCTTGTTTCCCTCCACTCTCCCTAGACCCTGTAGCCTTGGGGTCCTGTATATTCTTCATTACTAATCCTATAGTAGTGAAAGAGTTAAAAAAAAAGACACAGCCAGAAAAAAGTATTTTAATATTCTTAATTTCACCATACATACAACCACACCTAATTCCCCGAAGCCATCGATCACCTGCAAAAAATAATAAACCAACCGTACACTCCCTGGTCCTACGCAGTCCATTTAATAACGAGTGTCCCACGACGATCTCCCCTATAGAACAGTGACATTGCATGATGTAACTGCTCTATAGCGCCTCCACTGACACACTGACAGGAGACAATGGCTCCTGCAGTGCATCACTGCAGAGGTTACCTTAGTTCATTCTCTCACTTTGCGGCAATGCAGCGTGGGAATTTTCTCACACAGCGTTGCCGGCGAGAGAATGAACTTAACTGACCTCTCTCCTGGCAGCGGCGGAGGGATATACATAGCGGAGGATTACCGCCGCTGTCAGTTCATCGCAGGGCCCCTGTAGAGCGCTGACATCGCCCGATGTCACTGTTCTACACGGGAGATCGTCGTGGGACACTCGTTATTAACTGGACTATGGCTGAAAGGTAAGTATAGGTTGGTTTATTATGTTATTTTTATTACAGGAGAATAGAGGGCTTTGGGGACTAGGTGTTTGGTAAGTATGTACTCTATGTTATGTGTTGTATGTTATGTGTATGTACTGTATGTTATATGTTGTATGTTCTGTATGTTTGTTATTTTTACTACTGAACACAGCCATTGTCTGATGGTACTACTTTCTCATCATCGGCAATGCTGTCACTGAGCATTCATTGCCGGATGGGAGCAGTAGTCCTATCAGACAATGGCTGCTTACACAGACACGCATACACACACACACACACACGGACACAAAGTCTCCAAAAATAATGGAAGCAACAGAGAATATCCTTGTAAAGCGAATAGATGAAGCTGCGACTCAAGGGGAAGTCAATATTATGGGGGATTTTAGTTACCCTGAAATAGATTGGGGAACAGAAATCTGCAGTTCCAGCAAAGGTAATCGGTTTTTGACAACTATGAGAGACAATTACCTTTCACAACTGGTTCAGGACCCAACAAGAAGGGTGGCACTGCTAGACCTAATATTAACCAACAGGCCAGACCGCATATCAAATATAAGGGTTGGGGGTCAATTGGGGAATAGTGATCACAAAATAATAAGTTTTCATGTCTCCTTTAATAAGATGTGTAGTAGAGGGGTTACAAGGACACTAAACTTCAGGAGGGCAAATTTCCAACGGATGAGAGAGGATCTTGGGGCAATTAACTGGGACGATATCCTGAGACATAAAAATACACAAAGAAAATGGGAGACGTTTATTAGCATCCTGGATAGGACCTGTGCTGTCATGAATCCCCAATGGCTAGGGATAGCACAGGACAAGCAAAGTATAACAAATATCGGACGAGCTCTAGGGTGATGGAACCTGGGCTGACCGCTGCCCTACGCCTGACAAACGCAACTAGAGATAGCCAGGGAGCGTTCCTACGTTGGTTCTAGATGCCACGCACCAGCCTAAGAGCTAACTAGTACTGCAGAGAAAACAAGACCTCACTTGCCTCCAGAGGAATTAACCCCAAAGGTATAGTTGCCCCCCACATGTATTGACGGTGAAATGAGAGGAAGGCACACACATAGAGATGATGTATATAGCTTTAGCAAATAGAGGCCCGCTGAAAACTAGAAAGCAGAATGATACAAAAGGGGACTGAGCGGTCAGCAAAAAACCCTAATCAAAAAAACCATCCTGAGATTACAAGAACCCATGTGCCAACTCATGGCACATGGGGAGAACCTCAGTCCACTAGAGCAACCAGCTAGCATAGAGACATTCTAAGCAAGCTGGACCAAAAACCAAACAACTGAAAATCAGCACTTAGCTTATCCTGAAAGATCTGGGAGCAGGTAGGCAGGAACCAAACAGAGCACATCTGAACACATTGATAGCTGGCAAGGGAAATGACAGAAAGGCCAGGTAAAATAGGAAACACCCAGCCTCTGATGGACAGGTGGAAACCAAAGGCCGCAACCCACCAAAGTCACCCAGTACCAGCAGTAACCACCAGAGGGAGCCCACCAACAGAATCCACAACAGTACCCCCCCCTTGAGGAGGGGTCACCGAACCCTCACGAGAACCCCCAGGGCGATCAGGGTGAGCTCTATGGAAGGCGCGGACCAAATCAGTCGCGTGAACATCGGAGGCGACCACCCAGGAATTATCCTCCTGACCATAACCCTTCCACTTAACCAAATACTGGAGTTTGCGTCTGGAAACGCGAGAATCCAAGATCTTTTCAACAACATACTCCAATTCTCCCTCCACCAGCACCGGAGCAGGAGGCTCGACCGAAGGAACAACGGGCACCTCATACCTCCGCAACAACGACCGATGGAACACATTATGAATAGCAAACGATGCAGGGAGATCCAAACGAAAAGATACAGGGTTAAGAATCTCCGAGATCCTATAAGGACCGATGAACCGAGGCTTGAACTTAGGAGAAGAGACCTTCATAGGGACAAAACGAGAAGACAACCACACCAAGTCCCCAACAAGAAGTCGGGGACCCACACGGCGACGGCGATTAGCAAACTGCTGAGTCTTCTCCTGAGATAACTTCAAATTGTCCACCACCTGATTCCAAATCTGATGTAGCCTGTCCACCACCACGTCCACTCCAGGACAATCCGAAGATTCCCCCTGACCAGAGGAAAAACGAGGATGAAACCCCGAATTACAAAAAAAAGGAGAGACCAACGTGGCAGAACTAGCCCGATTATTAAGAGCAAATTCGGCCAGTGGCAAAAAAGCAACCCAGTCATCCTGATCAGCAGAAACAAAACACCTCAAATAAGTTTCCAAGGTCTGATTAGTTCGCTCCGTCTGGCCATTCGTCTGAGGATGGAATGCAGACGAGAAAGACAAATCAATGCCCATCTTGGCACAAAACGTCCGCCAAAATCTAGACACAAACTGGGATCCCCTGTCAGAAACGATATTCTCCGGAATCCCATGCAAACGAACCACGTTCTGAAAAAACAAAGGAACCAACTCAGAGGAGGAGGGTAACTTAGGCAAGGGCACCAAATGAACCATCTTAGAAAAGCGGTCACACACAACCCAGATAACGGACATTTTCTGTGAAACCGGGAGATCCGAAATAAAATCCATGGAAATGTGCGTCCAAGGCCTCTTCGGGATGGGCAAAGATAACAACAACCCACTAGCCCGTGAACAGCAAGGCTTAGCTCGAGCACACACTTCACAAGACTGCACAAAGGTACGCACATCCCTAGACAAGGAAGGCCACCAAAAAGACCTGGCCACCAAATCTCTTGTACCAAATATTCCAGGATGACCAGCCAACACAGAAGAATGGACCTCGGAGATGACTCTACTGGTCCAATCATCCGGAACAAACAGTCTTTCTGGTGGACATCGATCCGGTTTATCCACCTGAAACTCCTGCAATGCGCGTCGCAAGTCTGGGGATACGGCGGACAATATTACCCCATCCCTAAGGATACCAGCAGGCCCAGTGTCTCCAGGAGAATCAGGCACAAAACTCCTGGAAAGAGCATCTGCCTTCACATTCTTTGAACCTGGCAGGTATGAAACCACAAAATTGAAACGAGAAAAAAATAATGACCAACGAGCCTGTCTAGGATTCAAACGCCTGGCAGACTCAAGGTAAATGAGATTCTTGTGATCAGTCAAGACCACCACGCGATGTTTAGCACCCTCAAGCCAATGACGCCACTCCTCAAATGCCCACTTCATGGCCAAAAGCTCCCGATTACCCACATCATAATTGCGCTCGGCGGGCGAGAATTTTCTAGAGAAGAAAGCACATGGCTTCGTCACCGAGCCATTAGAACTTCTCTGTGACAAAACCGCCCCCGCTCCAATCTCGGAAGCATCAACCTCCACCTGAAAAGGAAGTGAAACATCTGGTTGACACAACACAGGAGCAGAAGAAAACCGGCGCTTAAGTTCCCGAAAGGCCTCCACGGCCGCAGGAGACCAATCAGCAACATCAGCACCCTTTTTAGTCAAATCAGTCAAAGGTTTAACAATACTGGAAAAATTAGCAATGAACCGACGATAAAAATGAGCAAACCCCAAGAACTTCTGAAGGCTCTTAACAGATGTAGGTTGTGTCCAGTCACAAATAGCCTGAACCTTAACGGGATCCATCTCAATAGTAGAAGGAGAAAAAATGTACCCCAAAAAAGAAATCTTCTGGACTCCGAAGAGACACTTTGAGCCCTTCACAAACAGAGAATTGGCCCGCAAAACCTGAAACACCTTCCTGACCTGTAGAACATGAGACTCCCAGTCATCAGAAAACACCAAAATATCATCCAAATACACAATCATAAACTTATCCAGATATTCACGGAAAATATTGTGCATAAAGGACTGAAAGACTGACGGAGCATTGGAGAGTCCAAAAGGCATTACCAAATACTCAAAATGGCCCTCAGGCGTATTAAATGCGGTTTTCCACTCATCACCCTGTTTTATCCGCACCAGATTATACGCACCACGAAGATCTATTTTAGTGAACCACCTAGCCCCCTTAATGCGAGCAAACAAATCAGTAAATAATGGCAATGGATACTGGTATTTGACTGTAATCTTATTCAGAAGGCGATAATCTATACAAGGCCTCAGGGAACCATCTTTTTTTGCCACGAAAAAAAAACCTGCTCCCAGAGGGGACGAAGATGGACGAATATGTCCCTTTTCCAAGGACTCCTTAATATAATTCCGCATAGCAGTATGCTCTGGCAGTGACAGATTAAATAAACGACCCTTAGGGAACTTACTGCCAGGAATCAATTCTATAGCACAGTCACACTCTCTATGAGGAGGGAGCGAATTGAGCTTAGGCTCCTCAAAAACATCCTTATAATCTGACAAAAACGCAGGGATCTCCGAAGGAGTCGATGAAGCGATAGAAATCGGAGGTGCATCATCATGAACCCCCTGACATCCCCAGCTTAGCACAGACATTGTTTTCCAGTCCAGGACAGGATTATGAGTTTGTAACCATGGCAGACCAAGCACTAGTACATCATGTAAATTATACAGTACAAGGAAGCGAATCACCTCCTGATGAACGGGAGTCATGCGCATGGTCACTTGTGTCCAATACTGCGGTTTATTCATAGCCAATGGTGTAGAATCAATTCCCTTCAGAGGAATAGGAACTTCCAGAGGCTCTAGACTAAAACCGCAGCGTTTAGCAAATGACCAATCCATAAGACTCAGGGCAGCGCCTGAATCCACATAGGCATCGACGGAAATGGAAGACAGTGAAAAAATCAGAGTCACAGATAAAATGAACTTAGACTGCAGAGTATCAATGGCAAAAGATTTATCAACCCTTTTTGTGCGTTTAGAGCATGCTGATATAACATGAGCTGAATCACCACAATAAAAACACAAACCATTTTTCCGCCTATAATTTTGCCGTTCACTTCTGGACTGAATTCTATCACATTGCATAGTCTCAGGTGCCTGTTCAGAAGACACCGCCAACTGGTGCACGGGTTTGCGCTCCCGTAAACGCCGATCAATCTGAATGGCCATAGCCATAGACTCATTCAGACCTGTAGGCGCAGGGAACCCCACCATAACATCCTTAATGGCCTCAGAAAGACCATTTCTGAAGTTTGCAGCCAGGGCGCACTCATTCCACTGAGTAAGCACCGACCATTTCCGAAATTTCTGACAATATATTTCCGCTTCATCATGCCCCTGAGAGAGGGCTAATAAAGCCTTTTCAGCCTGAATCTCTAGGTTAGGTTCCTCATAGAGCAATCCCAATGCCAGAAAAAACGCATCCACACTGAGCAACGCAGGATCCCCTGGTGCCAATGCAAATGCCCAATTCTGAGGGTCGCCCCGTAGGAACGATATAACAATCTTGACCTGTTGAGCAGGGTCTCTAGAGGAGCGAGATTTCAAAGAGAGAAACAATTTACAATTGTTCCTGAAATTCAGGAAGGTAGATCTATCTCCAGAAAAAACCTCTGGAATAGGAATTCTAGGTTCAGACATGGGAGTGTGAACAACGAAATCCTGTATGTTTTGAACCTTTGCCGCGAGATTACTCAGGCTGGAAGCCAAACTCTGGACATCCATGATAAACAGCTAAGATCAGAGCCATTCAAGGGTTAAGAGGAGGTAAGAAGCAGCTAGACAGCAATTAAGGGCTAGGCAGCAAAACTCTGAAGGAAAAAAAAAAAAAAAAAATTTTCCTTGAACACTTCTTTTCCTCCTGCTTCAGCCCAAACAATTAACACTTTGTGGGCCGGCTATACTGTCATGAATCCCCAATGGCTAGGGATAGCACAGGACAAGCAAAGTATAACAAATATCGGACGAGCTCTAGGGTGATGGAACCTGGGCTGACCGCTGCCCTACGCCTGACAAACGCAACTAGAGATAGCCAGGGAGCGTTCCTACGTTGGTTCTAGACGCCACGCACCAGCCTAAGAGCTAACTAGTACTGCAGAGAAAACAAGACCTCACTTGCCTCCAGAGGAATTAACCCCAAAGGTATAGTTGCCCCCCACATGTATTGACGGTGAAATGAGAGGAAGGCACACACATAGAGATGATGTATATAGCTTCAGCAAATAGAGGCCCGCTGAAAACTAGAAAGCAGAATGATACAAAAGGGGACTGAGCGGTCAGCAAAAAACCCTAATCAAAAAAACCATCCTGAGATTACAAGAACCCATGTGCCAACTCATGGCACATGGGGAGAACCTCAGTCCACTAGAGCAACCAGCTAGCATAGAGACATTCTAAGCAAGCTGGACCAAAAACCAAACAACTGAAAATCAGCACTTAGCTTATCCTGAAAGATCTGGGAGCAGGTAGGCAGGAACCAAACAGAGCACATCTGAACACATTGATAGCCGGCAAGGGAAATGACAGAAAGGCCAGGTAAAATAGGAAACACCCAGCCTCTGATGGACAGGTGGAAACCAAAGGCCGCAACCCACCAAAGTCACCCAGTACCAGCAGTAACCACCAGAGGGAGCCCACCAACAGAATCCACAACACTGTGCACAGTATATACTGTATGGGAATAAACATACTAGAAATAGCAGGAAACCAATATGGCTAAATAGAGCTGTAAGAGGCACAATAAGGGACAAAAAGAAAGCATTTAGAGAATTAAAGGAAGTAGGTAGTGATGAGGCATTAAATAAATACAGAAAATTAAATAAATTCTGTAAAAAGCAAATCAAGGCAGCAAAGATTGAGACAGAGAGACTCATTGCCAGAGAGAGTAAAAATAATCCCAAAATATTCTTTAACTACGTAAATAGTAAGAAACTAAAAAATGATAGTGTTGGCCCCCTTAAAAATAGTCTGGGTGAAATGGTGGATAAGGTCGAGGAAAAAGCCAATACGCTAAATGACTTTTTTCAACAGTATGTACACAAGAAAATCCCATGGCAGACAATATGATCAGTGATAATAAAAATTCCCTATTAAATTTCACCTGCTTAACCCAGCAGGAAGTACGGCGGCGTCTAAATATCACTAAAGTTGACAAATCTCCGGCCCCAGACGGGATACACCCCCGAGTACTGCAGGAACTAAGTCCAGTCATTGATAGATCATTATTTTTAATCTTTAAAGACTCCATAATAACAGGGTCTGTACCACAGGACTGGCGTATAACAAATGTGGTGCCAATATTCAAAAAGGGGACAAAAACTGAACTCGGAAATTATAGGCCAGTAAGCTTAACCTCTACTGTGGGTAAAATCCTGGAGGGCATTCTAAGGGATGTTATACTGGAGTATCTGAAGAGGAATAACCTCATGACCCAATATCAGCATGGGTTTACTAGGGACCGTTCCTGTCAGACTAATCTGATCAATTTCTATGAAGAGGTAAGTTCCGGACTGGACCAAGGGAACCCAGTAGATGTAGTGTATATGGACTTTTCAAAAGCTTTTGATACGGTGCCACACAAAAGGTTGATACATAAAATGAGAATAATGGGGATAGGGGAAAATATGTGTAAGTGGTTTAATAGTTGGCTCAGGGATAGGAAACAAAGGGTGGTTATTAATGGAGCACACTCGGACTGGGTCGCGGTTAGCAGTGGGGTACCACAGGGGTCAGTATTGGGCCCTCTTCTTTTTAAGATATTAATGACCTTGTAGGGACCATACAGAGCAGTATTTCAATATTTGCAGATGACACTAAACTCTGCAGGGTAATCGATACAAAGGAGGACAATTTTATATTACAGGATGATTTATGTAAACTAGAAGCTTGGGCTGATAAATGGCAAACGAGCTTTAATGGGGATAAATGTAAGGTCATGCACTTGGGTAGAGCAGATAAGATGTATAATTATTAGTGATGAGCGAATATACTCGTTATTCGAGATTTCCCGAGCACGCTCGGGTGTCTTCCGAGTATTTTTTAGTGCTCGGAGTTTTAGTTTTTAGCGCCGAAGCTGAATGATTTACATCTGTTAGCCAGCATAAGTACATGTGGGGTTTCCTACCAGGCAACCCGAGTAACGAGTATATTCGCTCATCACTAATAATTATGTGCTTAATTGTAAAACACTGGGCAAAACCATCAATGAAAAAGACCTGGGTGTATGGGTGGATGACAAACTCATATTCAGTGGCCAGTGTCAGGCAGCTGCTACAAAGGCAAATAAAATAATGGGATGCATTAAAAGAGGCATAGATGCTCATTTTACCTCTATACAAGTCACTAGTTAGACCACACTTACGGTAGAATACTGTGTACAGTTCTGGTCTCCGGGGTATAAGAAAAGGGGTATAAGAAAGACATAGCTGATCTAGAGCGGGTGCAGAGAAGAGAGATCGAGGTCATTAGAGGACTGGGGGGTCTGCAATACCAAGATAGGTTATTACACTTGGGGCTATTTAGTTTGGAAAAACAAAGGCTAAGGGGTGATCTTATTACAATGTATAATTACATGAGGGGACAGTACAAAGACCTTTCTGATGATCTTTTTAATCATAGACCTGAAACAGGGACAAGGGGGCATCCTCTATGTCTGGAGGAAAGAAGGTTTAACCCCTTCACCCCCGGAGCTTTTTCCGTTTTTTAGTTTTCGTTTTTCGCTCCACTCCTTCCCAGAGCCATAACTTTTTTATTTTTCCTTCAATATGGCCATGTGAGGGCATATTTTTTGTGGGACGAGATGTACTTTTGAACGATACCATTGGTTTTACCATGCCCTGTAACAGAAAACGGGAAAAAAATTCCAAGTGTGATGAAATAGCAAAAAAAGTGCAATCTCACACTTGTTTTTTGTTTGGCTTTTTTGCTAGGTTCACCAAATGCTAAAACTAACCTGCCATTATGATTCTCCAGGTCATTACGAGTTCATAGACACCTAACATGTCTAGGTTGTTTTTTATCTAAGTGGTGAAAAAAAATTCCAAAGTTTGCTAAAAAAAAAAAAAAATTGTGCGATTTTCCGATACCTGCAGCGTCTCCAATTTTCGTGATCTGGGGTTAGGTGAGGGCTTATTTTTTGCGTGCCAAGCTGGTGTTTTAAATGATACCACGTTGGTGTAGATACGTTCTTTTGATCGCCCGTTATTGCATTTTAATGCAGTGTCGTGGCGACCAAAAAAAACTAATTTTAGAGTTTAGATTTTTTTTTTCTCGCTACGCCATTTAGCGGTCAGGTTAATCCTTTGTTTTTATTGATAGATCGGGCGATTCTGAACACGGTGATACCAAATATGTGTATGTTTGATTTTTTTTAATTGTTTTATTTTGATTGGGGCGAAAGGGGGGTGATTTGAACTTTTATATATTTTTTATTTTTTTTATATTTTTAAATACTTTTTAAAAATTTTTTTGGCATGCTTCAATAGCCTCCATAGGAGGCTAGAAGCATGCACAACTCGATCGCCTCTGCTACATAGAGGTGAAGTACAGATCACCTCTATGTAGCAGAAATGCAGGTGTACTTTGAACGCCGACCACAGGGTGGCGCTGAAAGCAATCAGCCATCAACAACCATAGAGGTCTCAAGGACACCTCTGGTTGTTATGGCAATGCACCGATGACCCCCGATCATGTGACGGGGGTCAGCGGTGCGAGCATATCCGGCCGCGTGGCCGGGAGCGCTAGTTAAATGCCGCTGTCAGCACTTGACGGCGGCATTTAACTAGTTAATGGCGCGGGGGAATCGCGATTCCGCTCGCGCTCATTGCGCGCACATGTCAGCTGTACAAAACAGCTGACATGTCGTGGCTTTGAGGTGGGCTCACCGCCGGAGCCCACCTCAAAGCAGGGGATCTGCCAGCTGACGTACTATTCCGTCAGCTGGCAGAAAGGGGTTAAGCATAATAACAGACGCGGATTCTTTACTGTAAGAGCAGTGAGACTATGGAACTCTCTGCCGTATGATGTTGTAATGAGTGATTCACTACTAAAATTTAAGAGGGGACTGGATACCTTTCTGGAAAAGTATAATGTTACAGGGTATATACACTAGATTCCTTGATAGGGTGTTAATCCAGGGAACTAATCTGATTGCCGTATGTGGAGTCAGGAAGGAATTTTTTTCCCCAATGTGGAGCTTACTGTTTGCCACATGGTTTTTTTTTGCCTTCCTCTGGATCAACATGTTAAGGCAAGTAAGGTTAGGATATGGGGTGAACTAGATGGACTTAAAGTCTTCCTTCAACCCTAATAACTATGTTATTATGTTACTATGTTACATGCACACACAGACACACAGACCCGCGCACACACTCCCTCCTCCTGATCTGCAGAGTTTCATCAGCAGCAAAACCGCAGATCTTTTTTACATCTGCGGGTTTGCTGGGGATGTGCCTCACTCAATGGAAGTTAATGGGTGCAGAAACGCTGCTGATCCGCCACAAGAATTGACATGCTGTGGAAAAAAAAGCCACAATTTCATGTGTTTTTTTCAGCAGCATGTGCACAACAAATGTCAATTTCACATAGACTAACATTGGCTGTGCACTACACTGCGCATTTGATGCGAATCCGTGCGGCCAAAAACGCAGCAGTAACGCATCAAAATCCGCAACGAGTGCACATAGTCTAAGTCCAGAGTAACTCTGCTGCATTATTATAGTGAATGGATCCCTCAGGGTAGCTACCCCGTGCTCTGACACACGTGTACCAGCGTCTCCCACTCGTCCACCAACGCCGGCTTCTGCAGCTGCATCTCTCATATGCTCCTGGGGTATCGCTGTACCTGTTTCCACAACTGCGCTATCGTCATTGGATTCGGCCCCCTAACCTATATGACAGCGCCAACCTGTTTTATCTGAATCTGCTTCAGACACAATACGTGCCAGCATTCGCTAAATAGTCACTGGTGTCGGCTTCTGCTGCAACGCTACCCAGCTGCTCCCAAGACACATTTGTGTTTGCATAAACAACTTTACCACTTATGGAATTACAGTCTTATTGACATATATAATCAGCGTGGCGTCATTTTTGACCTTTGTGCATAACTTCCCCTATTTTGGATTTTGTCCATTCATTTTTACTGCAACCATCCATATTGACATTTCGTGCTCTAACCTAGAGAAAATTTCCAAGGGCAGCATTGTGATCAAGGCCATTACCTGGCTGAAACATTAATTTGCCTGACAGTACACCTGCTAACTGTATTAAATTTTTCACTCGAAGCAAAATTCCTCAATTTGTACGAGTGCAGTGATTATATACTCTATTGTTTATGGGACCACCGGCTCCATTCACTAGCACCATTATATCCATATGAATCGAGTGCTAGCCTTCTGCCTTTTTCTCAGTGACACAGGCATGCACAGCTTGATGATGTCAGCATGCAGCGCGTGCATGGGTCATTTAGAAAGTTGCTGGCAACGAAGAAAGAAGCAACGCTGCTGGGGAAAGGACAGAGAGGTGAGTGTGTTTTTTTTCCAATACACTGGGGACAGGATAATGAAAGGAGTGGGGGAGAGGACAATGATGGGAGTGGGAAGAGGATAATGATGGGGTGGGGAGAGAACAATGATGGGATGTGGGAAGAGGACAATGATGAGAGTGGGGATAGGACTATGATGGGATGTGGGAAGGGTAATGAGTGGGAGGTGAGAGGACAATGATGGGGGTGGGGGAGAGGACAATGATAGGAGTGGGTTGACAATTATGGGAGTGGGAAAAGGATAAATATGGGAGTGGAGAGAGGACAATTATGGGATTTGGAAGAGGACAATGATGAGATGTGGGGATGGTAATGAGCGGGTGGGGAGAGGACAATGATGGGATGTGGGAGTGGGGAGAGGACCATGATAGGAGTGGGGAGAGGACCATGATGGGATGTGGGGAGAGGACAATGATGGAATGTGGGGAGAGGACAATGATGGGATGAGGGAAAAGGACAGTGATGGGATATGGGGAGAGGATAATGATGGGTGGGGAGAGAACAATGATGGGGTGTGGTAGTGGGGAGAGGACAATGATGGGAGTGGAGAGAGGACAATGATGGGATGTGGGGGCAGTAACGAGCGGGTGGGGAGAGGACAATGATGGGATATGGGAGTGGGGATAGGACCATGATGGGATGTGGAGAGAGTACAATGATGGGATGTGGGAGGAGGACAATGATGGGATATGGGAAGAGGACAGTGATGGGAAGAGGACAATGATGGTATGTGGGAAGAGGATATGATGGGACATGGGGAGAGAGCAATGCTGGGAGTGGTGAGAGGACAATGATGGGGGTGGGGAAAAGAACAATGACGTGAGAGGACAATGATGGGGCAGGGGGAGAGAACAATGATGGGGGTGGGAGAGAGGACAATGATGGGATGTGGGGAGAGGACAATTATGGAGGGTGGGGAGAGAACAATGATGGGGTGGGGAAGAAGACAATGATGGGGTTGGGGAGAGGATGATGGGATGAAGGGAGAGGACACTGATGGGATGTGGGGAGAGGACAATGATGGGATATATTAATATGTGTATGAGATGTGTGCCTATATACTGTATGTGGGCTATGTGTGGGCTCATACTGTATAAATGAGGCTATAGGAGGGTTTGTACTGTATAGAGGAGGCTATGTGAGGATTCGTACTGTAAATAGGGCGCTATGTGCAGGTTCACACAGTATATCAAGGCTCTATGTGGGCTCATATTGTATATACAGTGGTGTGAAAAAAATGTTTGCCCCTTTCTGATTTCCTATTCATTTGCATATTTTTCACACTTAAATATTTCAGATCACCAAACAAATTTAAATATTAGACAAAGATAACACAAGTAAATACAAAATACAGTTTTTAAATGAAAGTCTTTACTATTAAGGGAAAAAGAAATCCAAACCTACAGGAACCTTGGTAAAAAAGTGATTGTGCCCTCCTTAAAACATAAATTAACTGTGGTTTATCACATCTTTGGGAAGCTGAGTTCAAATTCCCTAGCCCCACCCAGGTCTGATTACTGCCACACCTCTTCTGGGACCTGAAAAATAAAAGAGTGTTTAGGAACAAATTGACAATGTTGCACAGGCACCTCCATGCTGGAGAAGGTATCTTAAATAGGGAGGATGTGCGCCGCCCCTTTATCAGAGGGGAAGTGGGTGCACGCCCTAAGTGCCTGGGGACCCCGGTGCCCTGCAGACCCGGAACGAGGAGACAGAGCAGGACAGGAGCCGCGTGGTGGTGAGTACGCTAACCACTCTGCCGGGAGAAGAGGGCGGAGGGCAAAGAAGCCGGCGCTACAGTATCCAACCTATTTTTCAAGCCCACAAGAAATCTCTCCAGGGGAAGGAGAGGGGCATAGATGTTCTCGTTGGGCTCCCAGGACCTCTCCTCAGGACTGAACCCCTTCCAATCCACAAAAAAAGTCCTCCTACCCTGTTGGTAGCCAGAATGTTCTCTATCTCGAAAACATCTTCAGTGCTGACTGCAGCAGGAGTGGTACCACAATCTTTGAAGAAAGAACTGAGGATGACAGGTTTAAGTAGAGAAACGTGGAAGGAATTGGGTATTCATAAGGTGGCCGGGAGTTTGAGTTTGTAGACTACCAGATTAATTTGTTTCAACATCTTGAAGGGACCGATGAAGCAAGGACCCAATTTCTACAAGGGTATCTTGAGATGGACATACTGTACTTGGATGACAATCAGACCTTATCTCCAGGATGAAACAGGCGAATCCGGACGTCTCTTGTCCGTGTGTCTTTTCATCTGGAGGATTTTAATAAAGATGATTTGGTGTCCTCCCAGATCTCCCTGAAAAACTCTTGACCAGGGAATCAGCAACCGTGATATTGGAGGTAGTAGACACAGGAAACGGGATTTTCGGATGTTGATTGCAGACCACAAAAACAAACATTTGGCAGAAGATTCGCTCACATGGTTATTGTATGAGAACTCGGCCCAAGGCAGGAGTTCAGCCTAGTCACTGTGGTGAGTAGGGTTGAGCGAAACAGATAGGACAAATTCAAAAATCGCCGACTTTTGGCAAAGTCGGGTTTCATGAAACCCGACCCGATCCTAGTGTGGGATCGGCCATGAGGTCGGCGATCTGCGCGCAAAAGTCGCGTTTCATATGACGCTTTCAGCACCATTTTTCAGCCAATGAAGGAGGACGCAGAGTGTGGGCAGCGTGATGACATAGGTCTCGGTCCCCACCATCTTAGAAAAGGGCATGACAGTGATTGGCTTGCTTTCTGCAGCTTCACAGGGGCTATAAAGGGGCGTGCACGCCGACCGCCATCTTACTTCTGCCGATCTTAGCATAGGGAGAGGTTGCTGCAGCTTCATCAGAAGAAGGTATATAGTTAGGGAGGGAAGATTAACCCCCAAACTGCTTGTGCTGTAGCGATTTCCACTGTCCAACACCACCTTTTTTTTGCAGGGACAGTGGAGGCTATATTTTTGCGCATCAGCTCTGTAGCTTATTAGGCTGCCTTATAAGGCTCCCTGATAGCTGCAGTGCTGTTTGCACGCTGCTATGCAAACCAACTGCTTTTTTAAAAGCAAAAATCCTGTTGCTCCTTTCTGCACACTTATATTGTTTATTTGTCCACACGTTTGTGTGCAGCAGTCCTTTTTATTGCTGCCATACTTGTCCTGAGATCATTGTAGGGAGATTGAAACTGTACTACAGTCCTTGTATTTTTTTATATATCTTCCAGCCACTTTCTGCCACTTACATTGTGTTGTTTTATACACAGGGCCTGAGTTTTGGTTCAGTCTCCCAAAAAAAAAGTGAGATTCAAATTCTCACAAAGTGGATATACTTCAGTCCTGTTAGTTTGTCGTATGTCAGCCAGCCACTTTCTGCCACTTAGATTGCGTTGTTATAAACACTGGACCTGCGTTTTGGTTCAGTCTCCCAAAAAAAGGGAGATTTAAATTCTCAACAAGTTTATATACACCTTCTACCTTGTTTTACAGTACCATATAACGGTTGTTATTTTGGTTAGATTTTCCAAAAAATGAGGAAGTCTGGTGGAAGAGCCCGTGGGCGGTGGTTGCCAGCTGGTACTGATGGTGGTGGTGGTGCATCTGGTGGTAGTGGCAAAAGCACAATAGCACCTAAGGCTGGAGGTGTTGAGCCAACGTCATCGTCTGGCTACACAAGGCCTCGAAGGCTCCCATATCTGGGAGTAGGAAAACAGCTTTTAAAGCCAGAGCAGCAGGAAAAAGTTTTGGCTTTCCTTGCTGACTCAGCCTCTAGCTCTTTCGCCTCCTCTTCAGAAAGTTCCAAATATAAAAGCAGCGAGTCGTCAGTGGATGCTCCCGGTCAGGAACAAGACGTTTCCTTGAGTCCTTCACCCAAACCAAAAGTGAAGGATGCGTCAGGCGACACTACAGGTTACTCCATGGAGCTCTTTACACATACCGTGCCTGGGTTAGAAAGGGAAATTTTTAACTGCCCATTACAAGATGAATCGGACATGGAGTGCACTGATGCACAGCCACAGTTAGATTATTATGCTGTTCCATTGACTCAGATCAATACATTGCCCTCGCAGTGTACTGAGCCAGAATCTGACCCTGATGAGACTATGGTGCCCCGTCCCGAACGCTATAGCACCTTACACGGTGACACAGAGGAAGGAGCACATGACATTGAAGAGGAGGTGATAGATGACCCAGTTGTTGACCCAGATTGGCAGCCATTGGGGGAAGAGGGTGCCGCTGCCAGTAGCTCAGAAGCGGAGGAGGATGATCCGCAGCAGCCATCTAAATCGCAACAGCTGTCATCTGGCAGGGCCGTATCAGGCCAAAAATGTTTGTCAAAAACCAAAACAGTTTTAGGACAGCGTGGCCATCCGGTGAAAGTAGCACAGCATGCAATGCCTGAAAAGGTATTCCATAGTAGGAAGAGTGTAGTGTGGCAATTTTTTAACCAAGATCCGAATTATCAGTCAAAAGTTATCTGTAAGAAATGCTCAAAGACCTTTAGCAGAGGGAAGAATCTTCAAAATTTAAATACAACGTGCATGCTTAGACATTTAACCAGCATGCACTTGTAAGCCTTGACTAACTACCAAACGTCCCGTACCGTTGGTGCACCTGGTCAGAATGAAGGTAGTCAGCAATGCTACACTGCTTCCCTCACTGTAAGCCCACCGGTAAGGACACCACCAGCAGCAAATGTGGAGGTATCGTCGCAAGGCCAAAGCAGTCAGGGAATCACAAGGTTATTGGTAGGAAACACTGTATGTAGGCCAACATCAAGAATACCATCAACAACCCTCTCTCAATCCGCCATGTCCACCACCACCACCGCTAGTTCCACAATATGCAGCTCTCCAGTCCAGCTCACCCTACAAGAGACTCTCGTTAGGAAAAGAAAGTACTCATCCTCTCATCCGCGTACACAGGGTTTGAACGGCCACATTGCTAGACTAATCTCATTAGAGATGATGCCCTACCAGTTGGTTGAAAGCGAAGCTTTCAAAGACCTGATGGCCTACGCAGTACCACGATATGACCTACCCAGTCGGCACTTCTTGCGAGAAAAGCCATCCCAGCCCTCCACCAGCATGTCAAAGATCGCATTGTCCATGCACTGAGGCAATCAGTCAGTGGAAAGGTGCACCTCACAACAGATGCATGGACCCGTAGGAATGGTCAGGGACGTTACGTGTCCATCACGGCGCACTGGGTTAATGTGGTGGATGCAGGGTCCACAGGGGACAGCCATAGTGGGACAGTTCTGCCTAGCCCACGGTCTAGGAAACAGTTGGCTGTAGGCATTCGCCACCCTTCCTCCTCCTCCACCTCCTCCAGAAGCAAAAACTCATCCACAGAGCGCAGTCGCACGACCACTCCATCCGCAGCTGCCAGTGTTGCACACGAGGTGTCCCATTATCGAACAGCTAGTGGTAAGCGTCAGCAGGCTGTGTTACAAATGAATTGTTTGGGTGACAACAGACACACCGCGGAAGTACTGGCCGAGTACTGGCAGCAAGAAACTCAGTCATGGCTGGGCAGTGTACATCTTGAGGCAGGCAAGGTAGTCAGTGATAACGGAAGGAATTTTATGGCTGCCATAGCCCTTTCAGAACTGAAAGACATACCTTGCCTGGCTCACACCTTGAACCTGGTGGTGCAGTGATTCCTCAAAAATTATCCGGAGTTACCAGCCCTGCTCCTGAAGGTGCGAAGACTTTGCTCGCACATCCGCCGGTCGCCCGTACACTCCAGCCGTATGCTGAACCATCAGCGATCGCTGAATCTTCCCCAGCACCACCTAATAATCGACGTTGCAACAAGGTGGAACTCCACACTGCACATGGTTCAGAGGCTGTGCGAACAGAGGCGTGCTGTAATTAATTTGTGGGAGGATACACATACACGGGCAGGCACTTGGATGGCAGACATGGAGTTGTCTGGTGTGCAGTCGTCGAAGCTACAAGAGGAGTGTTTTGAGGAATGCACACGGCTGGTAAGTGCAGACGACGCCATCATAAGCATTAGCATCCCACTAATGCGTCTGCTGATGCAAAGTTTGACGCACATTAAGGAGCAGGCTTCTGCAGCCGAGGAGGAGGGAAGCCTTGATGACAGTCAGCCATTGTCTGCTCAGGGAACTCTCCTGGACAAGGTGGCGGACGAAGAGGAGGAGGATGATGGGGATGAATATTTATGGGAGGAGGATGCTTCTCAGGGTGCAATAGAAACTGGTGGCATTGCAAGGTCAGGTACAGGTTTTTTGCGGGACACAACTGATGTTGATTTGCAAGAAAGTGCTCCTCAACCCAGCACAAGCAGTGAATTGACACCTGGAACATTGGCCCACATGGCTGAGTATGCCTTGCGTATCCTAAAAAGGGACCCCCGCATTATCAAAATGATGAGCGATGACGATTACTGGTTGGCCTGCCTCCTGGATTCACGATATAAAGGAAAATTACAAAATATCATGCCACATGAGAACCTTGAGCAAATATTGGCTACCAAACAAGCAACTCTTGTAGACCGTTTGGTTCAGGCATTCCCAGCACACAGCGGCGGTGATGGTTCTCACACGAGCTGTAGGGGGCAACATGGCAGAGGTGTTAGAGGTGCATAAATCCGAAGTGGCGTTGGACAGAGGGGTTTTATGACCAGGTTGTGGAGTGATTTTGCAATGACCGCTGACACGACAGGTACTGCTGCATCGATTCAAAGTGACAGGAGACAGCATTTGTCCAGTATGGTTACGAACTACTTTTCCTCCCTTATCGATGTTCTCCCTCACAGGTCATTCCCCTTTGATTACTGGGCATCTAAAATAGACACCTGGCCTGAATTGGCAGAATATGCATTACAGGAGCTCGCTTGCCCTGCTGCTAGTGTGCTATCAGAAAGAGTCTTCAGTGCTGCTGGTTCAATACTGACCGAAAAAAGGACACGTCTGGCTACCCGAAATGTTGATGATTTAACCTTCATTAAAATGAACCAATCATGGATTTCAAATTATTTTGCCCCACCTTCCCCTGCTGACACGTAGCTTGCCTGAAAAATGTCTTGCTTTTGGCCTCCTCTTACTGACTTCTCCAATTCCTCCATTTGCAGCTGCTGAATGTCCACCATAGGCCATTTTTATACCTCCCTAAATGGGCTGACTCCCCCCACAGGGCCGTGGTCACCACCTGGCGCAAGCACCCGAGCCAGTGCCATTTGCCTGGACAGGTGGGTGGGCCCACTCTTGGGCGACGGCACTGGCACAGGGTCCCTCATAGTACAATGAAGTGTCTCTGATGGTGGTGGTGCACCACCAACGTCAGACACACCATCGTAATATGAGGGGCCCTGTGCCAGTACCGCAGCCTACGAGAGAGTGTTCCCCCCCAGCTCGAACAGTGCTCTACCACTTGCAATACTTACCTCTCCCTGCTCCACCACTGTGTAGTCTGTGCTGTTAAATCTTTCAATGGCACTGCCAATACAAATTTGTTGAAATGATAGATGATAGTTAAAATATACAGGGGCCCTGGCCTCCATTTAGCTCAGTTAATACTTGCGCCTACTACCACTGTCTGCTACTCAGCAGAGGAGCCCACCCCCGTACCTAGCTATGCCACCTGTTTATTTATGAACAATTTTTTGGCAGATATTTAGCCCACTTTATTATTTGGGCCTACTAACTGTGTCTGCCACTCATTACAGTTTTCCTCCACTGAACAAAGCAATGCCGCCTGTTTAGTCCTGTTACCACATTTGAACTGCATTTAGCCTACTTTATTATTTGGGCCTACTAACTGTGTCTGCCACTCATTACAGTTTTCCTCCACTGAACAAAGCAATGCCGCCTGTTTAGTCCTGTTACCAATTTTGAACTGCATTTAGCCTACTTTATTATTTGGGCCTATATCTGTGTTTCCTCCTCATCCTGCCCATTGCCCAGCAACTGCTAGATGAGTCTGCTGGTACATTG
This sequence comes from Ranitomeya variabilis, assembly GCF_051348905.1. Taxonomy (NCBI): domain Eukaryota; kingdom Metazoa; phylum Chordata; class Amphibia; order Anura; family Dendrobatidae; genus Ranitomeya; species Ranitomeya variabilis. The sequence continues at coordinate 872,262,716 of NC_135232.1, forward strand.
ACCCAGACCACTACATTCCTCTTGCACTCTACACAGCCAGAATCTGACCCTGCTGAAAGTCAGGTTCCCCTTCCCGCATACTATACCACCTTACACGGGGACAAAGAGGAAGGTGCAGATGAAAGTGCAGGTTCATTCATCAGGTGGGGGGGGGCATGCTCGTTGGCGACGTCACTGGCACAGGGCCCCTCATAGTACGCAAAAGTGTCTCTGCCAGTGGGAGGCGCCACCCGCAGTCAAACACACCGCCGTACTATGAGGGGCCCTGTGCCAGTGCCAATGAGTGGGCCCCCCTGGTTGCTCGGGATCACAGCACTTGCAAAGTTGAAATACTTACCTCTCCCTGCTCCACCGCCGTGACATATTCCGCGTTTCCTGGGCCCAGGAAAATCTTGAGCCAGCCCTACCCCCCCACAACTTCAGCCAAATGACCCCCAATTTTCAATGCCTAACTATTATTATAAAGTAAATTAAGATTGACAAGCTTAAGTAATAAGAATTGATGTTTTTGGCATTAAAATGGGCACTGTAGGTCTTTTCCTGTCCTCCACTCACTGCTGACTTTGATTCCCCATTGACTTGCATTGGGTTTCGTTTTTCAGTCGGCCCCCGACTTTTGACAAAGTCGGGTTTTGCGAAACCCGACTCGATCCGTAAAAAGTGAAAGTCGCTCAACTCTGGTGGTGAGTTTGACAAAGTGCCGAAGGACATTGATCAGGATCTGATTGACCCACTCCACCTGACCATTGAACTGAGAATGGTAAGAAGATGAGAAATCCAGGGTAACATTCAGTAGCTTACAGGTGGTCCTCCAGAAAGGGGAGGTAAACTGGACGCCTCTATCAGAGACAATGTGGAGCGAAAGGCCATGGAGGTGGAAAATATGAAGAATAAATTCTTTTGCCAACACTAGCACAGATGGAAGACCAGATAGCAGGGTAAAGTGGGCCATCTTGGAGAACTGATCCACAACCACCCAGATGACAGTACTCCCAGCCAATATTAGCAGATCAATAATAAAATCCATACTAATATGCTGCCAGGGAGCAGATGGCATGGGCAAATGAAGCAGCTGACTGGTCAGAAGCTGCTTGGGGGTTTTGATTTGGGCACACGAGGGACAGGCAGAGATGAAATCCGCAATGTCTTTGCGCAGGGTTGGCCACCAATAGTGTCGAGAAATTAGGAGAATCGTCTTCTTCTGTCTGGCATGGCCTGGTAGCTTGGACAAGTGACCCCAGATGAGATCCCGTTTCCTATCAGGTTCAGCTACAAAACTCTTACCAGAGGGAAGATAAGACAAGTCCAACAAAGCGACCATAATTAATTTGGAGGGCTTGATGATGTGTTTAAGCTTCTCCTCCTTGTCGGAGACCTGGAAGGATCTGAAAAGAGCATCCACCGTGATGTTTTGATCAGCCGGATGAAAATAGAGAGTGAAGTTGAAGCAAGACCATCAGGCTTGTCGAGGGATAAGTCACTGTGCGGATTGCAGACAGGCAAGATTCTTGTGATCAGTGCATACAGTGGGGCAAAAAAGTATTTAGTCAGTCAGCAATAGTGCAAGTTCCACCACTTAAAAAGATGAGAGGCGTCTGTAATTTACATCATAGGTAGACCTCAACTATGGGAGACAAACTGAGAAAAAAAAATACAGAAAATCACATTGTCTGTTTTTTTATCATTTTATTTGCATATTCTGGTGGAAAATAAGTATTTGGTCAGAAACAAACAATCAAGATTTCTGGCTCTCACAGACCTGTAACTTCTTCTTTAAGAGTCTCCTCTTTCCTCCACTCATTACCTGTAGTAATGGCACCTGTTTAAACTTGTTATCAGTATAAAAAGACACCTGTGCACACCCTCAAACAGTCTGACTCCAAACTCCACTATGTTGAAGACCAAAGAGCTGTCAAAGGACACCAGAAACAAAATTGTAGCCCTGCACCAGGCTGGGAAGACTGAATCTGCAATAGCCAACCAGCTTGGAGTGAAGAAATCAACAGTGGGAGCAATAATTAGAAAATGGAAGACATTCAAGACCACTGATAATCTCCCTCGATCTGGGGCTCCACGCAAAATCCCACCCCGTGGGGTCAGAATGATCACAAGAACGGTGAGCAAAAATCCCAGAACCACGCGGGGGGACCTAGTGAATGAACTGCAGAGAGCTGGGACCAATGTAACAAGGCCTACCATAAGTAACACACTACGCCACCATGGACTCAGATCCTGCAGTGCCAGACGTGTCCCACTGCTTAAGCCAGTACATGTCCGGGCCCGTCTGAAGTTTGCTAGAGAGCATTTGGATGATCCAGAGGAGTTTTGGGAGAATGTCCTATGGTCTGATGAAACCAAACTGGAACTGTTTGGTAGAAACACAACTTGTCGTGTTTGGAGGAAAAAGAATACTGAGTTGCATCCATCAAACACCATACCTACTGTAAAGCATGGTGGTGGAAACATCATGCTTTGGGGCTGTTTCTCTGCAAAGGGGCCAGGACGACTGATCCGGGTACATGAAAGAATGAATGGGGCCATGTATCGTGAGATTTTGAGTGCAAACCTCCTTCCATCAGCAAGGGCATTGAAGATGAAACGTGGCTGGGTCTTTCAACATGACAATGATCCAAAGCAACGAAGGAGTGGCTTCGTAAGAAGCATTTCAAGGTCCTGGAGTGGCCTAGCCAGTCTCCAGATCTCAACCCTATAGAAAACCTTTGGAGGGAGTTGAAAGTCCGTGTTGCCAAGCGAAAAGCCAAAAACATCACTGCTCTAGAGGAGATCTGCATGGAGGAATGGGCCAACATACCAACAACAGTGTGTGGCAACCTTGTGAAGACTTACAGAAAACGTTTGACCTCTGTCATTGCCAACAAAGGATGTATTACAAAGTATTGAGATGAAATTTTGTTTCTGACCAAATACTTATTTTCCACCAGAATATGCAAATAAAATGATAAAAAAACAGACAATGTGATTTTCTGTATTTTTTTTTCTCAGTTTGTCTCCCATAGTTGAGGTCTACCTATGATGTAAATTACAGACGCCTCTCATCTTTTTAAGTGGTGGAACTTGCACTATTGCTGACTGACTAAATACTTTTTTGCCCCACTGTATAACCACAGGGTACATCCCTCCTTCAAACAAGTATCGTCACTCTTCCAGAACCAGCTTGATTGCGAGCAGTTCTGTATCACCAAAAGAGTAATTGTGTTTTGGTGCAGAAAAGATCTTAGAGAAGAAGCCGTAGGTCAACATGCGACCAGACGAAGGCTTTGAGTAAGACTGGCACGGGCCCCTGAGGAAGAAGCATCCAGTTCCAGAAAGAATTGCTATTGTTTGGACGATGCAGCCAGGGCCGGCTCCAGGTTTTTGAGGGCCCCGGGCGAAAGAGTCTCAGTGGGCCCCCCCCTTTAACACATACCACGATTCATGATGCCCAGATACAGCAGAGAAATATAGGTAGAGTACAATGCCAGATTTCACTTCTTACATGAGTGATAGCTATTGTAAATTCTGCAGTGTATATATACAGGACAGGAGGAGTGGTACTGTGCGGTGTATATATACAGGGGACAGGTACTGTGCGGTGTATATATACAGGGGAGAGGTACTGTGCGGTGTATATATACAGGGGAGAGGTACTGTGCAGTGTATATATACCGGGGAGAGGTACTGTGCGGTGTATATATACAGGGGAGAGGTACTGTGCGGAGTATATATAGAGGGGAGTGGTACTGTGCAGTGTATATATACAGGGGAGAGGTACTGTGCAGGGCCGGCTCCAGGTTTTTGAGGTCCCCGGGCGAAAGAGTCTCAGTGGGCCCCCCCCCTTAACACATACCACGATTCATGGTGCCCAGATACAGCAGAGAAATATAGGTAGAGTACAATGCCAGATTTCACTTCTTACATGAGTGATAGCTATTGTAAATTCTGCAGTGTATATATACAGGACAGGAGGAGTGGTACTGTGCGGTGTATATATACAGGGGAGAGGTACTGTGCGGTGTATATATACAGGGGAGAGGTACTGTGCGGTGTATATATACAGGGGAGAGGTACTGTGCAGTGTATATATACAGGGGAGAGGTACTGTGCAGTGTATATATATACAGGGGAGAGGTACTGTGCGGAGTATATATAGAGGGGAGTGGTACTGTGCAGTGTATATATACAGGGGAGAGGTACTGTGCGGTGTATATATACAGGGGAGAGGTACTGTGCGGTGTATATATACAGGGGAGAGGTACTGTGCAGTGTATATATACAGGGGAGAGGTACTGTGCAGTGTATATATACAGGGGAGAGGTACTGTGCGGTGTATATATACAGGGGAGGGGTACTGTGCAGTGTATATATACAGGGGAGAGGTACTGTGCGGTGTATATATACAGGGGAGGGGTACTGTGCAGTGTATATATACAGGGGAGAGGTACTGTGCGGTGTATATATACAGGGGAGGGGTACTGTGCAGTGTATATATACAGGGGAGAGGTACTGTGCAGTGTATATATACAGGGGAGAGGTACTGTGCAGTGTATATATACAGGGGAGAGGTACTGTGCAGTGTATATATACAGGGGAGAGGTACTGTGCGGTGTATATATACAGGGGAGGGGTACTGTGCAGTGTATATATACAGGGGAGAGGTACTGTGCAGTGTATATATACAGGAGGAGTGGTACTGTGCGGTGTATATATACAGGGGAGAGGTACTGTGCAGTGTATATATACAGGGGAGAGGTACTGTGCAGTGTATATATACAGGGGAGAGGTACTGTGCGGTGTATATATACAGGGGAGAGGTACTGTGCGGTGTATATATACAGGGGAGAGGTACTGTGCAGTGTATATATACAGGAGGAGTGGTACTGTGCGGTGTATATATACAGGGGAGAGGTACTGTGCGGAGTATATATAGAGGGGAGTGGTACTGTGCAGTGTATATATACAGGGGAGAGGTACTGTGCGGTGTATATATACAGGGGAGAGGTACTGTGCAGTGTATATATACAGGGGAGAGGTACTGTGCGGTGTATATATACAGGGGAGAGGTACTGTGTGGTGTATATATACAGGGGAGAGGTACTGTGCAGTGTATATATACAGGAGTGGTACTGTGCGGTGTATATATACAGGGGAGAGGTACTGTGCAGTGTATATATACAGGGGAGAGGTACTGTGCAGTGTATATATACAGGGGAGAGGTACTGTGCAGTGTATATATACAGGGGAGAGGTACTGTGCGGTGTATATATACAGGGGAGAGGTACTGTGCGGTGTATATATACAGGGGAGAGGTACTGTGCGGTGTATATATACAGGGGAGAGGTACTGTGCAGTGTATATATACAGGAGGAGTGGTACTGTGCAGTGTATATATACAGGGGAGAGGTACTGTGCGGAGTATATATACAGGGGAGAGGTACTGTGCAGTGTATATATACAGGGGAGAGGTACTGTGCGGTGTATATATACAGGGGAGAGGTACTGTGCGGTGTATATACTTCAACAGCCGCCCAGCCCAGGCCCCCAGCAGCACCTGTCCTGTATATATATTATATACACTGTATCTATATAGGCTGTGCTGGGGGCCTGGGCCTGGCGGCTGCTGTAGTATATATATATATATATATATACATATATGTCAGCTCCAGCCCATGGCCGCCCCCCCAGGTCACCCAGACTGTCAGAATATACAGCGATATAGCATGGCACTCACTCAGGTGCCGGTAGCAGCTCCTCCAGTCCGGAATCTGCCTGTGCCTGATTAGTTCAGCACTGCAGAGAGAGCAGAGCAGGAGAACTCTCCGCCCACAATGTCACGCTGGCTGTGTCCTTAACCCCTATGTGCCTGGCCCTGCACTGACTGAGAAGATGCTTGTGCCAGGCAGGGAAAATTGAAAGGGTAGAAAGGGTTAAAACGGCCAGATGGATGTATGACTGCGTGAGTGGGCCCCCCTGTCTTGTCAGGGCCCCGGCACTTGCCCGGGTGCGCCGGGTGCTGACGCCGGCCCTGGATGCAGCACAGGAATCAAGGAGAAAGCCTGCTTGAGGGATACACAGGAGTCTTCTGCTTCTGGAGTTCACTCCTCCGGATTGGCCCCTTTGCGGGTCAGGACATAAATAGGAGCAGTCCGAAAGGAAAAATGTGGAATAAATTGGCTATAGTAATTCGCAAACTTTTGAAACCCCAAGGGTTAATAAGGAAAACTAGACCCCACAATTTATTGTGCAATTTCTCTCAAATGCGGTTCTACTGTTAGGCCACAAGTCAGGTCTGAAAAGGAAGGAGCGCTATTTGGCTTTTGGAGCACAAATTTTGCTAGAATAGTCGTCGAGGCTGCTAGAATAGCAGAAAAAAACCAAAAGTGACCCCATTGTAGAAATTGCACCTCTTAATGAATTCATCTACAACTGCAGTGACTATTTTGTATCATCCTCGCCAGGCTTTTTTTCTGGAGAATTACAAATATGCCAGTCTAGTACCAATATATTGTATCCCCATACAGTGTCAAGCCTCCATATACTGTAGCGCCCCCATACGTTGTACCTAGCTTGTGCTTCTGGCGACACACACCACGTAAATTGTTAATTGCTCCCCCCCCCCCACAATAATACCAAACATGTGGCTGCTTACTTTGGTTTAGACACAGTGGATCTCAGAAGGAGAGGGGCATTTGGATTTGGGAGCTCAGAATTTCCTGGATTTTATTTGAGGGGGCGGGAGCCATGTAGCTTTTCTAGAGTCTTTTTTCTACCAGTAACGTGGGAAGCCAATCTAGTTTCAGTGACAGATGATGGACCTGAGTGGGGGCTGGTTTTGTGCAGTGTGACTGGGTCACTGGTGCCGTACATGAGGAGAGATATGTGTCACAAAGGTTGCTTTCCTGCGTGATGTGAAAGCCATGTTTTCTCCAGCATATGTGCTGAGAGCAATCCAGTCGCTATATGGGCATGGCTTTTATGGTGGGTAGGTCAGAGATGAGTGGGATGCCTACCCACCATATCTCCACCTCCAGGGTGTGGCTGGAGGGAGTTAAATGTCCAGATAGATTTTTTTCTCTGTCTGTGTGTAGTGTAGTGTGGAGGAAGGAAGCCTGCCCGAGCTGTCATATATGTTATCCCAGAAGTACTGGGCAGGACTTTGTATGAACTGTTTACTTTCTTTTTAGCCAGACAGGCTGTTTTTCTGTTACCAGCTTGAGGTTTTTGGTTTATGATGCAATAAACCACCCAGAGACTTTAACCACATGTTTGCATGAGTCTACCTCAAGGAGCAGCTAAATGAGCTGACCTTCCACAAGTGGTGTTTCGGATGCGGGCAACGTTCCAGTAACACATGTAGCAGCGGTGGATATGTTCTGGGTGAAGGTGGCTACAGGGATGGAACAGCAGTCAGACAAGATAAAGGAGCTACTCAAGCTCCTGATCCTGAGCCAACAGCACCAGCACCAGGTACAGCAGTAGACTAATAAACTCCTGATGCAGCAGATTCAACAACAACAAAGGCAGATGGAACTCCTGGCAGGAGATATCTACAGCAGAGAAACCGCCCCTCCCCTACATCAAGGTGATGACTCCTACATCCGTAAAGCGGTAAGACGAGCCAATCAAAAGATGACCCCAGGGGATGATATAGAGGAGTTTTTTACTGTGTTCATGCGGGTGAAGCTTGCACCAGAGCAGTGGGAGGGATACTGGGTCCCCTATTTGACTGGTGGGCCCCAAAAAGCCTATTATGAGTTGACATTACAGGACACCCGGGAATATGCCAAGTTGAAAACGGAGATATTGGCATGCTCAGGGGTCACAATGTCTGTCAGAGCCCAAAGGGTTCATCACTGGGCATATTATGGTGATAAACCTCCCCATTCACAAATGTTTGACTTGTTGCATTTGGTCCAGAAATGGTTGCAGCCAGAGTCCTCCACTCCAGCCCAGATGGTCGATCGGGATGTCATGGAACGGTTTATTTACTCCCCACAGGCTGGTGCAGAGCTGCATTGCCCAGGGAGATCCCCAGAATGTGGATGAATGTAGAAAGTTACCAGGTGGTCGAGAGGTCCCTAAGAAAGCTGGGGTGGTGGTACATCTCTATACTGGGGTACCCGGTGGGAGCCCAAGTTCCGAAAGAAGGGTAACAGAGCCACCACTGGTGGGAGTCCGAGGTCACCAGGAGCCACTGAGGGGCTACCAAAGACTGCTGCTAAAGACTTGATCTGCTGGCGGTGTCACACTCCTGAACACATAGTGAGTGGCCTGTTGTCCTGTGTCTTCCAAGCAGATACATTGTATTCTAGGCAGGTGCTGCTCGTATTATGCCTACCCAGCCTGCAGTGTGGACTATTAGCCTGGAGAGAGACTGCAGTCATGTCCCGTGACCATAAACGGAGAACTGGTGTCAGGACTCTTGGACTTCAGGAGTTTGGTGACCCTGATAAGGGCCACACTTTCCCACCAGTTGATCCCAGGGAAACGTGGGCATCCACTGTATCCACAGGGATGCCAAAGACTACCCTGTTGTCAGACAGTTGATTAAAACGAGCCGTGGTATGGAGTTTCATGAGGCCGGGGTAGTCAGAGACTTGCTGCACCCAATGATAATCGGGCGGGACTTCAGCCTGTTCTGGGACTTGAGGGGAAAGGCAGGGGTGCTCAGTGACTCAGGTAGGAGCCAGCACAACCCTGATACATCCCCGTCGCAGTCGAAGGTGGAGGAGTTCCCCTTGTGTGTCCTAGCTGGTGATGAAGACGAACGTGTGATCAGTGAGGCCAAGGTTCTTGAGCAGGAGTTGTCTGGAAAAAATTTCGGGACTGCACAAATGTGTGATCTTACTCTAAAAGGGGCCTTTGGAAATGTGTCTGTAATTGATGGGATTGCTCAAGAGCTGGGGGCTGACACCAGGTACCCACACTTTGCAGTCAATAGCGAATTATTGTATCGAGTGATTACGCTGAGGGGAGGTGAAATAGTGGAGCAGCTGTTGGTTCCAGGGCCATACTGGCGGAGGGTTTTAGACATGGCCAATTCACATGTTTTTGGGGAACATCTGGGGGTGTAGAAAACACAGGAGAGAATATTGCAGAAGTTCTATTGGCCGGCATGTTCCTGGCAGATCCTGAATTATTGTAAGTCCTGCCCCACCTGCCAGATAGCCGCTTCCTCTTCTCACTTCCGAAATCCTCTAGCCCCGTTACCGATAATAAAGATCCCATTCAAGCAAATTGCCGTGCACCTAGTAGGTCCTTTAGTTATGTCTGCACGAGGGCACCAATATATTCTAGTGGTCATGGACTTTGCGACCCGGTACCCTAAAGCAGTACCCCTAAGGAACTCGTCAGCTAAGAGTATCGCCTGGGAACTGGTCCATATTTTTGCTAGGACAGTCCTGCCGAAGGAGATTTTCACAGACCAGGGAACTCCCCTTCATGAGCAAGGTAATGAAAGAACTGTATACTGTAGGGTCATCCAGATTGCCCAGTTGCAAACCTCACCATCCACAGACCGACGGCCTAGTAGAATGCTTCAATAAAATCTTGTAAGCCATGCTCAAAAAGGTCATTGAGAAGGATGGTCCAGACTGGGAGTACCTGCTTTCGTTTTTGCTCTTCTCCAACAGGGCACTTTCCCAGGCCTCTGCTGGCTTAACACCATTCGAGCTCCTGTATGGCTGACATCCGCGAGGGCTCCTTGACATCACCAAGGAAACGTGGGGAGCAGAGGTCACGCCATACAGTAGCATCATAAAGCATGTCACTCAGCTGCAGAAGAGAATGACAAAAGTGATGCCTATCGTGAAGGAGCATCTTCTCCAGGCACAGGCAAGGGTGTATAATTGATCAGCGGGGCTGAGGCAGTTCCAGCCTGAGGACCGCGTGCTAGTGCTTATCCTCATGGTAGAGAACAAGTACCTAGCCAAGTGGGAAGGCCCATACAAGGTGGTGGAAAAACTGGGCAAAGTTAATTACAAGGTACACCAGCCGGGGAAAAGGAAGCTGCACCAGGTCTATCATGTGAACTTGCTCAAACCCTGGCGAGACCGAGAATCGCTGGACACCACCCCTTGCCTGGGAACCAGTCTCAAAGTCACAGTGTACGATGTCAGCATTGCAGAGACTCTGACGACAGCAAAGAGGCAACAGTGTTGGGAGCTGTTGCAGCGGAACCATGACCTATTTTCAGAGTTGCCGGGGCATATGCAGGTGGTTAAGCATGACATGTTGACAGAAGTGCATGTAAGGCTGAACCTCAAGCCCTATAGAATTCCGGAAGCACGGAGAGGTGATATCAAATGAGGTGAAGGATGCTAGATCTCGGGGTGATAGAAGAGTCGAAAAGTGGATTGTCGAGTCCCACTGTCCTCCTGCCAAAGCCCGACGGTGTATGGCGGTTCTGCAACAACTACCGCAGACTGAATGAAGTCTCCAGTTTGGATGCTTACCCAATGCCTCGTGTGGACGAACTTATTGAGAGACTTGGACCCGCAAGGTATAATACAACCCTGGACCTGAAGCAAGGCTATTGGCAGATCCCCATGTCCCAGAGTGCCAAGCAGACAGCCTTCTTGATTCCTGATGGGTGTTTTCAATACACCAGGATGCCCTTCGGTCTGCAAGAGACCCAAGCCACCTTCCAGAGGGAAATGGATCAGATCCTGGCTCCGCATAAGAAGGATGCTGCAGCGTATCTCGATGACATTGTGGTCTTAGCCCGGACTGGGCTAGTCATCTGCCAAAGGTACAGTTGGTTCTGGATGCTTTAAGAAGTGCTGGGTTTACCATAAATCCGAAAAAGTGTGCCACAGGGAAGGAAGGGGCCAAGTACCTAGGCTATGTCAGCGGAAGGGGCAAAATTAAACCACAAATAAGATTGAGGCGATTCAAAAGTGGCCGCAATCGCTTTCCAAGAAGCAAGTGATGGCATTTCTTGGAATTGTGGGCTATTACAAGCGGTTCATCCCAAGTTTTGCTATAATCACTGCACCATTGACGGATCTTCTTAAAAGGTACAAAGTCGACCATAGTTAACCCCTTTATGACATCAGACGTAATATTCCGTTCATGTGATCTGGGCCAATTTGACCATGGACGGAATATTATGTCTGAGCGATCGGCCGTGCTCATGGGGGGTGCGCGGCCGATCGCCGCGGGGTGTCAGCTGATTCTGACAGCTGGCACCGGACACTAGGTGCCAGGAGCAGTCACAGACCACTCCCGGCATATAACCCTTGAAATACTGCGACAAAACAAGATTGCAGCATTCCGGGAGCCGAAGCAGGGCTGACAGCCCCTCTGCCTGTGGATCGGAGACCCCGCGGCGTAACCCCGATCGTTGCTATGGTGAGAGGATGTCGTCATGACGACATCTGGGTCACCAGAGTTAGGAAACTTGTTGATCATGCGCAGTGCATGTGTGACACCTCAGGTTCCTGGTTGTCACAGTGGCATCTTGTCCCGCCAAAAAAGAGCCACCTTCCAGCTCCATCAACGGAAAATAAAAAAGTTATAACTCTCAGAATAAAGCGATGCAAAAATAATTTTTTCTACAAAATAGTTTTTATTATATAAAAGCGCAGAAACATAAACAAAATATAACTGAGGTATCGCTGCAATCGTACTGACCCAAATAATAAAACTGCCTTATCAATTTTACCACACACACAGAACAGTATAAATGCCCCCCAAACAAAGAAATTCATGAATTGCTGGTTTTTGCTCATTCTGTCTCCCAAAAATGGGAATAGAAAGGAATAAAAAAATGTCATGTGCCCGAAAATGGTACCAATAAAAACGACAGCTCGTTCTGCAAAAAACAAGACCTAACATGACTCTGTGGGCCAAAGTATGAAAAAATTATCGCTCTCAAAATGTGGTGATACAAAAACTATATTTTGCAATAAAAAGCGTCTTTTAGCGTGTGACAGCAGCCAAACATAAAAACCCGCTGTAAGGTCTCTTTCACACATCCTGATATTTCCGGTACCGAAGATGTCTGTGTTCGTGTCTGTAACACTTGCAGCACACGTGTGGTATGCGTGTGCCACATCAGTACAAGGACGGGCGTCAGGGAAGAAGCGTTACAGGAAGTGCTGTTCCCCGGCGCCGGGTGCTGAACACAGCTCTCATCATTCTCCCCTGCTGTCCGTGATCGGTGCGAGCAGGGGAGAATAATGAGAGTTACATTTAAGTAATAAAAGAGACAGCAGGAGGCGGCTGATGGGACTATTACTGTTATTGCTAATAACAGTGACAGCAGGATCGGCGGATGGACGTATTCATCTGCTGCTTCTGAGCTGTAAATAAATATGGTAATTAAAAAAAAAAAACAGCGTGGGTTCCCCCTATTTTTGATAACCAGCCAGACAAAACTCACAGCTGGGGGCTGCAAGCGGGGTAATATTTGTGGGGTTGATGTCACCTTTCAGGTGACAGACACCCATCCATTACTAATCCTCTAGTTGAATTGTTTGTAAATAAAGACACAGCCAGAATAAAGTGCTTTATTTAAAAAAAAAATGATACAGACTCCTTTATTAATCTCAATTAAACCATACTTACAACCACGCCTAATCCAAGCAAAGCCCTCGATCTCCTGTAATAAAAATAAAAAAGCAACACTATACCATACCTGTCCATCATTGTGTCCCACGCCGTAATCCATGCCTGGGGATAATTAGTTTTCAATCTGGAAGGTGCCAAGATGCGACCGACTCGACTGAAAACCGAGCAGATCTAATTTGATGCAGGTGTTAGTTTTGGTAAAGAAAATTTACAGGGTGATTCCATTGTTTTTTTCCCTCATAATTGAGTGACTCCATAATTTGTCCCCTATGCTTGGTTAAAAAAAGTAACCATTACTGACTACCACATTTTTTGTTCTTGATTTCATTTAGTGTTTCTTAAAGCCAGAAAGTTGCCATTTGAAATGACTTTAGTTTTGTGCCATGTCTGTGATCTGCTTTTTTTCTACAAAATTAAACAACTGAATGAACATCCTCCAAGGCCGGTGATTACCGTATTTTTCGGACTACAAGACGCACTTTTTCCCCCCCAAAAAAGGGGGGAAAATGGGGGGTGCGTCTAATAGTCGCAATGCAGGCTTACCGTGGCGGCAGAGGTGCGGTGGCAGAGGTGCGGCGGCAGAGGTGTGGCGGCAGAGGTGCGGGGATGAGGAGGCGCAGTGAGCGGGGTCCCTTTCCCCGGTGAGGTGATGCAGCAGCCCGGTAAGCAGCAGAGCCGGGTGAATCCTGTTGTTATCGGTGGTGGCGGCCATCTTCCTGAGGCCGCGCGTGCGCAGATGGAGCGCCCTGCTTCCCGGTGCTTCAGGAAAATGGCCGCGGGAGGCCGCGTGTGCGCAGATGGAGATTGCGGTGGCCATTTTCCCGAAGCCGAGTTTGCAGATTTAGATCTTGGCTTCAGGGAAATGGCCGCCGCGATCTCCATCTGCGCACGCGCGGCCTCCCGCGGCCATTTTCCTGAAGCCCCGGGAAGCAGAGCGCTTCATCTGCGCATGCGCGGCCTCAGGAGGATGGCTGCCACCACCGATAACAACAGGATTCACCCGGCTCTGCTGCTTACCGGGCTGCTGCATCACCTCACCGGGGAAAGGGACCCCTCTCACGCCATACCTCTCACTGCGCCTCCTCATCCCAGCACCTCTGCCGGTAACCACTGCTGCAACCCTCCCATGGACACCAGGCCGTGGCGTCGCCCACCTAAGCAGGAAGGGACCCTGCTCAGGTACACGCCGTACCGCATCACCCCACCTCTGCCGACACCATGCCTCCTGTGACCCTGCTCTGCCACCGCCAGCCCTCAGGTAAGATACTGTAAATTCGGACAATAAGACGGACCCCCATCTTATAAAAAATCTTTTTTTCTGCAATTTTCACCCCAAATTTGGGTGCGCCTCATGGTCCGGTGCGTCTTAGGGCGGCCTCACACTCAGCGTATAAAAATACGGTCCGTTTTTTACGGCCGTAATACACCTCAAGCTTCGAAATACGGTGATCCATAAGAACTCCGTAGGCAAGGTGTGGTCGCGTATTTTGCGCAGGTAATGTTGCGTATGTAATCCGTATGCCCACCGTAATGCGTATTTTTCACGCAACCTGACAAAATGGACATTTAACGGTTTTGGAGGCTGAACTTGATTGCAATTACCGTCCTCAACCCTATTTAAGGCCCCTACAACAGGTGGCTCCCTCCCATATGGTCATTTTGTGGTTTGACATCTGTTGTAGTGTTGTGGTAACATTTGTACCATGTCTGACCACCTGCAGTTCACCCCAACGCAGCGGGTTTTGTTTAACTGGGTCTTGTCGCGTCGGATTGGCCAGCCATACCCTGTGATTGTGGATCCGCGAAGGAGGAGCAGAAGAATGTGGGTGCATCCTCTTTTGACCCAACGCCTCACTAAAGGCCATTTTCATCGGCTATATACAGCTCTGCGGGAACATCCAGAAAAGTTCTATCTCTACTGTCGCATGACAATCCAAACATTTGACAGATTGTTGGAGATATTACGCCCAGGAATCACATTTCAGGACACAAGAATGCGCAAAGCCATCTCCGCCGAGGAACGTCTTCTCCTTACATTACGGTATGTATTCTACATCCTCACATACTGTATGTTGATGTTCTTTTTTTTTTTCTGGGTTTTTTTCCTTTTTTTTTAACCAGAATATGTGTACATTAGGTCACAAGCAGATGTGACAAAGTTACGAAAATATTATGGTTAAGCACCCTTTGGAAATTTGTCTTTTTCCAGCGTTCTTTTTTTTTTTTTTTAAAAAAAGCAAATATGATTGTGCTTATTCATGTTTTGTGTGCACTCGTGAAACCTACATAATTTTGTTTTGGGTTTCTCTTTCAGATTCCTGGCCACTGGATTGTCCTTTGCGGGACTCCACCTGGAGTTTTTGATTGGCCAATCAACAATTTCTGGCATTGTGCGTTTAACCTGTCGGCAAATATGGGATAGACTCAAGGACCTTGTGATGCCTGAGCCAAAACAGGCTGATTGGCTCAAAATAGCCCGTGGGTTTCAGGTCAATTGTGACTTTCCAAACTGCATTGGAGCGGTGGATGGGAAACATATCAGGGTACGTAAGCCGCCGAACTCTGGCTCCCAATTCTACAACTATAAGCAGTTTTCCTCTGTAGTTCTGTTAGCTGTAGTTGACAGTAACTACAGGTTTATAATTGTAGACATTGGGGCCTATGGCCGAACTGGAGACTCTAGAGTCTTCAATTCGTCTATAATGGGTCGGCGGCTACGTGACAACCAGTTACATCTCCCACCACCACAACTCCCAGGCTCCACTGCAGAAGCAATGCCTTTTTTTTTGGTTGGTGATGAGGCGTTCCAACTGACCAGACACGTCATGAGGCCTTATCCCCGGTGCAACCTGGACCACCGTCGGAGGATCTTTAATTTGCGCCTTTCTAGGGCGCGGAGACTGGTGGAGTGCGCCTTTGGTATTCTGGTGGCCAAATGGCGTGTCCTCCAGACTGCCATACAGCTCAGTGAGGCTACAGTTAATGAAGTTATCAAAGCCTCAGTAATTTTGCACAACTATACCCGCATACATGATTGCTTCTCAGATGGTAATGATGAACACATGTTGCGTAGTGTAATTAGGCCAACACCACATGGCCCTCCTCCGCGCCGTCCCCTTTCTGGCATCAAAGTTAGGGATGTTTTGACAAATTATTTTGTTTCTCCTCAGGGTTCTACTCCCTGGCAAGATTATGCTGTTTCTCAATTGTGATCTCCTTATTTTCTAGATTGCTTGGCAAAATATACTATTTTCTGCCCCTGAAACAGTACTGTGTGTGTTGTGTTTCCTTACTGACCATATGTTTATGTTTCTAGAATATGTGTGTGATGCAATAATGATTTGGCCACAAACATCAATTGGCTTTTTTCATCAAATTTTAGTTAAATACCAAGCCTTTTTTTGTTTCCTTGATAACATATTTTTTTCATATGTTAGATTTCCTTTTTTTTTGGTATTTATAAACAAGAAAACACAACAAAGTGGAAATGGTGCCCCAAAAAAAAACAAACATGGTAGGCAGCTCACAAAAATAAAGATTATGAAGAAAACACAAAAAAACATTACAGATCCCTGTAAGTTGGCGGGGGAGATGGTGGCAGCTCGGGGTCCTGGTCAGGGGGCCTTTGTTGGGCCAATGGGACTTCATCCTGTGAGGATAAGTGGCTTGTGGCCCAGAATACTGGCCTTGTCCATATTGGCCAGTTGGGTGGTGTCCATAAGCCAATTGTCTCTGTGCCTCATGCTGACGGACATATTGGCTTGCATCATACCCAACCCCAAAATGGCCATGTTGTCCAAACCCAGGTTGGGACCAGCCTACATCACTGGGTCTGGAAAAGTGGCCATATTGGGATTGGGGGTTGTAGGCTGCCATTTGGTAGACTGATGGCCTTTGTATATTTGGTGGTGGGAGGGGTTGAGGTGTAGGCATACGTGGAGGAGGTGCAGCAAATCCTGATTGATCCTGCTCCTGTTGAGGGAATTGAAGGCACAAGAGGTTGGTTTGGGAAAGCTGCCTTCGCTCAAGATATTCAAACACCTCATAGGGGTTATTTGGAGCTGTGCTTAAATCAATCAGGATTTGCATACACCCTCTCACACGTAGCCTCACCTCACGGGGAAGGGGTCTAAGGTAACGGGCAAGGCTGCGGGCAAAGGCCTCCTCTCCATCATGGCCAAATAATTGAGGACCCCAGCGTCAACATCATTTCTTGTGGCTTGCAGCTCTCTCCTTCGGCGGGCTCTGCGTAAAGGCCCAGCTGCCTGTGGGGATGACACCAGTGGGCGTGGAGGACTGCTGCTCTGGGCATGTTCCTCATGCCTTTCAGCATCATGTGCTGCTGATGGTGGTGGTGCTGCATCTTCCTCACTTGCTGCTGCCTGCAGTGATGATGATGCTGATGGGTCCTCAAGGATGGATGCGGAAGATTGAAAAGATGGGCCTGCCACCTCTTCATCCACACTTACAGGATCGATCACAGCCTCCGATTCCGACCCGGTCTCCCTCTCTGTGAGGTTAGACTGTGTTCTGTTAATAAAAGGCAAAAAATAAAATAAAATTTTTTAGGGCCATTGTTTAATTACACATCTGTGAGATATATTCACAAAAAATACATACACACAACCTCAGATCAGCACAACATCTCCTTCTCTACTCCACTCTTATCTCAGATTCACACAAGAATATACAAGATTTTTCTTGGGGATCACCCCAAATGTTAACAACACTATCACAACACATCATAATGTCGCATACCATTTCAAGCTACCACAAAACCATGAAGACCCACCTCTTCAAACAATCACAGAACATCCAGTACCAACCCATCGAACAAACCACTGCATGAACATCTCTAATCTCGCCTACTACATTCTCACCCATCCCTTGTAGTAGGTAGTGATGCTTGGCGGCCAGGGTCCCCTCTCCTCCAGGACCCTTTTTGAATTTATGCTTGTTTACATTATTGTTTGCACTATATTTACACATCCTTACATGTAATTCGCAATGTAATAACCCTAACAAAAAATAATTACTAAGATTGCTTATCACTAAAAATGTGTTGAGAGGTTATTACTTACTGCCTAAGATTCATACTGACATCCAAAAATGAAAGACGGTCATAGTATATATATTTCCGCTTCTTGAGTGGGGCTGATGACCCACTTCTTGACCGCTGCTGTCTTTCACGCCGGTATTGGTCCCGGATGCTGCGCCATCGTGTCATGACATCATCCACTGCAATTACATGGTCACAAATATTGTTCAATATCATTCTGAACATAGCTTATTCCAGTTGGCAGTGATATATTATTCTTAGTTTAAATATTTTTGGCTCCTGCACCATTATTTCCAGGGGGCTGCAGATGTTAAAGGGGTTACATGCAGTGGTCTATATATCGGTCACAGTTGGAAACTTTACAGTCACAGACTGGTACAGAGGGGAGAGAACCCTGTTCTTGCAAACATACATTAGGTCATATTTTGAATGTGAAATAAAAATGTCTTCTGCAATAATTAGCCTAATGTGACAATTTATGACAAATAAAGACAAGGGTCAACACCCCTCTGGACGAGGTATGAGTCCAAAGAAATATTTAGCAGCGCAACATCAAGATTACCTATGTACATAAACACTTTGGCATGTTAATCAGCTTTTGGAATTGGCAAAAATGGACCTAAATGACATAGAAATATGAAAATGATTGGTCAAGTAATCATGTAGGGAAAGCATCTTGTAAAGTAAAATCTTGGGAATACATGAGTGTACTTACATAGACGTGTCTGCTCCGCACGTGGCCGTTGGGCATAATCAGGGAATAGAAGACCACAGATGGCCCTCCAAGCTGCCTCTTTCCTGGCCCGGTTTGAGTAGTTGGGATCCCACTGGTCCCATATTTCTGGCCTTTCTTGGACCAGGATGAGGAGCATGTCAACATTAATTATCCTGGCCATGATGCATTCCACTCTGTGGAGGCAACCACCAGACTTCCGGGATGTCTGTGTGGCTTTTTCAGCGAATTGAAAAAGACAGCAAGACAAAAAGATCATACCCATATATAAAGGAACACCTCCAAACAATGATAAATAATGAAAATATATATTTATTATTGGCAAAAGACCTCAAAAAATGTATATGTGTACATGCAAGGAACGATAACACAAAACATTTAAAAACGTTTAAAATTGCATACAATGCAATAACATGCCTATGCTGGAATAATAGTCAAATCCTATGATAGGGAAAATGACATCCCACAAAAGGCATGCTTCTCCCCATAAGACAATCCACAAAATCTAACCACACAGTCAAAATATAGAAATAATGACCACTGAACAAAGTGGTATCAATGTTGCAATACCATGACTACCAACATGAGGTGCATAATTCCTATATAGAATGACCGCAACAATATACAAATCATGGTCAGGGAGATACAGTACAAAGGGGCCCTAAAGGAACCACGTGCCTGTAGATAGAGTCAGAAATATGACTCAAGAGATAGCTATTATGTGGTAAACACACGTGGCCTGAAAGGGAAAGGGAGAGGAAGGACTGCAAGGAATGTATGAAAGCCCAATGTAATAAACCTCAATCCCATGAAACACCCCTATCATACCAAAAATTCAAGCCCATGACCATGAATGAAAATCCGTGTGGAAAGGATAAAGATCCATGTAGAGAGGGGAGTCGCCATGGTGTGATATTTCTGTGGGTCAGGGGCCCCCATACCCCCCTTTGTTCTAGGGAGTGAAAGTAAATTGTAGCTAAGTCTGGATTTTAAGCCCCTCCAAATGTATCTCCCAATTATAGAATGCACCTTTTGAAAGAATGTGTCAGGGATCTTTATAGGTAGCATTCTTGATATGTAACTGAACTTAGGGAATATGAAGCCTTTTAAAAGATTTGTGCGGCCTATCCAGGAAACAAAAGGGGCCCTCCACGTTTTAATCAGATCTAGTGTAGAATTAAGCAATGGTAAGTAGTTGAGTGAAAATAGTGAGTGCCAATGTGGGCTTCGTTTGATTAATAAATATTTAATAAAGTTTAAGTTCCACTTAATTGGGAATTTAACTTTAATAAAGTAAAGTCGCATGCTGAACATTTATACTCATCGCCTCTGACTTCTTTAGATTCATTTTAAAGTTTAATAAATCTCCAAATGTTTCAAACATTTCCAACACTACTGGAATCTTCCTGTAAGGGTATGTTTCCACGGTCAGTTTTGCTTCAGGCTTTGGTCAGGATTTTATGCAGGTAAAATCCTGACCAAAACTGCACCTGAGGTCACTGGCAGGTCACCTGCGGTGTACCTGCGTGTTTTGCTCATAGTAGCAACATGCTGCGTTTCGAAAAAACGCACCACGCATGCGTTTTCGCAGCAAAAACGCATGCGTTTTTTAACGCATAGTGGAGTCTGGATTTCATAAAATCCCATCCACTATGCTGTAACATCTGGACGCTGCGTTTTTGACGCTGCAGAAAAACGCAGCGTCAAAAACGCAGCGTTTCCTGAACGTGGAAACATACCCTTAGGGTTAGTCAACAGTAATAATAGGTCATCTGCGAAAGCTGCTATAACATGGGACATTCCCATTATCCAAACCCCTTCTATGTCTAGGTGCTGTTTGATGTTTTGAATCAGTTTCAATAGTCAGGATAAAGAGAGCCATCGAGAGGGGGCATCCTTGTCAGGTGCCGTTTCTAATTCCAAAGGGTGAGGATAAATCTCTGTTTACTCTTACTTTCGCAGTTGGGGACGTATACAATTTAAATATGGCATTTAGTAGTATTGAGGGGAAGCCGAATCGTGTAAGGGTCTCTTGCATAAAAGTCCAGTCTACCCTGTCGAAACGCCTTCTCCGCATCTGTTCCCATCAGCACTAGGGGCCTATGATGGGTGTGCGCATGCTGCATCAGGTATAATACTCTTAAGGAATTATGTTTTCCTTCTCTGCGTCCAACAAAACCCACTTGTTCTGGTGAGATTAGCGTGTCTAGTACTAAGCTTACTGTTTTGGCAATAATTTTCACATATAATTTGAGGTCATTATTCAATAAAGAGATGGGTCTATAATTGCTGCATATCTCAGGGTCACTACCTTCTTTATGGTTACCTCTAAAAAACCCATCCGAGAAATTGCTACAATATTAGGAGTGGCAAAATCTACACTTTGGTACATCCTGAGAAAGAGAGAAAGCACTGGTGAACTCATCATGGCAAAAAGACCTGGGCGCCCACGGAAGACAACAGTGGTGGATGATCGCAGAATAATCTCCATGGTGAAGAGAAACCCCTTCACAACAGCCAACCAAGTGACCAACACTCTCCAGGAGGTCGGCGTATCAATATCCAAATCTACCATAAAGAGAAGACTGCATGAAAGTAACTACAGAGGGTTCACTGCACGGTGCAAGCCACTCATAAGCATCAAGAATAAAAAGGCGAGACTGGACTTTGCTAAAAAACATCTAAAAAACCAGCACAGTTCTGGAAGAACATTCTTTGGACAGATGAAACCAAGATCAACCTCTACCAGAATGATGGAAAGAGAAAAGTATGGCGAAGGCGTGGTACAGCTCATGATCCAAAGCATACCACATCATCTGTAAAACACGGCGGAGGCAGTGTGATGGCTTGGGCATGCATGGCTGCCAGTGGCACTGGGTCACTAGTGTTTATTGATGATGTGACACAGGACAGAAGCAGCCGAATGAATTCTGAGGTATTCAGAGCCATACTGTGTGCTCAGATCCAGCCAAATGCAGCAAAACTGATTGGTCGTCGTTTCATACTACAGATGGACAATGACCCAAAACATAAAGCCAAAGCAACCCAGGAGTTTATTAAAGCAAAGAAGTGGAATATTCTTGAATGGCCAAGTCAGTCACCTGATCTCAACCCAATTGAGCATGCATTTCACTTGTTAAAGACTAAACTTCAGACAGAAAGGCCCACAAACAAACAGCAACCGAAAACCACTGCAGTGAAGGCCTGGCAGAGCATCAAAAAGGAGGAAACACAGCGTCTGGTGATGTCCATGAGTTCAAGACTTCAGGCAGTCATTGCCAACAAAGGGTTTTCAACCAAGTACTAGAAATGAACATTTCATTTACAATTATTTAATCTGTCCAATTACTTTTGGTCCCTTTAAAAACAGGGTGGCACATGTTAAGGAGCTGAAACTCCTAAACCCTTCATCCAATTTTAATGTGGATACCCTCAAATGAAAGCTGAAAGTCTGAACTTCAACTGCATCTGAATTGTTATGTTTAAAATTCATTGTGGTAATGTCTATAACCATAATTAGAAAAATGTTGTCTTTGTCCAAATATATATGGACCTAACTGTATGTCCTCTCCCGAATTCCCTGTTTGGTGTCCGAAGGTGGCAAGGTCCCCGGGTTTTGGCGGGGCTGGGTGGGAATATGTGACAGGGTCACTGGTGTCGTACATGAGAGGAGTTATGTGTCATAAAGGTTGTTTCCTGTGTGATGTGAAAGCCATAAGTGTTTTCTCCAGCATGATATGTGCTGAGAGCAATCCAGTCGCTATATGGGCATGGATTTTATGGTGCGTAGGTCAGAGATGAGCGGGAAGCCTATCCACCATATCTCTACCTCCAGGGTGTAGCTGGAGGGAGTTAAATGTCCAGATAGGTTTTTTTTCTCTATGTGTAGTGTGGAGGAAGGAAGCCTCCCGACTGCTAGCTCCTGTGAGAGTTGTCATATGTGTTGTCACAGAAGTACTGGGCAGGAGGTTGTATGTACTATTTACTTTCTTTTGAGCCAGACAGGCTGTTTTTCTGTTACCAGCTTGGGTTTTTTGGTTTATGATACAATAAAACACCCTCGGTGTTGCGGAAAGCACCGGACTCCAGCAGCGCATGCGCCGCTACATGGCCAGATCGTTCTCCTTACTTTCCCGATTGGTCAGCCTGTGTATTTAAACTCCACAGGACCTGACGCTGAAACTCCCCTGGAAGAAGGCACACAAGCCGAAACGGCCGTAGGGGCAGTGGCACCACTTGTCTAAAGGTAAATACACCAGTTTACATGGCTTTATTTCCCTCCCCGTTTTCTATATGCTGACCACTGGATATTTCTTACCAGTTAAATTTGTGCACTCTGTTTGCTCAGCATTGACATAATCCAGGTACATTAGTACTTACTCTGGTAGGGTGCTAGTATAACCATTATGCTAAATTGCTTTTGATGTGTGGTTCCACCCAGTAGTTGTCTCCATTATCGAATCCCGTTGTTTGTACTATGGTATTTTGCAATATAGTCTCAATAAAATGTATGTTTTCATTATTTGGATTCCTTTAGTGCATTTTTAGGTTGTATGTACTTTTGCACTGGGAATAGGTCGTAATTCCGCGTATGGGCACAAGTGATATGATTATCACTGTGCATTGTTATCTATATCTGCTTATATGTGCACACGTTGGAGATTTGACTGTGGAATTTTTTGTGCAGATTCTGCATTTCTTTGCAGAAAACGCTGGTCAGAATCGGCACCTTTTTTTGGTATGTGCACACGTTGCAGATTTTTGTGCGGATTTCTTCCTTTTTTTACCCCTGCAGATTTCTATAATGGAATGGGTGTAGAAACGCAGCAGATCTGCACAAAGAAGTGACATGGTCCTTTTTTGAATCTGCTGCGTTTTCAGTGCAGAATTTTCCGCACTATTAGCACAGCATTTTTTTTGCCATTGATTTACATTGTACTGTAAATCACTTGCGGATCTGCAGCGTTTCCGCGCGGAAAAAAAAGCTGCAGTTCTGCAGGAAATCTGCAACGTGTGCACATACCTTAAATCTCCGAGTGATGTGATTCAGATAAAACCCCCAAGGGATCCATTCGCTATAATGAGGCAGCAGAGTCACTCTGGACTCCATCTGACCTCTGTTCAGTGTTGTCCTTCTTTTCAGTGGTGCACAAAACTTTGGTTGACGACTAGTGTTGAGCGATACCGTCCGATACTTGAAAGTATCGGTATCGGATAGTATCGGCCGATACCCGAAAAATATCGGATATCGCTGATACCCGATACCAATGCATTTCAATGGGACGCAAAGTATCGGAATGGTTCCCAGGGTCTGAAGGAGAGGAAACTCTCCTTCAGGCCCTGGGATCCATATTCATGTGTAAAATAAAGAATTAAAATAAAAAATATGGATATACTCACCTCTCCGGTGGCCCCTGGATCTTACCGCTGTAACCGGGAGCCTTTGTTCCTAAGAATGAGCGCGTGAAGGGCCTTCGGCTTCTGATTGGTCGCGTGACCGCTCATGTGACCGCTCACGCGACCAATCAGAAGCCGCGACATCAGCCGCGACGTCATCGAAGGTCCTTCACGGGCTCATTCTTAGGAACGGAGGCTCCCGGTTACAGCGGTAAGTTCCAGGGGCCGCCGGAGAGGTGAGTATATCCATATATATCCATATACTCACCTCTCCGGCGGCCCCTGGAACTTACCGCTGTAACCGGGAGCCTCCGATCCTAAGAATGAGCCCGTGAAGGACCTTCGATGACGTCGCGGCTTCTGATTAGTCGCGTGAGCGGTCACATGAGCGGTCACGCGACCAATCAGAAGCCGCGACGTCATCGAAGGCCCTTCATGCGCTCATTCTTAGGAACAAAGGCTCCCGGGTACAGCGGTAAGATCCAGGGGCCACCGGAGAGGTGAGTATATCCATATTTTTTATTTTAATTCTTTATTTTACACATGAATATGGTTCCGATACCGATTCCCGATACCACAAAAGTATCGGAACTCTGTATCGGAATTCCGATACCGCAAGTATCGGCCGATACCCGATACTTGCGGTATCGGAATGCTCAACACTATTGACGACACTTTTTTGGACTCCAAAAATACGGACACAGCCGGACCGGATCATAAGCCAGACAGCATCCACAGTGCCTCCATCTGCCTCATTATAGGGAATCTTCTGCTGGGTGTACCATCTGAATCATGTATTTTGGAGATTAAGGGTATGTGTCCACGTTCAGGAAACGCTACGTGTTTGACGCTGCGTTGAGCCGCAGCGTCAAGCACGCAGCGTCCAGATGTTACAGCATAGTGGAGGGGATTTCATGAAATCCCGTCTCCACTATGCATTAAAAGACGCATGCGGCATACCCGCGAAAACGGACATGCGGCGCGTCTTTTAAGAACGCAGCATGTCCTTACATTGAGCAAAACACGCAAGAACAAAGCAGGTGACCTGCCAGTGACCTCAGGTGCAGATTTGGTCAGTATTTTACCTGCATAAAATCCTGACCAAATCCTGATGCAATCCTGCACGTGGACACATACCCTTACACGGAAACCCTAGTATAAGCGCTCATTGCAGAGATCAGGATAAATGTGAGCCGAGCCTTACTGTGACCTTTGGGAGGCAGAATGAACAAATCAATGGATGAAGAATTGGCTTTATTTTTTACGACGTTCCTCATGCGGCATAAGTGATTAGACAACTTTATTCTTTGGGTTGGTGAGATTACAGCAATACCAGATTTACCAAAATACCAGATATCAAGTTTTTGTATCGCTACATTTTGAGAGCTATAATTTGTACACATTTCTGCCGACAGAGTCATGTGACGGCTTCTTTTTTGCGCGATGAGTTGATGTTTTTGATCCCTTTTTATTCCAATTTTTGGGAGGCAGAATGAACAAAACCCAGCAATTCAGGAATTGTTGTTTGTAGTTACTTTTGTGTCATTCCATGTTTTAAAATGTATTCTTCGGGTCAGTACAACTACAGCGATATTACATTTATAGAGTTTTTTTTATGTTTTAGCACTTTTACGCAATAAAAACTATTTTATTGAAATAATTATTCTTCCATCACTTTATTCTGAGAGCTATAACTTTATTTTTCTGCTAACTGAGCTGTATGGCCTCTTGCTTTTTGTGGGACAAGCTGACATTTTCAGCGATACCATTTTAATTTTCATTCGTCTTTTTGATCGCGGTTTACTCCACTTTTGTTCGGCGGTATGATAAAAAAGCATCATTTTTTGCCTCGTTTTTCTTTACAGTGTTCACTGAAGGGGTTAACTGGTGGGACAGTTCATTAGGTCGGGTCATTCCTAACGAGTGATACCAAATATGTGTACTTTTTTTTCATAAAAATATTTATTTATGGGTATATTTTTTATTATTATTTTGTGATTTTTAAAAAAATATTTTTATAATTTTTTAAACTTTTTTTTTATACACGTTCCTCTATGGGACTTTCAGTTTCTTAAGTCTGATCGCCATTCTAATGCTTGGCAATGCATTGGAACTGTCAGCTGCACATGATCTAACTAACTTGCCAGTGCCTGGTGACCCAGATGGCGTCTGACAACGGGTCACCATGGCAATGATCAGGATCCGCGATGATGTTGCCATGAAGTGTCCATAAGTCCAAGGTTGTGAGTACCAGAAGAAATGTGCGGCGGATTCGCATGAGCAGCGATGACGAAAGCTTCTGCGTCATCACGCCCCATTGGTATAACATGGAGAGAGGGCCGACTAGTCCGGGGCAAGTCACAGCCCTCATTAGCAGAGGACACGGGGGCAATATACTTTTTTTGCGACAATTTTGGGATAAAAGAACCCAACTTTATTAAACACGTACTGTACAGAGCACAGACGTGATCTGCAGCCAAAACCCCTGAAAAAGAGCTGCAGGCGGGAAAGCACTCACTGCCACGGGAGCAGGAAAAACCGCAGCAATAGCGCTGGGTGTGAACATAGCCTTCCAGGGCTCGCACCCATTCCAATGCATAGAGGAAACCGCAGAAAACACATGTGACCGCTGCTGCCAATCACTGAGCTCAGCAATCATTCTGACACAGACAGCACACAGGTCAGGCAGCATTCTCTCCATTTTATCAAGCAGGCCTGTGGAGGGAAAACACATGATCCTGGAAAACTTCTTTACGTTTTGGGTTCAAGCAGTTTTAGAAAAAGTTGCCTGTGTGAGCGGGACTGCCAGCTCTGCCCTCCGCGTCCTACTGCCGGTCTCCCGGTCCTGCCTGTCACTACGCCTCACGCTGGTCACTGTCGGCAACTCCTCCCGTAGGAAACCACGCCCACAAAGAAGCCCCGCCCACCGCGTGCAGCCGCTGCCGGAACCTTCTGACTCGCTGCAGCGTGCATGAAATGTGTCGCCGCTTTAGCCACGCCCACCCGCACAGCTCACACCCGGCTACCTGCTGCCTGCAGCTCCGCCCACAAGAGCCACCACCTATAGGACAAGACGTCCTTGGCCCGTGGCAGCTGCCGGTGCGCAGACATTGGACGGAGCACGAGTGGTTCCCTTTCCTGTTGTCAGTGCTCGCCACTCCCTGTTCTCTCCTCAGACAGGCCGGTTACGGCACCGCCCAGCAGTCTGTATCCACGGCGCACGCCTTCTTCACGTCCCCTCCCCGCCGTGCTGTAGGTGCTGCCGGGTGAAGCATGGCGGCGGTGGCGGCGAGAAGAGTGTGCGAGACAGAGCATTGCACCAGCGAGGCCAAGCTGCAGTGTCCGACCTGCCTGAAGCTGGGCATCCACGGCTCGTACTTCTGCTCGCAGGTACTGGTCATACACCGGGGCCTGCGCCATGCTGTGCCCTGCGGGGTCTGTGTGTAGTATGTGGTCTGTGTAGTGAGGGCTCTGCTGGTGACTGTGTGTACCAAGTGTGTCTGTGTGTAGCCAGTGTCTGTGTGGCCAGTGTCTGTGTGTGTGTGTGGCCAGTGTCTGTGTGTGTGTGTGTGTGTGGCCAGTGTGTGTGTGTGGCCAGTGTCTGTGTGTGTGTGTGTGGCCAGTGTCTGTGTGTGTGTGTGTGGCCAGTGTCTGTGTGTGTGTGTGGCCACAGTGTCTGTGTGTGTGTGTGGCCACAGTGTCTGTGTGTGTGTGTGGCCGGTGTCTGTGTGTGTGTGTGTGTGTGTGTGTGGCCACAGTGTCTGTGTGTGTGTGGCCACAGTGTCTGTGTGTGTGTGTGGCCACAGTGTCTGTG
Organism: Ranitomeya variabilis; assembly: GCF_051348905.1. Lineage (NCBI taxonomy): Eukaryota > Metazoa > Chordata > Amphibia > Anura > Dendrobatidae > Ranitomeya > Ranitomeya variabilis. The sequence goes on from NC_135232.1 coordinate 872,290,289, forward strand.
TGTGTGTGTGGCCACAGTGTCTGTGTGTGTGTGTGGCCACAGTGTCTGTGTGTGTGTGTGGCCACAGTGTCTGTGTGTGTGTGTGGCCACAGTGTCTGTGTGTGTGTGTGGCCACAGTGTCTGTGTGTGTGTGTGGCCACAGTGTCTGTGTGTGTGTGTGGCCACAGTGTCTGTGTGTGTGTGTGGCCACAGTGTCTGTGTGTGTGTGTGGCCACAGTGTCTGTGTGTGTGTGTGGCCACAGTGTCTGTGTGGCCACAGTGTCTGTGTGGCCACAGTGTCTGTGTGGCCAGTGTCTGTGTGTGTGTGTGGGGCCAGTGTGTGTGTGTGTGTGTGTGGCCAGTGTCTGTCTGTGTGTGTGTGTGTGTGTGTGGCCAGTGTCTGTCTGTGTGTGTGTGTGTGTGTGTGTGTGTGTGTGTGTGTGTGGCCAGTGTCTGTCTGTGTGTGTGTGTGTGTGTGTGTGGCCAGTGTCTGTGTGTGTGTGTGTGTGGCCAGTGTCTGTGTCTGTGTGTGTGTGTGTGGCCAGTGTCTGTGTGTGTGTGTGGCCAGTGTCTGTGTGTGTGTGTGGCCAGTGTCTGTGTGTGTCTGTGTGTGTGTCTGTGTCTGTGTGTGTCTGTGTCTGTGTGTGTCTGTGTCTGTGTGTGTGTGTGTCTGTGTGTGTGGCCAGTGTGTGTGTGGCCAGTGTGTGTGTGGCCAGTGTGTGTGTGGCCAGTGTGTGTGTGGCCAGTGTGTGTGTGGCCAGTGTCTGTGTGTGTGTGGGGCCAGTGTCTGTGTGTGTGTGGGGCCAGTGTCTGTGTGTCTGTGTGTGTGTGTGTGTGGCCAGTGTCTGTGTGGCCAGTGTCTGTGTGGCCAGTGTCTGTGTGGCCAGTGTCTGTGTGGCCAGTGTCTGTGTGTGGGGCCAGTGTGTGTGTGTCTGTGTGTGTGTGTGTGTGTGTGTGTGGGGCCAGTGTCTGTGTGTGTGTGTGTGTGTGTGTGTGTGGGGCCAGTGTGTGTGTGTGTGTGTGTGGGGCCAGTGTCTGTGTCTGTGTGTGTGTGGCCAGTGTCTGTGTGTGTGTGTGTGGGGCCAGTGTCTGTGTGTCTGTGTGTGTGTGTGTGTGGGGCCAGTGTCTGTGTGTGTGTGTGTGTGGCCAGTGTCTGTGTGTGTGTGTGTGTGTGTGTGTGTGGCCAGTGTCTGTGTGTGTGTGTGTGTGTGGCCAGTGTCTGTGTGTGTGTGTGTGTGTGGCGAGTGTCTGTGTGTGTGTAGCGAGTGTGTGTGTGTGGCCAGTGGCTTTGTGTGGGCAGTTCCAGTACAGTGAGTGCTGTGCCCTGCGTGTGTCTTTGTATAGCCAGTGCCCGTGTAGTGTGTGCTGTGCCACCCTGCTGTCCTTCATCTGTCTGTGTAGCCGGTGCCCATGTACTGAGCACTGTGCCCTGCGTGTCTTTGTACAACCAGTGCCGGTATAGTGAGCGCTGTGCCCTGCATGTGTCTGTGTATGTTCAGTAAACAATGATTTATCTGGCATCTATCTAATGTCTATGACAAGGAGAGCTTACAGGGGGTTGCCCTGTCAAAAATCTGTAAAGGTACCTTCACACATAACGATTTCGTTAACGATATCGTTGCAACGTCACGCTTTTTTGTGACGTAGCAACGATCCCGCTAACGATCTCGTTATGTGTGACAGCGACCAACGATCAGGCCCCTGCTGGGAGATCGTTAGTCGATGGGAATGATCAGGACCGTTTTTTTGGTCGCTGATCACCCGCTGTCATCGCTGGATCGGCGTGTGTGACGCCGATCCAGCGATGTGTTCACTTGTAACCAGGGTAAACATCGGGTTACTAAGTGCAGGGCCGCGCTTAGTAACCCGATATTTACCCTGGTTACCATTGTAAAAGTTAAAAAAAAAAAAACACTACATACTCACATTCCGATGTCTGTCACGTCCCCCGCCGTCAGCTTCCCGCACTGACTGTCAGACGGCGTGTAACGTGACAGACATCAGAATGTGATTATGTAGTGTTTTTTTTTTTTTTTTAACTTTTACAATGGTAACCATGGTAAATATCGGGTTACTAAGCGCGGCCCTGCACTTAGTAACCCGATGTTTACCCGGGTGCTGCAGGGGGACTTCGGCATCGTTGAAGACAGTTTCAACGATGTCGAAGTCGTTCCCCTGATCGTTGGTCGCTGGAGAGGGCTGTCTGTGTGACAGCTGCCCAGCGACCACACAACGACTTACCAACGTTCACGGCCAGGTCATATCGCTGGTCGTGATTGTTGGTAAGTCGTTTAGTGTAACGGTACCTTAAGTCTGCAATCACTCTGTGTGACTGCATACTTATCAATAGATATTGAGCGAACAACGTTGGCTCGCTAATGGCGCTTACCAAATAGCTGCAGCAGGAACCCGGATACCTGGAGCGCTCCCGATAATCAGGTGTCCGGCACTGCAGCTGCATGTGTCGCGGATTTGAGACAGTAATAACACCCAGGCTCTCCATGCATGTGTTGTGACTGTCAGTCGCGATACATGCTGTTGCTGCACTGGACACCTGATTATCGGAGCGCTCCAGGTATCCGGCTGCAGCTTCTTCGGTAAGCGCTATAGCTTGCCGAATAAGGAGGGAGCTGACGATGTTCGCTCATCTCTACTTATGAATCCCCCCCCCCCCCCCAGCGCACACCACATCCCGTCTAGTGGGCACAGCCTCCCTCCATACACTTGTATTGAGCAAGGCCGTTCCCTATCTAGTGACATGTCCATCCGGTGTGTGCGGCTAACTAGAAGGCTCGGCCCCGCCCCATACAAGTGTATGGCAGTGAGGCTTTGCCCACTGGCCTTGAGTGTGTATATTTTTGGCATACAGGATATTTGCTTACGGCATCAATAACAAGATTTTAATGCAGAAATAAGGCTTTGAAGCCTTATGGTGACAGGTTTCCTTCAATCTGTGCCACATCTACATCAGTGTGATACAGGTGTATAGGAGCACATTGTGACCCCGGTGGCACTGTGACAATGTTGCAAAAAAGTTACAAAATTGGATTTCCTGTGACTGGTTTGTCGCAGTACCCTTGGAATTGCAATATGTCCATAATCGCATGTATTGCACTGCAATGTAGTAGCAACGCTGAGCGAATCATGGTCATGTGACAGGTGTTGCTGCCCTAGTCTTAAGGGGTATTCCCAAAATTTCAAACAATCACTTCCGTACAGGATAGGGTTTATACTGACTGCTGGGGGCTCTGACCACAGGTACCTCGGCAATCTTGAGGACAGGGCTCTGCTGATTATGGGACTGCTGGAAATATATGACCATTTAGGTCATATAGATCATATATCATAAGATCAGTGGGGTCCAAGACCCGACTGTTAGTTTTGGCTGTGAGCCAACGTCAGTAATGTACAGAGTAGAATGCTGCACACCGATTAGTTGCTATTACTAATTTCCTTAGGTCCCTCACTGATCGAATCAATGACTTTTACCTACAGATACAGTGGGGAAAAAAGTAGTCAGCCACCAATTGTGCAAGTTCTCCCACTTAAAAAGATGAGGCCTGTAATTGACATCATAGGTAGACCACAACTATGAGAGTCAAATGAGAAAACAAATCCAGAAAATCACTGTGTCTGACTTGGCAAGATTTATTTTGCAAATTATGGTGGAAAATAAGCATTTGGTCACCTAAAAACTTGCAAGATTTCTGGCTCTCACAGACCTGAACTTATAAGTTCAAACAGGTGCCATTACAACAGGTAATGAGTGGAGGACAGAGGAGCTTCTTAAAGAAGAAGTTACAGGTCTGTGAGAGCCGGAAATCTTGCATGGTTTTTAGGTGACTTGTTATCAGTATAAAAAACACCTGTCCACAACCTCAGTCACACTGCAGTCTCCACTATGGTGAAGACCAAAGCGCTGTCGAAGGACACCAGAAATAAAATTGTGGCCCTGCACCAGGCTGGGAAGACTGAATCTTCAATAGGCAATCAGCTTGGTGTGATGAAATCAACTGTGGGAGCAATAATAAGAAAATGGAAGACATACAAGACCATTGATAACCTCCATCGATCTGGGGCTCCACGCAAGATCTCACCCTGTGGGATCAAAATGATCACAAGAACGGTGAGCAAAACTCCAAGAACCACACAGGGGGACCTAGTGAATGACCTGCATAGAGCTGGGACCACCGTAACAAAGCTACCATCAGTAACACACTACGCCGCTAGGGACTCAGATCCTGCAGTGCCAGATGTGTCCCCCTGCTTAAGCCAGTACATGTCCAGGCCTGTCTGAAGTTTGCTAGAGAGCATTTGGATTATCCAGAAGAGTATTGGGAGAATGTCATATGGTCTGATGAAACCAAGGTAGGACTGCTTGGTAGAAACAAAACTTGTCGAGTTTGGAGGAGACAGAATGCTGAGTTGCATCCAAAGAACACCATACCTACTGTGAAGCATGGGGGTGGCAACATCATGCTTTGGGGCTGTTTCTCTGCAAAGGGACCAGGACGACTGATCCATGTACATGAAATAATGAATGGGGCCATGTATCGTGCGATTTTTGAGTGCAAACCTCCTTCCATCAGCAAGGGCATTGAAGATGAAACATGGGTCTTTCAGCATGATAATGATCCCAAGCACACCTCCAGGGCAACGAAGGAGTGACTTTGTAAGAAGCATATGAAGGTCCTGGAGTGGCCTAGCCAGTCTCCAGATTTCAACCCCCATAGAAAACCTTTGGAGGGAGTTGAAAGTCCATGTTGACCAGCGACAGGCCAAAAAATATCACTGCTCTAGAGGAGATCTGCATGGAGGAATTGGCCAACACACCACCAACAGTGTGTGCCAACCTTGTGAAAACTTACAGAAAACGTTTGACTTCTGTCATTGCCAACAAAGGATATATAACAAAATATTGAGATGAACTTTTGTTAATGACCAAATACTTATTTTCCACCATAATTTGCAAAATAAATCTTGCCAAATCAAACAAGGTGATTTTCTGGATTTCTTTTCTCAATTTTGACTCATAGTTGTGGTCTACCTATGATGTCAATTACAGGCCTCTCTCATCCTTTTTAAGTGGGAGACCTTGCACAATTGGTGGCTGACTAAATCCTTTTTGTCTCCCAGAGAGCAGGACAAACTCCTTTAAAAAAAAAAAAAAAATTACCTGCAGATGATGCTAAACCCATTGAACTCCTACAACTCTTATTGGGTGCTGCTAAAAAGCATGTGCTGTATAGTGGTGACCTAGCGTTGCATGTACATTTGGCTGCACCCCTGAGTCCTGTGGTCCCACTTCTCTAAGTAGGAAGAGACACTGTGACTCATAGTCTAAGAGTTTACAAAGACTTGGCTTACACCAAAATCCATCAATCAATACATGTGGACTTTGCATAAGTTGTCGTTGTCCATTCGCTCTGCACATGATCATTCATTATGGATGTGTTTCCCCCAAAAAAATGTTCATTCCTATTTGTGAGAATTTTATTGTTGCTATAAATTGTCCACAAGATTGTAGACATCTAAGTGTGTTGGTATAATAGAGCAAGCAGAATAATGTCTTGGCCTTCATCCCCTATTCAGTGGACAGATCACTAGTTGGGGGTCTGGCCTATTGCACACTGTCTAAACAGTCTATGGCATTGATGGGAACAGCTGAGTTTTTTTTCAAATTCCGTTTTCCAATTCCATGGCTATTTGTGTCCTAGACTTTAGCTGCAAGCCACAGACATGACTCCCTGCTGTGCCAATCAGTGGAGGTCCAATAACTTGATCCTCAGTTTTAATGCTTATCACGTTCCCAATGGATAGCTGATATGTGAAGGAATTACAATAAATAAAACTTTCTTCAGATTCACCAGACATACCAAAGTGATGCCCCGGCCTCACCATCAGTGGTGGAGGGTACAATTGCAAAATTAATTTCTGCTCCTTTTATTTTATGGACTATAACATTAAGATATCGCCAAAATGAGTCAATTGTTTTGCTAAGCCAGAGACTGCGTCAGCCATAGAAGGGTGAGATCAGCGGTGTGGCTGGCCCTGCTGTCTGATCTCACTTTAAATACTTTGTAACTTATAATTACTTTTGTGAACACTGCCGGCCCAGCCATGTCTCGCCAACAACTAGGGGGTGCCTCACTGATTAGGCCAGTCTTTGAGAAATGATGATGTAAAGTATGAGGAGAAATTAATACCTCTTTGCTGCTCAATGTTTTACTTGGGTTCTCATTTTCTACAAAAGTGTGCCACTTCCCTGCCTTCTGGCTTAACAATTCAGACACGTCATTGTTGTCCCACAGGCCCAAACTTCGCACTTGCCGATTCTGCAAGCAAATGCAGTAGCACTGAAGCTGGCTTTATTGGGGCTGAACAGTCCAACGACCCGGACAGCTTTATAGCAGTGCTTACATTGGAAAGAGCGAGTAAGCATTGTGCATATTCGGTCAGCACTACTCCAAGCGGTGGCAGGCACTGTAGGCAGCGAGCATGAAACAATCTCCTTTCCTGAGAATGGAGAGTATTTTAGTAAGAGATTGCAAAGTTGCTTGTTTTTACAAACACTTTGCCATTATACCCATTAAAGAACTCCAGAGAACTCTTAATTTCCTTTAGCCTCTAGGTATCAACATTAAGGGTATGTGCACACGCTGCGGATCCGCAGCGGATTTGGCGCTGCGGATCCGCAGCAGTTTTCCCTAAGTTTACAGTACCATGTAAACCTATGGGAAAAAAAACGCTGTGCAAATGCTGCGGAAAAATCCGCGCGGAAACGCAGCAGATTATTTTCCGCAGCATGTCACTACTTTCTGCAGATTCCGCAGCGGTTTTCAACCTGCACCAATAGGAAAGTGCAGTTGAAAACCCGCAGAGGAATCCGCAGAAGAAACCGCGATAAAATCCGCAGTGAAAACCGCAGTGGTTTTGCACTGCGGATTTTCTAAATCCGCTGCGGAAAAATCCGCAGCAGAATCCGCAAGGTGTGCACTTACCCTTAATGTGTTATGCACTCACAAAAGCAAACTAATTGATCACGGGCACATTCATCTCACGACAGTCAAGGTTTGAATCTGCACATGCGCCGCCACTGGCTCCATTTTGCTGAAGAACATCTGATGTCAATCTGCAGATGCACCGCCATTTTGCTGAAGACCCTACCCACATTCCTGCCCCAACTCACAAAAGGGATGCCAGGTTCCTTTAAAAGTGTTTTGGAGATATTTCCTGAAGTCTAATTATGCATTTTTCTTTTCATTAGCAAAACTCAAAATGAAGAAAAAACTGAGAGCATCTATTTTGGACATTGGATGTAAGCGTTTTGCCAGAAGTGATCATAGTCCGTGCAGACTTTTCTGCTGCATCATTCTGGGTTTACGAGACAACTGTGCAACGTTAGTTATTTTGGCAAGGAGTTTGATCACTAATGGCGAGGCCTAGATATTATCAGATGATATTATCAGATTCTGATTGCTAATGCCCTTATAGAAGAAGGTAGAGACGCTGGGCCCTAGAAGCCGACTTTCAGCAGGGTTGCATTATCCTGTGAAATTCATCATGACTATTCCAATCAGTCTGTGACATCTCCTGTAAACTAGTGTGTAAAACTAGGATGTTAGAAAGCTAACCATTGAGAAGATGTGCTCCTAACACAGAATTTACGACATGACAAAGGCCAGCACTTGTTGCCCTATAAGGTGACCATTCACAAACATAGGGCTGGAAGACGAGACAGCTGCTAATTTTTTTCTCCGGATGCACAGTGCTGGTGAGCTTCTCCACTTCAGCATACTCTTCAATTAACATCAGACGTTGCTAGAATGAAGGGGGTCAGGTCAGTCAGGGATAGCTTCAGTGCTAGTCCTTCACCATTTTATTGCTGAGCTGCATAGTCAAGTGCAAATCAGTAAATTAGCTTAGTGTTTTGTGTTTTTTTTTTAAATTTAATGATAAAAGTACAAAAATGAAAATGTGGAAAGTGTGATCCAGGCTAATCTAGCTACAAGATTTACCGTATTTATTTTTTTTAAAGATCACATTTTAAGATGCAGCTAATGTAGTTATATCCTGATTAGGAAATGTGTGTACTTCCTGTCTTTGGACTTTTATATCCACTCATCAGCAACAACAGAAAATCCACACACCGGTATTTCTCCTATATTGGTAAGGGAGTATACAGCAGACACAGCAGGGCTTCGCCTCTGCACCATTCAGCTATAACAAGTGATGAGCACAAGTGTTTGTTACACTAGTTTGGCCAGGGTGCTCGGGTATGCAACAGAGTATCGCGGTTGCTCGAGTGACATGTCAGAGTCCCCACAGCGGCATGTTTTGTGGCTTTTGCCTATTTTAGCCCAGGAATGAACGTTTCAGCCTAGTCACCAGTCCTGTGATCATAACTCAAGTCTGTTGCCATTGGAACTCTTGCAACACTGATTTAATGTGATAAGCGCATTGGGCTGAAGATGTGCAAAAGCACTTGCTCCTGTGATAAAACAGGTAGGAAAAGTGTTGCCTCAGAAAGTGGCAGCTGCGAGCCCCACTGTGTCATCTATGTATGCAGTTATCATAAGTGACTTGTGCTTCCTTCCCTGGCCAGAAGCTTTGGTCTGATCAGACCATGTTCCTGCATGGTCGGACACAGCCGTCATATAATACATGGCAGGGGCACATTTATAAGCACAAGAACATTTGGTTTTAAACAGATCCAGTTGTGGAACTGATTATTATTCAGAGATCTGTTGATTAAAATGTACTTTGTAGGACGACCCCCCCCCAGTAAGGCAGGCGTTTATCCCAAAATGAAAAGCACATAACACCAAATGGGTTTCTATTGACTAAAATGGTCACTTTAATTTTTGTTGTCTGTCATTTTATTAGAAAAAATAGCACAGCGTTCTGCCTGTTTCTTTCAGTGAAGATTTCGGAACTTGTGAAAGTAACAGAGCACGGATGTGAAAGTCAATTACACAGAGGCCTAAAATTAAAAGCCTGGACATAGTCGTGGACGAACCTTAATATTTATTAAAATGTCTACAATTTAAGTTTTTTTTTCTTATCAAATATAACGATTAACATTTTCATATGGAAACAGACTTAAAGGGGTTGCCTCAAAGTTAATTTTAACCCCTTACTAACCACCAGTACGTCTTTTTACTGACTGCGATAAGAGACTAGCATCCTCCGATGGGTGACAATCTGTCAGCTGTAGATTATAGCTGACGACTTGCTGCATTAGCCAGGACCAGTGTTGGTACCGACTATAGTAGTTAAACCCCTTAAATGCTGCGGTCAATAGTCACTACAGCAAGTAGATGATTAATAGTGTGGTGGCTCCCTCTTTGATGTTTGCCATGGCAAATCATGGCCAAATAATAGCCTTAAAGTCAGCCGTCTACACTGGCCTGTTCAGAAGTAAGAAACATTTAGGTGGTAAAAATAAAATTCTTCGTTCTTGTTATATCATTTTGCAATAATTCCTGAAAATCACCTGAAGTGTTACTAAAATACCTGAAAACAATTTTGAATACCTTGAGAGGTTATATTTTTAAAATGGTATCACTTTTGGGGATTTCCAAAATGTAGGACCCCCAAAGTCAATTCAAAACTTAATAGGTCCCTAAAAAAGAGAAATTTTGTACATTTCCTTGAAAAAATGAAAAATTACTGCTATATTTTTAAACCTACTAAAATGCTAAAAAAATTAAAACATTTTACAAATGTTTTAATTGCAGTGTTATGTCAATATTGAATATCGACTTCAGAGAAAATCTCCTTATTAAAGAGGTATTGTCTATATGGCATTGTAGATTTCTAGTTTTCCAACATAAAGGAAATCTCTTGATTTGGATTTGATATTCTCTTGCTTCTTACAAACACTGATTACATCCAAGAAAAGCACATTAAATATCATGGCACACACAGATTAAAAATAGCGTCCTGAATATTAAATGTAAGACCAGCACAAGTGCTGAGCGTCATTCATCTTGTGTTCTCCTGTCATCCATGTGTCCTGTTATCTAAGGTCACGGCCCAATGTGAACTTTATTTTGGATCAGAAACTAAACTTTCATGGAGAGGTAGTGCATATAATTGATGTCTGCTCAATTCAGCCTGGGCCCATCAGTCAGGAAATGGATAGGGAAATAACTTTCAAACTTGAGATTAGCCCTTTAAATGGATCTGTCACCAATTTTTTGCTGCTTAATCTGAGAGCAGCATAATGTAGAGGCAGAGATTATGATTCCAGCAATGTGTCACTTACTGGACGGCCTGATGTAGTTTTGATAATCTACTGGTAATAATTTTATCATCAGGGAACTAATAAACCTGCTGACAGGTAATAATGCATATTCATGAGCTTTGTATAACCCTGCACCAAGCCTTTTCTGAAATAACAGATCGAAGCACGTATAGAACAACACTTTGTCATTCTTTCACATGTAGCCATGTCATTTTACTTTGCACATCCCATACAGTCTCCATGCACTAGAATGGAAGATGTATCATAAAACTATGTGCTAATCTTCAGATGCCTCTTAAAATTTGTTGCTGGTTCCTATATTTTTGGAAACATTTGCTGATATCAGAAGTTACAATGCTGGGCTTGTTGAAAAATAATAATAAGGCTATGTTCACACTTTGCGGTTTTTGCTGCGGATCCGCAGCGGATTTGCAGCTGCGGATCCGCAGCAGTTGTCCATGCAGGGTACAGTACAATGTTACCCTATGGAAAACAAAAACCGCTGTGCCCACTTTGCGTTTTTCCGCTTGAAAATCCGCGCGGATTTTCTGCGGAAAAAAAGTAGCAGCATGTCAATTCTTTCTGCGGATTCCGCAGCGGTTTTCCACCTGCACCAATAGGAAAGTGCAGCTGGAAACCCGCAGTGGAATCCGCAGTTGAAACCGCACAAAAAACCGCAGTGAAAACCACCGCGGTTTTGCACTGCGGTTTTTCAAAATCTGCAGCTGAAAAATCCGCAGCAAAAAAAGGAACATGTGAACAAGCCCTAAAAAGTTTCCAAATTCCCGTTCTAAGCCGTTCTTTTTCTCCTAGGAGTGTTTCAGGGGAAGCTGGCCTGCTCACAAACTACTGCACAAAAGAGCAAGTAAGTGTTTCTCTTCATGCAAATTTCCATGTACACTCGGATGGTGTTTTCAACATGTAAATGTCTTCTAGCTTGACCTCTCAAAGTTCAGTGCAAAAATTTGTTTCGGAAGCAAGGTCTGTAACACAAGATCTGTGCCACGTCAGCTGAAATAAGATGCATGCCAAGAGATGCTAAAGGGTTCTGGCGAGTGCAGAAGATAATTCAGAATGGCACCTCCCGGCAACCACTGCCTTATATTCAGCACTAATTTCATCTTTGTCACATTGTGGAGGATGAATTCTTTTACTTTTAGTATATTATTTTTATTATTTTGTATTAAGTATTCCTATCGTATATTTATGACCTAAGCATGGGACATAATACAACTTCCATTCTTGAGAGGGTTGCAAGTCTTAGATGTGTGATTTGCCATACAAGTCTCTGTTCATATCACCTTTCAGCTGTCTGAGGTATGTTAAGATGACAAATGCCACTATATTAATATAATGTGGCATATAACTTACAATCTATTCTAGTTATTTCTACCTGATAGGGACACATCCATTAGGTGAATGGGGGCTTGCATGTTTTCCAGTTCTGTCCAGACATTTCAGTGTGAACATAGTCTAACGTGCAGTGTGCTCAGGATTATGGAGGGTAGATTGAAATAACACAGTTTAAATGTTATAAAATAATAATTTTGCAAGGTTTAATGTAATCAAAACCTTTTTCTGTTTTCTGGCAGATGAAAGAAGCAAAGCAGAGGTTTCACCATGGACGATGGAAGGAGAAATCAACACAGATCCTTGGCTCGGCTATCATTATACTGGAAAACTCAGGCCACACTATCCGTTGGTAAGGGTCTATTAAGTCCCTTAAAGGGAACCTGTCACCCCCCCCCCCCCCCCCCCCCCCAGGCGTTTTTAACTAAAAGAGCCACCTTGTGCAGCAGTAATGCTGCATTCTGACAAGGTGGCTCTTTTAGTTCTGGGTGCTGTAACTGCAGAAATAATCCGTTTTGTAATTTGTCCTAAATACCGTTTTCTTCAGTCAAGAAGCCAGTGTTAGCATGTACTTTGTGGGCGGAATTAGTGTGAGTTGTATAGCTCCCAAAGGATGGTATAAATATACAAATGACCCTTGGTAGAAAAATGTTCCCCGCCTCTTCCAGGCTATGGGGGGACGCTGCCTCCATAGCTTATTTTATATGAAGCCAGTGTGATATGTGATGGCCGTGCTCTGCTCTTCTGATCTCACTGCAGAGCTGTGTGTGATTATACCTGACACATCTGCAGGTTCCTCCCAGCTTCAGCTTCCATCTCACAGGCAGACAGGACTGCAATATTGTTACAATACAGCAAAGCTAAGAGCGAAGCAAAAAAAGTGTTTGCAAGAAGACAAAGTTCATTTCTCCTGTTCGGTGTTGGTTACTTGTCTCACATTGGTAACGTTGCCTTCATGTAAAATAAGCTCTGGAGGCAGAGTCATCTTCCAGGCAGTGTCCTCCTCATATTGACCTATAGAAACTTCTCCAGACAAAATAAAGGGGAATATTATTATTATTTATTTATATAACACCATTGATTCCATGGTGCTGTACATGAGAAGGGGTTACATACAAATTACAGATATCACTTACAGTAAACAAACTAACAATTACAGACTGATACAGAGGGGCGAGGACCCTGCCCTTGCAGGCTTACATTCTACAGGATGGTGGGGATGGAGACAATAGGTTGAGGGTTGTAGGAGTACCAATGTTGGTGAGGCGGTAGCTCCGGTAGTGATGAGGAGGCAGTAGGATCAGTGCAGGCTGCATGTTTTCCTGAAGAGGTGGGTTTTCAGGTTCCATCTGAAGGATCTGAATGTGGTTGATGGTCAAATGTGTTGGGGCAAAGAATTCCAGAGGATGGGGGATATTCTGGAGAAGTCTTGAGGCGGTTGGGTGACGAGCGGATAAGTGTGGAGGAGGGAAGGAGGTCTTGGGAGGACCGGAGATTACAATAATAGCCCCTAAAGTAATTATATAAACCAAAAGGAGTGTCTTCAAATCCTCATCTGAGGTTGTAAAGCGGTAAATAATGTGTGAACCTTATTTGAGGGGTTACAGAAAAAGCAGAAGAAAGGGGGGGCGGACATCATGACTGGGAGAGCTCCAATTTGCGCAAATTCCCGATCACTCTAACTTGGGACAGACGGGCCGTGCACATGCGCTGTTCTGCCTGGTGGTGGCACAGGTTGTTGTCGCAGAGCGCTCCCGTTCACTGTGTAATGCATTCCAACCATTTAAATGGTGCGCATCTTTGAGCTTTGGCCACGCCTCCTGACAAAGCCCAGTGTGATGAAACTCTTGTTGAGGTGCCTATGCGCACCCCCTTCTTTGCTCCAACCAGCTCTGGCCCTAAACCATGTCTCAAGGTATTGTCCTTAATTCCCAGCATTACTGCTGAGACCACTTTTACACCGTATGTACGGTGTTTAGCATGAGCTCTAATGGGTTGTCTACATGCTAGATATGTGTTTTGATATTTCTCTTGCATTCCCTGCTGCACTGATTTTAATCCAGCATACTATTTAATTATATTGCACATATTCAATTTCAATGCATCATTTTGGGTCATAATATGTACTCTGTAACCATAGTCTGTAACCTGTATGCCCATATTAATAGTTTATATAGGTGACAGATTCCTTTTTAAATCCTGTTTGGCTGCGCTACTGGAGCAGCAGCTACAGGGAGAAAGTGAATTTATATTGTCCCGGTGTCCGTTTGCTTCCAGGCATCAGGACTGTGCATGGAGGCATAAGTCACCGAACACTACACATTGAGTGCACTGTTATGCCCCTAGCTCCTTGACTGTTGGCCCGCTCTGCAGACTTGCAAGGTTACATTGAGTATAACACTATATTTCCTGAAAAAATACATTTTCTGAAGGTTCCCTTTAAATTGCCCTTCCCATGTGCTTTCCACAGCTTTTCAGAAGTAAAATGTTAACTAAGTTGTGCTGATCTGACAACCTCTCCTCAATCATTCACATGCAAACATGCTTTTTTCTTGTATCATAGTCTTGCTACTTTATCCTATTTTGCTTCTGCTTTTGATCAAAGTTGACCTGACACCGGACTTAAAAGGCTTCTTAATTTTTGTCCTTCTCGTTTTGTCACAATTATTTCCAGGGCGTCCCTCCTGACAGTACCATGGAGGACGTCCTCCTCCCCCTTGCTGGGACAGGAAACACACGAGAGTTTAAAAGGACATGTCCCACCCCCAATCCTCAGTGTTTTTACTGTCCCTGCAAGGAGGGATGCACGAGAAAAGCTGCGCAGGCTTACCAGAGCTCGGGGGGATCGTGCGGCTCGCTAATACCCTTCCCCCTGTCAAGCGGCTCAGGGCAGAAACTCTCCGGGCGGGGAGTCCCTCTGCTCCAAAGACCAGGAGCGGGACGAGGCTCCTGGTGGCAGCCGCTCCTCCCGGAGGGAGGCTCTCGGCTGGGGACGCGGTTCCATGAGGCAGGGAGTCGCGGCGTCTCGTCCTGCTCGGCGTCTTCCGGAACTCCGAGGGAACCGCGTCACTTCCGGTATTGCGGAACGCCTATCAGCAAGGCAACAGGGACGCTACTATCCAGCGTCCAGAATCGCGGACCTTCTACCTCTGTAAGGGGCAATGGAAGACATACCAGGCGAGGACGGGGTAAGTGCGCATAGCGCAGACTTCCCGCACTACACGTTTAAGCAGGCATACCCTATTTTACTCCCTATCTTATGTCGTTTAAGGATAAGGGAACCCCCGCTGTCCCCCCCCGCTCCAGCTAAGAAACCCGGCAAGGTCTCTACAAAGTCCAACAGGTGCCCTATATGCCACGTGAAACTCCCGGACTCCCATGGCAAGACCTTGTGTGCAGCTTGCACATCTAAGGTTATGCGGGACAAGCAATCTTCACTTTTGTCAGATGAGGTTCCTAATCCAGGAAGAAGTCCAGGCTTCCTTGTCCAATATTTCAGGACAGTTTAGCCCCATTCCTGGCCGCAAGAGAGCCAGACGGGAGCGAGACCTGAGAGAGCCGGAGTTTAGTTCTGAGGACATGTCCAACTCAGAGGACTCAGTCTCAGAAGAAGAGGGGGAGCTCCCCTCAGGGAGCCAGGGCCACCCCCGGAAATACCTTTTCCAGGCTGAGGAGACGAATGAACTTGTGCAGGCAGTGCGAAGCACGATACAAATAGAAGAGACATCTAAGCTGCAGTCCAGACAGGACCTGATGTTCGGGGGACCTATGTCACGTCGACCAACAGTCTTCCCCGTTAGTAAACATATAAAAGCTATGATAATGGAAGAGTGGAAGGAGGCTTAACGTCGGCTGGTACTGTCTCGTGACTTTAAGGCTCGCTTACCATTCTAGCCTGAGGAAGCCAAGCTATGGGAAGAGATACCCAAAATAGACGTTCCAGTGGCAAAGGTTGCCAAAAAGACAGCCATACCCTTCGAGGACTCATCCAATTTGCGCGATCCCATGGACAGAAAGGCTGATATACTACTTAAAAGGGCCTAGGAATCATCTGCGGCCCTAATTAAGACTAACATAGCAGCCACTTCGGTGGCCCGATCTGTGTACCTATGGATGGGGCAATTGGAAGAACATCTCTCCAATAAAACCCTGAGGTCTGACATTTTGAGCTCTCTCCCTATTATGAAATCAGCCATGGCTTTTCTGTCCTATATGACAGCAGAGTCGGTTAGATTTTCAGCTAGAAGCGGCTCGTTATCTAACGCGACTAGAAGGGCGGTTTGGCTAAGATCCTGGTCAGGAGATAATGTCTCTAAAGGCCCCGTCTCACATAGCGAGATCGCTAGCGAGATCGCTGCTGAGTCACAAGTTTTGTGACGCAACAGCGACCTCAGTAGCGATCTCGCTATGTGTGACACGTACCAGCGATCAGGCCCCTGCTGTGAGATCGCTGGTCGTGTCGGAATGGCCTGGACCTTTTTTTGGTCGTTGAGGTCCCGCTGACATCGCTGAATCGGTGTGTGTGACACCGATCCAGCGATGTCTTCACTGGTAACCAGGGTAAACATCGGGTTACTAAGCGCAGGGCCGCGCTTAGTAACCCGATGTTTACCCTGGTTACCAGCGTAAATGTAAAAAAAAACAAACAGTACATACTCACCATCTGTTGCCCGTCAGGTCCCTTGCCGTCTGCTTCCTGCTCTGACTGCCGCCGTAAAGTGAGAGCACAGCAGTGACGTCACCGCTGCGTTCTGCTCTCACCGTACGGCGGCACTCAGTCAGAGCGGGAAGCAGATGGCAAGGGACCTGACGGACATCAGATGGTGAGTATGTACTGTTTGTTTTTTTTGGTAACCAGGGTAAACATCGGGTTACTAAGCGCGGCCCTGCGCTTAGTAACCCGATGTTTACCCTGGTTACCCGGGTGCTGCAGGGGGACTTCGGCATCGTTGAAGACAGTTTCAACGATGCCGAAGTCGTTCCCCTGATCGTTGGTCGCTGGAGAGAGCTGTCTGTGTGACAGCTCCCCAGCGACCACACAGCGACAAAACAGCGACGCTGCAGCGATCAGCATCGTTGTCTGTATCGCTGCAGCGTCGCTGTGTGAGACGGGGCCTTAAGACCAAGCTCTGCTCAATCCCCTTTTCAGGGTCAAGAGTATTTGGTCCTTCTCTAGATACTATTCTAGAATCTGCCTCTGATAAAAAGAAATGTTTTCCGGAGGACAAACCTAAAAGGTCTCAGTCCTTTCGGAAAGGATTCCCCTTCAGGAGGCAGTATGATTTCAGAGTGGGTAGATCCAGTAGGGGATCTTATAGGGGTTCCCGTAGCCAGGGCAATAAGAACAAGAGTTTCTTCTTCAGCCCCTCCTCTAAGTCCAAAACACAATGACGCCACATACATTGGGGGAAGGCTCCGCCACTTTGCAGAAAATTGGGCCCGAATCACTCAGAATCAGTGGGTCCTCCAGACTGTGGCAGAGGGATACAGCATCGAGCTCTATTCCCCTCCTCCAGACAGATACATTGCGCCTAAGGTGGTCGCACAAGACTCTGCCATGTTGATAGATTTGCAGGACATGCTCTCTTCACAAGTCATAATTCCGTTCCCGCCACTAGAAGTAGGCCAGGGACACTACTCTTCCCTATTCTCCATCACAAAACCATCGGGCGACTCCCGCACGATAATCTAAAACCTTTGAATGCCTGGGTCAGGTACAAAAGGTTCCGTATGGAGTCCATACGATCAGCAATTCACCTCATAGACCAAGATGCTGTGATGTGCACTCTCGACCTGAAGAGTGCCTATTATCAGGTCCCCGTCCACCCCTCATCTCAGAGGCTTCTGAGGTTTGCTGTAGTTCTGCCGTCCCGGACCTGTCACTACCAGTTTCAATGCCTTCCCTTCGGGCTTGCCTCGGCACCTCGTATATTCACAAAGCTAGTGTCGGAGATCGTCGCCTTCCTGAGAAACCAAGGGGTCATAATAGTTCCATATCTCGACGACTTTCTACTTGGAGTCTCTGGCGATCTTGCTATATCAGCCCACAGGAGCCGGACCATATCGGTAATGGAACAATTAGGATGGGTCATACGCATTTCCACCGTTGGCACTGATCCCAGCCGTTCTCCGAAAGATCAAGGAGGATCGAGCCCAGGTTATCCTGATCACTCCATATAGGCCAAGAAGGAGCTGGTTCTCTCTGCTAGCGGACTTGGCGATTGAGAACCAATAGAGCTTCCTCTCGGGGAGGATGTAATCCACCAAGGTCCAGTTTATCACCCGAATCCAGAGAAACTCCATCTCTCGGCATGGATCCTGAAAGGGACATCCTGAAGGCAAGGGGCTTATCAGACCAAGTGATAGCCACTATTAAATCCAGCAGGAAGCCAGTCACTTCGGCAATCTATTTAAAGATCTGGAAGCGTTTGTCTGGAAGGTGGCAGGTCTGAGGTTGCGGCAGACACTCCTGACATACCTAGAATCCTAAACTTCCTGCAGGCTGGGTTCAACAAGGGTCTTAGACCAAGCACCTTGAAAGTGCAGATCTTGGCACTTAGCTCTTTTTTTGACTATCCCCTAGCATCCCACCCGTGGGTGGTCAGATTTATCCTAGCTACTCAGAGGTTGCGCCCCACCATTAGGCAATTAACGCCCCCCTGGGACCTCAACTTGGTCCTCAGATTCCTATGTAAAGACGCATACGCCTCGGCTGATAATATGCCCATATCAATCCTCACAAGTAAAACAGCATTCTTAGTGGCAGTCACAACGGCCAAGAGGGTGGGGGAAATTCAAGCCCTGTGTACTAGGGACCCGTACCTACAGATTAGAGAGGATAGTTTAATCCTTAAACTAGATCCCTCATTTATTCCAAAAGTAGGATCTGCAAAGAACAGAAATCATGAGATTGTGTTACCTTCATTTTGTAATAACCCTGCTAACGCAAAAGAAAAAGTCCTTCATTCCCTCGACGTCAGACAGGCAGTCTTAGATTACCTAGCAGCCACTAGCTCATGGCGGATAAACCCAAATTTGTTCATTTTGTTTGGGGGAAAGAATAAGGGTAAGAAGGCCTCTATCGCTCAATGGATCACCTCCGTGATCTGAGGCCTACCAGTCTGAAGGGGTCCCACCTCCGGAGGGTCTTCATGCACACTCTACACGAGGGATATCTACCTCCTGGGCTGAGAGGGCAGGCGCCTCTCTGGAGCAGATTTGTAAGGCAGCAACATGGGCTAGTGCCAATACCTTTTGTAAACATTATAAACTTGATTTTTTGTCTGGTCAACATACTGCATTTGGGAGGAAAGTTCTCCAAGCGGTAATCCCACCCTAAGGAGGTGCTTTGGTACTCTCCATGGTGCTGTCAGGAGGGACGTCCTGGAAAATAGGCATTAGACTTACCGGTAATTATGTTTCCAGGAGTCCATCCTGACAGCACTGGTTGTTCCCTCCCTGGTCTATTATTTATATGCATGATGTAATGTGTTTTTTGAGCATATGATGTAATATGTTCTATTTATTATTAAAGTACTTTTTGCATTTCCATGAGGCGGTTCTTGTTACAACACTGAGGATTGGGGGTGGGACATGTCCTTTTAAACTCTCGTGTGTTTCCTGTCCCAGCAAGGGGGAGGAGGACGTCCTCCATGGTGCTGTCAGGATGGACTCATGGAAACATAATTGCCAGTAGGTCTAATGCCTATTTTCCTGACTAAGCTGTTTTGGGGGAAACTACTGCAGTCTTTTGTCTTCTAAAAAGACTAAACCCATGATAAAAACTAAATAAATAGCAATAGTGCATTAACCCCTTCATGACCCAGCCTATTTTGACCTTAATGACCTGGCCATTTTTTGCAATTCTGACCAGTGTCATATAGTGTCGTGACATATTGGGCTTCATGTTAGTGGTAAATTTAGGTCGATAATTTCTTAGTTAATTTGTGAAAAAAACAGAAATTTGGCGAAAACTTAGAAAATTTCTCAATTTTCACATTTTGAATTTTTATTCTGTTAAACCAGAGAGTTATGTGACACAAAATAGTTAATAAATAACATTTCCCACATGTCTACTTTGCATCAGCACACTTTTGGAAACAAATTTTTTTTTTTGCTAGGAAGTTATAAGGGTTAAAATTTGACCAGTGATTTCTCATTTTTACAACAAAATTTACAAAACCATTTTTTTTAGGGACCACCTCACATTTGAAGTCAGTTTGAGGGTTCTATATGGCTGAAAATACCCAAAAGTGACACCATTCTAAAAACTGCACCCCTCAAGGTGCTCAAAACCACATTCAAGAAGTTTATTAACCCTTCAGGTGTTACACAGCAGCAGAAGCAACATGGAAGGAAAAAATGAACATTTAACTTTTTAGTCACAAAAATTATATTTTAGCAACAATTTTGTTATTTTCCCAAGGGTAAAAGGAGAAACTGGACCACGAACGTTGTTGTGCAATTTGTCCTGAGTACGCTGATACCTCATATGTGTGGGTAAACCACTGTTTGGGCGCACGGCAGGGCTCGGAAGGGAAGGAGCGCCATTTGACTTTTTGAATGAAAAATTGGCTCCAATCTTTAGCGGACACCATGTCGCGTTTGGAGAGCCCCCGTGTGCCTAAACATTGGAGCTCCCCCACAAGTGACCCCATTTTGGAAACTAGACCCCCCAAGGAACTTATCTAGAAGCATCGTGAGCACTTTAAACCCTCAGGTGCTTCACAAATTGATCCGTAAAAATGAAAAAGTACTTTTTTCTCCAGTCACCTTCCACGACAGCAGTATCGGAGGATGTCTCCCCGCCCTAATAGGGGACAGGAACAAAGAGGTTAAATACCCCTCCCCTTCCTGCAACCACCAGTGTTTTTCCTGTCCCCTATGGGGCATGAAGAGGTCCTCTGATAGTGCTGCCGTGGCCGGCGATCGGGAGCACTGTTACCTTTAGCCGGGCAGTCGAGGTCGGGGGCTCCGCTCTCCTCCTCCATCCAGACTGCTCCCATCTCCGTGTCCCTTCACGTGACTTGGGACCCCTGCCCGCCCTACCCGCGCCTCTTTCGGGAGGCAAAGCAGGGCGGTGCGGTGCTCCGGGGTCCTTCTCAAGCTCCCCGGCTTCCTCCTCCCTCCACGCTGCTGCTGGAGCTGGCGCGCGCGCACCGGAAGTGACGTTCAGCCGAACTTCCGGTTTTTTCGCCGGCTCCTTGCGCCGCAGCTCCCGCGCGCGCCGTACAGCGTCCTGACCCAGGACTTGCAGCGGCGGCATGGACAGGGCATTCCTGACAACCCCCCCCCCCCCCCATCAAACGGACACCACGAGGGGGAGGAGCACCACCAATCTCGCTGGGAGCCTCGGTAACAACCTATTTATTCCTGGCTAAGGAAGCCTCCAGGTAAGACCTCCTGTCTATACTCTCTATAGTCGGATCTCTGATATGGATGGCGACAAAACCCTTCACTCTGCTTCTGCAGAGCCCAGCGCTCACCCCCCTGCCGTAAGTAGTGGGATGATGTCCCTTGCTGTCCATTTTTTCTAGAATTCATTCGACTTAGTCCGTCTTTCTCTCTCTTTTAGGGAGACAAAGCTTCTGCCTCTAAGAAGGTGCCCAGTCGCAAGTGTGTTGCATGTGCGTCCAAGCTTCCCCCCACACATAAAAAGAAGCTCTGCCAGCCATGCACAGACGAGGTTCTGCGTGCTGAACAGCCCTCTCTTATGGACAGCATCAGGACTCTCATCAGGCAGGAAGTTCAATCTTCCATGGCGGCCTTCTCCCAGCCTCCGACACCACAGCCTTCCCCTGCTAAGAAAAGGAAAATAGCCCCTGTAGTCTGACTCAGACAACAAAAAATACCTCTCTTCCTCCGAGGATTTGGAGGAATTAGTGTCTATGGTGAGGGGCACCATGGGGGTGGAGGAGGAGGTGGAGGGCCATTCTGTACAGGATGACATGTTCGGGGGGTTAAAGCCCAAATCTGTAAAGGGATTCCCCATACACGAGAATATAGAAAGCCTCATCCTCCATGAGTGGGGCCTTCCAGAGAAAGGGTTAAACGTCCCATCTGAACTCAAAAACCGTTTTCCATTGGAAGGAGACTGTTCTCTTTTCGAAATGCCCAAAGTTGATGTCCAGGTTTCAAGGGTAACCAAAAAAACGGCTCTGCCCTTTGAAGATTCCTCCCAGCTAAAAGATCCCATGGATCGCAAAACTGAAAGTTTATTAAGAAAATCCTGGGAGACTTCAACTAACCTACTGAGGTCCAACGTGGCATCAACCTGTGTAGCCAGATCCCTGTTCCTCTGGCTGCGTACATTGGAAAATCACCTGGTACAGGGTACACCCAGAGAGGAGATTCTTAATTCTCTTCCTCTGCTCCAAAGAGCAACTGGATTCCTCGCGGACGCCTCCGCAGAGTCAGTACGGGTTGCCGCTAAATCAGCGGTTCTCACTAATTCCGCTAGAAGAGCTTTGTGGCTTAAATCCTGGGGAGGTGATATTACCTCAAAGTCTAAGCTTTGTGGTATACCTTTCCAGGGTCATTATGTATTTGGGCCGGTCCTGGACGAGATCTTGGACAAGGCTTCGGATAAAAAGAAGGTCCTTCCTGAACAAAAGAACCCTAAGAAGCGGTTTTTTCGTCCCCCCCGTGACCAAACCCCCCAGCAGAATTACAGGGGTAAGGGCAAATCAGGACGATGGAGTTACCCCAAGGGAGGAAAGGCCAGAAACATCCTGGTCCCCCAACCGACCCAGGCCTCTGAAAAACAATGACTGCCCTCCGGTCGGGGGTCGACTCACGGGATTCCTCTCCCAGTGGCAGGTGATTACCACAAACCAGTGGGTCCTACGTACCATACGGGAGGGACTAAGATTGGAGTTCGAGAGTCCTCCTCCCCATCGTCTGTCTATCACTTCCCTACAATCCCCAGGACTTCGGGAAATTTTGATGCCGGATATCCTAGACCTGCTTCGAGCGAAGGTGATCTCCCATGTACCACATCGGGAAATAGGAGAAGGTCACTATTCCCACCTCTTCGTGGTGAAAAAACCCTCAGGGAAACATCGCATCATTATCAACCTGAAACCTCTGAATCAAGTAATAAAATACCGGAGATTCAAAATGGAATCAATCAGATCAGCAATCCCGCTGATCGGTCAGAACTGGGTGATGGCAATGCTGGACCTGAGGGACGCATACTATCATGTGCCAATACACCCAGACCACAGAAGATTCCTCAGGTTCGCGATCTCCCAAAACAAACGGGTCCCCCATTACCAATTCAACGTCCTCCCGTTCGGAGTCTCGTCGGCTCCACGAGTCTTCTCCAAAATCATGACAGAAGCAGTAATCTTTATTCGTCAACAGGGGATCTGTGTCATACCATACCTGGACGATTTTCTTATCATCGCTCCATCCGCTTCACGTCTCAATCAGGATGTGACAAGAGTCCTTGACATTCTGGAATCTCTCGGGTGGATCCCGAACCTGGAGAAGTCAGACCTCCAACCTTCGCCACAGAAGAAATTCCTAGGAATCCTTCTGGATTCAGAGAAGAGAATGTCTTTTCTACCCGAGGACCGTCAGACCGATCTTGTTCGCAGGATCTCCAGGTTCAGAGATCAAAGAGCCCCGACTCTAAGAGACTCTGTCAGTCCTGGGTTCTTTGACATCCTGCATTCAAGCAGTCTACTGGGCGCAAGCCCATACGAGAATACTTCAATCACACATCCTGGCATACTCAAGAGGACATCAGATGGCCTTAACCAGGAAGATTCCCCTTCCCTCGCATGTGAGATCCTCTCTGTTATGGTGGCTGAACCCCCAGAATCTACACCGGGGAGTCAGCTGGGATCAGCTTCCCCTCAGAGTTCTCACAACAGACGCAAGTCAGAGAGGTTGGGGTGCCGTGATAGAAGGCTTCCACTTCCAGGGGTTGTGGGCCCCAGATGTGAGACGCAGTTCCTCAAATCTGAGGGAATTGAAAGCGGTGGAAGAGGCGCTAAAAGCCGCATCTGCCATCATCCAGGGCTACCATGTCCGGGTGATGTCCGACAATATGACCACCGTGGCATATCTCCGACACCAAGGGGGCACAGGACACTCGAACCTGAAGCTGACTGCTGGAAGGATTTTTTCCTGGGCAGAAAACCACCTGATGTCAATCTCGGCAGTTCATATAAGGGGATTGGACAATTCCCAGGCGGACTATCTCAGCCGGAGAGACTTCCATCCAGGGGAATGGTCTCTAAACCAGGAGGTATTCCTAGCTCTGGTCCAGAGGTGGGGAACTCCCGATGTGGACCTTTTTGCCAGCATTCAGAACAAGAAATCAGACACCTTCTTCTCCCTGACCCCCTCAAGCGGGACACTAGGACTGGACGCGTTCTCCCACCCCTGGGAGTTTACCCTGGCATACGCTTTTCCACCAATACCATTGCTACCCAGGACGTTGCAGAAGATCCGGACGGATCAGGTCACAACGATTTTGGTGGCCCCATTATGGCCAGGAAGGAGCTGGTTCAGCGCTCTAACAAGCATGTGTCTAGAAGGTCCGTTTCCGCTTCCACAGAGACTCGACCTTCTTCAACAGGGTCCCCTGATCCATCCAGACTTACACAAACTAAAGTTGACAGCCTGGTTACTGAAGCCGAGATCCTGAGAGCCAGAGGACTCTCGCAGGAGGTAATCGAAACCCTACAAAAAAGTAGGAAACCAATAACAAACGCCATTTATGGCAAGATATGGAAGAGATTTTCGTCCTGGTGTGCCCCGAACAGACAGGATACCTTTAACCCAAATATTGCACAGATTCTTCAATTCCTACAAAAGGGCTTGGAGCTGGGTCTGTCACCTAGTACCCTAAAGGTTCAGGTGTCAGCTCTTGGTGCTTTCTTTGACCAGGATCTAGCATGTCATCGATGGGTGAAACGTTTCATATCATCGGCAACTAGAATCCGTCCAAGACTCCAGATCCATACCCCACCTTGGGACTTAAACCTGGTGCTAAAAGGTCTGACCGGGGACCCCTTTGAACCCCTTTCAACATCTAGCTTAAAAATCTTAACCCTCAAAACGGTCTTTCTGGTAGCTATCACTACTGCCAGGCGTATAGGGGAATTACAGGCCTTATCAATTCAGGAACCATTCCTGACTATAACTACGGATAGTATAATTCTCAAATTAGACCCGTCCTTTACACCTAAGGTAGCTTCAAGCTTTCACAGAGATCAGGACATCATATTACCTTCTTTCTGCCCCAATCCCTCTAATCCTAAAGAGGAAGCCTTTCACACCCTGGACGTCCGCAGGGTAGTCCTGTTCTACCTCCAACAAACGGAAGATTGGAGGTTGGACCAAAACATGTTCATCCTGTGGTCAGGGCGTAATAAGGGCAAGAAGGCAGCCAAAAGCACAATCGCTAATTGGATTAAGCAGGCCATTAGCTTAGCATACTCCTCTCAGAAGCTCTCACCTCCAGCTTCACTGAAGGCCCATTCTACCCGCTCAGTCTCAACCTCCTGGGCAGGAAGGGGAAGCGCATCAGCAGAGCAGATTTGCAGAGCCGCCACCTGGTCGTCAATACACACGTTCACCAGGCACTACAGGCTCAACTTCAACAGGGATCTAACGTTCGGCAGACGTGTTCTGCAGGCGGTTGTCCCTCCCTAAAGAAATTAGCGGTTGGTATCACTCCGATACTGCTGTCGTGGAAGGTGACTGGAGAAAATAGAATTAGTTCTTACCGGTAATTCGGTTTCTAGGAACCTTCCACGACAGCACTAATTTCCCTCCCTATCTGTTTTATAAATTTATGATTCCTGCACTTAAATGGTAACTATACATGCTACTGTGTCCAGAAAAAACACTGGTGGTTGCAGGAAGGGGAGGGGTATTTAACCTCTTTGTTCCTGTCCCCTATTAGGGCGGGGAGACATCCTCCGATACTGCTGTCGTGGAAGGTTCCTAGAAACCGAATTACCGGTAAGAACTAATTCTATTTTTTCACACAAAATTTCTTTTAGCCTCAATTTTTTCATTTTCACATGGGCAACAGGATAAAATGGATCCTAAAATTTGTTGGGAAATTTCTCCTGAGTACACCGATACCTCATATGTGGGGGTAAACCACTGTTTGGGTGCACGGCAAGGCTCGGAAGGGAAGGCGCGCCATTTGACTTTTTGAATGGAAAATTAGCTCCAATCGTTAGCGGACACCATGTTGCATTTGGAGAGCCCCTGTGTGCCTAAACATTGGAGCTCCCCTACAAGTGACCCCATTTTGGAAACTAGACCCCCCAAGGAACTTATCTAGATGCATAGTGAGCACTTAAAACCCCCAGGTGCTTCACAGAAGTTTATAACGCAGAGCCATGAAAATAAAAAATTATTTTTCTTTCCTCAAAAATGATTTTTAGCCCGGAATTTTTTATTTTCCCAAGGGTAATAGGAGAAATTGGACCCCAAATGTTGTTGTCCAGTTTGTCCTGAGTACGATGATACCCGATATGTGGGGGTAAACCACTGTTTGGGCGCAGGGCTCGGAAGGGAAGGCACGCCATTTGGCTTTTTGAATGGAAAATTAGCTTCAATCATTAGCGGACACCATGTAGCGTTTGGAGAGCCCCTGTGTGCCTAAACATTGGAGCTCCCGCACAATTGACCCCATTTTGGAAACTAGACCTCCCATGGAACTAATCTAGATGTGTGGTGAGCACTTTGAACCCCCAAGTGCTTCACAGAAGTTTATAACGCAGAGCCGTGAAAATAAAAAATAATTGTTCTTTCCTCAAAAAAGATGTTTTAGCAAGTCATTTTTTATTTTCGCAAGGGTAACAGGAGAAATTGGACCCCAATAGTTGTTGCCCAGTTTGTCCTGAGTACGCTTGTACCCCATATGTGGGGGTAAACCACTGTTTGGGCGCACGTCGGGGCTTGGAAGGGAGGGAGCACCATTTGACTCTTTGAACGCAAGATTGGCTGGAATCAATGGTGGCGCCATGTTGCGTTTGGAGACTCCTGATGTGCCTAAACAGTGGAAACCCCTCAATTCTAACTTCAACACTAACCCCAATACACCCCTAACCGTAATCCCAACTGTAGCCATAAACCTAACCACAACCCTAACCCCAACACACCCGTAACCCTAATCCCAACCCTAATCCTAACCCTAATCCCAACCCTTACCCTAATCCCAACCCTAACCACAACTGTAACCCCAACACACCCCTAACCCTATCCGTAACCCTAACGAGCCTAATCTTAACCCTATTTCCAACCCTAGCCCTATTTCCAACCCTAGCCCTAATTCCAACCCTAGCCCTAATTCCAACCCTAGCCCTAATTCCAACCCTAGCCCTAATTCCAACCCTAGCCCTAATTCCAACCCTAGCCCTAATTCCAACCCTAGCCCTAATTCCAACCCTAGCCCTAATTCCAACCCTAGCCCTAATTCCAACCCTAGCCCTAATTCCAACCCTAGCCCTAATTCCAACCCTAGCCCTAATTCCAACCCTAGCCCTAATTCCAACCCTAGCCCTAATTCCAACCCTAGCCCTAATTCCAACCCTAGCCCTAATTCCAACCCTAGCCCTAATTCCAACCCTAGCCCTAATTCCAACCCTAGCCCTAATTCCAACCCTAGCCCTAATTCCAACCCTAGCCCTAATTCCAACCCTAGCCCTAATTCCAACCCTAGCCCTAATTCCAACCCTAGCCCTAATTCCAACCCTAGCCCTAATTCCAACCCTAGCCCTAATTCCAACCCTAGCCCTAATTCCAACCCTAGCCCTAATTCCAACCCTAGCCCTAATTCCAACCCTAGCCCTAATTCCAACCCTAGCCCTAATTCCAACCCTAGCCCTAATTCCAACCCTAGCCCTAATTCCAACCCTAGCCCTAATTCCAACCCTAGCCCTAATTCCAACCCTAGCCCTAATTCCAACCCTAGCCCTAATTCCAACCCTAGCCCTAATTCCAACCCTAGCCCTAATTCCAACCCTAAATCTATGTGCCCACGTTGCGGATTCGTGTGAGATTTTTCCGCACCATTTTTGAAAAATCCACAGGTAAAATGCACTGCGTTTTACCTGAGGATTTACAGCGGATTTCCAGTGTTTTTTTGTGCGGATTTCACCTGCGGATTCCTATTGAGGAACAGGTGTAAAACACTGCGGAATCCGCACAAAATTGACATGCTGTGGAAAATACAACACAGCGTTTCCGCACGGTATTTTCCGCACCATGGGCACAGCGGATTTGGTTTTCCATAGGTGTACATGGTACTGTAAACCTGATGGAAAACTGCTACGAATTCGCAGCGGCCGATCCGCTGCGGATCCGCGGCCAATCCGCTGCGGATCCGCTGCCAAATCCGCACTGTGTGCACATGCCCTAACCCTAACCCTAGTTCTAACCCTAACCCTAACCCTAGTGGAAAAAGAAGAAAAATATTTTCTTTTTTTTTATTAGTGTCCCTACCTATGGGGGTGATAAAGGGGGGGGGGGGGGTCATTTACAATTTTTTTTATTTTGATCACTGTGATAGGTTATATCGCAGTGATCAAAATATACCTGGAACGAATCTGCCGGCCGGCAGATTCGGCGAGCGCACTGCGCATGCGCCCGCCATTTTGGAATATGGCGGCGCCCATGGAGAAGACGGACGGACGCCCGGAGGCTCGGTAAGTATGAGGGGGGGGGGGGTCTGAGCATGGGGGGTGGATCGGAGGACGGGGGGTGGCATCGGAGCACGGGGGGAGCGGGCAGGAGGACGAGGGAGCGGACAGGACGACTTAGGGGGGCGGACCACATAATGGAGGACTGGGGAGGAGATCGGTGGGTGTGGGGGGGGGACAGATTAGGTTTTCCAGCCATGGCCGATGATATTGCAGCATCGGCCATGGCTGGATTGTAATATTTCACCAGTTTTTTAGGTGAAATATTACAATTCGCTCTGATTGGCAGTTTCACTTTCAACAGCCAATCAGAGCGATCGTAGCCACGGGGGGGTGAAGCCACCCCCCCCCCCCCCCCCCCTGGGCTGAAGTACCACTCCCCCTGTCCCTGCAGATCGGGTGAAATTGGAGTTAACCCTTTCACCTGATCTGCAGGGACGCAATCATTCCATGACGCCACATAGGCGTCATGGGTCGGATTGGCACGGGTTTTCATGACGCCTGCGTGGCGTCAAAGGTCGGGAAGGGGTTAAAATACCATTAGGATACTTAGTTAACGTAATTTTGATCAAAAAAATGTAAGAGCCATCCCATCACGTCAAGACGATCCTATTCGGGATGGTCCTAACGTCTAGTGTTAAGACCTTACCATGTGTCAAGTGACGTAATGTGAAATAAGTGCTGGGAAGGGCTGAGACACGGATAATTGACACCCAGCAATGGGGAACCACATGAATGTAATGTCTAGCTCAAAGAAAAGGGATACCACTCTTTTTATATGCACAAAGCACATAAAATCTGAAACAAAAGCCTAGAGATGAACTGGGGTGGCTGAGGTGGTCTCCACTTTCCAATATGGGTAAGCAGCAACAGTATTTGACATGTCGGTGTCCCTTTTAATTATGAGCAACTATGCTGGATTGTTTAGTTATGGGATATGATTGTAACATGTTAAGTTGTGTCCTTTAATGGATGTACCTTTTGCATTACTTGATTCCTCTTATTTTGTAAAAACCTTTTCTTTTTTTATTCCTGTCATTCTGTATATATCATTTAGTAAAAATAAAATCTTTTTAGATTTTGTATATGTGGGAGTGGGTTTTGAATACATTTTGTTTTTTTATATGTAGGCATTATCTAAATTCAATAACCTGGTCAATATATTGAACCTTACTAGTGCATGATGCATTTTATTACATGCAGAACCATGTGAAAAATGACCCATATTCACAAACATAGGCTAACACTGACAAATATGCATGTGTGAACCTAGTGTTAGATGAAAACTGGCCAAACTCTTGTTTTTGACAGGCTAATATGTAAAAAACCGACCCACGTTTCTCCAGTAGCATTTGTTGGTTGAAAGACAGATCAAGTATGTTGGATTTTAGTTCTTGTGGTAGATAACCAGCTGAGCGAGGTATCTGGATTCTGTTGATTCTCATCTTGCTATTGAGAGAAAATGCAGGAAAAACCAAGAGTGCATGTGTATGGGAGGGTCAGGAGGAATAAACCGATATGGCAACCCTAAAATGTAGGTGCCCCCATGTATTCCAAGAGCAGGCTCAGAAATGTCCCACCACTCTTTATTCTCTATGGGATAGCTGGAGAAAACCCTTTAAACCTGGTTACAGAAAGGGCATTTAACTTGCAGATCATTAGCAGACCAGCCAACTTTTGGTTTGAACACTACAGGCATCAGATTGTCATTGATCTACAAAAAAATGTAACTAGATCCACATATCTGTGTCAAGATTACGAGTACTCCACGAAAAACTCACTGCCAACCCTTGGAAGATATACGACGAGGACCTTTGACCTTTAATTAGCCATTTGTATATTGTGTGCATTTATCTTTCAGATGCCGATGAGACCGGTGCCAAGCTACATACAAAGGCCAGATTATGCAGAGCACCCATTAGGTAATGTGAAGCATTTAAAATGACCCCCAAATGCATCCTCTCATGTTATGGCGTATGTGCATTTTTGATTTGTGAGTTAAATAAGAATCATTACAACTCAAAATGGGTATCTGTCTTTCAGGAATGTCACAATCTGAACAAGCCTTGAAGGGAACCTCCCAAATTAAAGTGCTTTCTCCAGAAGAAATTGAAGGCATGCGCATTGTATGTAAGGTAAGATTTCATTCAGATGCTGCATTTATATGGTCGATTACTAGATAGAAGTCTTTGCACAAGCTATTCGCAAAGTGCAGTTTGGCCTGTCCCATGGCTGCCATCTTGATTCCCCTGAAAAATGTAAGTATTTACATTACTTGTTCAAATCAATGAGTGGTCTCTGTACTACAGGACAGGTCCCCCAGAGCAAGAGTTGCTCTTTGTTACCCTTCTGTTCTGTTTATTTATTTATTTATTATTTTTTTTTTTTTTTTGGGGGGGGGTGTATTTTATTTACCATGTTCACTAGATGATAAAACTTGTGGCAACTTGATTTCCCAGGTCAGATACCAAATACAGTGCCTTGAGAAAGTATTCAGCCCCCTGGAACTTTTCAACCTTTTCCCACATATCATGCTTCAAACATAAAGATACCAAATGTAAAGATTTGGTGAGGAATCAACAACAAGTGGAACACAATTATGAAGTTGAAAGAAATTTATTTTAAACTTTTTTTTTTTTTTTTTAAATTCAAAAACTGAAGAGTGGGGCGTGCAATATTATTGCCCCTTTACTTTAGGTGCAGCAAACTCACTCCAGAAGTTCATTGTGGATCTCTTAATGATCCAATGTTGTCCTAAATGCCTAATGATGATAAATATAATCCACCTGTGTGTAATCAAGTCTCCATATAAATGCACCTGCTCTGTGATAGTCTGAGGCTATGTGCACACGTTGCGGATTAGCCTTAGGAATTTCTGGTGCGGATTCTGCCTCTCCTGGCAGAAAACGCACCTGCGGATTTGTTTAGTTTCTGTGCGGTTCCGCAGCGTTTTTGTTAGTTTTCGCTGCGGTTTTCTTGCGGATTTGCTGCGGTTTTTACCCCTGCGGTTTTCTACAACGGAATGGGTACAAAAACGCTGCAGATTCACAAAAAAAGTGACATGCTACTTTTTTTAAACTGCAGCGTTTCCGCAGCGGATCTTCCGCAAAGTGTGCACAGCATTTTTTTTTTTCTCATTGATTTACATTGTACTGTAAATCAATTGCGGATCTGCAGAGAATCAGCAATGTGTGCACATACCCTCAGGGTTCTGTTTGAAGCACAGAGAGTATCATGAAGACCAAGGAACACAACAGGCAGGTCCGTGATACTGTTGTGGAGAAGTTTAAAACCGGATTTGGATACAAAATGATTTCCAAAACTTTAAACATCCCAAGGAGCACTGTGCAAGCGATCATATTGAAATGGAAGGAGTATCATACCACTGCAAATCTACCAAGACCCGGCCGTCCCTCTAAACTTTCATCCAAAACAAGGAGAAGACTGATCAGAGATGCAGCCAAGAGGCCCATGATCACTCTGGATGAACTGCAGAGATCTACAGCTGAGTTGGGACAGTCTGTCCATAGGACAACAATCAGTCGTACACTGCACAAATCAGGCCTTTATGGAAAAGTGGCAAGAAGAAAGCCATTTCTCAAAGGTATCCATAAGTTTTGTTAAAGTTTGCAACAAGCCACCTGGGAGACACACCAAACATGTGGAAGAAGGTGCTCTGGTCAGATGAAACCAAAATCGAACTTTTTGGCAACAATGGGACTTCCTCATGTCAGAGGAGTAATGGACACTGCACATCTATTCCCCGTAGTATTGTAAAAAGGCTTGTCTCCCCTGATGAACAGAGCCGAGGGAAACGCGTCGGGAGCCACATCTTTGGGGATGAATTGATCAGGGTCCGAGTGTCTTAAACGATGTATTGTATGGATGTGTGATAAGCCTCCCCCGGGATCCACGGACATTTGGAGCCCTACGAATGCTTTATGAAAACAGCAACGCTGGGTGAGATCGTTCTGTTACTTATTTAAATCTATGAAATTGAGGTATTTTTGTGACCTCTGGGCTGCAAGGTGATTGGGCCTTGTGGCTTTCTTTATAGAGTACAATCTTTTGTTATTGTGATACTCATCTACCTGCTCCTCCTATTTGTAAAAGGAAGGGACTGTTTGGATTTTTAATGGTGTAATTCACTTTTGGTGTGTTATTTTTTTCGTTTTGTCTTCCTTCTAAACCGACTGGGTCCACATACCCTACGGTATTTTATTAGGATTCATTAAAGGTTACATTTTAACTGTTGAGCTATATATTTATCTTGCTTCTATATATAGGGACAGGGAAGATGGTTAAAATTAATTGGAAGATGGATGGAGCCGAATACAGGACCATTCTTGAAGAAAACCTGTTGGAGTTTGCAAAAGACCTGAGACTGGGACAGAGATTTGTCTTCCAACAAGACAATGATCCCAAACATAAAGCAAAATCTACAATGGAATAGTTCACAAATAAACGTATCCAGGTGTTAGAATGGCCAAGTCAAAGTCCAGAGCTCAATCCAATCGAGAATCTGTGGAAAGAGCTGAAAACTGCTGTTCACAAACGATCTCCATCAAACCTCACTGAGCTCGAGCTGTTTGCCAAGGAAGAATGGGCAAGAATTTCAGTCTCTCGATGTACAAAACTGATAGAGACATAGACCAAGCAACTTGCAGCTGTAATCACAACAAAAGGGGGCGCAACAAAGTATTAAGTTAAAGGGGCTGAATAATATTTTTTTTTTTTAAACTCGTTTATTGAACATAACAAGGTGCACATAATATTGTAACCGAATTGATAAACAAGTATGATTCCAGTCATCTTAATACACAAAATGTTACATGACTTCGTTCACAGAAAAGTTAAAGCATTACAGTACACCCAAAGAATCTACAACAAAACTTTAGACTCTTTTTTCTGAACACTCAATCATCTTGCTGCCAAAAGAAAAATAAAAAACTAACACCCACTGTAGCAAACATATATTTTAAACATCGAGAAGAGGCAGTAACCAATGAAAATTTGTCAAATAATGTAGAAAAGCTAGGCTATCCATCACGTGATGACATGGTGTGGTATGAAGAGTTCCATATCTCCCATATCTTTTCAAATTTTCCCATACAACCTCTATTCTGGTATAGTGTGCGTTCAAAAGGTATTACCGAGTTCACCAGATCGATCCATGCTCTGAGCGACGGATTATTGTTCCCCATCCATCTTAAAGCTATTATTTTCCTTGCTAAAAAAAGTGTTTCTCTCGGAAGAATTTGTACATGATGTCCCCATATCTCTTCATCAAGTACTCCGAATAGACATATTAACGGATCTAAGGGGACAGAAGTATGCATTAGAGAGGACAGCAAGGATGTCACCTCCCTCCAAAAGGATTGAATGATTGGACAGCCCCATATCATGTGTAGAAAATCCGCTTCCTCTACATGACATCTCAGACATTCCGAGGAGCAGCTCCTACCCATTTTAAATAGCCGCGACGGGGTTAGATAAGCTTGATGTATTATATACATTTGGATCATTTTATTGTTAGCCGATGGGGATACCTTGGATGGGGACTCTAAAATCATTTCCCAGTCCTCATCCTGAAGATCTGGAATTAAAAGCTTCCATTTCCCTTTAACCGGCAGTACCTCAGAATCCGCACCCACAGACAATAGATGTGTGTATAGAGTGGAAATGAGACCTCGGGGCCCCTGTGATTTGAGGATCCCTATTAACGGAAGGGACGATATTATTGACATAGGCCCCATTCTGCGTATATATGATTGTAGCGCAGATCTAAGTTGCAAATAACGAAAGAATTGGGATCTTGGAATATCACATTTAACTCGTAGTTGTTCAAAAGACATCAACACACCCTGTTCGTATAAATTATTAATGGAAGCAATCCCATGCGAGGTCCAAAATTGGGTAGATGGGTGATCTAACAGCTCCCGGAGACACTCATTGTTCCACAATGGCATTTCGGCTATAATATTTTCAAAGTGAGCGACCTTTTTCCCCTGACGCCAAACCGATCTCGCTAGGCGAAGGAGTGGTAACAATTTAGGGGTATTGGGTTTGTCTATTTCTAAAAAACCCAGTAAACACTCCGTTTTTGCTGCATGGGCCAGATGACTTTCCGAGTTTGGAAGATGACCCCCAGGCATCCACGCACTCAGTGCTCTTAATTGTCCGGCTAAGTAATATAGAAAAAAATTAGGTAACGCTACACCCCCCATCTGTTTGGATCTTTGCAAAGTAGACAGCTTAAGTTTAGGTCTAGATTTCCCCCACACAAAAGATGATATTAAGGAGTTTAGGTTTGAAAAAAAGGATCTGGGGACGGGAACTGCACTGTGCTGGAGGGAATAGTTAAGCTTCGGAAGTAATATCATCTTAATTAGATTTATACGACCAGAGACAGACAATGGCAATTTCTCCCATACCGTAAATTTATGTTTGACTAGATCTAATAATGGCAGAACATTAAGCTGTAAATCCAGCCTACTACTCCTAGGTATATTTATTCCCAAATACTTAAAATGGGACACTACTGGTAATGGTGATAGCTTCTCAAGGTGATCAGCCGAAGCATGGGAGAGAGACATCAAGGAGGACTTGTCCCAATTTATATATAATCCGGAGTACCCACTAAATTTATTTATGACGGAAATCACCTGTGGTAATGTCTCTTCCACATCATCCATAAAAACTACCATGTCATCTGCATACAGGCCAACAGTCTCTACACGGTTAGCTATTGTAATACCTTTAATAGACGGGGCAGATCTCATACGTATCGCTAGTGCTTCGATAGCGAGGGCAAAAAGGGCCGGCGAAAGGGGGCAGCCCTGCCGGGTCCCTCTCATTAGGGGGAAAGCATCTGACCTGGAATTATTGACTATTATCCGAGCTTTAGGTTTCATATATATTGCGCTAATCCATTTTTGAAACTTGGGGCCGAAATTATATTTCTGCAGACATGCATTTAAAAAGGACCATTCAAGGGAATCAAACGCCTTGGCCGCGTCTAGCGAGGCCAAAGCCCATCTGTTTTCCAATTTTAGTGAGCTATATTGTGTTACCGACTGGACCCTCCTAATATTAATAGACGTGTTTTTACCAGGCATAAATCCGGTCTGGTCTGGGTGTATTATATCTAATATTACTGCATTCAATCTAGTGGCTAGTATTTTAGTGAAAATCTTATAGTCAACATTTACCAGTGATATAGGGCGGTATGATCCACATTCCAGGGGGTCTTTACCTTCCTTTTTTAAAACTATAATATTTGCATCATAAAAAGAATCTGGCAAAGAACCTCCCCCTCTCCAAATTTCCCGGAACACCCTCAAAAGACTCGGTGCTAGGTGGTCACGATATTGCCTATACAATTCTATGGGGAACCCGTCGGGGCCCGGTGCCTTCCCAGAGGCCATGTCCGCTATAGCAGTATTAATTTCCTCCAAAGTAAAATCTGCATCTAAAAAAGCCTGTTGTGCAGAGCTCAACACAGGAAATTCAATATCTGACAAGTAACCCAGACAGTCCACCGTATTAAGGTCCCCTTGAGAACGATATAACTTTTTATAATATTCCTGAAAGCATAGAAGTATGTCACTCGTGGAGGTCACTATTATGCCATCTGGGTTTCGGATTTTAAGTATAGTATTCGATGTATTTTGTTGTCGTACCATGAAGGCTAGTAGTTTGCTTGACTGATTCCCCAGTTCAAAGTAAGTTTGTCTAGTGAAGAAAAGTTTACGTTTGGATTTAGTGTCAACATATTGTGCATGTAATCTGTGAGCTAACAACCACTCTGCCCTATTCACACTGGTCTGATTAGCGATATAGGCCTTTTCTGAGTCCCTTAAGGCCCCGTCTCACTAAAGGCCCCGTCTCACATAGCGAGATCGCTAGCGAGATCGCTGCTGAGTCACAAGTTTTGTGACGCAACAGCGACCTCCATAGCGATCTCGCTATGTGTGACACGTACCAGCGATCAGGCCCCTGCTGCGAGATCGCTGGTCGTGTCGGAATGGCCTGGACCTTTTTTTGGTCGTTGAGGCCCCGCTGACATTGCTGAATCGGTGTGTGTGACACCGATCCAGCGATGTCTTCACTGGTAACCAGGGTAAACATCGGGTTACTAAGCGCAGGGCCGCGCTTAGTAACCCGATGTTTACCCTGGTTACCAGCGTAAATGTAAAAAAAAACAAACAGTACATACTCGCCTTCTGATGTCCGTCAGGTCCCTTGCCGTCTGCTTCCTGCTCTCACTGACTGCCGGCCGTACAGTGAGAAGTGAGAGCACAGCAGTGACGTCACCGCTGCGCTCTGCTCTCACTGTACGGCGGCTCAGTCAGAGCAGGAAGCAGACGGCGAGGGACCTGGACACCGAAAGGCGAGTATGTACTGTTTGTTTTTTTTGGTAACCAGGATAAACATCGGGTTACTAAGCGCGGCCCTGCGCTTAGTAACCCGATGTTTACCCTGGTTACCCGGGTGCTGCAGGGGGACTTCGGCATCGTTGAAGACAGTTTCAACGATGCCGAACTCGTTCCCCTGATCGTTGGTCGCTGGGGAGAGCGGTCTGTGTGACAGCTCCCCAGCGACCACACAGCGACTTACCAACGATCACGGCCAGGTCGTATCGCTGGTCGTGATCGTTGGTAAATCGCTAAGTGAGACGGGGCCTTAAGCGATTTACCAACGATCACGACCAGCGATATGACCTGGCCGTGATCGTTAGTAAGTCGCTGTGTGGTCGCTGGGGAGCTGTCACACAGACAGCTCTCCCCAGCGACCAACGATCAGGGGAACGACTTCGGCATCGTTGAAACTGTCATCAACGATGCCGAAGTCCCCCTGCAGCACCCGGTAACCAGGGTAAACATCGGGTTACTAAGCGCAGGGCCGCGCTTAGTAACCCGATGTTTACCCTGGTTACCAAAAAAAACAAACACTACATACTCGCCTTTCGGTGTCCGTCAGGTCCCTTGCCGTCTACTTCCTGCTCTGACTGAGCCGCCGTAGAGTGAGAGCAGAGCGCAGCGGTGACGTCACTGCTGTGCTCTCACTTCTCACTGTACGGCCGGCAGTCAGTGAGAGCAGGAAGCAGACGGCAAGGGACCTGACGGACATCAGAAGGCGAGTATGTAGTGTTTGTTTTTTTTTACATTTACGCTGGTAACCAGGGTAAACATCGGGTTACTAAGCGCGGCCCTGCGCTTAGTAACCCGATGTTTACCCTGGTTACCAGTGAAGACATCGCTGGATCGGTGTCACACACACCGATTCAGCAATGTCAGCGGGGCCTCAACGACCAAAAAAAGGTCCAGGCCATTCCGACACGACCAGCGATCTCGCAGCAGGGGCCTGATCGCTGGTACGTGTCACACATAGCGAGATCGCTATGGAGGTCGCTGTTGCGTCACAAAACTTGTGACTCAGCAGCGATCTCGCTAGCGATCTCGCTATGTGAGACGGGGCCTTTAGTCGTTGTTCCATCTCATCATCTTCACGAGAGGTTTTCCGTTTAATGTAGGAGATTGTAGACGTCAGGCAACCTCTCATGAACGCTTTAAGAGCGTCCCAAAACATATTTATATTTTGTGGCTCTGGGTCGGATGTTATGAAACAGTCTAGTTGTTCTAGAGTTCTATCATTGGGGCCAATCAGTTTTAACCAAAATGGATTTAGTTTCCAAACCCTCTCCTGCCTCTTCTGACCAAAGTTAAGTTTAAGGATTACTGGGCTGTGGTCTGAAATACCTCTATTCCCATGCTGTACCTCCTCTACCCAAATGGCCAAATTGCTGGAGCCAAAGATATAATCCAGGCGAGATAAAGTGCGCCGAACTGACGAGTGGCAGGTGTATTCTTTTTTATCTGGGTATTGTATCCTCCATAAATCCAACCAGCCACTGCCCTCCATGAATGTGAATAAACGAGATCGGCCTAGAGTCTCCCCTGGAGCCCTATCTTCAAGTCTAAGTCTGTCAAGACCCTCATCCATAACCAGGTTAAAATCGCCCATGCACACAATATGTGCATCTGGGTAGTTTAAAGTAAATCCCAATGCCTTTTTTATGATGGATAAATTAGCAGGGGGGGGATTATATATACAAATAATAACATATTCCTTCAAATCAATCCATGCGTGTACAAAAATAAAACGCCCTTCAGTGTCTCTCCATATCTCTCCGACCTCCCATCTAATATCCTTATGGATTAACAACGAGACCCCTCTAGAGTAGCTCGTATGAAATGTGTGAACAGACCACTGTACCCACGGTTTCTGGACATATCGGGCCGAGTCCCTTGTCAAATGCGTTTCTACCAGAGTGACTACATGTGGGTGATAACGCTTTATCTGGGAAAATACTTTAACTCTTTTTCGTGGTGATCCCAGGCCTCTCACATTCCATGTCAACCATGTAAGATTAGATGCCATACCTTCTTAGTTGCATATTATAAACATTGTTACGCCAACATGTTCCTGAAATACAGTGGAAAAACACATCTCCCTGACAGCAATTTTTTGTAGAACAAGTTTGAACCAAACTACAAGATAAGAACAGTGTATAAAAAAACCAAACAGTGTAGGAGTGAAGTCCCATACTCCTATTGAGAAGAAAAAACGGGGATATCCTCACTGAAATCAGCGTCCGATATTGTTGATAAATTTGACGCCTTTCTTGGAAGCTCCATTTCGTAAGTAATAGCACAAATATTTTAGAATTATTTTGCATTGGTCGCACCGTGGGTGCGCAGCCATTCAACCGCCTCCTCTGGGTCAGTAAAAAACACAGAGGTACCCTCATAAACCACCCGCAACCTAGCAGGGTATATCATGGAATATATGACATTGCGATCTCTGAGTTGTTTCTTGATGTCGATGAAACGTGCCCTTTGTTTCTGAAGCTCCACCGAAAAATCCGGGAAGATTGAAATGGTGGTGTTGTGAAATTTAATAGGGCTTTTCTGCCTTGCTAGACGCAGGATAGCGTCCCTATCTTTACCGTTGAGGAGGCGCGCCAAGAGAGGCCTCGGGGGGGCTCCGGGGGGATTAGGTCTCGTAGGAACTCTGTGGGCTCTCTCTACGGAGAGGGCTGAATAATATTGCACGCCCCACTTTTCAGTTTTGTAATTTCCACAAAAATTTAAAATAAAAAATAAATTTCGTTTAACTTCACAATTGTGTTCCACTTGTTGATCCTTCACCAAAAATTTACATTTGGTATCTTTGTTTGAAGCATGATATGTGGGAAAAGGTTGAAAAGTTCCAGGAAGCCGAATAGTTTCGCAAGGCAGTGTGTGTGTGTGTGTGTGTGTGTGTGTGTGTGTGTGTGTGTGTGTGTGTGTGTGTTTTTAAATTAGTGAAAAAAACAAAACACAAAAACTGAAATTTGTCACTATTTTCCGAGACCCGTAGTATTATTATTATTATTATTATTATTATTATTAATAAATAATATTTATTATTAGTATTATTTTTCACCCTCAGCTGACTTTTTTTTTTTTTTTTAATCTATACCAGTTTGGGGTAGCTACGATGTTTTGATCGCCTTTTATTGCAATGTTGTGGCAACCAAAAAAATTAAATTCTGGCATTTTTGATTTTTTTTTTTTTCCTGCTATGCCATTTATAGATCAGATTGTTTTTATATTTTGATCACACATTTCTGAACGCAGCGATTCCAAATATGTATGTTTTTTGTTCTTTTTTTTTTTTTAAATGTTTATTTTCAATGGGACACATAGTGGGGCATCAGCTCTGTATGTATAGAGGAAATCACAATCTCCTATGAACGCTGCAGTTTGCTTGAACGCTCCACCCTCGGCTGTTAAAGGCAGTTAATGGCTGAAATCATCCATCAAGTTCGGGGAAAGATGTGGGCTCTGCTTGTAAGCCTACATCAAAGGCGGGACATGGCCAGTGATGTAAATATACATCAAAGGTTGTGAAAGGGTTAAAGTAATATGCAGATAACACGCATTGTTATGAATAAAGCCTAAAAATCGTCAAAAAAATGGAAATTGTAAACTAGCATTTTAAACCTAGTACTTAGTGTTTCACACTCTGAGAACATGACAGCCTGCATGGCTAATAGCCTTTAATGTGTAATGTCTGATTTCTACACATCAGATAATATTCTTACCCTTTCCACTTTCTAGCTGGCGAGAGAAGTCCTGGACGTGGCTGCAATGATGGTTAGGGCTGGAGTCACTACTGAAGAGATAGACCATGCAGTACATTTGGTAAGCACCTTTATGTCCTCTACTTTCTTTGCCCCCTTTCTCCTCTGCACACCACTTTATCACTTGGCCCTTCTTGTTTGTACTTGCCATTCTAGTTTCTATATAAAGCATAGAACACTAATAAGTACCATAGATATAATATTCTCCCTCCCAATGATTAACCGTAGGGCCGGTCAACTGGTGTCTCCAACATAAACCTGATTTCTTAATGACTTGCTAGCATGCTATAGTGTATGTTTTGTCCTGCTTGGATGCTATGGCAGCCATTTTGCCAAGGAGAAAGAAGGGTGCGCTACCCTGTAAAGTATTGTTACATATGCACCTAAAATATGGATAGTGGTACAACTGCCCCGTCTTTGTCCGATCACTTGTCAGAGATTGTTTTTCCGTATATGCGTTACTAAAAACAGAGGAATGTTTGGAGCCTAATGAAGATCTCTGTATTGAAAATGCATTTTCTACATAGCATATGCAAATTGCCTCTTCAGAGAAAGAGGACTTGAACTCTATAGCGCAGTGTTCCCCCAATTCCGGTCCTCAAGAGCCACCAACAGGTCATGTTTTCAGGATTTCCTTAGTATTGCACAGGTGATAATTGCATCACCTGGACAGGCAAGCATTCAATAACCTGTGCAATGCTAATGAAATCATCAAAACATGACCTGTTGGTGGCTCTTGAGGACCGGAGTTGGGGAACACTGCTGGCGCCACCTGTTGGAAGTGGCGATCCTACAAGTCACAATCAACATCATATCAAAGGGTTGATTGCGACTTGTAGGATTGCTACTTCCAACAGGTGGCGCTATAGAGTTCGTCCTCTTTATCTCTGAAGAGGCAGCATATTAAAGGGAGTCTGTCACCCCCCAAAATCGTATATGAGCTGCGGCCATCGGTATCGGGCTTATCTACAGCATTCTGTAATGCTGTAGATAAGCCCCCGATATAACCTGAAAGATGAGAAATAAAGGTTATATTATACTCACCCAGGTGCGGTCTGGGTCCGATGGGTGTCAACGGTCCGGTCCAGCGCCTCCTATCTTCATCAGATGACGTCCTCTTCTTGCCGCGGCTCCAGCGCAGGCGGCGTACTGTGTCTGCCCTGTTGAGGGCAGAGCAAAGTACTGCAGTGCACAGGTGCTGGGCCTCTCTGACCTTTCCCTGACATGTCGGGGAAATGGTTAAAGATGGTTAGCACTGCAGCCTTGCAGCACTGGAGTCCTGGGTTCAAGTCCCACCACAGATAATATCTGGAAGGGGTTTGTATGTTCTCTCCGTGTTTGCGTGGGTTTCCTCCGGGTTCTCTGGTTTCCTCCCACACTACAAAGATATACTAATAGGGAATTTAGATTGTGAGCCCCATCGGGGACAGCGATGATAATGTGTGCAAACTGTAAAGCGCTGCGGAATATGTTAGCGCTATATAAAAATAAAGATTATTGTTAACTATTACTGCACCAGACAGTTTTTATTAAATTTGCCAGGAGTTTATTTTTTTTATCAATATATAAGTAGTGGCCATTTCATTTTTCATTGAGGTGTTCCAATCGGACACTGTTGAATCAGGAAATTGGCAACACCCAGTTGTAAGTTTATTGAGAATTTTGTAGTCAGGCTATTGGGAACGGCATAAGCAGATGTTTAATGAACTTCTATGGGGAATAAAGAAATGTATTGATTTATTAACGAATGAAAACTTGTTTACTTTTGCTTTTCTTGTCTGAGGAAATGGTAAGGTTTTTGAAATGGCTTTCATCACATTAGTTGTCCTAAACAAGACTGGATGTGAGAGTAGAGAAAGCTAAGGCCTTCTCTGGCCATTAGCTATGGTGTTGTGTGTCAGAGCGGCTGAAGCCCAGGCAGCTAGGTTAAGAGGAGTGGAGATGGAGGGGAGGCAGGCTGTCTTATCTTACAGTATAAGTATTGCTTCTCTTATACACTGTTATACATAATCTCCCCCAGCTTTCATCTGCTTTTGTCCCCACTCCTCATACTTTCCAAGCGAGCAGCCTGCGCTTTGGCAGAGTTCTCGCTGCTGTGATATACACTGTGTTCCAAATTATTATGCACAAAGAGTTTAGGAGTGATAAGGTTAGAATTTTTTTGTTTGTCATTTAAACTCATTGATGGTGATGTGTGTAGGGGCTCTTTATATCACGGAAAGCAATTGCAGATACCTGTGCAAATTAGTTTGGCAGGTGTGTCCAAATAAAGGCAAGACTACTTAAAGGGAACCTGTCACCCCGTTTTTTCCGTATGAGATAAAAATACTGTTAAATAGGGCCTGAGCTGTGCATTACAATAGTGTATTTTGTGGACCCCGATTCCCCACCTATGCTGCCGAAATGCGTTACCAAAGTAGTCGTTTTCGCTTGTCAATCAGGCTGGTCTGGTCAGATGGGCGTGGTGTCTTCCCCCAGATCTTGCTTAGTTTTCTGTTGGTGGCGTAGTGGTGTGCGCATGCCCAAGTCCCGAATCCACTGCACAGGGGAGGGAAAAGAGCGCGATCTGCGCTATTCCCCTGGTGATCGGTGGGGGCGGCCATTTTCCTGAAGCGGAGTTCGCATCTCTGCTTCAGGAAAATG
Source organism: Ranitomeya variabilis (assembly GCF_051348905.1). NCBI lineage: Eukaryota > Metazoa > Chordata > Amphibia > Anura > Dendrobatidae > Ranitomeya > Ranitomeya variabilis. The sequence continues at coordinate 872,333,373 of NC_135232.1, forward strand.
GCCGCCGCGATCTCCATCTGCGCACGCGCGGCATCCCGCGGCCATTTTCCTGAAGCCCCGGGCAGCAGAGCGCTCGATCTGCGCACACGCGGCCACAGGAAGATGGCCGCCCCCACCGATCACCAGGGGAATAGCGCAGATCGCGCTCTTTTCCCTCCCCTGTGCAGTGGATTCTGGACTTGGGCATGCGCACACCACTACGCCACCAACGGAAAACTAAGCAAGATCTGGGGGAAGACACCATGCCCATCTGACCAGACCAGCCTGATTGACAGGCAAAAACGACTACTTTGGTAACGCATTTCGGCAGCATAGGTGGGGAATCGGGGTCCACAAAATACACTATTGTAATGCACAGCTCAGGCCCTATTTAACAGTATTTTTATCTCATACGGAAAAAAGGGGGTGACAGGTTCCCTTTAAGAAGGCTGTTCCACATTATTAAGCAGCCTACATTTTTTGCCAAAATGGGAAAGAAAAAGGATGTGTCTGCTGCTGAGAAGCAACAATATGTGGAGTATTTAGGTCAAGGCATGACTACAATCAACATTGCCAAGACACTTCATCGTGATCATTGCACAATTAAGAAGAATGTAGCTGATTCCCAGCACACACGTGTGCGTGCTGATAAGGAGAAAATGAGGACTCTTTCCAACAGGCAATTGCGTAAGGTTAAAAGAGCAGCTGCAAAAATGCCTTGTCATAGCAGCAGACAAGTTTTTGAAGCTGCTGGTGCCTCCAACGTCCCCAGAACAACAATATGCAGGGTCCTTCAGAGGTTTGCAGCTGTGCATAAGCCATCCTGTCGACCACCTCTATCCACTGCACACAAGCAGAAACGGCTCCAGTGGGCCAAACGATACATGAAGACTGACTTCCAAACTGTTTTGTTCACCGATGAGTGCCGTGCAACGCTCGATGGTCCAGATGGATGGAGTGGAGGATGGCTGGTTAATGGACACCCCATGAAAACACGGCTAAGGCGCCAACAAGGAGGAGGTGGAGTAATGTTTTGGGCTGGAATCATGGGGAGAGAGATTGTCGGCCCCTTTATGATCCCTGAAGGGGTAAAGATGAACTCCATAATCTATGTGGAGTTTCTAAAACAACCCTTCCTGCCATGGTTCAAGAGGAAGAACCGTGCTTTCCGCAGCAAGATAATTTTCATGCATGATAATGCACCGTCTCATGCTGCAAAAAACACATCTGCATCTCTGGCTGCTATGGGCATAAAAGAGGACAAACTTATGGTGTGGCCACCATCTTCCCCTGGCCTCAACCCCATTGAGAACCTCTGGAGCATCATCAAAAGGAGTGTCTATGATGGCGGGAGGCAGTTCACATCTAAGCAACAGCTCTAGGAGGGTATTCTGTCCACATGCAAAACAATTGAAACAGAAACCATCCAAAAACTGACAAATTCAATGGATGAGAGAGTTCAGAAGCTTCTTTCGAACAAGGGGTCCTATGTGCAAATGTAACATCACCTAGAATAAAGTTTTCACTTGAAAACTGTTTGATTTCATTTTGTAATAAGCTGATAATGCTTATAACTTCACAATTGACCATTTTTTTGTTCAAAATAAAAAAAGGTTAAACTCTGCTGTGCATAATAATTTGGAACATGCATTTTGAGTGTTTTTTTTTTTTAAAGATACTGTTTTCATAGGCAGTTTGTTCCAAAACATTGCAATTATACTAGAATAGTAGATGACTGGAAAATAACAATGACTGCAATTCAGATAGGTAATTTAGAGAAAATATGAGGAAATATTTGCATAATAATTTGGAACAGTGTACAGACCTCTCCCCTCCTCATAGGCAGGAAAGCTTGCTCTACTCACACATCCTTCTCCGTGTTCATTAATGCCATGGCAGCTATTGTGACAAACCTTCTGATTGTCCCTTACACAACATGAGCGTAAATAATTAAAAGTATCAATTAATAATGTTTTTTCCTCTTTTCAAGAAATTATAGTTTAGATATGTTTCCATGAAGAATGCAAAAACTACAATAAAATGGGGATGTCATGAGATGACAGCTCCTCTTAAACACCAAACATGCACAGCGAAACACTTAATTATTGGCAGAATTAATTACCGTATTTTCCGGCGTATAAGACTACTTTTTAACCCCTGAAAAACTTCAGAAAAGTTGGGGGTCGTCTTATATGCCGGTGTCGCCTTATACGGCGGTTGTGGAGCATGCTGCGGTCGACTTTCGCCTTATACGGCGGCGGCGCATATGGCGGGGGAAAGCGGTCTTGATGAGGTGAGGGGGCACCTTACCGGAAGGTGAAGCAAGATGCAGGCGTCCCGGAGATCAGCGGGAGAGCGGCGCTGTGCCCATGAGACCCGCCTCTGTCACCTGTCTGGCCCACCCTTGTACCTCTGCCTCTCGCTTCGGAGCACTACAGTGACGAGGCAGCGGCGCAGGTGCGGGATCCTCCGGAGCGAGAGGCAGAGATACAAGGGCGGGCCAGAAAGGTGACAGAGGTGTGTCTTCTGGGCACAGCGCCGTTCTCGTGGTTTTCCATACCCTGGGAGGCGTGCAGCTTGTTTTCCTTGTTTTTTGCTTGTTTTTCTGGGCACAGCGCTCTAGAGGTACCAGTAATAGGTACAAGGGCGTCCAGAGGGATGCACTCTGATAGCCTTGGGGACAGGGAGGGCAGGGCAGACGGGGACCAATTCAAGCAGGGCTTGTATACAACAACCAGCCAATCGAAAGGTACTTTGGATGGTTGTTGTTGTATACTGGATACCAGTACATCACCAGTATCTGTACCTGTTTACCAGTACATACAGTACATTACAAATGAGTATGCCAAGGGATAAGTGTGCATTAAGAAGAGGCACCCCACATTGGCCAGAAAACCATGTAGCAGACATGGTGAATGAGCATCGCCAAAGCGCTTATGTAGTGACACGAAATCAAATACATTTGCTTGCACTTCAGTGGGCCAAATCTAACCCAGGTTACAGCAACAGCTTTAAGGCCACTGTATCCTGGTGTACTAGATTCATGGCAAGGGATAATATGATACTGAGGCAAAAGACGAAAATTTCCCAAAAATTGCCTGCAGATCTTGATAGCAAAGTGAATAGTTTCCATCAATATGTAATATAACAGCGCACTAAACATGGCTATCCGTTAAGTAATATTGGAAATATGGATGAAACTCCAATGAATTTTGATACGGTTGGAAATAAAACTGTCCTTCAAAAAGGTGAAAAAACAATTTTAATTAAAGCAACGGGGCATGAGAAGTCCAGTTTTACAGTGGTATTAGGATGCACAGCTGATGGCGGCTCTTTTACTCTCCTTTTTATTTATTTTTTCTCCTTTCACGTATTCCTGTAACATCGTCAATGTTCATGTAGCCCTGCTGCCCTTTTTCTTATTACTTCTCCTATTCCTGACTAATCTTCAAGCTCCATTAGGAGCATTAATACTGATGTACCTGAGCTACTGCATATTCCAGTAATGGAGAAAACCAGTAAATCATTACATTTCTTTACACTGCGTTTAGATGTAAGCCACTTCTGATTTTGAGTTGCCTGACTGAATGTTTTTTTTTTTTTAGACTGGCCTTTATGATTTGTTGGTGTGTTGACTATATGTAGATTACTAACTCGAGTGAAAAAAATGTGCTCGTATCTGTTAAGATATCATCAGATCATGTTGTGGACCACATTTTTTTCTGGGCATATGGTGATATGGGTAAATTGTATTTTCTAAAGGACACAAGAGAAAAAGTAAAGGTCATACAAATGGGGATAACCGCAATTGTATTTTCTCTAAAGCATAGGTTAAAGGGAACCTGTCCCCAAGTTTGCCCCATATAAGATATGGCCACCACCTTTCAGCACTCATATACAGTATACTAATATACTGTATATATCCCCGATCCGGACTGTAACAAAAAAAAGTATTCTACTCCCCTGCAGGGCGGTCGGATCCAATGATTGTCGCTGGTCTTGGTCCTACACCTCCCTACTTCTTTCGATGCCGTCCTGATTCTGTGCTTCGTGTGGTTTACGAGTCCTACGTCATCCACACAACGTTCCCTGGCATCGCGCTACTGTGCAGGAGTACTTCTCTGACCTGTTGAGGGCAGAGCAAAGTACAGCAGTGTGCAGGTGCTGGGAAATGTCAGAGAGCCCCAGTGCATGCGCTCTGCAGTACTTTGCTCTGCCTGGTCAGGGCAGTGAAGTGTGCAGGAGCATGATGCCGGGGAACACTTGTGTGGATGACGTAGGAGGCACCGGACCAGGACCAGCGACACCCCTCGGATCAGACTGCTCCCGGGTGAGTATAATAAAAGATGTTTATCTTTTCTTGCAGGCCGAATCGGGGGCTTATAACACAGCATATTAGTATGCAGTATATGAGCACTGAGATGTAGTGGCTGCATCTCATATGGGACAAACCTAATGACAGGTTCCCTTTAAAGGGAGCCTGTCACCAGTTTTTTACCAGCTAATTTGAAATCTGCATAATGTATGGACAGATAACTTGATTCCAGTAATGTATCACTTGCTGGGCTGCTTGCTGTAGTTTTTATAAAGTAATGATTTTATCCACAGGAAATAAAACGGTAATTCTATCAAAATTGCTGCAAATGGTCCCTTAAGTGATGCATCACTGGAATCAGGGTCTCTTCCCCTATATCATTCAGCTCTCAGATGGAGTAGCATGAACCTGGTGACACTCCCTTCTGTCAGTTTTTCACTTAAAATGGAGCTGTACTGTCAACATATTTTTCATAAAACAGTAGCACAGGCAAATATACACAACTTTATAATGTTTTATCAGAGAAATTGGCTTTCTTCCCCTCACACTACTTTTCTCCACTTTGCCTCCTGAATGTGTCATTCACTCTGGAAGAGAAAATCTGAGCAGTTTTTATCTTGCTCAAGAGAGACAGCTAGCGTTATGTGACACTGCCCATTATACTCTAAGGCAGGGGTGGGGAATCTTTTTTTTTTTTTTTTTTTCTGCCAAGGGCCATTTGGACATTTATACCATCCTTCGGGGGCCGTACAAACTCAGCCCACAAAGTACATCCTGACTCTGGCACTGGTGTCAGGACGTAATCTTTCATTGCATGCCCTTCAATGTTCAGTAGTGAACACTACGCGTGTGTGTGCTAACAGAGCAAGAAGAAATTAATGAGCTGGTGGCAATCAAAATACAACTCCCTGCCCAAGAATGCGGTCCCTGAGAATCTGCCTGGGGGTCTGATAAAAGGTCATCGAGGGCTGTAAATGGCCCTGGGCCCTGAGGTTCCCCACCCTTGCTCTATATAGAAGGAAGGAGGATAAAGGAAGACTAACATCATGCATGCTTTGTAGCAAGTGTTTCACCTCACATCAGAGCTTGATTCGCGTCAAGACAGCTCCGCTCTGCTTCCCAATGTTCACCATGCTGCTGCATCTTATCTCTGTATGATAAAAAGGAATGAAGAGCAGGAATGTCTCTGTGCTGTGTATGGCAGAGATCACTGCAGCTCTGCTCCTCCCAGTAGGTTGCAAATTAGAGCTAGTTCCTATATGTGAAATCTGGTGACAATGCTCCCACAGTACCAGAGCTGGGGTGAGAGTGGCGTGAGCACGCTAAGTCTTGTTGTGGTAGTGCGAAAAAAAAGCGACTTTTCAAAGCTGCTTTTTCTCCAGGAATCTGTCATAAAAAAAAAGCTTTGAATAGCCCACTATATGCATCTCTCCTGATATTTCATCACCTCCAGGAAACTTCTGTCTGCTAACGCCCATTATTTGAGGTTGCCACAAAGAGCGCACTCCTACCAGTGCTTTCTATATAGACCACATGGGAAAGATATGTCTCCAATATGGCCATCCACCCTCTATAGAGAGCCCTATAAAAATCTAAGTGTAAACCTACAGCATTAAAAACCATCTCTTCTAAAGACTTGTATCTAACAAAAGAAACTAAAAATGACAGAACGTTCTTTGTAGCACTGTACAATTTTACCTGTCTTGTAAAGCTCCCTTACCGAAGTGTGTGTGTTCCAGGCCTGTATTTCCAGAAACTGCTACCCATCTCCACTGAACTATTACAACTTCCCAAAGTCGTGTTGTACATCGGTCAATGAAGTGATCTGCCATGGGATTCCAGACCGAAGACCACTGCAAGATGGCGATATTGTGAATGGTGGGCAATAGCATTATACTTAACTGTTAATGGTATCCACCTATACAAAGAGACACCACACATACATAATGTAAAAATGATATTTTATTAATGACAAAAATTAAAATAACATGGTCATAAAAAAGCCAAAGAAGGCAGAAGTGAGGAACAGCAGACACAGAAAAAATGGTGAACAACCTGGAAATTGCTACAGAAATATAAATACCAGTGTATCAGTATAGCTCTCATTCCGGTAAAGACATGATAAAAGTCATCACACAAAGTAGTATAACTTGGCTACATATAAGAGGCTCAATACAAAGGGACAAGCATGTATCATATTATTAGTAATTAAGGCTAAAAATACCATATATACGGACATGCATCATATCCAAAAACCATAACCCAATATACGTGTCCAATACAATACATAAGGCAGCATGTATTTACCAGAAAAATGGAGAGAAACCAGGAGTCCACCACACGACGCGCGTTTTGCAATGAAATGCTTCTGTGTCTGCTGTTCCTCACTTCTGCCCGCTTTGGCTTTTTTATGACCATGTTGTTTTAATTTTTGTCATTAATAAAATATCATTTTTACATTATGTATATGTGGTGCCTCTTTGTATAGGTGGATATCTAATGTTCGGCTAACCACTTAAGGATATACTATAGGTGTTGTGTTAACTGTTAATGGGCTGAAAGTTGCTCAAGTGGATGTTTGATTTCTCTGGGATCCTAATGTCATTGCTAACATCTCTAGCAAACTCTACAACCTAAGTATGTTAACCTACAGAAAGTCTTGTTTTTAAAAATTTTTAGTGGACATTACCGTCTATCACAATGGATACCATGGGGATCTCAATGAAACCTTTTATGTTGGAGAAGTTGAAGAGGGAGCAAAGCGACTTGTTCAGACAACTTTTGAATGCCTAATGCAAGCAATTGATGAAGGTGATGCTCTAAATGCATGAGAAATTGTACATGTTGTTGGGACACATCTTACTTGTTTTGGGAGAGTCGTACACTTCTTATAGTGGTGTCACCACTGAGGGCCATGGAACATGTGGAAAAACTTATAGCCTGGAAATGGCAGTCATTCTGGCACACTGGAGGAATAGAATAAGCTGCTGTATACTAGTTTAAATCATGAATGATGGGGACCACTGCTCGGGTATTCTGATAAAGCTGCTTCTCGCTCCTCCTTGATCAGTGATGTGGTGTACCGTTCTGCTTTCTTTTTGGTATGCATGAGATTTAATCCAGAAAAGTGCTATCTGATGAGTGGGCTGTAAATGTCGGGTGCATATGGGTGGTTTAATGGGAGTCTTTGATATTTTATTTTAATGTTAGTGGGTGATTTTTATTTTTTTATACACCATTAGAACACTTTAGAAATTTATTTTCAGAACACCATTGATCCCATGGTTCTGTACATGAGAAGGGGGTTACATACAAGATACAAATATAAAGTGCAATGAATATACTAGCAATGACCGACTGGTACACAGGGCTGTGGAGTCGGTAAGCCAAACCTCCAACTCCTCAATTTCCCCTGACTCCACAGCCCTACCTCACTACTGAGGATGTACATAAAGTGCAGCACAGATTCATCTCCGTTACGACTCCACAGCAACCGAGCATATACATAAAGTGAACCACAGATTGATCTCAACTACGACTCCACAGCACTGCCTCACTACTGAGCATGTATATGAAGTGCAGCATAGATTCATCTCCACTAAAAGATCACTGAGATCAGGAACAGAATAGACATTTATAGGACATGTCATAACTATCCCAAATTATGAAAATATTTACAGCACATCCTGCATTGTACTACTGTACCCAATATATTATATACGGTATTTTCAGAGTCTTGAGTCTGTCCATTTTATTCCACAGCCCTGCTTGTACAGAGGGGACAGGGCACTGCCCTTGCGGGCTTACATTCTATAGGATAATGGGGAGATGCTATCCTTACCATAGTAGGACTATACAGTACATGGGTAACAAACTTTGCATTGTCTATAGACTTGCCTCTTTTTTTTTTTTTTTCTCCTTTCTTCAGTAAAGCCTGGTGTGCGGTATAGAGAGCTGGGAAACGTTATTCAGAAACATGCTCAAGCCAATGGATTCTCAGTTGTACGAAGCTACTGTGGACATGGCATTCACAGATTATTTCATACTGCTCCTAATGTGCCACACTATGCCAGTAAGTTTTAGTGGCTCTGAATCTGTTAAACCGTCTTTATAGATTTTCAGCCGCGTGTCCTAAACTTGGTTATAGGATGTTTCGCCCCCAGTAGTTCGTCCCCGGGTACATCCTGTTCGTGACGCCAAGTTGAGTCGCCCGCCAGGGCAGTGGGGTACTCTGTACCGGGTCCGGTACATGAAGGGGACGTCATGGTGGCTGCGAACCGGTCCGTGGCCCTGGGCGCCCAAGTAAAGGGAAAGGTCTTTAAAGGGAGTATAAGAATAAAGTTTGTTCGTGACGCCACCTGTGGTATTCGGTCAGTAGGGACCGACACTGCTTAAAGGGGTCCTCTGGGGTGATGGTATGGCAGCTGGATGGTATAACGTGCCACAGGTGAAGTAAATGTACCCGGGGGCGAACTGCGGGGGGCAAAACATCCAAATTCCCCTAAACCTATACATATATTGTATTATAATATTCATAAGTCAGGAATTAACTTTTACAAGTGCCCCTTAGGCTGTTGTGTATTTCCGGGCTGCAATACTTTGATATTTAATACTTCTATTGATCTGCGCTTTCAATCACCTTAGAAATCTATGCTAATCAAAGTCTGTTTCTGTAGAACAGTGGGAGGTCCAAGCATTTAATATGTACACTAACATGCCAGTGTGAAATCAACCTGGCATATTTTAAAGGGACATTTACTAAATGTTTCACGTTGAACTGGACAAAGGATATCTCGGCTGCAGAGCAGTAAGATAAAATGTTTAATGTTTTTCAATTAGCCATGTATGTTTGTCTCTGAAACACCCCAGCACATACTTTTAATAGCCACCAGGGACCAAGCTGCACTATTGACCTGTACAGGGGGGTCCCCGGCAGCTTATCCCAACCCGCTGGCAGTGACTAGCAAGCTTCTGGCTATACACGCATGAATGCAGAGGTTTGCCAGTCACTGTCAGCGGGTTGGGATAAGCTGTCAAGGACCCGCCCATATGACTAGTCAATAGTACGGCTTGGTCCCTGGTGACAATTAAAAATATGCTTTCTCTGAAGCGCCACAGCGTTTCAGAGACAAACCTACATGACTGGGTTACTACAGCCAGGGGCTGATACATGCTTCCCTTGGTTGGGACTTATACATGCTGCCCACGGTTTGGACAGCATTTATCAGCTGATAGGTTCCCTTTAAGTATGAAAAAAAAATAATGTAGCTATGTTTTGTAACTAAAGGCTATAAAACTGTCTCTTTGTATATATAAAAAAAAATGCTGTGCTAATGGTGTGGAAAAATCTTCACTGAAAACGCAGCAGATTTAATAAAGGACCATGTCACTTCTTTTATGCGGATCTGCAGTGTTTCTGCACCCATTCCATTATAGAAATCAGCAGGGGTAAAAACTCAAGAAATCCACAGGAAAACCGCACAAAATCCGCAAGAAACTCATCAAATCTGCACCTGCGTTTTCTGCCAAGAGATGCAGAATCCGCACAGAAAATTCCAGAGGCAAATCTGCAACGAGTGCACATACCCGAACACTGTAAAATGACCACTAAATACTCCACAAATGTAGCTTTTTCGAAGTGTCACTCAACTGTTGCCTTGTCCCTCAAAAACAAAACTTCACAAGGCTGTCGGCTAAAAAAAATCAGAATCTCAAAATATGGCAATGCAATATAATTTTGTTTTCTAAAGAATGGTTATATTAAAGGTAAAAGTATTAAAACATAATAAAACCTATATAAATGTGCAATCACTTTGATCATACTGACCTACAGAATAAAGTTTTGCTGTCGCCTATACTACACTGGTGTGGAGAAAAAAAATTAAAAGGCAATTAATTATTAATGGTTCTGTTAACTCACCCCACCCAAAAGTAGGAAAAAAAGTGATCAAAATTTTTTAGTGCAAAATGGTTTCTTTTAAAGCTTTCTTATCCCACAAAAAACAAGCCCTCACACTGCTTTCCACTGAAAAATAAGTTACATATAAAATAATCTATATAGCCATGGCATCTGTATAATCTTATTGAGGCAAAAAAAGTTGTCTTGTTGCTTTTGACGTTTAGTGTAAAAAAATAAATAAATAAATGAACTGTTTCCCAAACATCGAAATAGAAAGCGATTACAAAATTTTATGTACCCTGAAATGGTACCAAAATAGACTTTAACTCCTCCTGGGAAAAAAACAGACTTTACTCCTGATCTGTCAGCAGAAAGTGAAGGTTTTCCAGGTAATTTAGTGGATCAAAAGTGCTTTAGCAACCCAGCTCCCAAACACAAATTCAGTAAAATTCACGCTCCCAAAGCCAATGGGCTCCTGTTCTGCGCCTTGCAGTGTGCCAAAACCACAGTTACAGGGAACCTGTCAGCAGGATTGTGCACAGTAACCTACAAAGAGTCAGGTCAGCGCCGTTATACTGATTTATTATGATACCTTGGTTGATAAAATCCGTCTTGTGGTTGTTGTGTAATCTTTATTTTCAGTTTTCAGCTAATAATATGCCCATTCTCCGGGGCGGCCTGTGGGGGGTCTTCATGTGCTGCTCTGCTTACATATTATTCTGTATGGCTTATAACAAGTCACTGATCCCTCACTGACCTGCCCCCTACTTTACATACTGCATATCATATTGTGTGGTTACAAAAAAAAATGAACATTCATCCAAATGGCATCTGCACTGTAGCATGTGATACATGTCTAATATGCATTGATGCTTGGAAGCTGCCGTGGGGCTGCCCGTATTCTGCGGTTACACTACCTGGGGAACACTGCTCCCACCCAGAAACTTACAGGTGTTTTGTATAGTTCTCATTAGTCATTTTTATTTTTCCTTCTGATTTATAATTTAGATTTTTTTTTTTTTCTTTTAGGCCAGTGCGACACTGACATTTATCACAATTCTTAGAAAAGTCGCACAACAAAAATCACTCTGTGACTTGCTTTAGTGCCACTGGTTTAGGGTCCCGAAAATAGAACATGCGACTTGCATTGAAGGTTATGGCAAGTGAGTCATCATGATTTGTGGAAGAAAATCCAAATATTCACAACTGTGAACAGGTCACAGTGCGACTCCATAGGAAACTAGCTGACCTGTCGCAATGTGTCGCCATGTAGCCCTAGTCTTAGTCTGGCAGCCTATCACTAAGGTGCCAGTGTCCCCCAGAGAGCAATGAGATAAGGGTCTCATTATGTAACTGTCTTATGGAATTTATTAATGCTCAAAAATGCTGACAAATGTGGTTTTTATTTATTTCAAGAAAACAAGGCTGTCGGTGTGATGAAACCAGGGCATGTGTTCACAATCGAACCAATGATCTGTGAAGGTAAGCATGACAGCTTGTCCGCCTGCCATGTGAGGTTTATGCGCTCATCTTGTATGTGTGAGTTGTTTGTTTTCCTCCATGACATTTCAAGAAGGGTCAAATGCACAGAATATGCAAAAGGAATACTAAGTAGACCCGGTGGGTCCTGGTTCAATAGGAGTTTGAAAATCTGGTTGTCTGCATTCGTATCTAATATATAATTGCCTAGAATACTACTTCCTGCAATTTGTGCCAACTTCCGTGGCTTTGTCCGGAGCTAATGTCCGGAGATAAGTGACGTCACCAGTGTCCTACACCCAGGCAGAGCACAGGGGCCCCAGGCAGCCTATGGGGCCCCAGGCAGAGCACAGTGGCCCCAGGCAGAACATGGGGCCCCAGGCAGAGCACAGGGGTCCCAGGCAGCATATGGGGCCCCAGGCAGAGCACAGGGGCCCCAGGCAGCATATGGGACCCCAGGCAGAGCACAGTGGTCCCAGGCAGAGCACAGGGGCCCCAGGCAGCCTATGGGGCCCCAGGCAGAGCACAGTGGCCCCAGGCAGAACATGGGGCCCCAGGCAGAGCACAGGGGCCCCAGGCAGCATATGGGGCCCCAGGCAGAGCACAGTGGTCCCAGGTAGAGCACAGGGGCCCCAGGCAGAGCACAGTGGCCCCAGGCAGAGCACAGTGGCCCCAGGCAGAGCACGGGGCCCCAGGCAGAGCACGGGGGCCCCAGGCAGAGCACGGGGGCCCCAGGCAGAGCACAGGGGCCCCAGGCAGAGCACAGGGGCCCCAGGCAGAGCACAGGGGCCCCAGGCAGAGCACAGGGGCCCCAGGCAGAGCACAGGGGCCCCAGGCAGAGCACAGGGGCCCCAGGCAGAGCACAGGGGCCCCAGGCAGATCATATGGGGCCCCAGGCAGAGCACAGGGGCCCCAGGCAGAGCACAGCGATATTTTGGACCACTGTGCGGTGTTTCAGACCCCCTGTGTGATGTCTGGGGCCCTGTTCTTAAGTATATTAAAGATTAAAGTAACGTATATTAAAGTATATTATAGATCAAATTTGACACGTTTATGAGCACCATTGAGTGATATACTCAAGAATGACATAATTTTTCAACATTTTATGGTTTCAAACTGTAAACACTCAAGAGTTTTTTTTACTTCAACCAGAAAACCTTAACGGTTCATAAAAAACTTGACTGTTCAGGATATGATAAAAGTCATAGTATTCTGAATCTTTAACTTATAAAGATACCTTTACATGGGGTGATTATTGGTTCCAGAGAGGCTTTCGGCCGATAATCGTACACATGGCTGGTGACAGGACAATACAATATAAACGTTCAAAGGTAAACACTGATAACATTAAAATCTAATATATAATTGCCTAGAATACTACTTCCGGCAATTTGTGCCAACTTCCGTGGCTTTGTCCGGAGATAATGTCCGGAGATAAGTGACGTCACCAGCGTCCTACACCCGCTCAGGGTGGACAAAGATATATGCCTTCGTGGTGCGCGGCACTTTTCTGATTGGTTGCCGCCTGCCGCGAGCGACCAATCAGAAATGTGCCGTACTGTCAAGAATTGTCAAGAGCTGGTGAGTGCAGCCATTTTTTGTTCTTTCTTACTATTATTTATTAATTGTATTATTCTTACATTTGAATAAATAAAGTATATATGGATTCTAGACTCACGATTCTTTAGAATCAGGCTGCCATCTAGTATTACATAAATGGGTCGTAATTTTAATTATTTTCTACCTCTGTTCTGACCATGGCCATTGAGGTGCATACTCCTAAAATGACTTCCCTGCTTTTCATTCCTTTGACCCACATTCATCTTTGCTTATTTTCCATCTCTTTCTGTTTGTGGTGTACTTCTTCTTCACCTCATTACGCCACCTTACGAGTTTATATTTTGTTGTGTCAGCTGTAACCATAGGTTCCCTTTCTTACTTTTTTTATATGTAAGTATATGCGTTAGAACAAATCTAATGAAATGTTCCCTTTATGTGAACCATGAATCAGTGACTGGCTGCATGATTGCTGCCAAGTATGTTTTCTCTGAAACACTCCAGTAGCTCAGAGAACGTCTGTGATTATAGACTATAGGAAGAGACGTGACTAGTGATGAGCGAGTGTTCTCGTTGCTCGGGTGACCTCAGAGTATTTGTGACTGCTCGGAGATTTAGTTTTTGTCGCCTCAGCTGAATGATTTGTGACTGCTACACAGCTTGATTACATGTGGGGATTCCCTAGCAACCAGGCAACCCCCACATGTACTCAGGCTGGGTAGTAGCAGTAAATCATTCAGCTGAGGAGATGAAAACTAAATCTCCGGACACTAAATAATACTCTGAGGTCACCCAAGCGTGCTGGGGAATACCCGAGCAACGAGTACACTCGCTCATCACTAGACGTGACCAGTCCTACTTCTACAGTGGATTGGTGGGTCTATCCCATAAGTGTATATAGGGAGACGTTAGTCACCTGGGTCGGAGAGAAGCCTGCCGAGGGACTTCATTGACTAGTCAAGATTTTCAAACTATCTTCTTTGCAAAGTCACAGCAATCATGCAGTCAGGCTCAGATTCATGCTGCCTGTGATAGTTAAAAGGGAACCTATCAAAATATGCTTTATTTCCTCTCTTCTTTTTTTCTTGTTTATAACGCTGTAAAATTAACGATTTATTTATAGGGTTGGTGAGGATTGATTCGCTGGATCCTGTCCATCAGCCATGGCAGTGATCTACTCTGGACGGGAATCCTTTTCTGACTGCACCATTGATATCACATGAGCGTCGACATGCCGCAATGACTGACATCAGGGCAGATAAGTAAAAGGAGATCCCGTCCAGCAGCAAAAAAATGATTGACGTGGCAGATGAAATTAATTCTCACAAATTGTAGAGCTGCTTATTCCAGAACAGGCTAGGCTCACTACTAATCTGCCCAAGGATTTTAGTATTCTTTATTCATTAAATGTTTGTTTTTTATCCTTTAGTTTTTTCTTGCCTTTTACATCACATGCTTTTTCTTTTGATAGGCGGATGGCAAGATGAGACCTGGCCAGATGGTTGGACTGCAGTGACGAGAGATGGAAAACGTTCAGCTCAGTTTGAGCATACCCTTTTAGTCACAGAGACTGGATGTGAAATATTGACACGGAGATTGGAAGACAGTGGGCGTCCTCATTTTATGTTTTAGCATCCCCTTTGTTGTCTTAACTAGTTGATAGAAGTGGTGTGTTGACTACTTTACACCATACGTTTTTACATGACAAGTACCTGAAGAAATTGTGGGGTTTTATCACATCTTTACATATCTGTGATAGAGGAAAAACACCATGTGGCTTGAAATATAGTGTTTGGCAATTCTTGAAACCAGGAGAAAACTGTTCTTTATGTATATTTTTCCTGCCTTTTTATTGCTATCTGTTTGTTTTATGAACCTTTTTCCCCCTCAGATTCTGTTCCTTGCCTTCTAATTTTCCACGGACAGAAACACACTTTGCCTCCACAATGACTCTTAATACTGACAGGTTGTATTTTACAGTGTGGGTGTTGGGGTGCTTCATTTTTTTTCAGTATGTTCTAGCTATGCATATGTGTTGACATGTGAGACAATGGGCTGCTTTTCAATTCTGGCTGTCTTTATGCTGCTGCAGACATGTAGTAAGGGCAAATACGTGTCTGGACTCGTGGAGTCAAATATGTAGATTCTACAACTTTTTTTTTTTTTTTATTGGTTTTTAATGCTCCAGAGTATGGTGCTGATAAAGACCTTTTTTGCTTTACCAGAGTTGGCAGGTTTGTTTTTAGCATTAAAGCTCATTGTTGCTCAATCACTGAAACTACCCCACAGTGAAGTAACTTTGGCTGATTGTTCTCATCTCTTGGTAATCTTGGTGCCTTTTATGCTTGGAAAGCTGATTTTGTTCCTAACTAGTTCTTTACCATACGATCCTGGGCGGGATTAATTTGACTGTTGTACTAGTTTGTCCCCATATTCAGGCTCTTAACACATTATGTACAATTTGCTCTAATATTGATATTTAAGTGACTTTTACAAATTAAGGAATCTTGCAAATCAGATGCATGTATACATTTTTACAGGATAAAAACTAACAAAGCTTTAGGTTTTCAACAATGTTTTTGTTCTTTAAATTTAATAATTGTTTGCCCAGGTGACAAATTTGATTAGGCATCTTTGTTACCCTATTTTCTTGTGTTTGCCCTTCTTTAAAGAGTATCTTCATTTTTGTTTCTATTATTGATCAGCCTTTGCAAAATGTTTGTATCTTTGCAATTCACTTCATTACCATATTCTTCTTCCTTTCTCTTAAACACCTTGTTGAATGTACTGTTTTGACTGCCTACTTGATGCTTTAGCAGCAGCTGAAAGCAGCTTGTAAAAGAGCAAGAATTTCTACTCATTATTTACACTCTTCCTATATTAGCTTCTCTTTTCCCCTCCTTCATTCTTGGGTGTTTGCAAATAGCACTCCAGTATGAATTCTTGCTAGAGCGGTAGTTCAAAGGTGCTTATAAAAGAACATCAACAAGGCAGTAAAAAGAGCACTTTCAGGAAGCATGACCGAGTATGACATAGGCAGTTAAAACAACTTTTCAACATGGTGTTTGAGAGGAGTAGCAAAATAAGGCAATGGACTAGATTAAAAAGATTCATAACTTTGCATAGGCTGATAAAAAAAAATTTTTTACCCTTAAATATTTTCTTTCTACACGATATCTCTACCCACTAGAATCACATGGAGTGTAACCTTCTTTGCAAGGAAAAGGCTTTATATGCAAGTGTCCAGTCCTAATCCATGCTGATGTGTTCACATTATAACAACCTTACTGGAATAACAAAAAATTATGGTTTATTCATTGAACCCATGAGAAATTTCATAAAGACGTCTGCCCAAAGTTTGGATATGCTTTTCAACCAAATATTCTTGTTAAATTAAAATATGTTGACAAATTAAACAATTTGCCTGACTTGCTATTTTTTTTGTGGTGAGAGAGAATGGGTTGCTGAAATATTTAATTTTCTTGTTCAGCTTTGTGATCTCACTACTTGCAAAGTGCCTTCATTTTTTGTCCTTTACTTTTTATTCTCCGTTAAAGGTGCGTTTCGTTCTAGATTTGGCATAGAACCTGTCTGCTTTGTTGTACGGTCTCATGGCGATCGGCCATCACTTCTGTCAAGCGGTCCGGGGCTGACACTTCTCAGGATAGAGGTCCCTCAGTCATTGTACAAGTGTGGCCTCAGGAGTATCGGAGGGGCCTTCGCCTTCCCCCATGTCAAGTGGTCTGTGTCCGACACCTCTCTGGCTGAGGGACCTCTCTCAACTGCCAGCCTGTGCATAATCTGCAGTAATGCAGCATTCCTGATGTGACGTGCTCGACACCACCAGCTCCCCTATTCTTCTAACTGGTGTGGAGCCAGCACAAGTGCACGGAGTAAATGTTGTCTTCAAGAGCAAAGCCTATGTACTTATGTTAGCCTTAAGCTTTTATGCCAAAGCTGGGCCTAGAGCCTCATGTTTTGAGGTTTGACTTCAGATACGCAGGTAGGCCTCTGACCTCTGGGCTATCGTTGGGCCGCATGTCTGGGCTACATCTCGTGAGTTAACTTCAGTTAGTTGCATGTCATAGTTTTCAAGGTTTCCTTATGACTAGGCTTGAGAGTTTGCGTCTGTGCCTCATGGCACCTCTGGCTTTGTTCCTCTGGCTGTTCCTTGTGCCTCAGACTTCGTGCCTCGGGACGCCAACAGCGTGCCTTGTACCTTGTGTTGTCGGCCTACCCCTGCACACTTTGTCTTTTGCCTCAACGCTGGTTATAGAGTTCTCGTGTTTCTGGACCCAGATTCAGCTTCTTTTGCCTCATTCTTTGCAACGGGGCTTAGACAAAGGAACAACTATGGTTTGATTGGCCTAGTATTTAAGTATTTCTCCTGTTTTGGAACATGTCTCAATTCAGCTACTGCCCTTAAAGTGAACCTGTCGCCAGGTTGGCCAATAAGAGATGCGGCCGTCACCTTTCAGGGCTGATATACAGCATTCTGTAATACTGTAGATCTTCCCCCAACCCGACCATGGGGCACAGAACCTCCACATAAGCTGATTCAAATTTCACCCACAGATCACGTTTTCACATTTCGCCTACAGCTCCAAAATTTCACCTTCAGTAGCTTACAAGCAGAGAAAATGAAAATCTTGAAGTTTGATTCTGGACACAGCTGGCGGTCTGCCTCGAGGCTTGCCTACTGACAGTCTCAGCCCCTTTCCCTTGGGATGTCTCCCAAATGCTCTTGACTTAGGGTCCCAGGGGTGGGGGGGCTAAAGATTCCTTTGAAAAAATTAGTGTTCAAAGCAGGCAACCATGCATGAATATTTCAACTAAGGATAATGTCTTTGTACTCTCTCTTTCCCTGTTTAACCTGGAGCCATGATTAACCCTTTAATGACTGGAGCTTTTTTCGGTTTTCATTTTTCGCTCCCCTTCTTGGAGCCATAACTTTTTTATTTCTCCTACGCCTCATTGGGGGACACAGGACCATGGGTGTTATGCTGCTTGCCACTAGGACACTAAGTAAACACAGAGAGTTAACTGCAGTATACAACCCTTGACTGGCCAATAACGACTCAGTTCTTGCTTAGTGTCTGTAGGAGGCACTTGGGTCTGTTTTCAGACCCCACCGTTTTTTTGTTTAATTTTTATTTTCTGTAAGTTTTTATTTTTTAATTA
This sequence comes from Ranitomeya variabilis, assembly GCF_051348905.1. Lineage (NCBI taxonomy): Eukaryota > Metazoa > Chordata > Amphibia > Anura > Dendrobatidae > Ranitomeya > Ranitomeya variabilis. The sequence goes on from NC_135232.1 coordinate 872,351,783, forward strand.
AGAGTGAAGGGGGCGATGGATTCCTCTCTAGGGTCCGCTCTCCCCCGAATCATCAACAGGCGAGCACGGGGAGTATACCTCCCCGTACCTCTCCTGCGACGACTGGGGCACGCCTAAGCTACACTAGGGCGACGGTTCCTATACGGTCCCGATCTCCCCCCTGCAAGAGAGTGAGCACATAGAGTATATCTCTTATGTGCATCTCCCGGGCTCATCCGAAATTAAGCCCTCACCTCGGCGTCACGTAGACCCCACAGTAGCCGCCAGTCCCCTGCGGCAGGCATTTCCGCCAGTCCCCTGCGGCAGGCATTTCCGCCAGTCCCCTGCGGCAGGCATTTCCGCCAGTCCCCTGCGGCAGGCATTTCCGCCAGTCCCCTGCGGCAGGCATTTCCGCCAGTCCCCTGCGGCAGGCATTTCCGCCAGTCCCCTGCGGCAGGCATTTCCGCCAGTCCCCTGCGGCAGGCATTTCCGCCAGTCCCCTGCGGCAGGCATTTCCGCCAGTCCCCTGCGGCAGGCATTTCCGCCAGTCCCCTGCGGCAGGCATTTCCGCCAGTCCCCTGCGGCAGGCATTTCCGCCAGTCCCCTGCGTCGCAGCCGCCGGTGCGTTCCGCCAGCCGGCTCCATAAATTTAGTCCCCGGCTACTACTGCCAGACTAGGCCGCAACTTAAAATTCCCGCCCACCGCCGAAGCCCCACCCACTACCCAGGCGCTTCTCGCTCTGAACGAGAAGTGCCCTGCAAATCTAGGGCGCCATCTTGGGACTCCACTTCTGCAAAGAAAATTCAGCCAAAACGCTGCCTTCCCTCTCTGCCTCCCTGGGGGCACCCGCACAGGACCGTGGGTAAGCTGCTCCACTCCATAGGGAAAGGCTTAACCCCTTCTCTGCTCCCATAGCCCTGCTATCGCAGAGTATAGACACACACTGTCTCAATCTAAGGAGGCAAAAAGGGGCAATAAAAAGCACTGTGTTTTTTACTTCATGTGCCACTTGCAATTCTGCATTGCCATGTGCCCACAATACCCCTTTGTGCCAGAACTGTGACCTGGCCTGTGCGCAACCGCCTTCTGCCGCCACCTCCAGTGTCTCCACCGACCCCGCCGAGCCTAACCCTCCTGAGTGGGCCGCGTCCTTGTCACGTTCAATGGAGTCCTTGGTCAAGGCATTGGACTTTTTTCTCCTTAAGCCAGAACTCTCCTCCGTCGGCTGCGATGGAATCTGGCGACGGTGCGGTGCCGTCCGACCACAGGGGGCGTACCGTACTACGGGACTCTCGGGGTGCCAGAAAAAACCCTTCCCTCATCTCCCGTCTATGCTCGAGCTTCAGAATCTGTGAGCTCATCTTCTCACTCCCCCTCCCCTGAGGGTTGCAGCGTATATGACTCAGTATAAGAGTCGGAGGAATCTTTAACCCAAGATTCCTCTATCGGTCAGGAGACACTTGACTCCCTTATTGAGGCAGTTAATAAAACACTAATGGTGGATGACGAATCTGTTTCCACTCAGGAACACGTCGTTTTTTTTAAAAAGACTAAACGCGTCCAAAAGATATTTGCTTATCACCCTGAGTTTCAGGACATTATCCAAAAACACAGGGAACACCCGGAGAAGCGTTTTACGGCTCAAAAAGCCACGGAAGCTAAATATCCTTTCTCCAAGGATCTGGTGCAGGAGTTGCTTCTCTCTCCTTCTGTGGATCCTGCCGTATCGTGACTCGCATCCAAAACAGTCTTATCCCTGTCCGACGGTTCATCAGTCAAAAATCCTTCTGACCGTCAAATTGACTATCTGGCTCGCTCAGTCTTTGAGGCCCCTTGAGCAACTCTCCTTCCATCTTTTGCCGCTACCTGGGTGGCTAAGGCAATGGTGGCCTGGGCAGAGGTGTTAACCTCTACCGTCCATGACAGTAATCTTCCCCCAGAGGCGGCCAGACTAGCTAACCAGTTAGCTCAGGCCGGAGATTTCGTAGTTAATGCTTCCATAGATGCGGCTAATTGTGCAGCACAAGCGGCTGCAAACGCAATTTCCATCAGGAGGGCCTTATGGCTCCACGATTGGCGAACAGATTCTGCTTCTAAAAAGTCGCTAACTTCTTTACCTTACCAAGCTGGCCGTTTATTTGGGGAGAAACTAGGCCAAATCATTTCTGACGCTACCAGAGAGTAAATTTCTTCCCCAGCATAAACCTGCCCGGCCTTTTCGGAATCAACAGCAGTTTCGATTCCGGTCCTTTCGTAACAACTTCAGTTGGTCCTGCTCTTCCCCTGGTTCGGGACGGCTTGAAAACAGAAATCCCCAGGTCTCATACAGACCAAACCGTTCCTGGAAACCCAGACCAAGACCTTCTGCCCCTAAGCCATCCGCATCCCTTAAACTTTCTACACAATGACTCGTCGACGTGTCCGGCAGACACCGACAAAGTAAGCGGACGCCTTCTTTCGTTCCGTCAAAATTGGCTCTCGGTCGTTCACGACGAGTGGGTCAGAGAGCTCGTCTTCCGGATACAAAATCGAGTTTTCTTCAATCCCCCCCCCCCTGCGCTTCTTCCAGTCTTCTCCCCCCAAATCAAAGACTTCACATCTTCTTCAGGCCATACAGGCGCTTCAAAGGGACGGTGTCATCGCTCCGGTCCCTCGAGACCAAAGGTTCAAGGGGTTTTACTCCAACCTTTTCGTGGTCCCAAAGGACAGGACTCTACAGACCTCAAACTGCTGAACAAGTTCGTACAGGTCCGACACTTCAGGATGGACTCACTCCGTTCCGTTGTCGCGTCCCTGGAAAAACGAGCGTTCCTTGCATCCATAGACATCAAGGATGCTTATCTACATATTCCAATTTTTCCCCTCTCGGCAGTTCCTGCGCTTTGCAGTCCAAGAAGAACACTTCCAGTTTGTGGCCTTGCCCTTCGGACTCGCGACCGCCCCCAGAGTCTTCACGAAGGTCATGGCGGCCTTCATTTCCGTTCTTCACGCTCGGGGAGTGGTAGTTCTGCCCTATCTGAACGACCTATTAATCAAGGGTCCATCCCATTCTGCCTGCGAGGAGTTTGTAAGTATCACCGTGGATTCTCTTTCTCGCCTGGGTTGGAAAATCAACTTCAAGAAATCATCTCAAGTGCCGGCTCAGCAAATCTGCTTCCTGGGCATGATTTTTGACTCTTCCCGTGGGTTAGTCATTCTCCCTCCAGAGAAGGTCTTGTCCTTACAACAGGGAGCACGCAAGCTCTCCCGCCCAGGCCCTCACTCCATTCGCTTCGCAATGCGCATCCTCGGGAAAATGGTTGCAGCGATGGTAGCCGTTTCGTTTGCGCAGTTCCGTCTCTGTCCCCTGCAACAGGTGCTTCTGTTAGCCTGGGACAGGAGCCCGTTTTCCCTCGACCGTCGTTTTCGCCTGCCCCCACAGGTCAGGCAGACCCTCAGGTGGTGGACGCTACAGTCCTCCCTGAACCAAGGGAAGTCCTTTTCTCCCAGTGCGCTGGTTAGTGGTGACCACCGATGCCAGCCTTTTGGGCTGGGGCGCAGTTTTCAATCACCACACGGCACAGGGTTGTTGGTCCACAAGTCGCGTCTTCCAAATCAAAATCTTGTAGATTCGAGCGATCACTCTTGCCTTACGCAACTTTCACCACCTTCTCGCAGGCCATCCCACCAGAATCCAATCCGACAATGCCACAGCCGTGGCGTATATCAACCGGCAAGGGGGAACCCGCAGCAGGGCAGCCATGCTCTTAAGTCTCCCACATCCTGCGCTGGGCCGAGACCAATCACCCGCTCATCTCGGCTATCCACATAACGGGTGTGGAGAATTGCGAAGCGGACTTCCTCAGTCGCCAAGGTCTTGCCTCGGGCGAGTGGTCCCTCCATCTGGAAGTCTTCCAGCATATTTGCCTTTGCTGGGGGACGCCGGATGTGGATCTCATGGCCTTGAGGCTCAACAACCAGGTTCCCCAGTTCATTGCGCGGTCCCGCGATCCTTGCGCCATAGGGGCAGATGCTCTGGTCCTGTCGTGGCATCGGTTCCAGCTGCCATGCATATTTCTGCCTCTTCCTCTGCTCCCGAGAGTCATCAAGAAGATCAGGGCCTAGGGGAGACCGGTGATTCTCGTCGCGCCGGACTGGCCACGTCGAGCATGGTACCCGGGACTCGTCCAAATGGTCGCCGACATCCCCTGGAGGCTACTTTGATGAACCTAGAATATAAGACATAATTTCAGTTGTTTCACACTTTTTTGTTAAGTATATAATTCCACATGTGTTAATTCATAGTTTTGATGCCTTCAGTGTGAATGTGCAGTTTTCATAGTCGTGAAAATACATAAAAATCTTTAAATGAGGTAGCCCAAACTTTTGGGCTGTACTGTGAGTGTGTGAGAGATAGAGATATATATATATATAAGGTTTGGGCACCCCTATTAATCTTAAAGGGAACCTATCACCCCGTTTTTTAAAGATTAGATAAAAATAGTGTGAAATAGGGGCAGAGCTGGGCTTTACATTAGTGCCTTTTTGGTGCCTTTACACCCCCGTTAGGCTGCTGAAATACCTTTGTGAAGTGGCCGTTTTGTCCTGTCACTCAAGTTGGTCAGGTCGGATGGGCGTGGTCACAGCGCTGTTTCTCCCCCAGATCAGGCTCATCATTACGTTGGTGGCGTAGTGGTTTGCGCATGTCCAAGGTCCCGAATCCTGCACAGGGGAGTGAAAATAGCAGCGATGTCCGTTATTTCATTGGTGGTCGGTGGGCGCGGCCATCTTGCTTTGGCCGCGCGTGCGCAGAAGCGGCGCTCTGCTGGCCGCGGCTTCAGGAAAATGGCTGCGGGCATCCGCGCGTGCGCAGATGGCTATCGCGGCGGCCATTTTCGTGAAGCCGAGATGCGAACTCTGCTTCACGAAAATGGCCGCCGCGATAGCCATCTGCGCACGCGCGGATGCCCGCGGCCATTTTCCTGAAGCCGCGGCCAGCAGAGCGCCGCTTCTGCGCACGCGCGGCCAAAGCAAGATGGCCGCGCCCACCGACCAATGAAATAACGGACATCACTGCTATTTTCACTCCCCTGTGCAGGATTCGGGACCTTGGACATGCGCACACCACTACGCCACCAACGTAATGATGAGCCTGATCTGGGGGAGAAACAGCGCTGTGACCACGCCCATCCGACCTGACCAACTTGAGTGACAGGACAAAACGGCCACTTCACAAAGGTATTTCGGCAGCCTAACGGGGGTGTAAAGGCACCAAAAAGGCACTAATGTAAAGCCCAGCTCTGCCCCTATTTCACACTATTTTTATCTAATCTTTAAAAAACGGGGTGATAGGTTCCCTTTAAGCTTAATGTTTTATAAAAATTGGGTTTTTTTTGCAACAGCTATTTCAGTTTCATATATCTAATAACTGTTGGACACAGTAATGTTTCTGCCTTGAAATGAGGTTTATTGTACTAACAGAAAATGTGCAGTCTGCATTCAAACAAAATTTGACAGGTGCATAAGTATGGGCACCTCACCAGAAAAGTGACATTAATATTTAGTAGATCCTCCTTTTGCAAAAATAACAGCCTCTAGTCGCTTCCTGTAGCTTTTAATGAGTTCCTGGATGAAGGTATTTTTGACCATTCCTCTTTACAAAACAATTCCAGTTCAGTTAAGTTTGATGGTCGCCGAGCATGGACAGCCCTCTTCAAATGATCCCACAGATGTTCAATGATATTCAGGTCTGGGGACTGGGATGGCCATTCCAGAACAGTGTAATTGTTCCTCTGCATGAATGTCTGAGTAGATTTGGAGCGGTGTTTTGGATCATTGTCTTGCTGAAAGATCCATCCCCTGCGTAACTTCAACTTTGTCACTGATTCATGAACATTATTGTCAAGAATCTGCTGATACTGAGAGGAATCCATGCGTCCCTCAACTTTAACAAGGTTCCCGGTGCCGGCATTGGCCACACGGCCCCAAAGCATGATGGAACCTCCACCAAATTTTACTGTGGGTAGCAAGTGTTTTTCTTGGAATGCTGTGTTTTTTTTGCCGCCATGCATAACGCCTTTTTGTATGACCAAACAACTCAATCTTGGTTTCATCAGTCCACAGGACCTTCTTCCAAAAAGAAATTGGCTTCTCCAAATGTGCTTTTGCATACCTCAGCCGACTGTTTGTGGCGTGCTTGCAGAAACGGCTTCTTTCGCATCACTCTCCCATACAGCTTCTCCTTGTGCAAAGTGTGTTGTATAGTTGACCGATGCACAGTGACACCATCTGCAGCAAGTTGATACTGTAGCTCTCTGGAGGTGGTCTGAGGATTGTCCTTGACTGATCTCACCATTCTTCTCTGCCTTCTGATGTTTTTCTTGGCCTGCCACTTCTGGCCTTAACAAGAACTGTACCTGTGTTCTTCCATTTCCTTACTATGTTCCTCACAGTGGAAATTGACAGGTTAAATCTCTTAGGCCATGTTCACACGTTCCTGATTTCCCTGCTGTTTTTTCTGCACTAAAAACCGCAGCTCTTGGCAGAAAACGCAGGTGCGTTTTTCGGTACGTTTTTGGTGCGTTTTTTGATGCGGTTTTTAGTGCGTTTTTTTATGCAGTTTTCTCTGCAGATTGTCTGTGTTTGACACAAAGCTTACTGCAGTGGGGGGGGGAAAAAAAAAAAATGATGTCATTTCCTTGTCCAACCCTTTTCTTCTTCCATGCTCCACTTTGGAACTTAACACACCAAAATGAGTGGACGTGTTTGTAATGACAGCGCTCTGCAGAGTGCTGAGCGTAGGCCAGATCACAGCCCGCGGATGATAGGGTTGCTATTGTAAGGTGGCATTAAGCCCGGTTAATAATGGAGAGGCGTCAATAAGACGCCTATCCATTATTAATCCTATGAAAGGGTTACTATAATATATGGGGACCCCCGAAAAAAAAAAATACGTAGGGTCCCCCTATATTTTTAGGCCAGAAAGGCTAGGCAGACAGCCGTGGGCCAATATTTGAGGCCCAGGAAGGGGTTAAAATACCCTTGGCTTTTCCCTGGCCATGAATATAAGCCCACAGCTGTCTGCGTAGCCTTTCTGGCACTAAAAAATAGGGGGCCCGGAAAAAAAAAAGTGTTGGGGTCCCCCTATATTTTTAGGCCAGAAAGGCTACGCAGATAGCCGTGGGCTTATATTCATAGACTAGGAGAGGGGCCATGGATATTTGCCCCCCCCCCCTGGCTACAGGCTACAAATATAAGCCCGCAGCCTCCCCGGAAAAGGCGCATCAAAAAGATGCGCCAATTCCGGCACTTAGCCCCTCTCTTCCCACTCCCGTGTAGCGGGATAAGACGCCTATCCATTATTAATCCAATGAAAGGGTTAAAAAAAAACACAAACACTAGAGAAAAAATATTTTAATGAAATAAAGACACCCACTTTTTGACCATATTTTATTGTACGCTCAATCCGTCCTGAAGACCCTCGACCTGAAAAAGACGCAAAATAAAAAAACAAATTCATACTCCCTGGCCCTGTCCGCAGAAATCCATCGAGGGTCCCACGAAGATCTTCCATGGAGAACAGACACATCCAGAGATATGTCTGCTCTCCACGGCTGCAGCAACACACTGACAGGAGCCATAGTTCCTGTCTGTGTGTCACTGCGCATGCGCGAGCGAGTTTACCGGCGGTCATTGACCCCGGCACTCTCGCTTAACGGCAGTGCTGCGTGGGAAAGTTCAACGCAGCTGTACTGCCGTTAACCGAGACGCAGGAGCCATTGAACTCCGGAACAGTACGCGATACACTGCTAGGAGCTTCGCTCCTGGCAGTGTATCGCCGGAGAGCAGCCGATCAGCGTGGGACACTCGTTTTATGGATTCTGCGGACAGGGAGTATGAATTTGATTTTTTATTTTGGGATTTTTTCTAGGGGATCGAGGGCTTCGCCTACAAGTGTGCTGTTGGTGAGTATATACTCTGTGTTATATGTTGTATGTACTGTGTGTCATGTATGTGTATTGTGTGTGTTTTGTGTAACTTTACAACTGTGCTAAGTCGCCGGACACAGGGACAACTCTCCCATCCTAATACCGGATGGGAGTAGTAGTCCCATACGGCGACTTAGCACAATGGTGGCACTAGCGTCGCATGGGGACACACACACACACACACACATACCAAATCTATCAAACGGCCGACATCGATCCCCATGCGACGGTATGCCTCCATGTCTCTTCGGGATACAGGAACACACTCCGCCCACGCACTTCCGCACACCAACTTCCTCCCGCTTCCCCGCACTTCCTGCTGCAGCGGTTTCTCCACCCATAACCGCAATAAAACCCGCAGATATAATTTTGATCTGCGGGTTTTACTGCGGGTTTGACCTCACAATGGAGGTCTATGGGTGCAGAACCGCTGCAGTTCCGCACAAAGAAGTGACATGGTCCTTCTTTTTTACCGCAGCTATTCAGCGCGGCTTTTTTATTGAATTTCAGCATCATGTGCACAGCGTTTCCTGTTTTCCATAGGGTTACATTGTACTGTACCCTGCATGGAAAACAGCTGCGGACCCGCAGCGGCAAAATCGCAGCGGTTCCGCAGTAAAAAACGCATTGTGTGAACATGGCCTTAGACAGCTTTTTGTATCCTTCCCCTGAACAACTATGTTGAATAATCCTTGTTTTCAGATCATTTGACAGTTGTTTTGAGGAGCCCATGATGCCACTCTTCAGAGGAGATTCAAACAGGAGAACAACTTGCAGTGGCCACTTTAAGTAGCTTTTCTCATGATTGCATACACCTGGCTATGAAGTTCAAAGCTCAATGAGGTTACAAAACCAAAAAAAGTGCTTTAGTAAGTCAGTAAAAAGTAAACAAGAAAATGATAATGGTGCCCATACTTATGCACCTGTCAAATTTTGTTTGAATGCAGATTGCACATTTTCTGTTAGTACAATAAACCTCATTTCAAGGCAGAAACATTACTGTGCCCAACAGTTATTAGATATATGAAACTGAAATGGCTGTTGCAAAAAAAAACAATTTTTATAAAACATCAAGCTTAAGATTAATAGGGGTGCCCAAACTTTTTCATATAACTGTGTGTGTATATATATGTGTGTATATATATGTGTATATATATATGTGTGTATATATATATATGTGTATATACAGGTCCTTCTCAAAAAATTAGCATATAGTGTTAAATTTCATTATTTACCATAATGTAATGATTACAATTAAACTTTCATATATTATAGATTCATTATCCACCAACTGAAATTTGTCAGGTCTTTTATTGTTTTAATACTGATGATTTTGGCCTACAACTCCTGATAACCCAAAAAACCTGTCTCAATAAATTAGCATATTTCACCCGACCAATCAAATAAAAGTGTTTTTTAATACCAAACAAAAAACCATCAAATAATAATGTTCAGTTATGCACTCAATACTTGGTCGGGAATCCTTTGGCAGAAATGACTGCTTCAATGCGGCGTGCCATGGAGGCAATCAGCCTGTGACACTGCTGAGATGTTATGGAGGCCCAGGATGCTTCAATAGCGGCCTTAAGCTCATCCAGAGTGTTGGGTCTTGCGTCTCTCAACTTTCTCTTCACAATATCCCACAGATTCTCTATGGGGTTCAGGTCAGGAGAGTTGGCAGGCCAATTGAGCACAGTAATACCATGGTCAGTAAACCATTTACCAGTGGTTTTGGCACTGTGAGCAGGTGCCAGGTCGTGCTGAAAAATGAAATCTTCATCTCCATAAAGCATTTCAGCCGATGGAAGCATGAAGTGCTCCAAAATCTCCTGATAGCTAGCTGCATTGACCCTGCCCTTGATGAAACACAGTGGACCAACACCAGCAGCTGACATGGCACCCCACACCATCACTGACTGTGGGTACTTGACACTGGACTTCAGGCATTTTGGCATTTCCTTCTCCCCAGTCTTCCTCCAGACTCTGGCACCTTGATTTCCGAATGACATGCAAAATTTGCTTTCATCAGAAAAAAGTACTTGGGACCACTTAGCAACAGTCCAGTGCTGCTTCTCTGTAGCCCAGGTCAGGCGCTTCTGCCGCTGTTTATGGTTCAAAAGTGGCTTTACCTGGGGAATGCGGCACCTGTAGCCCATTTCCTGCACACGCCTGTGCACGGTGGCTCTGGATGTTTCCACACCAGACTCAGTCCACTGCTTCCTCAGGTTCCCCAAGGTCTGGAATCGGTCCTTCTCCACAATCTTCCTCAGGGTCCGGTCACCTCTTCTCGTTGTACAGCGTTTTCTGCCACATTGTTTCCTTCCAACAGACTTACCATTGAGGTGCCTTGATACAGCACTCTGGGAACAGCCTATTTGTTGAGAAATTTCTTTCTGGGTCTTACCCTCTTGCTTGAGGGTGTCAATGATGGCCTTCTTGACATCTGTCAGGTCGCTAGTCTTACCCATGATGGGGGTTTTGAGTAATGAACCAGGCAGGGAGTTTTTAAAAGCCTCAGGTATCTTTTGCATGTGTTTAGAGTTAATTAGTTGATTCAGAAGATTAGGGTAATAGGTCATTTAGAGCAGTGATTTTCAACCTTTTTTGAGCCGCGGCACACTTTTTATACTTAAAAAATCCCGAGGCACACCACCAACCAAAATGGCACAAAATGGTGCGTCCAGGTTTGAGATGAAAGTCTGCAGTCATTCTATGTGACTGCAGGCTTCTGAATTCTCACAGCGCAAGCACTGCACACTTTCAGGATTCTCCCTTGCCGGTGGCCAGAGTGGACGGTCATGACAGCACAAGTATGTGATTTGGATACTTCTGGTCACATTCTAACTAGACGTGTCCGGCCTCATTCAATTCATTTTCATTGAATGAGGCCACACATGTCTAGTCAGCACGTGACCGCATGTATGTAAATCACCAACATCAGAGAATTATGATAGCAGTGTGCACTGTGAGAATTCAGAAGTCTGCAGTCACATAGTATGACTGCAGACTCATCACAACCTTGGACATCCCCTTTAATGTTCCTAACAAATAAAAATGAGAATTAGTATCACAAAAAAAACACATTTACATCCAGGTACCTGATAGATGACGTTGTTTGTGGAGTCGCCTCTTTCTTTTCATCTTCACCTTGTCCAGATGCCATGATGACTCTTCTCATCCACCGGCAGAGCTCGTTTCTGCAGACTTCCATCTTTTCCTGTCTTCTGCAGCACATCCCGACACAACACCCTTAAAGATAGCAGTGTTATTATAATGCTCCGGAATAACAATATCTTCCCTAGGCTGAGCCTCTGAGTAAATAATTGCCCCTCACTTTATTCCCAGCACATAATATGACCCTCACTGTCCCTCTTATGGTACATGCCATCCACACTACCCTCTCTCTCTTTTCCATACTTCACACTGCCTTCTCATACGGTGTCCCTCATAGAGCCCAGTCTCTCTACTGTGCCCCTTCATTACACTCCTCCTACTTGGCATACTGTCTCCTCCTGGCTGTTACCCTCACACTACTCAGTATCTATTATGTGTCCACTCACACTTTCATCCCCCCATACTGTCTGCACACATTTCTAATAGCCTCCTCCTGTACATCCCCCCCCCCCTGCTAACATACCCCTTTGCTCTCTCCATATTTCCTCCTCACACATTCCCCCCTCACACATTCCCCCGACTCCCCATACTGTCCTCACACATCCCATCACCGTTGCTCCCAGTACTGTCAGCACACATTTTTCCCCTCGCTACTGTGTCCACCCCCATCTCCCCACTCACCCCCACAGAATATATCCACTGCCCTTCCGATAGAATAAATCCATCCCCTTCCACAGAATAAATGCACCCTGCCCCACACATGCTAAATAAATTCCAGCCCCCCCCACGTACACACTGAATAAATCCCCCACACACACTGAATAAATCCCCCCACACACTGAATAAATCACCCCACACACTGAATAAATCCCCCCCCACACTGAATAAATCCCCCCACACTTAATAAATCCCCCCACACACTTAATAAATCCCCCCACATACTCCCCATAAACCCACCCCACGCTGAATCTTCGGTGTCTTCAGCTCCACAGCACAGGAGCACTTACCACCAAGTCTTTTCTTTCTCCTGCGCGCCGGATAGTGACGTCAGCAGCGTGATCACATGACTTGATCACGCTGCTGGCGTCGCTCTGACCCGGCAGTCAGAGCCTCAATTGTACTCGCAGCTGGTAGATGTCTGCGAGTACTATTGATCTCCGGGAGCCGGCGCGCTGCAGCTTCTCTGTGCCGGCTGTCAGCTTGACAGTCGGCACAGAGAACAGCTGACTCCCGTTCCCCGCGGCACACCCGACCATGTGTCGCGGCACACTATTGTGCCGCGGCACACTGGTTGAAAAACACTGATTTAGAGAACCTTTTCTTGATATGCTAATTTATTGAGACAGGTTTTTTGGGTTATCAGGAGTTGTATGCCAAAATCATCAGTATTAAAACAATAAAAGACCTGACAAATTTCAGTTGGTGGATAATGAATCTATAATATATGAAAGTTTAATTGTAATCATTACATTATGGTAAATAATGAAATTTAACACTATATGCTAATTTTTTGAGAAGGACCTGTATATATGTGTATATATATATATGTGTATGTATATATATGTATATATGTGTATGTGTATATATATATATGTATATATGTGTATATGTATATATGTATATATATGTGTATGTGTGTGTGTATTTTTTTTTATTATTATTATATATGTATTTATGTGTGTGTGTGTATATGTATGTGTGTGTAATAATTGTCTAAGGTCCACTTCCATCTGTTTGTCTGGTCGCGGCCGGCCGGGACCAATCAGCGATATTGGGCCGGGATTTAAACACCGCTTCACTTTTTACTATTGATGCTGCCTATGCAGCATCAATAGTAAAAAGATATAATGTTAAAAATAATAAAACAAAAAAAACACATTATATTCTCTCCTTCTGGCGTCCGCGCCAGCCTTTCCCACTCCTCGCAACGCTCCCGTCCCAAGAATGCATTGCGGCAATGACCCCAGATCACGTAGCGGTCTCGCGAGACCGCTACATCATCACGGGTTATTGCCGCAAGGCATTACTGGGAACGGAGTGTCGCGAGGAGCATCGCTAAGGCTATGTGCACACGATGCAGATTTAGTGCAGTTCTGCAGCGTTTTTTTCTGCTGCAGAAATGCTGCAGAACTGCACTGTGATGTACAATACCATGTAAATCAATGTGAAAAAAAAAAGCTGTGCACATGGTGCAGAAAAATCCGTGCAGAAACGCTGCAGATTTCAAAGAAGTGCATGTCACTTCTTTTGTGCAGAACTGCAGCGTTTCTGCACCCATTGACTCCCATTTTGTGGGTCAAATCCGCATAAAAACTGCAGATGTAAATACCATCTGCAGATTTTATGCGGATTTGGGTGTCAAAACCGCAGCAGAAGGAAGTGACGTCAGTGATGTGGAGGAAGTGAGTGGGCGGAGAGTAGCGAAAATGGAGTCGTATGGTAGAAATGGTATGTATAGTGTCTGTGTGTGTGTCTGTCAGTAGTGACTCATTGTAGTCATTCGTCGGGTGGGACTACTCCCATCGAAATGTGATGAGGGGAGAGTTGTCCCATTGTCAGGCGACTGACTACAATGGGTTAAAAACACAAACACACATATAACATGTTGTACATACTCACCACATACGTCCCCGAAGGCCACCATCCACGATCATCCTTGTCCCAAAATAAAAAATAAAAAAAGTATAGGTTGTCCCACGACGTCCTCCGGTGATACACTGCAGGAGTTAATCGCTCCTGCAGTGTATCGGAGCCACCCGTTCGTTTCCTGGAGTTAAATGAACTCCGGGAGCTCACTTTATGGCAATTGAACGGCCGTGAAATTTCTCACGCAGCAGTGTCGTAAAGCGAGAGTCCCGGAGTTCATTGAACTCCTGTAAACTCGCGCGCATGCGCAGGCACACTGCAGGAGTTTTAGCTCCTGTCGTTGTGTTTGGGAAGCCGTGGAGAGCAGTCACATCACCTGATGTGGCTGTTCTCCATGGCAGATCGTCGTGGGACACTCGATATTAATGGACTATGTCGGAAAAGACTACAGATCATCAAGGGATTTGTAAGTATGGTAAAATTTAGAATATTAAAATACTTTTTCCTGTGTCTTTTTTTTTGTGTTCAGTAATTTGGGGTTAATAATGGATAGGCGTCTTATAGACGCCTCTCCTTTATTAACTGGGGTTAACGTCACCTTACAATGTCAAGGTGATGTTAAACCCCTTATTACCCCATATCCCACCGCTACAAGGGAGTGGGAAGAGAGAGGCTAAGCGCCAGATTTGGCGCATCTTAGAGATGCGCCATTTCTGGGGCGGCTGCGGGCTGGTAGTTGTAGCCGGGGGGGGGGGGGGGCAATATCCATGGCCCCTCTCTAGGCTATTAATATCATCCCGCAGCTGTCTGCGTAGCCTTTCTGGCTATAAAATATAGGGGGACCCTATGTCATTTTTTTCTGGGGTCCTCCTATTTTAATAGCCAGTAAGGCCACGCAGACAGCTGTGGGCTGATATTCATAGCCTGGGAAGATTAACCCCTTCCCTGGCTACAAATTAGCAGCCTGCAGTCGCTGGCTTTCCCTTTCTGGACATGAAAATTGGGCGGGAGCCTATGCCAATTTTTTTTTGAGGGGTTAATAATGGATAGACGTCTTAAAGACGCCTCTCCATTATTAACTGGGGTTAACGTCACCTTACAATGTCAAGGTGACGTTAACCCCTTATTACCCCACTAGATGGTGGCCCGATTGTAACGCATTGGGTATTCTAGAATATGCATGTCCACGTAATATATTGCCCAGCCACGTAGTATATTGGCCAGTCAGGTAATATATTGCCCAGCTACGTAGTAGATTGCCCAGCCACGTATGTCACAGGTTAAAAAATAAAAAAATCATTATATACTCACCTTCCTCCGCCTTGGACTAGGAAATGACTAGGAAATTACATCACGTAAATATATATATATTTTTTTAAACTTTTATCTCTTTATTTAGCTTTAAAAAAAGCCGACAAATCAGCATAAAAAACGCACTACAAAACTGCACTGCGAAATACGCATAAAAAACGCAGGAATTGTCAGCTGCGTTTTCTGCCAGAAGATGCAGATTTTGTGCAGAAAATTCTGCACCAAATCTGCTTCGTGTGCACATAGCCTAAAGGCCTGGGCTCAATCCGGAGGCCGCCAGACGGTGAGTATATAACTCATTTTTATTTTAATTCTTTTTTTTTTCACAGGGATATGTTGCCCGCTGTGCTATGTACTGCGTGGGCTGTGCTATGTACTGCGTGGGCTGTGCTATGTACTGCGTGGGCTGTGCTATGTACTGCGTGGGCTGTGCTATGTACTGCGTGGGCTGTCAAACTCTTGCTCGGGGCCCTCAAAAACCTGGAGCCAGCCCTGGCTTCACTAATTGGTCGGCCGCGACCAATCAGCGAGAGACGCAGTCCAGACGCGAATTCTCGTGGGATTTGAATCACGCTTCGCTAATTGGCCGCGGCCGGCCGAATCCTGTGTATTGCATTATTCTGAAATCTTCATAAATAAACTACATACATATTCTAGAATACCTGATGCGTTAGAATCAGGCCACCATCTAATATTTTATATTTTTCATATTTTTAATAACTTTTCTTTTTTTTTTTACTTTTGCCATGCTTCAATAGCCTCCAGGGGAGGCTAGAAGCTGGCATAGCCTGATCGGCTGTGCTACATAGGAGCGATGCTCAGATCTCCCTTATGTAGCTAAATTATAGCATTGCTATGAGCGCCGACCACAGGGTGGCGCTCACAGCAATCTGGCATCAACAACCATAGAGGTCTGCAAGAGACATCTGGTTGTTAGGCCAACGCACCTATGACCCCCGATCATGTGACGGGGTCACCGGTGTGCACATTTCTGGCCGGAAGCACTTGTTAAATACCACTGTCAGTTTGACAGCGGCATTAAACTAGTAAATGGGTGCGGGCGGAATGCGATTCCGCCTGTGCCTAGTGCGGGCACATGTCAGCTGTTCAAAACAGCTGACCTTTCCTGGCTTTGATTCGGGCTCACCGCCGGAGCCCGCATCAAAGCTGGGGTTCTGCCATCGGACGTACTATTCCATCCGATGGCAGAAAGGGGTTAAGAGGGGACCTGTTAGAACACACAGTGAAGGAACTCTCAGCCATCCAAGTTCAAACCCCCCTTAGGAGAGTTGCATAGTACACATGAGTAATGGAGACTCAGGATTCTATTCCAGAGAGGCAGCCTGATTAATATGTACCACATCTTAGGCAACAGTCAAGCAAATTAACCTATTCTCAACTGAGTCAGCAGTTGATATTGCAAGACAGAATAGCTGTCCATGACAATTTAGACTCTGCTCTGTAATTGGAATGAGCATTTAAATCCTTTAACCCCTTCACCCCCGGAGCTGTTTTCGTTTTTCGCTCCCCTCCTTCCCAGAGCCATAACTTTTTTATTTTTCCGTCAATTTGGCCATGTGAGGGCTTATTTTTTGCGGGACGAGTTGTACTTTTGAACGACATCATTGGTTTTACCATGTCGTGTACTAGAAAACGGGAAAAAAATTCCAAGTGCAGTGAAATTGCAAAAAAAGTGCAATCCCACACTTGTTTTTTGCTTGCCTATTTTGCTAGGTTCACTAAATGCTAAAACTGACCTGCCATTATGATTCTCCAGGTCAGTACGAGTTCATAGACACCTAACATGACTAGGTTATTTTTCACCTAAGTGGTGAAAAAAAATTCCAAACTTTGCAAAAAACAAAACAAAATTGCGCCATTTTCCGATACTCGTAGCGTCTCCATTTTTCGTGATCTGGGGTCAGGTGAGGGCTTATTTTTTGCGTGCCGAGCTGGCGTTTTTAATGATAGCATTTTGGTGCAGATACGTTCTTTTGATCGCCCGTTATTGCATTTTAATGCAATGTCGTGGCGACCAAAAAAACGTAAATCTGGCGTTTCTATTTTTTTTCTCATTACGCCGTTTAGCGATCAGGTTAATGCTTTTTTTTTATTGATCGGGCGATTCTGAACGCGGCGATACCAAATATGTGTAGGTTGGGGGTTTTTTTTATTGATTTATTTTGATTGGGGCGAAAGGGGGGGTGATTTAAACTTTTATATTTTTTTTATTTTTTTCACATTTTTTTTTACTTTTTTTTTTTTCTTTTGCCATGCTTCTATAGCCTCCATGGGAGGCTAGAAGCAGGCACAACGCGATCGGCTCTGCTATGCAGCAGCGATCATAAGATCGCTGCTACACAGCAGAAATGCCGATGTGCTGTGAGCGCCGACCACAGGGTGGCGCTCACAGCCACCGGCGATCAGTAACCATAGAGGTCTCCAGGACCTCTATGGTTACAATGTACAAGCATCGCCGACCCCCGATCATGTGACGGGGGTCGGCGATGCGCTCATATCCGGCCGCACGGCCGGATGCGGTAGTTAAATGCCGCTGTCTGCGTTTGACAGCGGCATTTAACTAGTTAATAGCGGCGGGTGATCGCGATTTCACCCGCCGCTATTGCGCGCACATGTCAGCTGTAAAAAACAGCTGACATGTCGCGACTTTGATGTGCGCTCACCGCCGGAGCGCACATCAAAGCAGGGGACCCGACATCTGACGTACTATAACGTCAGATGTCGGGAAGGGGTTAATGAGCATTAGGTCTGGCCACTAAGATATTAAAAAAAAAATTATTTTACTCTAGGCTCACTACTCGCACAGGTACACAGATGCTTTTGGTAGCCCCACAGAAGCGAACAAATTTCACCCACAGAGCACGTTTTCACATTTCCCTGAGAAAGCGGATTACAAATTTCACACCCAGACAATGGGGCACAGTTCCCCCACTAGCAGGGTTGCAGAGTACACTCAACAGTTTAACCCCTTCATGACCAGAGGTATTTTCGTTTTTGCTCCCCTTCTTCCCAGAGCCACGGCATTTTTTTTTTCTTCTGTCAAAATGGCCATGTAAGGGCTTTTTTTTTTTTTTTGCGGGACAAGTTGTACTTTTGAACGACACCATTGGTTAACATATCGTGTGCTGTAAAACGGGAAAAAATTTTCACGTTTGGTGAAATTTAAAAAAAAAAAATCCAATTTTATTTATTTATTTCAGGGGTAATGAATTTGCCCCTGAGGATTAGGGCACTATTCGCATCTATATTTTAAATACTTGGGTATCTGAATTTAATTTGCTTGCCTAATTCCAAAAATGCTGATATTTTTACAAATAAACACAATATTAACCTAAACTTACCATTAGTATGAAGCACAATGTCATGAAAAAACAGTCTCTGAATCACTGGGATACAGTGGAAAGTTCATAAGTGAAACTGGTCAGAATTCTTAAAAATTGGCCTGATCAAGCTCTGTCATGAAAGGGTTAAGCTATATTCACACATCCGTGTGACATGTCCTAGTGCCGTCTGTTTTGTTTTTTTTCTGTCAGCGCATTGACTTATGGCATTTTATTGACCAATACCCACATCAGTTTTAGAAGCACATTTGTGCCTCCGGTCCAGTGTATTCTCATCCACTTTGCTGATCAGACTCGGCCATTTAAATGTATGGGGATCCATATTAAACGGATGACGCGCTGGAAACAGACTTTGGAACTCGGTGTTTCATCCATTATAACTGATAAATTGTAGAGAGTCAATTCAGTCTACCTGCTCCAGTGAAAACAAAATGGATGAGAAAAGCAGCTTGGATGTCACTTGAGAAAAACCTTGTTCTTTTCATATCCGATGGTAACACTCACGGATGTGCGATTATAACCATATATGAATGAATTTGCAGCTTTTCGAAATGTTGTAAACATTTTGCACAAATGTAATCCAGTGACCTTATGAAATACAAAATCTGTTTATATACCTTTTTTCACAGTTAGACTATACAGACAAAAAAAAAACTTTTTTTGATTTTATGTAAAATTCATCAACTTGTGTGCACCATTTTGAAGACTTTGGCACAAAAAACATCAATTAATACCACTAGAAAAAAAGCTAAAAGTCACATAGAAACCAGAATGATAATAGAATGATGAACGATGATGCTGTTAGTTTATGGGGATAACAGCCACATTACATGTGCAAAACCGCACTCATCTGAATCCGGCCCTATTAAGCTTACTATTTGCGGGAAAATGATGCTGGTTAATGATTGCCATTTAGAAGAGAAATCACGTGATTTTCAGTTTTGTTTAGTAGAAATGTAAACAACCTTTTGACTTTTGCTCTCCCCCTTACAGTTTGTTTGTATTCTTAGTTGATTTCATATAAAAGCGATTTATTCTACATCAGTAGGCACTGAACAAGATCCTTGGTATGATCATGGGTCAGAATTTGCCAGTCTCAAAGTTGGCGGTTCTACTCCTGGTGCAGTTGTGTGTTGAACTTTCTACATCCAAACAGTTGTGAGTACTATATACTATTATTTATCATGTCATAGGATCATTTAGTTGAAATACCCTCAAAGTGTATAAATCCTGTTAAATACGCAATACATAACAGATATATTGACATTATATGTGATATACTATGAAGAAATGCAGTGAAAATATAGGAAAAGGCTCTATTTATTCAGATCACCTGCAGTGATCTAGTGGATGTGAGTGCCAGCCCTTAACGATGTGTTCAGAACCTGAGATGCTGAATGCATGTACTTTGATTAGATCTTTACAGGTTATGTTCACTTTCAAACCAATTTTCAATTGTGCCGATATATCTTGTACGACGGTTACATATTTTTTTTTTTTTGAAAAGTCTTTATTAAAAACTCTACTTTGCTGCTGGATCAGAGCGGTAGAAACAATCTTCTATCTATTCCTTGTTATCTTACGGAATTTACATTAGCTTGAAGCAGGGGACAGATGAAAATACTACTGCAGGATCAGATTACTGCAATATTACTGCAGGATCAGGTTACACACTTTGTTGTCTGTTGCCATGGATATGCATGGAATAGGTCTGTATGGTAGTTGATCATATGAAAAAGATCATCACAACAGGATTCTAAATTTCTGATGTTTAATTCTTTTAAAGTGCATTCATACAATAAAAAAATAGCAAATGTGCATGTAGATTCCAATCTTAATCTATCAACAGAAAACTAGCATGTGTCATTTTGAGATATACCAGTAACCCAGCTGTTTATGCCCATCACACAGTACATGTTATTGGTTAACAGCCAGTCTGCTATGCCGCATTGCAATTATTATGCAAATTGCATTTGTGTCATAAATTTTTGTTTTGCAAATGAACTCATGGCTGGTATGTGTCTCAGGGCTCTTGTATCACTGAAATCAATCTTAAACACCTGTGGTAAATAGTGCCAGGTGAGCCCAATTAAAGGAAAACTTCTTAAAAAGGACATTCCACATTATTAAGCAGCCACAAGTTTCAATCAAAATTGTCTGTCTGCTACTGAAAAGCATAAAATAGGGCAATGTTATGGACAAGATTTCAAAACATTAGATATTTCACAAACACTTAAGCCTGGTGATCAAACTATGAAGAGATGTGTGGCTGATATAGAGCACAGTTGGGTTCGGGCAGATAAAGGCACACTAAGGGAGGTTTCTGTCAGACAAAATCATTGTATTAGGAGAGCAACTGCTAAAATACAATTGCATAATGACGCACTGGTGTCCCTGCATGCTTCATCGCTCCCCCAGCAGGGACGTCGACCTACCACCACGGTCCCCAGTACCAGCAAGTCAGTTTACCTCTCCTGTACTTGTCAGCCCATACTTTCCTTTTGTCCCTGTATTCCATCCATGCTCACCTGCACCAGTCTGCCTGTACATCAGCCATGCCAGTCTGTATACCAGCTGTCCCTGCCTGCACCTGCCATGCCAGTCTGTAAGAATAAGGACGGCTCACTTCAACCCTGTATTGATTATAGGGGACTCAACCAGATAACGGTCACAAATAAATATCCTCCCACAGGCCACCCCCGAAGCATAAACATATTCTTCATCATAGAGACAGACTGTTTGTGCTTCAGGGTGGGCCGGTCTTTCCTTGGTTTCTCTGGCTTAGAGCAGGAAGAGAAGACTCTGCCTACAGTACCGCTTCGGAGCACGGGCATATCATTAGCTACAATCTTCTAACACTGATTACACAAGAACCACAAGACAGATTTCTTCACCCCAGCTATCATTTTAATAAGTTTAACACTGCCAACCTGACAATGACTGTAGTTTACTTAGCAAAATCCTGCTGACAGGTTCGCTTTGATTACCCAGCTTATACTCAGCAGACACAGCAGGTTGCTAAAACCTGCTGCACCGATTTACATTACCAGTCAAGTTGATTGGATTAGATTTTAACCATTTTCACAGACCTGCAGTTCTTATTTTGCTGTAAGTGCAAAGGTTGTTTTGCATGAGATTCTTCCAGTTTGTGTAGCCATACCCCTTCAAGGCTGATGCTCCTTGTAACTGAGTCTACTGTGCAATTCCAATGGAAGAATGTAGTGTGAAATTTTTTTTTTAAAATTTTAAAATCATCTGGTCTTTTTCTACTTTTGAGGGACAGACTATGAAGATAAATAATAAAAATGCAAAAATAAATTAAATGCAAAAATACACATGAAATGCTTCCAATAAAGGGATCACCTTCAATCATTGTTACTTTGAATCAATCAACCTATAATAGACATGCACTATATCAAAATTACAAACTTGGACAGCAACAATATATAAGGACCTGAAAATGAAATGGAATGTAAAAAAACGTTTTCCATATAACTAAAAATTCTAAAATAAAAAAACAATTATACTAAACTATAGTTATTAAACTAACATGCACTAAAACTGGTTTACTTTTTGCATTTCAGCAGAAGTAACAGCAATCAGACATTTCTGGAAGAAATCAGAGTTTACTTGAGTTTACATATAAGAACTGTACATATCAACGGGAGAGAAAAAAATGAGACTTATCTCTAAACAAGAGAAACAGTTAAGATACACTACATGTAAGCATCAACAGATACAACAACCCCATCTGCTGACACTGCAATGTAACTCCTCCAACTTATAAATAGTCTGTAGCTTGTTGCATGTATTTGAACATTATACTGTGAGGTAGGGAAGTGTATTGATTACAGACTCAGTGAGGTTTCAAATTTAACAGCACGATTTTTAGGCTTCTATTACAATTGAAAGTATCATTTCAATTCTGAGCTGCTGTGCTTGGTGTATACATACCAACAGGAGCAATCTCACAGCTTGGCAGGTTTCACTACAATACTGTTGAATTTAGCCTGGATGATACTCTACAATATTATGGAACTGAGCTTGGTGGTTGCACTACAATACTGTAGAATTTAGCTTGGTGGATACACTACAATATTATGGAACTGAGCTTGGTGGTTTCACTACAATACTGTAGCATTTCACCTGGAGGAAACACTATAATATTATAGAACTGAGCTTGGTGGTTTCACTACAATACTGCAGAATTTAGCTTGGTGGATACACTACAATATTATGGAACTGAGCTTGGTGGTTGCACTACAATACTGTAGAATTTAGCTTGGTGGATACACTACAATATTATGGAACTGAGCTTGATGGTTTCAATACAATACTGTGGAATTTAGCCTGGAGGATACGCTACAATATTATGGAACTGAGCTCGGTGGTTTCACTACAATACTGTAGAATTTCACCTGGAGGATACACTATAAGAACTGAGCTTGCTGGTTTCACTACAATACTGTAGAATTTAGCCTGGAGGATACACTATAATATTATAGAACTGAGCTTGGTGGTTGCACTACAATACTGTAGAATTTCACCTGGACGATACACTATAATATTATAGAACTGAGCTTGCTGGTTTCACTACAATACTGTAGAATTTCGCTGGAGGATATGCTACAATATTATGGAACTGAGCTCGGTGGTTTCGCTACAATACTGTAGAATTTCGCCTGGAGGATACACTATAATATTATAGAACTGAGCTTGGTGGTTTCACTACAATACTGTAGAATTTCGCTGGAGGATACACTAAAGAATTATGGAACCGAGCTTGGTGGTTGCACTACAATACTGTAGAATTTCGGCTGGACGATACACTGCAATATTATAGAACTGAGCTTGGTGGTTTCACTACAATACTGTAGAATTTCGCATGGAGGATACACTACAATATTATGGAACTGAGCTTGGTGGTTTCACTACAATACTGTAGAACTTAGCCTGGAGGATACAGTACAATATTATGGAACTGAGCTTGGTGGTTTTACTACAATACTTTTTTTTATTTTTACAAGGATAACAGGAGAAAATAGACCCCAAAATTTGTTGTGCAATTTCTCCTGAGCATGGATTGGATGCATGGCAGGGTTCGGAAGGCAAGGAGTGCCATTTGACTTTTTGAATGTAAAATTTGCTAGAATCATTTGTGGACACCATATTGCATTTGGAGAGACCCTGATGTGCCTAAACAGTAGAACCCCCAACAAGTTAGCTCATTTTTTAAACTAGACCCTTCAGGGTACTTATCTACATGTGTAGTGAGCACCTAAACCCCCAGGTGCTTCACAGAAGTTTATAGCATTGAGCCATGAAAAAAAAAAAGTGTTTAGCCCCAAATGTTTTCATTTTCACAAGGATAACAGGAGAAAATGAACCCCAAAATTTGTGGAGCAATTTCTCCTACGTATGAAGATACCACATATGTAAAGGAAAACTACTGTTTGCGAGCACGGCAGGGCTCAGAAAGGAAGGAGTGATGTTTTGGAACAGATTTTGATGGAATGATCTGCTGGTATGTCACATTTGGGAAACTCCTGATGTGCCTAAACATTGGAAACCCCCTCACAAGTGACCCCATTTTGGAAACTAGACTCCTTAACTAATTTTTCTAGACATGTGGTGAGCACCTTGAACCCACAATGTTGATCTGTGAAAATAGAAAAAAAAAAAACAGTACTGGGTGTTGCTGAGTGAAAATGGCTACCTGCCAGTACGTTGTAGTGCCCAGCTCGTGCTTCTGGAGACATGCACCTGTAATTTAAGTGGGCTGTCCGCTACAGAAATGCCATACTTGTGGATGCTAAATGTGGTTTAAGCACACTGTGGGGCTCAGAAGTGAGAAGGGCATTTGGATTTGGGAGGGCAGAATTTGCTAAATTTCTTTTGAAGGGCAAGAAGCCATAGCACTTTTCCAGAGTCTATGTACTACCAGAAACTTGGAAGCCCCCTATATTTCTGTTAACAGATGATGGGCCTGAGTGGGGACTTACTTTTTTTTTTTTTTTTGTGGATTGAGTTGAAGCTTCTAGTGGGAACATTTTACATAATGCTTGGAATCACATTTAACCGACACTCTACGCTTACCACTTATATCAAGGATCTAAATCTCCCGAGTGACATGATTCAGATGAAACCAGAGCCACTTACTATATTGGGGGAGCAGGATTACTCTGGATTCCATCTGGCCTTTATTCAGCTTTGCCCTTCTTTTCAGGAGGGCACAAAACTATGGCGAACCGCACTTTATGCACGACTAAAACACGGACACCGCAGGATTACAATTCCTATTGCATCCAGAGTGCCTCTATCTGCCTCATTATAGGGAATCTTCCACTGGAGGGTCCGTCTGAATCACGTATTTCAGAGATTTACATGGAAATCCCTGTGTAAGCGCTCATCGTAGAGTGCAGGATAAATGTGAGCTGAGCCATTCTGAGATCTTTGGGCCATTCCTCGTGCTGTATGTGATTAGACTTCTTAAGACTACTAATAAGACTACTTTAGTCTTCAGGCCGGGGCGATTACAGCGATATCAGATTTATTTTTTTTAATGTTTTGCTGCTGTCACACACTAAAAGATGCTTTTTATAGCAAAAACAAGTATATGAATCCAAATATTTAACCCCTTTACCCCCAAGGGTGGTTTGCACGTTAATGACCGGGCCAATTTTTGCAATTCTGACCACTGTCCCTTTGAGGTTATAACTCTGGAACGCTTCAACGGATCCTGATGATTCTGACACTGTTTACTCGTGACATATTGTACTTCATGATAGTGGTAAAATTTCTTTGATATTACCTGTGTTAATTTGTGAAAAAAACAAATTTGGCGAACATTTTGAAAATTTCGCAATTTTCCAACTTTGAATTTTTATGCCCTTAACTCACAGAGAGACATGTCACACAAAATACTTCCTAAGTAACATTTCCCACATGTCTACTTTACATCAGCACAATTTTGGAACAAATTTTTTTTTGTTAGGGAGTTATAAGGGTTAAAAGTTGACCAGCAATTTCTCATTTTTACACCATTTTTTTTTCACATTTGAAGTCACTTTAAGGGGTCTATATGATAGAAAATACCCAAGTCTGACACCATTCTAAAAACTGCACATCTCAAGGTACTCAAAACCACATTCAAGAAATGTATTAACCCTTCAGGTGTTTCACAGGAATTTTTAGAATGTTTTAAAAAAAAATGAACACAACTTTTTTTTACAAAAAATTTACTTCAGCTCCAATTTGTTTTAATTTACCAAGGGTAACAGAAGAAATTGGACCCCAAAAGTTGTTGTCCAATTTGTCCTGAGTATGTTGATACCCCATATGTACGGGGGAACCACCATTTGGGCGCATGGAAGAGCTCGGAAGGGAAAGAGCTCCATTTGGAATGCAGACTTAGATGGAATGGTTTGCAGGCGTCACATTGCGTTTGCAGAGCCCCTGATGTACCTAAACAGTAGAAACCCCCCACAAGTGACCCCATATTGGAAACTAGGATCTTATCTAGATGTATTGTGAGAACTTTGAACCCCCAAGTGTTTCACTACAGTTTATAACGCAGAGCCGTGAAAATAAAAAATCTTTTTTTTTCCACAAATTATTTTTTAGCCCCCAGTTTTGTATTTTCCCAAGGGTAACAGGAGAAATTGGACCCCAAAAGTTGTTCAATTTGTCCTGTGTATGCTGATGCCCCATATGTTGGGGTAAACCCCTGTTTGGGCGCAGAAGGGAAGGAGCACTGTTTTAATTTTTCAACGCAGAATTGGCTGGAATTGAGATCGGATGCCATGTCGCGTTTGGAGAGCCCCTGATGTGCCTAAACTGTGGAAACCCCCCAATTCTAACTGAAACCCTAACCCAATCATACCCATAACCCTAATCCCAACCATAACCCTAATCCCAACCGTAAATGTAATCCAAACCCTGACTTTAGCCCCAACCCTGACTTTAGCCCCAACCCTAACTTTAGCTCCCACCGTAGCTTTAGCCCCAACCCTAACCCTAACTTTAGCCCCAACCCTAACCCTAACTTTAGCCCCGACCCTAACCCTAATTTTAGCCCTAACCCTAACTTTAGCCCCAACCCTAACCCTAATGGGAAAATAGAAATAAATACATTTTTAAAATTTTTTTATTATTTTTCCCTAACTAAGGGGGTGATGAAGGGGGGTTTGATTTACTTTTATATTAGGTTTTTTAGCAGATTTTTATGACTGGCAGCCGTCACACACTAAAAGACGCTTTTTATTGCAAAAAATAGTTTTTACGTCTCCACATTTTGAGATCTATAATTTTTACATATTTTGGTCCACAGAGTCATGTGAGGTCTTGTTTTTTGCGGGACAAGTTTACATTTTTATTGGTACCATTTTCGGACACGTGACACTTTTTGATCGCTTTTTATTCCAATTTTTGTGAGGTAGAATGAACAAAAAACAGCTATTCATGAATTTCTTTTGGGGGGGCGCTTATACCGTTCCACGTTTGGTAAAATTGATAAAGCAGTTTTATTCTTCAGGTCAGAACGATTACAGTGATACTTCATTTATATCATTTTTTTATGTTTTGACGCTTTTATACAATAAAAACTTTTATATAAAAATAATTATTTTTGCATCGCTTTATTCTGAGGACTATAACTTTTATTTTTTCGTTGATGATGCTGTATGTTGGCTCATTTTTTGCAGGACAAGATTACGTTTTCAGCGGTACCATGTTTATTTATATCCGTTTTTTGGTTGCGTCTTATTCCACTTTTTGTTTGGCGGTATGATAATAAAGCGTCTGTTTTTTGGGTTTTTTTTTACGGCGTTCACTGAAGGGGTTAACTAGTGGGACAGTTTTATAGATAGGGTCATTATGGACGCGGCGATACTAAATATGTGTACTTTTATTGTTTATTTTTTTTATTTAGATAAATAAATGTATTTATTGGAACAATATATATATATTTTTTTCTGTATTTAGTTTTTTTTTTTTATACACATGAAAAATTTTTTTTCTTTACATTGCCCCGGGGGGGGGGGGGGACATTATGCTGTAGTGTCAGAACGTTGATCTGACACTTTGCACTGCACTGTGTCAGATCAGCGATCACACAGGCACTGCAGGAGGCTTGCCGGCACCTGCTGTGAGCAGGCGCTTGCAAGCCACCTCCCTGCAGGACCCAAAAGGCCCCCCGCGGCCACTTTGGATCCGGGAGCAGGAGGTAGGAGACCCTCGGAGCAACGCGATTACATTACCCTCCCTGCGCGATGCTTCCCTGTGTCTCCAGAATGCTGCGATCATCTTTGATCGCAGTGACCGCTCCTGGCACATAGTGCCGGATGTCAACTGCGATAGTCAGCTGACACCCGGCCCCGATCGGCCGCGCTCCCCCCGTGAGCGCGGCTGATCGGTAATGACGTACTATCCCGTCGGTGGTCATACAGGCCCATACCACCTCGACGGGATAGTACGTCAGATGTCAGAAAGGGGTTAAAGAGCTATAATTTTTCCATATTTCGGTTGACAGAGTCATGTGAGGGCTTGTTTTTTCCGGGACAAGTTGATGTTTTTATTTGTACCATTTTTCGGCACATGATATTTTCTGATCGTTTTCTATTCCAATTTTTGTGGAGGCAGAATGAACAAAAACCAGCAATTCAGGAGCTTTTTTTTTAGTTTTTTGGTGTTGCCTTTCTGCGTGGTAAAATTGATAAGCTAGCTTTTCATTGATAGCACAGTTATAACTTTTTTTTACATTTTGGCACTTTTACACAATAGAAACTATTTTATAGAAAAAATAATTACTTTTGCATCACTTTATTCTGAGAGCTATAACTTTTATTTTTTCGTTGCCTGAGCTTTATGGCGGCTTGTTGTTGTGTGGGATCAAATTACGTTTTCAGAGATACCATTTTTATTTACACTCGTCTTATTGATCGCGTTTCATTCCATTTTATGTTTGGCACTATGATAAACCATGGTTTGTTGCCTTTTTTTTTTTTTTAACGGTGTTAGTGGAATAGTATATTGATAGGCTGGATCGTTCTGGAAGCGGCTATACATTACCAGTTTTTGTTCTTTATTTTGTGATTTTTTTTAAAGACTTTCACAATTTTGAATAACTTTTTTTTTTTTTTTTACATTGTCCCAAGATGGGATATTAACTTTCCCTGCTCTGATTGCTGATCTAATACTTTGCAGTGCTTTTCCATTGCAGGGCATTGGATCTGTACACTGCAGGCAGGGAGGAGGCTTGTCAACTCCTGCTCTGAGCAGGATCTTACAAGCCACCGTTCTTGGGTGACCCTGTGGCCATCTATCAGTCCGGAGTCACCATGAAGACCATAGGCACAACTTGATCGCAATCGTGTTGTGCCGGTGGGAGCAGAGAGGAAGCTCCATCCCTCTATGATGCCGATCGATGTAGCTGTCACTATTGAAAGCAGCATCAGAGGGGTTAAATGCCCGCAATCGGTGATAGCACCAATCGTAGGCATTGCTGCAGGGTGTCAGCTCTTATGTAGATCAGATGCCTGAATTTGATTGTAGTGGGGATCAGTGTGGGGATCAGCGTGAGCCTGAACTATCATGAAGCAGTATATGCATGGCAGTTTGCAGGAATGCAGTGCCATACATACACTGCACCTGTCGGGAAGGGGTTAAGCACAGGACAATTAACACTAAATCGACATGTAACACTAAAATCACAAGCATGATTAAACCCAGGATACACAGAATATATTAAACCAAAGTTCATCTTCAATAAATAGTTCAATAAAAAAAGGAACAAAATAGATCAGATATATATAGATAAAAAATAAAGGGAACACTTGAACAACAGAATATAACTCCAGGTAAATCAAACTTCCGTGAAATCAAACTGTCCACTTAGGAAGCAACACGGGTTGACAATCAATTTCACATACTGTTGTACAAATTGAATAGACAACAATGGAAATTATTGGCAATTATCAAGACACACTCAATAAAGGAGTGGTTCTGCAGGTGGTGACCACAGACCACATCTCATTGCCAATGCTTTCTGGCTGATTTTTTGGTCACTTTTGATTGTTGGTTGTGCTTTCACACTCGTGGTAGCATGAGACGGACTCTACAACACACACAAGTGGCTCAGGTACTGCAGCTCATCCAGGATGGCACACCAATGCGAGCTGTGGCAAGAAGGTTTGCTGTGTCTGTCAGCGTAGTGGCTGGAGGCGCTACCAGGAGACAGGCCTGTACACCAGGAGATGTAAAGAGGGCCGTAGGAGGGCAACAACCCAGCTGCAGGACCACTACCTCAGCCTTTGTGCAAGGAGGAACAGGAGCAGCACTGCCCGAGTCCTGCAAAATGACCTCCAGCAGGCCACAAATGTGCATGTGTCTGCACAAACGGTTAGAAACCGACTCCATGAGGATGGTCTGAGTGCCCGACAGATGGAGGTTGTGCTCTCAGCCCAACACCGTGCAGGATGCTTGGCATTTTCCACAGAACACCAGGATTGGCAAATTCATCACTGGCGCCCTGTGCTCTTCACAGATGAAAGCAGGTTCACACTGAGCACATGTGACAGACGTGACAATCTGGAAATGCCATGGAGAGCGATCTGCTGCCTGCAACATCCTTCAGCATGACTTTTTTGGTAGTGGGCCAGTAATGGTGTGGGGTGGCATTTCTTTGGAGGGCCGCACAGCCCTCCATGTTCTTGCCAGAGGTAGCCTGACTGCCATTAGGTACCGAAATGAGATCCTCAGACTTCTTGTGAGACCATATGCGGGTGCGGTTGGCCCTGGGTTCCTCCTAATGCAGGACAATGCTAGACCTCATGTGGCTGGTGTGTGTCAGCAGTTCCTGCAAGATGAAGGCATTGATGCTATGGACTGGCCCGCACGTTCCCCAGACCTGAATCCGATTGAACACATCTGGGACATCATGTCTCGCACCATCCACCAACGTTACGTTGCACCACAGGCTGTCCAGGAGTTGGCAGATGCTTTAGTCCAGGTCTGGGAGGAGATCCCTCAGGAGACCATCCGCTGCCTCATCAGGAGCATGCCCAGGCGTTATAGGGAGGTCATACAGGCACATGGAGGCAACACACACAACTGAACATCATTTCCTTGTCTTGAGGCATTTCCACTGAAGTTGGATCAGCCGGTAATTTGATTTTCCACTTTGATTTTGAGTATCATTCCAAATCCTGACCTCCATGGGATATTCATTTTGATTTACATTGATCATTTTTATATTTTATTGTTCTCAACACATTCCACTATGTAATGAATAAAGATTTTCAACTGAATTGTTTCATTCAGTGATATCTAGGATGTGGGATTTTAGTGTTCCCTATATACAGTACAGACCAAAAGTTTGCACACACACCTTCTCATTTACAGATTTTTCTGTATTTTCATGACTATGAAAATTGTACATTCGCACTGAAGGCATCAAAACTATGAATTAACACATGTGGAATTATATACTTAACAAAAAAGTGTGAAACAACTGAAATTATGTCTTATATTCTAGGTTTTTCAAAGTAGCCACCTTTTGCTTTGATGACTGCTTTGCACACTCTTGGCATTCTCTTGATGAGCTTTAAGAGGTAGTCACCGGGAATGGTCTTCCAGCAATCTTGAAGGAGTTCCCAGAGATGCTTAGCCCTTGTTGGCCCTTTTGCCTTCACTCTGCGATCCAGTGCACCCCAAACCATCTCGATTGGGTTCAGGTCTGGTGATTGTGGAGGCCAGGTCATCTGGCATAGCACCCCATCTGAGCTACTGTTAACCTGCGATTTCTGAGGCTGATGACTCGGATAAACTTATCCTCAGAAGCAGAGGTGACTCTTGGTCTTCCTTTCCTGGGGCTGTCCTCATGTGAGCCAGTTTCTTTGTAGCCAAAAATATCCAATGAAAAACACACTGGCGCTCCCAGAAGGTTTTTAGATGTAAGTTGAAGCTGCTGGCGCCTAGACAGCTGCTGCGCTCAGCCTGTCAAAATCATAAAGAAAAAGCCAGAATTCACAAAAGGTCACCGCGCTAAAACTACTATAGACAGATACGTAAATACATTAAAAAAAACACATTACCATTTAGCTAAAAAAACATTCCCATATTAACCTATAATGGTTTATATATGTATGCTAGTTGTTATTAAAATGGCCAATCTTTATAAGTATGCTGGTTACTGGTAGATAACCAGTCAATATTAGCAGTCTTGCAGCAGGGAATCAATAGCACAATAAGTCCTAGATATATGCAATGCAAAGGGAATCTTACCTATTGGTGTTTGTGCCGCTGAGGTGTCGGTGCTGTGTATTCACCGTCTCAAGGAATGCCGACAGGGATGGTTAATAGGATGATTTCAATTGAGCAAAAGCAGCTGGTATTTCCAAAAACTTGATATATGCGCTGGTTCATAGGTTGCGCTGACAAGCAATGCCACCGTGGGTTCAACCTGGGGGATCAATACGGTAGAGAGCGGTGGAGATCCGGGGAGCGTCCTCCCCTAGTGGAAATGCACCGTTACACTTACCAGAGATCCCGACAAGCGGCGTGCCTCGGCCGAAGGCGCAGCTAGACTGTAGCGGTGTGTACGGGGGCCTTGCGCAGGTGTGTACTCCGGAGGACAGAGAATGAACTTCAGTCCACTATTGCGGCCAGCATGCAGCCAGCGGGTAAGGAAAGGGTGAATCAAACACCCAAAAACCCCGCCCATATGACCCAAAACTGGTCCCGCCAAATTCAGGTGACAGGTTCCCTTTAAGATTGGCAATGAATGCATCTAGTTCAGATTGGGGCCCATTCCAAATAAATAAAACATCATCGATGAACCGTCTCCACATGACAAGACCGGTGTTGGGGCTTTCTGTAAGGGAGATGTGTAACTAGAGATTCACATAACTAATAGAGATTCACATAACTGCATGCAAAGCGGGTACCCATGGCCGTTCCCCATGTCTGAAGATAGAACTGGCCGTCGTAGACAAAATAATTGTGTTCTAAAATGAAGAGAATACTCTCTAAGATAAATCGGGCTTGGGTTTCAGTATGAATACCCAATTTCTTCAGGTAATAGTCCACCTTTGCATTACATATATCTAGGACTTATTGTGCTATTGATTCCCTGCTGTATGACTGCTAATATTGACTGGTTATCTATCAGTAACCAGCATAGTTATAAAGATTGGCCATTTTAATAACAACTAGCATACATATATAAACCATTATAAGTTAATATGGGAATGGATTTTTAGCTAAATGGTAATGTTTTTTTTATGTATTTACTTATGTCATTACGTTAGTAGTTTTAGCGCGGTGACCTTTTGTGAATTCTGTCAGTTTCTTTGTAGCGCTTGATGGTTTTTGCCACTGCACTTGGGGACACTTTCAAAGTTTTCCCAATTTTTCGGACTGACTGACCTTCATTTCTTAAAGTAATGATGGCCACTCGTTTTTCTTTACTTAGCTGCTTTTTTCTTGCCATAATACCAATTCTAACAGTCTATTCAGTAGGACTATCAGCTGTGTATCCACCAGAGTTCTGCACAATACAACTGATGGTCCCAATCCCATTTATAAGGCAAGAAATCACACTGATTAAATCTGACTGGCACACCTGTGAAGTGAAAACCATTCCTGATGACTACCTCTTGAAGCTCATCAAGAGAATGCCAAGAGTGTGCAAAGCAGTCATCAAAGCAAAAGGTGGCTACTTTGAAGAACCTAGAATATAAGACATAATTTCAGTTGTTTCACTTCTGCACACATCTAGAAATGCCAGCACTCATAGCCCAGGTGTATATCACAATGGACATATTAGTAACCGGGATTTCTCCAGTCACCTTCTATGACAGCAGTATCAGAGGATGTCTCCCCGCCCTAATAGGGGACAGGAAACACAAAGGTTAAATACCCCTCCCCTTCCTGCAACTACCAGTGTTTTTCCTGAACCCTATGGGGCATGAAGAGGTTCCAGATAGTGCTGCCGTGGCCGGTGATAGGGAGCACTTGTTACTTACGCATGCCGCTCTCCTCCGGTGACTGCTCCCATCTCCACATTCACCGTGTGACTTGGGACTCTCTATCATGCCCTTCGTGCGCCTCCTCGGGGGATAAAGCAGGTCAGTGGTATGCAACCGGGGTCCTCCTGTAGCTCCCCGGCATCCTTCTCCCTCCTTGCTGCTGATCTGGAGCTGCACACGCACCAGAAGTGATGTAGCCAAACTTCCGGTTTGCTTCCTGTGCGTTCCACGCTGGAGCGCACGCGCAAGCTGTCCGGCTTTTTTCATTTGAGCTGCAAAGACGGGGCGTTCTCTCAGTGATTTCCCCCTACGGACCTTGGGGAGGAGCAGCACTAAAACACGCTGAGACCTCGATGGCATGGTATGGTGGGGGAAGCCTCCTGGTAAGGCCCATTTGTCTGTGTCCTTCTGTGACTGTGACAGACTGACCATATGGACAGCGACAAACCTCTACACTCTGCTTCTGCAGAGCACAGGGTTCACCCTCCTACTGTAAGTAGTGGATGTAGGTCCCTTGCTGTCCAGATAGTTGTGGGGTGACTTAGCTTGCCTTTCTCTTTTTTAGAGAGACAAGGTTCCTGCCCCAAAAAAGATAAGGTGTCCAGCCGCAAGTGTGGTATATGTGCTTCCAGGCTTCCCTCATATAGGAAGAAGCTTTGCCAACCGTGCACGGATGACGTGCTACGTAACAAACAACTCTTCCTCCTGGGCAGCATCAGAACCCTTATCAAACAGGAGGTTCAATCCTCTATGGCTGCCCTTTCCTCGCAGCTGCCCCAGAAATCCAAGATTGCGCCGCTATCTCCCAGATCTTCCCGCGCAGTGCGCCGAGGCTCATAATCCTCCTCCTTGAGCGCAGCTGCAGCTGAACTCACTGATGCCCCGGTCACAGCGTCCTTATTGAGAGACATGCTGGGAGATCTCCGAACCTCCCTGCAAGAAGATATGCGCTCCATGTTGGCAGAGCTCAGGGGGGAGGTGGAGGAGCTAGGGAGCCGCACGGATCAACTTGAGCATAAAATGTCTGAGCTGGTGGCCTCACATAATGAATTATGGGACGCTCATGACAATTTACAATTGCTGGAGGACAGGTCCAGGAGGAACAATATTAAGCTCAGAGGCATTGAGGAGGCGGTTGGTTCAGAGGACCTGAAACCCTTTTTACAAGACTTTATTCTTGCAGTCCTCCCACACGCTGTTAAGAAAGGCATCATAATTGACAGTATCCACCGGATCCCTAAACCCTCAGGGCTGGGCCCCTCTGTTCCTAGAGACGTATTGGCTCGCATACATTTTTTTGTCATGAAAGAAGAATTTCTCAGTTCTGTAGCTGACCCCATGGGTAGATTCATTATAGTATTATGTTTAACCCCTTCATGATGCAGCCTATTTTGGCCTTAATGACCTTGCCGTTTTTTGCAATTCTGACCAGTGTCCCTTTATGAGGTAATAACTCAGGATTGCTTCAACGGATCCTAGCGATTCTGAGATTGTTTTTTCGTGACATATTGGGCTTCATGTTAGTGGTAAATTTAGGTCGATTATTTCTGAGTTTATTTGTGAAAAAAACGGAAATTTGGCAAAAATTTTGAAAATTTCGCAATTTTCACATTTTGAATTTTTATTCTGTTAAACCAGAGAGTTATGTGACACAAAATAGTTAATAAATAAAATTTCCCACATGTCTACTTTACATCAGCACAATTTTGGAAACAAATTTTTTTTTTTGCTAGGAAGTTATAAGGGTTAAAATTTGACCAGTGATTTCTCATTTTTACAACAAAATTTACAAAACCATTTTTTTTAGGGACCACCTCACATTTGAAGTCAGTTTGAGGGTTCTATATGGCTGAAAAGACCCAAAAGTGACACCATTCTAAAAACTGCACCCCTCAAGGTGCTCAAAACCACATTCAAGAAGTTTATTAACCCTTCAGGTGTTTCACAGCAGCAGAAGCAACATGGAAGTAAAAAATGAACATTTAACTTTTTAGTCACAAAAATGATCTTTTAGCAACAATTTTTTATTTTCCCAAGGGTAAAAGGAGAAACTGGACCATGGACGTTGTTGTCCAATTTGTCCTGAGTACGCTGATACCTCATATGTGGGGGTAAACCACTGTTTGGGCGCACGGCAGGGCTCGGAAGGGAAGGAGCGCCATTTGACTTTTTGAATGAAAAATTGGCTCCACTCTTTAGCGGACACCATGTCGCGTTTGGAAAGCCCCTGTGTGCCTAAACATTGGAGCGCCTCCACAAGTGACCCCATTTTGGAAACTAGACCCCCCAAGGAACTTATCTAGAGGCATAGTGAGCACTTTAAACTCTCAGGTGCTTCACAAATTGATCCGCAAAAATGAAAAAGTACTTTTTTTTCACACAAAATTTCTTTTAGCCTCAATTCTTTCATTTTCACATGGGCAACAGGATAAAATGGATCCTAAAATTTGTTGGGCAATTTCTCCTGAGTACGCCGATACCTCATATGTGGGGGTAAACCACTGTTTGGGTGCACGGCAAGGCTCGGAAGGGGAGGCGTGCCATTTGACTTTTTGAATGGAAAATTAGCTCCAATCGTTAGCGGACACCATGTCGCGTTTGGAGAGCCCCTGTGTGCCTAAACATTGGAGCTCCCCTACAAGTGACCCCATTTTGGAAACTAGACCCCCCAAGGAACTTATCTAGATGCATAGTGAGCACTTATAACCCCCAGGTGCTTCACAGAAGTTTATAACGCAGAGCCGTCAAAATAAAAAATAATTTTTCTTTCCTCAAAAATGATTTTTAGCCCAGAATTTTTTATTTTCCCAAGGGTAATAGGAGAAATTGGACCCCAAATGTTGTTGTCCAGTTTGTCCTGAGTACGATGATACCCCATATGTGGGGGTAAACCACTGTTTGGGCGCACCGCAGGGCTCGGAAGGGAAGGCACGCCATTTGGCTTTTTGAATGGAAAATTAGCTCCAATCATTAGCGGACACCATGTCGCGTTTGGAGAGCCCCTGTGTGCCTAAACATTGGAGCTCCCACACAAGTGACCCCATTTTGGAAACTAGACCTCCCAAGGAACTAATCTAGATGTGTGGTGAGCACTTTGAACCCCCAAGTGCTTCACAGAAGTTTATAACGCAGAGCCATGAAAATAAAAAATAATTTTTCTTTTCTCAAAAATGATTTTTTAGCCCACAATTTTTTATTTTCCCAAGGGTAACAGGAGAAATTGGACCCCAATAGTTGTTGGCCAGTTTCTCCTGAGTACGCTGATACCCCATATGTGGGGGTAAACCACTGTTTTGGCACACGTCGGGGTTTGGAAGGGAAGTAGTGACGTTTTGAAATGCAGACTTTGATGGAATGCTCTGCGGGCGTCAGGTTGCGTTTGCAGAGCCCCTGATGTGCCTAAACAGTAGGAACTCCCCACAAGTGACTCCATTTTGGAAACTAGACCCCCAAGGGAACTTATCTAGATGTGTGGTGAGCACTTTGAACCCCCAACTGCTTCACAGAAGTTTATAACGCAGAGCTGTGAAAATAATAAATGTGTTTCCTTTCCTCAAAAATATTTTTTTAGCCCAGAATTTTTTATTTTTGCAAGGGTAACAGGAGAAATTTGACCCCAAAAGTTGTTGTCCAGTTTCTCCTGAGTACGCTGATACCCCATATGTGGGGGTAAACCACTGTTTGGGCACATGCCGGGGCTCGGAAGGGAAGTAGTGACGTTTTGGAATGCAGACTTTGATGGAATGGTCTGCGGGCATCATGCTACGTTTTCAGAGCCCCTGATATGCCTAAACAGTGGAAACCCCCCAAAAGTGACCCCATTTTGGAAACTAGACCCCCCAAGGAACTTATCTAGATGTGTGGTGAGCACGTTCAACCCCCAAGAGCTTCACAGAAGTTTACAACGCAGAGCCGTGAAAATAAAAAATCATTTTTCTTTCCTCAAAAAAGATGTTTTAGCAAGCAATTTTTTATTTTCACAAGGGTAACAGGAGAAATTGGACCACAATATTTGTTGCCCAGTTTGTTGTGAGTACGCTGATACCCCATATGTGGGGGTAAACCACTGTTTGGGCACACGTCAGGGCTCGGAAGGGAAGTAGTGACATTTGAAATGCAGACTTTGATGGAATGGTCTGCGGGCGTCACATTGCATTTGCAGAGCCCCTGATGTGCCTAAACAGTAGAAACACCCCACAAGTGACCCCATTTTGGAAACTAGACCCCCCAAGGAACTTATCTAGATGTGTGATGAGCACGTTCAACCCCCAAGTGCTTCACAGAAGTTTACAACGCAGAGCCGTGAAAATAAAAAATAATTGTTCTTTCCTCAAAAATTATGTTTTAGCAAGTAATTTTTTATTTTTGCAAGGGTAACAGGAGAAATTGGACCCCAACAGTTGTTGCCCAGTTTGTCCTGAGTACGCTGGTACCTCAAATGTGGGGGTACACCACTGTTTGGGCGCACGTCGGGGCTTAGAAGGGAGGGAGCACCATTTGACTTTTTGAACGCAAGATTGGCTGGAATCAAGGGTGGCGCCATGTTGAGTTTGGAGACCCCTGATGTGCCTAAACAGTGGAAACCCCTCAATTCTAACTTCAACACTAACCCCAACACACCCCTAATCCTAATCCCAACTGTAGCCATAACCCTAATCACAACCCTAACCCCAACACACCCCTAACCACAACCCTAACCGCAACACACCCGTAACCCTAATTCCAACCCTAACCCTAATCCTAACCCTAATCCCAACCCTAACCACAACTGTAACCCCAACACACCCCTAACCCTATCCGTAACCCTAACCACAAGCCTAATCTTAACCCTATTTCCAACCCTAGCCCTAATTCCAACCCTAACTCTAATTCCAACCCTAACCCTAA
Organism: Ranitomeya variabilis; assembly: GCF_051348905.1. NCBI lineage: Eukaryota > Metazoa > Chordata > Amphibia > Anura > Dendrobatidae > Ranitomeya > Ranitomeya variabilis. The sequence continues at coordinate 872,390,016 of NC_135232.1, forward strand.
GGCTATGTGCCCACGTTGCGGATTCGTGTGAGATTTTTCCGCACGATTTTTGAAAAATCTGCAGGTAAAAGGCACTGCGTTTTATCTGCGGATTTACAGCGGATTTCCAGTGTTTTTTTGTGCGGATTTCACCTGCGGATACCTATTGAGGAACAGGTGTAAAACGCTGCGGAATCCGCACAAAGAATTGACATGCTGCGGAAAATACAACGCAGCGTTTCTGCACGGAATTTTCCGCACCATGGGCACAGCGGATTTGGTTTTCCATAGGTGTACATGGTACTGTAAACCTGATGGAAAACTGCTACGAATTCGCAGCGGCCAATCCGCTGCGGATCCGCTGCGGATCCGCGGCCGATCCGCTGCGGATCCGCGGCCGATCCGCTGCGGATCCGCTGCGGATCCGCGGCCAATCCGCTGCGGATCCGCGGCCAAATCCGCACTGTGTGCACATGCCATAACCCTAACCCTACCCCTAACCCTAACCCTACCCCTAGTTCTAGTTCTAACCCTAGTTCTAACCCTAACCCTAGTGGAAAAAAAATATATATATATTTTCTTTATTTTATTATTGTCCCTACCTATGGGGGTGATAAAGGGGGGGTTTATTTATTATTTTTTTATTTTGATCGCTGTGATAGAACCTACCACAGCGATCAAAATGTACTTTGCCGGCCGGCAGATTCGGCGGGCGCACTGCGCATGCGCCCGCCATTTTGGAAGATGGCGGCGCCCAGGGAGAAGACGGACCGACTTCGGGAGGCTCGGTAAGTATGAGGGGGTGGTGGGGGGGTGGATCGGAGCACGGGGGGGGGATCGGAGGACCGGGGGAGCGGACAGGAGCACGGGGGAGCGGACAGGAGCACGGGGGAGCGGACAGGGGGACGGAGGGGGGCACCGGACAGAACGGAGCACTGGGGAGGAGATCGGGGGCGGTGGGGGGGGGCAGAACATGATTTCCAGCCATGGCAGATGCTATTGCAGCATCGGCCATGGCTGGATTGCAATATTTCACCATTTTCATAGGTGAAATATTGCAAATTGCTCTGATTGGCTGTTGCACTTTCAACAGCCAATCAGAGCGATCGTAGCCACGTGGGGGCAAAGCCACCCCCCCTGGGCTGAAGTACAACTCCCCCTCTCCCTGCAGATCGGGTGAAATAGGAGTTAACCCTTTCACCCGATCTGCAGGGATGCGATCTTTCCATGACGCCACATAGGCGTCATGGGTCGGATTGGCACCGACTTTCATGACGCCTACGTGGCGTCAAAGGTCGGGAAGGAGTTAATCAATAATACCCCCTATACCATTGCCTCTATCTATGCCCTGAATTTTGGCCAAATTAAGTTTTTGAATAGTTTTTTCAATCGCTAGGCAACTTTCAACATGGCTATAAACTGGGTGCAGGAGATTTCAACATCCCCGTGTCTAAAAAGCTGGACTGCTCGTCCTCTTCCCTGTCCAGGGGTGAAGCGGCTCAGCTTATCAACTCCTACAATCTCCACGATATCTGGAGGTATCTTCATTGCAATGAGTGAGATTACACGTTTTGGTCACCTAGACATGGTTCCTACAGTAGAATTGATTATGTTTTGGTAGATAATGTGGCCCTTCCCCATTGAATCTCTGCGGATATAGGCAACATAACCTGGTCTGATCATGCGCCAGTGTCCGTTTCCCTCATAGACCCGTTGGCAATCAGACCCCCTTCACAATGGCGCCTCAATGACCACCTCCTAACTGAACAAGCGAACTCCCAACTAATTGAGAACTCCTTACAGGAGTTTTTCAATATCAATGATTCTGCGGAAGTGCAAGATCACTCCCTCTGGTTTGCTCACAAGGCAGTAGCTCGAGGCCTCTTTATTAAGATGGCTGCAACAGCTAAACGCAAATATAACTTGATTCTCCAAACTGCCTTAGGTGAAGTAGCCCGACTGGAGTCCCGCCATAAATTACTTCCCTCCCCTCAACTATTCTCTGACCTCTCTGCAGCACGTCTTCAGCTTGGCCAGCTGCTCCTCCGCAGAGCAGAGAATTCACTCAGGAAATCGAAAGCTACATTCTATTCAATGGGTGATCGGGCAGGTGCTTTACTCGCTAGACGCGTTAAAAAAAAAAGCCCAATCCAAAATCCATTATCTACTAAAACCAGATGGTTCACGTATTTATAACCCAATCCACATAGCAGAGGAATTTGCATCATACATCGCCTTTTTGAGTAAAGCAAAGCTCCCTTCAGTTAATCCAGATCAACTATCTTTCCCTAATGCCCCTATTGAGATCTCTGAAATAAGACAAATTATTAGAGGCCAAAAAACGTTCCGCTCCAGGTCCAGATGGTTTTTCTTTTTCTTATTACTCTCAGTTTTTTCCTATACTTTCTCCTTATCTCCTGCATCTATTCAACCACTGGCTTTCAACTGCCACCATCAGAAATGAGGGATTGGAAGCCTCTATTGCAACTGTTCCCAAACCAGGGAAACCCATGACCTCCCCTGGTAACTTTCTCCCCATAGCTCTTTTAAATTGTGATGTTAAAATTTATGCTAAAATCTGGGCTAACAGGTTACTGTTGGTTCTTCCCACTCTGGTTCACCCTGATCAGGTTGGGTTTGTGCCGAGTAGGCAAACTAGGGATGGCACAAGACGCCTGATTGACCAGCTGGATGTGGTGGAGAGGGGGAGCCTCCCCAGTGTGTTCCTGTCACTTGACGCTGAGAAAGCATTTGACAGGGTACACTGGGGTTATATCGATCTTACACTACAAAAATTCGGTCTCACTGGTCAAATATCTAAAGCTATTATGGCCCTGTACTCCAATCCATGTGCTTCTGTCCGCTCTGCTGGCTTTAAATCCTGTACCTTCCCTATATATAAAGCTCTTCTCTCCCATGGTATTGCAGACAGGCTCCCCTTTATGTCCTCTTGGGAGGCTGCCCTCTCATTTGAGGCTTCTCTGGAGGACTGGAATAACGCTATGACACACCCATCCAAATTCTCCTCATGCCTTGGTCACCTCGAGCAGATTAAGAAAATTCATCTTCAATGGTACTTCATTCCTACTAAATTATCTAAATTTCAGCTTTCCTCCTCCCCCTGTGCTGGAAAAATTGTAATCTTACTGGCGCGTTGGCTCATGTTTGGTGGGGATGCCCCCATATCCAAATATTTTGGCGTCAGGTTGAGTCTATTCTAGCGGAGTTTACTCGTCTGCCCTTCGTCCTAACTGGTCCTCTAGCAGTATTAGGTATTTCTCTTTTGAACTTCCCACCTCCCCTTCAACCCATAATCTCTAATATCCTTGTTGCAGCTAGACATTGTATTACAAAACATTGGAGGACCCCTATTGTTCCCTCCAGATCTGAATTAATAGCCAAGATCAATCTGCATTTTAGCTATGAATCAATCACAGCTGATTGTCTTTCTAAAAAAAATAAGGTTCTCACATGGTGGGACCCTTGGATCTCGTCGTCTTTTATATCATCTCCTGATTCTCTCCCTCTGCCTTCTAACTGAACAGGACGCCTGTTACGCTGATACTACGCTGTTATATGATTCTGTATTCACTCATGTCTCTGTGGTTGTTTTTTTCGTGGACATTCTGTAAATGATTATACCCCTCCCATCCCCTCCCCCTGTATATCTGTTGTATTTTGTGTTCAATAAAAATTTGAATGGTTAAAAAAAAAAACAGGAGAAGAACTACATGCTCCAAGTAAAAACTGTCTAATGAAACCCACTTGGACTTAATAAAAATGTACTCATTAAGTGCCAAATACTTTGATTGCTAATATCTGTGCAACAAAGAGGCAACATTAAAAAAGAAGAATATCTATATTTTATTCCGCTCTGCAGTCACTATTACATCTTGGGTCCAGTTCAACATGAAAAATTTGGTGAAAAGTCCACTTTAAAAGCAAAGTCTCTGCATCACAAACTATTGCATTTGACATACATATCCTGCATTACAAAAAAATCTATAAATCATATAAATCATACAGGCAGGTTTGCCTGGCTCACAACTTGGGTGAGCCGGTTACCTTCCCAGGTTAATGCAACACAATTCAAGGATGCATCTCTTTATTTGCTTGCACTGGCAATCCTGGCAATCCTGACCTCCAGCATCCAGTGACTACTTTTTTTTTCCAGCACAAGCATTGCATTCAGTCACATATAAGTCAAGGCTGAATTAGCATTATAGTGCCTTGAAAAAGTATTCATACCCTGTAAACATTAACATGTTTTTCATGTTACACTCACGAACTTAAATGTATTTTATTGTGATTTAACATCATAAACCAACACAAAGTAGCAAGTGTTTGTGAAGTGTAAAGGAAAAGATACATAGTTTTCTAAGTACAGTATTTAAAAAAAAAAAGAAATCTTCGCTGGCTCCTCTCCTGTGATACTGGGGGGTGATTTCAACATCCCCATGAACCCAGCAATAGACGTCTCCTCAGGTAGGACCTCTTACTCAACTTCTTCTATTAGTCGGATACGGAAAGTAATGCGTGACATGAGACTGGTGGACGTATGGAGGGTTCTTCACCCTGGCACAAGGGATTACAGCTTTTTTTCACAAGTTCATAACACATATAGCAGAATAGATAATTTTTTATCTCCCATAACTTATTGGATCTCCCGGTGGAGGCAGAGGTGGGCTCGATCCTGTGGTCGGATCATGCTCCAATATTTTTCTCAAATCTGCTACATTCCAACATGAAATCGGGATTTTCTTGGCGTCTAAATGAAAATTTACTTCAAGATACATTATGCAAAACCGATGTAGTGAAAACGATTTCCAACTTTGTAATAGATCACGAGGGGGACTCCACATCTCCTCCTGTGAAATGGGAGGCTCTAAAAAGCGTAATACGGGGTGTACTTATTTCACATGGTGCGCGCTTGAAGAGGGAAAGGGTTGCCGAAATAATTAAATTATCAGACCAAATTCAAAAATTAGAAACGCAACATAAAAGAGACCTTAATGATGTTACATATGCACACCTATCTACAACAAGGCAAAAGTTGCTCGCCTTATTGGATCAAAAATCGCGATACTTAAGGGAGAGGCTTAGAAACCGCTTTTATCAATTCGGAAATAAAAGTGGCAAGATTTTAGCTAGATATATTAACCCACGGGGTCCAAACACATTTGTTCCCTTTATTAAAAATGGGAGAGGGGAGAAGGCGCACAACACCAGGGACATTCTCTCGGGCTTCAGTGACTATTACAAAAATGTATACAACATAGCTGGACACTATAAAGATATGTCTACATTCTCGCTCCATAACAAAATCAACACATACCTACAACAGAATAAAATACCCTCTCTATCGGAAGATAAGGTATTAGATCTGGAGAGGGAATTTACGTTAGAGGAGGTGTCAGAAACCATTAGAGATCTGAAGCAGGGGAAAAGTCCAGGACCAGATGGATATTCAGCTGGCTTTTATAAGTTATTCTCCACGTCATTGAGCCCAATCTTTCTTGCGATGTGTAATTCCATTTCCTCTGGTGGTTCCTTCCCTCCCCAGGCTTTAACCGCTCACATCACGGTCTTACCAAAACCAGATAAGGATCCCTCATTGTGCAATAACTACCGCCCAATATCCCTGATAAATCTAGACATTAAAATTTATGCAAAAATGATTGCAAATAGATTGAGTCCTCTTCTTCCGGGCGTGATAAATCAGGATCAGGTGGGCTTTGTCCTGGGTAGAGAGGCGCGGGATAACACCATACGGACTATCTCATTAATAGACCGGGCGGGGCGGGGGGGGGGACCCTATGTGCATTCTGTCGATTGATGCTGAAAAAGCCTTCGACAGGGTGCACTGGGAGTTTTTATTTCAGGCCTTGAGGGGGATCGGTTTGGGAGAAAATATGCTACATAGAATTAAGGCCCTGTATGCCTCTCCTGCACCCAGGTAAAGGTAAACGGCGCCCTTTCAGATGCGTTTGCAATTAGGAGTGGCACGAGGCAGGGGTGCCCGCTTTCCCCTCTCTTATACATCTTGTTGATGGAATATTTGGCCACTGCCATACGCAATAATCCCTCTATCAGGGGGGTTAAGCTAAGATCGGAGGAGCATAAGCTGGCGCTTTTTGCTGACGACATTCTCTTATATATTACTTCCCCTATAACTAGTATACCTAACATCATTTCAGAATTACAAAAGTTTGGACTTCTAAGCAACTTTAAGATTAATCCCCAGAAATCAGTAATTCTAAATGTTTCACTACCATTACCTGTGGTGGATCAGTTGCGGGCCTCCTTCCCCTTTGGGTGGCGCTTCGATTCGCTTACTTATCTGGAGGTCAAAATAACAGCTAAAATCTCGGGATTATATGGCGCACATTTTAAAACGGTGTTACAAAAAGCGGAACTGGACCTGGAGAGGTGGCACAAACTTCAATTGTCCTGGTTTGGTAGAGTTAATGTAGTTAAGATGGACTTATTGCCACGTCTTTTATATTATTTCCAGACAATCCCATTATATCTTCCTGCTTCCTTCTTCTCGCGTCTCAAGAAGGCGGTCACTCGATTCATTTGGTCTCACACCAGATCACGAATATCATACTTTGTTTTAAGTAGATCCAAGAAAATGCGGGGAATTGGTTTACTGGATTTCCTAGTTTATAGTCGCGCCTCAATTGGAAATTGCATTTTAGATTTATACCATAGTAGAAATAACAAGAAGTGGGTTGACCTGGAAGGTGACCTTATTGGAAGAGATCACCAGACGATACTATGGAACGTGGGGGGAGGGGGGCCCAGCCTACCCTTCATGACTAGGAACATGATCCTGTTTATCCGACAGAGTGGCAGAAACATAAAAACTTCAACATCCCCGGGACCATTAACACCAATATATGATAATCCTCACTTTTCTGCAGGACTTCATAGGGAGACCTACTTGGGCAAGAATAGAGCTTCGAGACCCATCATATATGACTTCATAAGCCAGACAGGTATTAAGCCCCTAAATGAAATATACCAGGGGGAGGAGCCTCCTGCGGGCTCTTGGTTTTTCTATGAACAGCTAAAAAGTTTTATAAACACGACATTTAAACATAACAAATTTGTAGGAGCCCTGACCCCTTTTGAGAAAATATGTCTTGCTGGGGAGCCCCCGGTTCGCGCGGTCTCTCTGTTATATGGCCTTTTTCAAGAAGGTCAAACCCCAACTCACAACTTTCCAATATTTTTTCCGAGATGGGAGAGTGACTTGGGGATATCCTTATCTCAAGAGGAGAGGGACAAGATTCTATTATTTACTTCTAGGACCTCGTTGTTTTCTGTGTCACAGGAGAGGAGCTACAAGATTTTGTCGAGGTGGTATAGATGCCCTTGCCAGGTTCATGCTATGTTCCCGGTGATTCCAGATACATGTTGGAGATGCACAACAGAAAAGGGAACATATGTTCATATCTGGTGGGAGTGCCCGCCCATAAAGAAACTGTGGATATCAGTCTTTGATCTTTTTAATAAACTATCTATTCGCAAAGTACAGCCCACAGTAGAATTAGCCCTTCTGTCTCTGTGTGACCTGTCAATCTCTGGGTTTAAGAGGAGTCTTCTCAGACATTTTCTCACGGCAGTTAGGAATTTGATCCCCCGATATTGGAAGCAGGACCGTTACCCCTCATGCTCCGAATTTGTTGTGGAACTTAATGATATTTATAGAATGGAACAACTAATAAACCAATCCACTGGTGAGCCTGAAAAATTTTATAACATTTGGGCTCCCTGGATTGTATTCAGGGAGACTCCTGAGCTAGACTCGTGGCTATCCAGCTCCTAATATACTTATCGCTCCAGTTGCTTTCGTAGGGTGGACACTGCCCCTCCACTGTAACGTGCTACCATGGCATGAAATTAATTGCAACAATGCATTGGCTTCTCCACTGCTACATGGGGAATGGGGCCCACTCGAGGAGGGGACTGCATTTCCCGTACCTATCATACCCTCATGTTCCTACCCTCATTCCCTTCCTTCCTCCTTCTTTTTTCTTTTTCCTAACTTTCCTCCTTTCTAACTACTTTCTCTCTTTAGCAACATTCGCTACTAGAATAAGCGACTTAGTTTTGTGAGTTATGAATAGTTGTTTTTTTTATTGTATACTTGTTTCAACAACGAAAGTTATTATCACTATATTAAAAGTGACAATATCGACATTGGTCAATAATACTTAGATACCGTTGAGACGTTACCTTCACATCAGATTTATGTGATGTGTCCTATTGTTCTGACCAACTTTGTATCAACACTACTTCATCTTTGTATTGTTTATTTGTTTCAATAAACTTGATTTATACAAAAAAAAAGAAATCTGATAATTGTGACACGCATTTGTATTCAGCTCTTTGTAGTCTGATGCAAACACTGATACAGCTGTTCTGGGAAGGCTTCAGAAGATTGTTTGAGAACATTAGGGATCAAACAGCATTATGAAAACCAAGGAACACACCAAACAGGTCATGGGTAAAGTTGTGGGGAAGAATAAAGCAGAGTTAGGTTATAAAAAATACCCAAGCTCTGAACGTCTCATGGAGCATTGTTCAATCCATCATTTAAAAATGGAAGGCACAACTGCAAGCCTACCAAGTCATGGCCATTCACCTAAACTGACATCTCAAGCAAGGAGATAATTAATTAGAGAAGCAGCCAAGAGGTCCATGATCACTCTGGAGGAGCTGCAGAGAGCCACAGCTCACATGGGCGAATCTCTCCACAGGACAACTATTGGTCGTATGCGCCACAAATCTGGCATTTATGGAAGAGTGGCAAGAGGAAAACCATTTTTGAAAGCTAGCCATAAGAAGTCCTATTTGCAGTTTGCAAAAATCCATTTAGGAGATACAGCTAGCATGTGGAAGAAGGTGCTCTGGTCAGACTAAATCAAAGTAGAATTTTTGGGACTAACTGCAAAATGCTTTTTTTCGGAAAACTGACACTGTACATTGAAAACACCATCTTAACTGTCAAACATGGTGGTGGCAGCATCATGCTGTGGGGATGTTTTTCTTCAGCAGGGACAAGAAAGCTGGTCAAAGTTGATGGGAATGTAGATGAAGCTAAATACATGGTAATCCTGGAGTAAAACCTGTTAGAGGCTGCAAAAGACTTGGGGCGGCATGCGTAGTTTGCCCTGCAGGGCAACGACCCTAAACATACTGCCAGAGCTACTATGGAATGGTTTAGATCAACGCATATTCATATGTTTGAATGGCCCAGTCACAGTCCAGACCTAAATCCCATTGAGAATATGTGGCAAAACCTGAAAATCGCTGTTCACAGATCCATCCAATCTCACTGATCTAGACCTAGCGTGCAAGGAAGAATCTCTAGATGTGCAAAGCTGGTAGAGACTGGCTCCAAAAGGCCTGCAGCATTGAGTGCAGCCAAAGGTGTCCTATAAAATATTAACTCAGGTAGCCCGAATACAAGTGTACGTCACAATTTTCAGATGTGTATTTTTAAAATATTTAGAAAACCATGTATCATTTCCTTTACACTTCACAAATACTTGCTACTTTGTGTTAGTACGATTAGAATCTCAGTAAAATAAATGTAAGTTTGTGGGTGTAAGGTGAAAAAATGTGGAAAAGTGCACGTGGTATAAATACTTTTTAATGGCACTGTATATTGGTGGTTCAGTGCATTCCACATCTTTGTTTTTGTTTTCTATCTACACATGCCTTTAGTAATATACAGCCCATCTGCGCTAGCTGGGGCCTAGCATAGGGCAAAGATATCTATGAGGCCACAGCAGGGATCTTGTCTATTAAATTACCTGTCAACTATCATGACTATCTTTTATTTTTCAGCTTTGTATTGCTTGCTCCCAATATCCTACATACTGGAAATGATGAGAAAATTATCGTCCAATGTCATGAATGTAGAGCTGAGAATTTGCAAGTGAACATCCTGGTGAACAATTTTCCTAATGATGATAAAAGACTTGATGAGACAGTCACTAACCTAAACCGGACCAACAATTATCTGGGAACAGCAAACATCAAAGTATGACAAATATTTTATACAGTTCTTATCCTTTATTTTGTTTTATTACTATTTTGCATCTAGACTTCTACTTCTGCTTTACTGTGCTGACAGACTGTGTAGACATTCAATGGTCTAGAGCAGTGTTTCCCAAACTCCAGTCCTCACGGACCCCACGGGTCGTGTTTTCAGGATTTGCTTAGTATTGCTCAAGTAGTGGAAGTATCATCAAGGCATCAGGAATTGTCTCACCTGTGCAACACTATGGAAATCCTGAAAACATGACCCGTGGGACTGGAGTTTGGGAAACACTGGTCTAGAGTATCCTCCTGTAAAAATTAGTTTTCTGAAAGAGAAAAGAAACTAATAAAACTCTGTTATTTGGAATTATGCCAAAGGGAATCTGTCAGCAGGTATTTGCTACCTAAACTGACAGCAGCATAATGTAGAGACAGGGATACTGATGCCAGTGATGTGTCACTGATTGGTCTGATTGCTGTAGTTTTGATAAAAACACTGTTTTATCAACAAATTATCACTAAAGGACTAGTAAGGCTGCTGCCATGTAGTCTTCCATATTAATGAGCTCTGTATAACCAAGCACCCACCACTGATTGGCAGCTGTGTACATGGTTTGCAGACAGAAAGCTGCCAATCAGTGGTGTATGTGGGTTATACAGAGCTCTGCATTCAGAGAATTGGTAGATCTGCAGCAGATAAAACAGTGATTTTATCAAAACAACAGCAGGCAGCCCAGTAAGTGATACATTGCTGGGATCAGGGTCTATGTTTGTGCATCATGCTGTTCCATATGGTCAGTGGTAGATACCAGCCCAACAGAACATATAAGAGATCACTGCACAGTTACAGATAATGACTTACCGCTGATGTTCTTTCTGATGGAATTGTTAATTTTTCCCGTCTTTTCCATCTGGGCCAGACCGACATGGCAACTTCTTCCAGCCACGACTCGGCTGCAGAGAATACAACAAAGACACATTTCACTTCTCATATTCCAGCCCCATCACCATCTATTCCCAACCTACACAAACTCCTCATCCAGCTGATTCCCCAATACTGAGCCGCTGCTGCCGTATGTGTCCCTGTTACTGCACCTGATACCCCAATACTGAGCCGCTGCTGCTGTATGTGTCCCTATTACTGCACCTGATACCCCAATGCTGAGCCGCTGCTGCTGTATGTGTCCCTATTACTGCACCTGATACCCCAATACTGAGCCGCTGCTGCTGTATGTGTCCCTATTACTGCACCTGATACCCCAATACTGAGCCGCTGCTGCCGTAGGTGTCCCTATTACTGCACCTGATACCCCAATACTGAGCCGCTGCTGCTGTATGTGTCCCTATTACTGCACCTGATTCCCCAATACTGAGCCGCTGCTGCCGTATGTGTCCCTGTTACTGCACCTGATACCCCAATACTGAGCCGCTGCTGCTGTATGTGTCCCTATTACTGCACCTGATACCCCAATGCTGAGCCGCTGCTGCCGTATGTGTCCCTATTACTGCACCTGATACCCCAATGCTGAGCCGCTGCTGCTGTATGTGTCCCTGTTACTGCCCCTGATACCCCAATACTGAGCCGCTGCTGCTGTATGTGTCCCTATTACTGCACCTGATACCCCAATACTGAGCCGCTGCTGCCGTAGGTGTCCCTATTACTGCACCTGATACCCCAATACTGAGCCGCTGCTGCCGTATGTGTCCCTATTACTGCCCCTGATACCCCAATACTGAGCCGCTGCTGCTGTATGTGTCCCTATTACTGCACCTGATACCCCAATACTGAGCCGCTGCTGCTGTATGTGTCCCTATTACTGCACCTGAAACCCCAATACTGAGCTGCTGCTGCCGTATGTGTCCCTATTACTGCTCCTAATACCCCAATACTGAGCCGCTGCTGCCGTATGTGTCCCTATTACTGCACCTGATACCCCAATACTGAGCCGCTGCTGCTGTATGTGTCCCTATTACTGCCCTTGATACCCCAATGGTGAGCTGCTGCTGCTGTATGTGTCCCTATTACTGCACCTGATACCCCAATACTGAGCCGCTGCTGCCGTATGTGTCACCATTACTGCCCCTGATACTCCAATACTGAGCCGCTGCTGCCGTATGTGTCCCTATTACTACACCTATTACTGCCCCTGATACCCCAATACTGAGCTGCTGCTGCCGTATGTGTCCCTATTACTGCTCCTGATACCCCAATACTGAGCCGCTGCTGCCGTATGTGTCCCTATTACTGCACCTGATACCCCAATACTGAGCCGCTGCTGCCGTATGTGTCCCAATTACTGCACCTGAAACCCCAATACTGAGCCGCTGCTGCCGTATGTGTCCCTATTACTGCACCTGATACCCCAATACTGAGCCGCTGCTGCCGTATGTGTCCCTATTACTGCACCTGATACCCCAATGCTGAGCCGCTGCTGCCTTATGTGTCCCTATTACTGCACCTGATACCCCAATGCTGAGCTGCTGCTGCCGTAGGTGTCCCTATTACTGCACCTACTGTGCGGTTCTCTGTGCCCTCTAAATTCTAAAGCAACTCTCTACAATATAGTAATGCCAGGTGCCCTTAGAAAGTAATATTGCCCTGTGTGCCCCTTTGATAGCCACAGTAACCTGAGTTCCCCTATAACAATAAGTGCCCACTTTACATTTAATAAAGTCCTGAGTCTGCCCCTGTACAGCTCTCTTATACACAGTATAATGCCCCATCACTGTACCACCCACACAGTATACTGACTCCTTAGTAGCCCCCAAACTGTTTGATGGCTCCAATAATGTATAATGACCCCCACACTGTAATGTCCATACTGTATGATAGCCCCCTAGATAGCCTCCATATACAGTAGCATAATGCACCAAATAGTCCACAATATAGAATAATGCACTCCCCATAGGCAGACTCTATAGCATACGGCAGCCCCCATATGCAGACACTGTAATAAGGCAGCACCCCCTTATAGGCAGACCCTGTAATAAGGCAGTACCCTCATAGGCAGACTCTGTAGAAAAAAGCAGCACCCCCATAGGCAGACCCTGTAAAAAGGCAGCACCCCTATAGTCAGACCCTGTAATAAGGCAGCCCCCATAGTCAGACCCTGTAATAAGGCAGCACCCCCATAGTCAGACCCTGTAATAAGGCAGCCCCCATAGTCAGACCCTGTAATAAGGCAGCACCCCTATAGTCAGACCCTGTAATGAGGTAGCCCCCATAGTCAGGCCCTGTAATAAGGCAGCACCCCTATAGGCAGACCCTGTAATAAGGCAGCACCCCCAAAGGCAGACCCTGTAATAAGGCAGCACCCCTATAGTCAGACCCTGTAATAAGGCAGCACCCTCAAAGGCAGACCCTGTAATAAGGCAGCACCCCTATAGTCAGACCCTGTAATAAGGCAGCCCCCATAGTCAGACCCTGTAATAAGGCAGCAACCCTATAGTCAGACCCTGTAATGAGGTAGCCCCCATAGTCAGGCCCTGTAATAAGGCAGCACCCCTATAGGCAGACCCTGTAATAAGGCAGCACCCCCAAAGGCAGACCCTGTAATAAGGCAGCACCCCCAAAGGCAGACCCTGTAATAAGGCAGCACCCCTATAGTCAGACCCTGTAATGAGGCAGCACCCCCACATTCAGACCCTGTAATAAGGCAGCACCCCTATAGTCAGACCCTGTAATGAGGCAGCACCCCCACATTCAGACCCTGTAATAAGGCAGCCCCCCGTAGGCAGACCCCCCCATAGGCAGCCCCTGTAATAAGGCAGCAGCACACATTAAAAAATAAATAAATAAATACTCACCTCTCTTGTTCCTGGTTCCTGCGCTGCTCCCGCTGATCTCCTGACGACGGGCGCCGGGCAGTGACGTCATCGCGCCCGCTGTTAGTGTCGGCGACGTTAGACGCAGACGCTGACAGGGGAATGATGGGAGAAGGAGCGTAGCGCTCCTTCTTCCATCATTGCGATCAGCTGTATCGGCTAAATGCCGGTACAGCTGATCTTCCGATGATGGCGGGGGCCCCGCCGCCTGCTCAGGTGCCCATAGCAGAAGAGCAGGGAGAATCGACACCCTCCCTTTGATGTGGGCTCCGTCAGTGAGCTCACATCTTTTCCGGCACATGTCAGCTGTTTTGATCAGCTGACATGTGCCAGGAATTGTGATCCACCCGTGGCTATTAACCAGTTAAATGCCGCTGTCTAACGCTGACTCCAGTTAAATGCCGCTGTGTTTTACAGATGATGTGGTATGGTTTGGATCATGAGCTATACCACGCCTTCGCCATACTTTTCTCTTTCCATCATTCTGGTAGAGGTTGATCTTGGTTTCATCTGTCCAAAGAATGTTCTTCCAGAACTGTGCTGGCTTTTTTAGATTTTTTTTAGCAAAGTCCAGTCTAGCCTTTTTATTCTTGATGCTTATGAGTGGCTTGCACCGTGCAGTGAACCCTCTGTAGTTACTTTCATGCTGTCTTCTCTTTATAGTAGATTTGGATATTGATACGCCGACCTCCTGGAGAGTGTTGTTCACTTGGTTGGCTGTTGTGAAGGGGTTTCTCTTCACCATGGAGATTATTCTGCGATCATCCACCACTGTTGTCTTCCGTTGGCGCTCAGGTCTTTTTGCATTGATGAGTTCACCAGTGCTTTCTTTCTCAGGATGTACCAAAGTGTAGATTTTGCCACTTCTAATATTGTAGCAATTTCTCGGATGGTTTTTTTCTGTTTTTGCAGCTTAAGGATGGCTTGTTTCACCTGTGTGGAGAGCTCCTTTGACCGCATGTTTACTTCACAGTAAAACCTTCCAAATGCAAGCACCACACCTCAAATCAACTCCAGGCCTTTTATCTGCTTAATTGAGAATGACGTAATGAAGGGATTGCAGTCATTGGAGTTAATTGTCCAATTACTTTTGGTCCCTTTAAAAACAGGGTGGCACATGTTAAGGAGCTGAAACTCCTAAACCCTTCATCCAATTTTAATGTGGATACCCTCAAATGAAGGCTGCAAGTTTGAACTTCAACTGCATCTGAATTGTTTTGTTTAAAATTCATTGTGGTAATGTCTATAACCAAAATTAGAAAAATGTTGTCTCTGTCCAAATATATATGGATGTAACTGTATGTTGACATTATAGCCTGATTCATTAACCCCTTAGTGACAGAGCCAATTTGGTACTTAATGACCGAGCCAATTTTTACAATTCTGACCACTGTCATTTTATGAGGTTATAACTCTGGAACGCTTTAACGGATCCTGCTGATTCTGAGATTGTTTTTTCGTGACATGTTGTACTTCATGCTAGTGGTAACAATTCTTCGATATTACTTGCGATTATTTATGAAAAAAATGGAAATATGGTGAAAATTTTTAAAATTTTGCAATTTTCAAATTTTGTATTTTTATGCCCTTAAATCAGAGAGATATGTCACACAAAATAGTTAATAAATAACATTTCCGACATGTCTACTTTACATCAGCACAATTTTGGAAACAACATTTTTTTTTGTTAGGGAGTTATAAGGGTTAAAATTTGACCAGCAATTTCTCATTTTTACAACACCATTTTTTTTTAGGGACCACATCACATTTGAAGTCATTTTGAGGGGTCTATATGATAGAAAATAACCAAGTGTGACACCATTCTAAAAACTGCACCCCTCAAGGTACTTAAAACCACATTCAAGAAGTTTATTAACCCTTTACGTGCTTCACAGGAACTCAAACAATGTGGAAGGAAAAAATGAACATTTAACTTTTTTTGCAAACACTTTAATTCAGAACCATATTTTTTTATTTTCACAAGTGTAAAAACAGAAATTTAACCATACATTTTGTTGTGCAATTTCTCCTGAATACGCTGATACCCCATATGTGGGGGTAAACCACTGTTTGGGTGCACCGCAGAGCTGGGAAGAGAAGGAGCGCCGTTTGACTTTTTCAATGCAGAATTGGCTGGAATTGAGATCGGACGCCATGTCACGTTTGGAGAGCCCCTGATGTGCCTAAACAGTGGAAACGCTCCACAAATGACACCATTTTGGAAACTAGACACCTTAAGGAACTTAACTAGATGTGTGGTGAGCACTTTGAGCCTCCAAGTGCTTCACAGAAGTTTATAACGTAGAGCCGTGAAAATAAAAAATCGCATTTGTTTACACAAAAATGATATTTTTGCCCACAAATTCTTATTTTCACAAGGGTAACAGGAGAAATTAGACCACAAAAGTTGTTGTGCAATTTCTCCTGAGTACGTCGATACCCCATATGTGGGGGTAAACCACTGTTTGGGCGCAAGCCGCAGAGCTTGGAAGAGAAGGAGTGCCGTTTTACTTTTTCAATGTAGAATTGGCTGGAATTGAGATCGGACGCCATGTCGCGTTTGGAGAGCCCCTGATGTGCCTAAACAGTGGAAACCCCCCACAAATGACACCATTTTGGAAACTAGACCCCATAAGGAACTTAACTAGATGTGTGGTGAGCACTTTGATCCCCCAGGTGCTTCACGGAAGTTTATAACGTAGAGCCGTGAAAATAAAAAATCACATTTTTTCTACAAAAATGATCTTTTTGCCCCAAAATTTTTATTTTCCCAAGGGTAACAGGAGAAATTAGATGACAAAAGTTGTTGTGCAATTTCTCCTGAGTACGTTGATACCCCATATGTGGGGGTAAACCACTGTTTGGGCGCACTGCAGAACTTGGAAGAGAAGGAGCGCCGTTTTACTTTTTCAATGTAGAATTAGCTGGAATTCAGATCGGATGCCATGTCGCGTTTGGAGAGCCACTGATGTGCCTAAACAGTTTAAACCCCCCAGAAATGACACCATTTTGGAAACTAGACCCCTTAAGGAACTTATCTAGATGTGTGGTGAGCACTTTAAACCCCCAGGTGCTTCCCGGAAGTTTATAACGTAGAGCCGTGAAAATAAAAAAGTCGCATTTTTTCTACAAAAATGATCTTTTTGCCCCCCAATTTTTATTTTCACAAGGGTAACAGGAGAAATTAGACAACAAATGTTGTTGTGCAACCTCTCCTGAGTACGTCGATACCCCATATGTGGGGGTAAACCACTGTTTGGGCGCACTGCAGAGCTTGGAAGAGAAGGAGTGCCGTTTTACTTTTTCAATGTAGAATTGGCTGGAATTGAGATCGGATGCCATGTCGCGTTTGGAGAGCCCCTGATGTGCCTAAACAGTGGAAACCTCCCACAAATGACACCATTTTGGAAACTAGACCCCTTAAGGAACTTATCTAGATGTGTGGTGAGCACTTTAAACCCCCAGGTGCTTCACGGAAGTTTATAACGTAGAGCCGTGAAAATAAAAAATCCTTTTTTTTCACTCAAAAATGATTTTTTAGCCTGCAATTTTTTATTTTATCAAGGGTAACAGGAGACATTGGACCACAAAATCTGTTGACCAGTTTGTCCTGAGTACGCTGATACCCCATATGTGGGGGGAGGGCACTGTTTGGGCACCCATCAGGGCTCGGAAGGGAAGGAGCGCCGCTTGGAATGCAGACTTTGATGGGATGGTCTGCAGGTGTCATGTTGCATTTGCAGAGATCCTGATGTACCTAAACAGTAGAAACCCCCCACAAGTGACTCCATTTTGGAAACTAGACCCCCCAAAGAGCTTATCTAGATGTGTGGTGAGCACTAGGAACCCCCAACTGCTTCCCAGAAGTTTATAATGTAGAGCCATGAAAATAAAAAAAATCATATTTTTTCCACAAAAATGATCTTTTCACCCCCAAATTTTTACTTTCACAAGGGTAACAGGAGAAATTGGACCCCAAAATTTATTGTGCAATTTATGCTGAGTAGGCTGATACCCCATATGTGGGGGATAAACCACTGTTTGGGCGCATGGCAGAGCTTGGAAGGGAAGGAGCGCCGTTTTGGAATGCAGACTTTGATAGAATGGTCTGCAGGCATTATGTTGCGTTTGCAGAGCCCCCGATGTACCTAAACAGTAGAAACCCCCCACGAGTGACCTCATTTTGGAAACTAGACCCCCCAAGGAACTTATCTAGATGTGTTGTGAGAACTTTGAATGCCCAAGTGCTTCACAGAAGTTTATAATGCAGAGTCGTGAAAATAAAAAATATTTTTTTTTTCCACAAAAAAAGATTTTTTAGCCCCCAAGTTTTTATTTTCACAAGGGTATCAGGAGAAATTGGACCCCAAAAGTTGTTGTCAAATTTATCCCGAGTACGCTGATGCCCCATATGTGGGGGTAAACCACTGTTTGGGCGCACGGCAGAGCTCAGAAGGTAGGGAGCACCATTTTACTTTTTGAGCACAAAATTGGCTGTGGCGTTTAGAGACCCCCTGATGTACCTAAACAGTGGAAACCCCCCAATTCTAACTCCAACCCTAACCCCAACACACCCCTAACCCTAATCCCAACCCGATCCATAATCCTCATCACAACCCTAACCCCCAAAACACCCCTAACCCTAATCCCAAAGCTAACCATAACCCTAATCAAAACCCTAAACCCAACACCCCCCTAATCCTAATCTCAACCCTAACCTCAAAACCTAACCCTAATCCCAATACACCCCTATCCTTAATCCCAACCCTAGCCTTAACCCTAATCCCAAACCTAACCCTAATCCCAAATGTAACCCTAATGCCAACCCTAATCCAAATCCTAATCCCAACTCTAACCCTAACTTTAGCCCCAACCCTAGCCCTAACCCTAACTTTAGCCCAAACCCTAAGTTTAGCCCTAAACCTAGCCCCAACCCTAACCCTAACTTTAGCCCCAACCCTAGCCCTAACCCTAACCCTAATCCTAGCTCTAACCCTAACCCAAGCCCTAACCCTAACCCTAAGGCTATGTGCACATGTTGCGGATTATGTTGCGGATTTTGCTGCGGATCCGCAGCGTTTCCGCAGCTGTGGGTCCGCAGCAGTTTCCCATGAGTTTACAGTACAATGTAAACCTATGGGAAACATAAAACGCTGTGCCCATGCTGCGGAAAAAAACACACGGAAACGCAGCGGTTTACATTCCGCAGCATGTCAATTCTTTCTGCTGATTCCGCAGCGGTTTTACACCTGCTCCATAATAGAAAACCGCAGTGGAATCCGCACAAAAACCGCGGTACATCCGCGATAAATCCGCAGGAAAAACGCAGCGTTTTGGTCCTGCAGATTTATCAAATCCGCTGCGGAAAAATCCACAGAGAGCCATTCTATGTGTGCACATATCCTAACCCTACCCCTAACCCTACCCCTAACCCTACCCCTAACCCTAACCCTAACCCTACCCCTAACCCTACCCCTAACCCTACCCCTAACCCTAACCCTAACCCTAACCCTAACCCTATTTGGAAAATAGAAATTCATACATTTTTTTAATTTTATTATTTTTTTCTTACTAAGGGGGTGATAAAGGGGGGGTTATTTACTATTTTTTTATTTTGATCACTGTGATAGGATCTCACAGTGACCAAAATAAAAAAAGAGGAAGAATTTTCTTCTGCCGGCCGGCAGATCATGGCGGGCGCACTGCGCATGCGCCCGCCATTTTCTTACCGGAGCAAGAAGCCGGCGGCCAGCAGAAGAAGCAGGAGGACCCAGGGACACCGGTAAGTATAACAGGGTCCCCGAATCCCCCTATTTCTCTGTCCTCTGATGTGCGATCACATCAGAGGACAGAGAATGACATCGCTTTTTTTTTTTTTTTTTTTTTGCGGTCGCCGGTAAACAGTTAATTTACCCGGCAGCCGAGACCCCAAAGAACATCCGGGTGCTGGGCGGCGGGCGCACTGCGCATGCGCCCGCCATTATTTCCCCGGAAAAAGATGGCGGCGCCCATCGGGAGCCACGAGGAGCACCGGGGGAGGTAGGTGAGTATTGGGGGGCTATCGGGGACCACATTTCTCTGTCCTCCGATGTGCGATCACATCGGAGGACAGAGAAATTAAATGGCAAATCGCGTTTTTTTGTTGTTGTTGCGACCGCCTGTAAACGGTTAATTACCGGCGATCGCAACTCGGGGGTCGGTAAAAAACCCCCGAATCATGTTCTCTGGGGTCTCGGCTACCCTTGGCAACCGAGACCCCAGAGAAAATCCGACTCTGGGGGGCGCTATTCACTTTTTCCACAGCGCCGTTAATTAAGTACGTGGTTTAAGTACCCTTAGCGGCCGCCGTTAAAAGGCGTATCGGCGGTCGTTAAGGGGTTAAAGGGGACCTATCAGCAAGTTTTAATACCCCCATGTGATTTAATCTGTGTTAGGTTGTTGTAATGCTGATTAGTTCTGGATCTTTGTTTTTTCGTTCATTTATTCCATTCCTGAGTAATTATGTCAGAAGGCGCAAAATATTTGCACTATATTGAGTGGTAGAAATTGTTTTGGAACAGTTAGGGTATATGCACACATCAGGATTTCTTGCAGAAATTTCCTGAAGAAAACTGGACATTTTCTGCAAGAAATCCACATGCGTTTTTTTTTCGTGTTTTTACCGCGTTTTTTTCCGGAGCTTTCCCAATGCATTATATAGCGGGAAAAATGCGAAAAAAACGCAAAATTAATGAATATGCTGCGTTTTTTTACCGCGATCCATTTTTTTCGCGGAAAAAAGCGCATCATGTGCACAAAAATTGCAGAATGCATTCTAAATGATAGGATGCATATGTATGCGATTTTTATGCGTTTTTATAGCGAAAAAATGAGAAAAAAAACGCAACGTGTGCACACAGCCTGAAAGAAGTTTTCTCCAAAATTCTGTCCAGCTCCTTGATGGACTGAGGCCTAGATGTTTTCTGAATAGAGATTCAGTCAGAAACTCCCGCCTACTGGCACAGTGAGTGGTCTCTGCTTGGCATTTAGTGCATGTCTGTCTACAGTGTAGTTTATGGGAGCTAGGGAAATAACAAAGCATTTATTTCACAAGTTTGATGAACTACAATAGATAGAGATGCATGCATGGATGGCTACCTTGTCTGCTTGGCCATAAATGAAGCCCCGACAAAAGAATTCAAAGAGAATGGCCTTCATGTGCTGCCCTTGCAGCATAACCCAGGATAACGCAAAAACATTTTTTTCTGGATCTTTTAAAGGGAATCTGCCCCCCCCTGGGACGTATATGACCTATTAATATGGGCATACAGGTGATAGAAATGTTACACTAGTCCTACCTGTCTGCCTCATATTAATGGTCTTGTTGCTGAGAAATGTTATTCTTTCTTTATGTTAATGATTTCTTCCAGGCTCCAGGGCGTACAGTGCCTGAAACAAATGCCTGCCTCCTGTCTTCATTGTAATACTACCCCCTCCCATGTACGTCAGTTACGGCCCCGAAATCCCGCGCCTGCGCCCTGCACTCCCTCAGAAACACATACCTCATCCTCCCTTCTATGGGGGCTGCTTTCAGGGATCTTACCGTTAACTTAGTGTTGACATCATAAGGTAATGGAAGATGGTCATTTGGTAGAGTGCATTTCTATTAAAGTACAACTTTCATTCAGTCTCTGCATTTCACAATAATCTTATATATTGTAAACAGTGATACCCATTATAATGTGCTGTGGTGAGCGTTTGCTTTTTATTTTTTATTTAATTTATTTTTCAGATTCCGTACAATTACCTTTCTTCTGACATCAATGAAAAACAATATGTCATTGTTCGTGCCAGTTCACCACAACTCTTCGAAATAGAAAAAGTCATCCTCATTTCCCCCCACACGGGGTATTTATTCATCCAAACAGACAAAACCATCTATACGCCAAATCAAAATGGTAATGTAATAATTTATGACCATTTTGGAGTCACTGACGTATTATTCAAAATTCTGAATGCTAAAAGTATATATTGTACTTTATGTATTGTCTTGTATAACACAAGGGTTCACATGACAAAGCTTGTTGTACCAGCTTTAATAGATCAAACCCTAACAAGTCTGACTAATTCTATTCACTTAAAGGGGTCATTCACCTTTGGGGGTAATTTTTTTTTTAACTTAAATGTATGTACTTGGGGCTAAGAAATCAATTATTGCAATTGGGTTTTGTGAAAAATTTACCATTTACCTTCTATAACCTCTGCCTTGTACTGTCTATTGCTTCCTGCAGAAGGAGTTGACTGAGAACCTGTCAATGAGCTCACTACGATGATGGAAGACTGGAAGACTTTGTCTTTTATCTTGGTTTTTCTAAGCTCCTCTTAGTAGATTTATGGTCATAAACAGGGAAACAAAAAGCGTGTAAGAGGCAACATTTTTAATGAAACCAAATTGCAAATATATATATTTTTGCCCCAATTACATGCATTTAAGGAAAAAAAGATGGGCAACCCCTTTTAGATGATGTTTGCCAAGTTTTATTGAGATTCTAGTTTTGTTTAACAAAAAAAAAAATAGTACAGCTGGCTAAACAATTTGCACCATATATGATAAATTGAGCGTACCCTGATAGAATAGAGAGCAACACTCATGGATGGAGCCTCGCAATCATGGGGGTCTCAGTGACGGGTGATCACACATTTATAACAAGCTTCCTGTTCATCAGTGGAAGTCATCTTTTTTAGACACGACACTAGCTTATACTTTTTTTTACTTTTATTTTATTCCAGTAAACTACAGAATTCTCTCCACTGATCAAAACTTGGATCCTGCAGAACGAGAAGTCATTATATTATTTCAGGTATATAAAATAGTAAAACCGAGAACATATAACTAGTTTGTAAACCACCATAAGAAAGGTATGTTTTTATATGAAAAAAAAAAAAAAAACAATATCAAATTCAATGGAATATATGCAATTTCTACAAAGTAATAAAGGCATAGCTAAATTTGCTTTGGTCATTAAAGACAATCTATATCAGCAGGGTTTTCCTATTTAATCTGAAAGAAGCATAATATAGGTGCAAAGAGCCTGATTCTAGGGATGTGTCACTGGCTCAGCAGCTTCTGTAGTCTCAATACAAATCAGTGTTTTATTAGCAGGAGATTATCATTGCTCGAGAAGATTGTTTTGTGCCAGGCAGTCCTGTCTAACCCCTGTCTTTTATATTGTTTTTCCATGTATGATTTTAGTATTATGTGTAATAAAAAGGGATTTTATAATTATTCCCTGGATCTCTTCTTCGGTTATGGTCATAAAAGTCCAAGTTTTTTTGTTTGTATTTGCATACTAATATTAAAAGACTGACTGTGACTTCCAAACAGAAATCAGGTGTGAGCAGGTGCTTACTAAGAGTAGCCATCTCCATATATAACAAACAAATAAAGGATTACTCTGCAGCGCTATAGCATGCAAACATGACATATATGACATTTTAATTGCTTTACTGCACTAGAAAATATGAAAAATTTAGAATACTTAGCTCATAACTTGGCCAATTCATTTGTACCCGGCAGCCACGATAAGGGGATTCTCGTTGCTGGGACCTGCCTAATGTGAATCCTCTCTTAGACTGAAGTCTACATTTATATGGGAAGGTAATGTAAATTTTAATTGCAGCAGGATCCTAACTTCCTATATAAATGTAGATTTCAGTCTAAGAGAGGATTCACATTAGGCAGGTCCCAGCAATGAGAATCCCCTTATAGTGGCTGCCGGGTACAAATGAATTGGCCAATTTATGAGCTAAGTATTCTCAATTGTTCATACTTTCTAGTGCAGTAAAGCAATTCAAATTTCATATATGTCATGTTTGCATGCTATAGTGCTACAGAGTGCTACTTTATTTGTTTGCTGTGCATTTGTATAGACACATTTTAGTTTGTAGTCGGCTTCTCTTGCTCCTCTATTTTCATTCAGAGTTTGTTGTTTTTGTTCTTTATTTTCACTTCTAATAGCAGGCTTCATTAGCTGCATATTTCTTCCTGGCCATATATTTCCCATCCCATATTGCTCTAGTTTAAAGCTCTCCTGATGAGTGTAGCAAGGGGTCTACCAAATATGTGCTTTCCTGTTTTCGGAAGATGCAACCCATCTCTAGCAAGAAGTCCATCATACAGGTAATTCACTCCATGGACAAGAAACCCAAAACGTTGCTCACAGCACCATCGACGTAGCCAGTTGTTGACCTTTAGAATCCTGTTCAGTCTCTTTGTTCCATGTCCATTCACTGGGAGGATGGATGAGAAGATGACCTGCGCTCTCAGTCGCTTCACTTTCTGGCCTAGGTCTTCAAAATCTCTGCATATACAAATGAATCTGAAGAACTATGATAGATCTGAAGCCTCTGTCACCCCTTCTTTATTTCCTGCCCAGCACAACCTCTTCCTGCTTGACTGGGAACCTTTATGTTGTGTGGCTTCAGACAAAGGAACCATCAATCAAGAGGGAGGAGGCGGCACTGGTCAGGGAATAGAACTTGAGCGACAGACGCTTCAGATCTACAAATAGTTTTTCAGCCTAATTTGCATATACATTAAAATTCCGATTTCTCAGTAATGGAGGAACAGACTGGCCATTTAAAGGTATTGCAGGACTTGTCTTTAAAGCACCACTCCAGCTTTTTTTTTGGAATGGTGCTTCTAATATAAGGTCCTTACCCCTACTCTTATACTCACCTGCCACAATCTTCAGCTTTTATCAGTGCCGGTCCAGCCCACCATTTTGTTCGGAAGGCAGAAGCTACGTCATAAGCTCTCAATGCAAGTTTATGAGTTTAAGAGAGCCAGAATGAGGCTCCCATAGACTTGTGTAGGGCTGTGACCTCCGACGCACTCCATGAAACACAGCAGATCAAAAACTAGAGACCAACTGGAGCGGCGGAGATAGAATGTGAAGACGGCGACAGGTAAGTATAAGACTAGAGTTAGGGACCTTAGATTAGAGGAACCACTCCAGTGGTGCAATAAGAAAAACGCTGTTGTGCTGCTTTAGAAGAGCTACAGTACATGAATATATAGTTTGGAGTGTAAACTCCTGCTGACAGATTCCTTTTATGGAGAATAATGAACATAGGGGCAAGAGATTAAAATATTTAATATAATATAGATTACATGCGAACTAAGAGATCTACATAAAGGATTTTCCCATTAAAGGGCAGCCTAGATCACCTAAGCATGGTGCCATCTATTCCTTCCTTTTTCTCTTTATATGATCATGACTACACACAAATTTAGGCAAGTTGGATGGAGTTGAAGTTCCTTAGTCATAAAAATTTAGTATTTGAAATATATCCCTTTTAAAGTATTTTTTTTTTTTTTTAATACTCTTATACCATCCTTAAAAACAACTTCCCTGACCTCAGCCATAGTGTATTCTCCTACATAGGAGGAAGGCAAGCTTTCTATCATCGGCGTAACTATAGTAGGTGCACAAGTTGTCGTTGCACCCGGGCCCTAAAGCCAAGAGGAGATCCCTTTAGCCTATATGAGAAGACCAATACTACTACAAATAAGTGATAGTTGGGGAACCTGTTGGAGATTTTGTATTGGGAACCATGAACTTCAAGTTATACCACTGCATTCTAGAGTGGTGAATCCTCTTTTTAAGTTAAAATGAACAAACATATACTGTAACATGTGTCCCAGGCATACATAAGACTTTAATAGGTTATGAGGAACCGTTTACCCCAAAATGAACCTAAACAAAAAATGACTACACAACAGAAGCAATTTTTATTTATAGAATTGAAATATGCCTTATTAGTGTCATGCAAAAGCCTCTTGGTGTCTATCTGCCATTCAGAAATGGGTCAAAGCATCATTTTGTACTGGTACTTGTTTTTCTAAGAAGCTCCACACAACTTTGATCACTTGCTGGAGAGACTTTGGAAATATAGGGCCACTATATCAGTTTGTGATTAAACTATGAGAAATCAAATACATCTCTGATGTGAATCTTATAGCATCTTGTTTTCCTATTTTAACCTTGAAGTTGAATTAACAGACTTCATTTAACTTGAAAATATCTCAAAGTCTTTGAGGCGACACTTGCAATTAACCCAACACTGGGCCACCCTCCCTCAACAATTTATAGATACCAGCTGTGTTACACAGCTGGCATCTATTTCTAATAGCATCAGCCAGAGCTAAGTTCTGTTCATTGATTTTAACTATTTAGATGTCACTCAGTGGAGTACCGCCAATGGTGGACCACGCAGCAGCTATTGTGTCTGGGAGTTGGGGGTCCGGTGCAAGCGCCAGCACTGCTTCCCCCACCCTGCATCGTACTTTCATCTGTATCAGCATCCTGGTACTGGATACCAATACAGTTTAAAACATTCATGGGAGAGGGAGCCGCCAACTGATGCTCTCTCTCCCATCATTCCCCCTCTGCTTCTGAGCACTGATGTCTCAGTGCAGAGGGTGCGATGATATCCCTACACAGAGGGTCAGAAGACATGCTGCAGAGACTGGAGCAGCGGGGAATGGGGAGAAGTATTTTTTTTTTACTTTTTATGTATGGAGGACTATATGGGGCTCATAATACTGTATGGAGGACTATATAGGTCCCATAATACTGTATGGAGCATTATATGGGGCCCATAATACTGCAAGGAGGGATATGTGGTGCCCATAATACTGTATGGGGGATTATATGGGGCTCAAAATACTGAATGGAGCAATACATGGGGTTAATCATACTGCATGACAGACTATATGGGGCCCATAATATTGTGTGGAGGATTAAATTGGGCCCATAATACTGTAAGGAGGACTATACAGGCCCATTATACTGTATGGAGGGCTATGTGGTGCCCATAATACTGTATGGAGCACCCAATGGGGTACATTATACTGTATGGAGGACTATGTGGGGCCCATAATACTGTATGGAGGACTATGTAGTGTCAAAAATGCTGTATGGAGGACTATGTAGTGTCAAAAATGCTGTATGGGGGGCTTTGTGATGCCCATAATACTATATGGAGGGCTAAGTGATGCACATAATACTGTAAGGAGGGCTATGTAGGGCCCATAATACTGTATGAGGACTATGTGATACCAATAATACTGTATGGAGGATTATGTTGTGCTGACAATACTGTATGGAGGACTATTTGGTGCCCACAATACTGTATGAAGGACTATGTAGGGACCATAATACTGTGTGGAGGGCTATGTGGTGCTCATAATACTGTTTGGCAAGCTATGTGGGGCCCATATTACTGTATGGAGGACTATGTAGTGCTCATAATACTGTATGGAGGACTATGTGGTGCCCATAATATTGTATAGAGGACTGTGGTGCTCATCTGTGCGTATGTCGACCTGGGATATGGGTTCATTCTTGGTGTCTCCATGGATACAACTTACCCACACCTCCTTCCCAGGGACTAGCATATGTGGAAGTGTAGCCCTTGCCTAGCTCACCAAACTCCCTAACTCCAGAAGTCCCATCACTTGTACACCGTTGACAGCTGGCATTCCTGGGGCCTGTCACCAGGATGAGGAACCGCGCTGCAGGCAGGGTAGGCAAAGTAGGAGTAGCACCAGCCTACATTGCAGTTCATCTGCTCTGAAGTCAAGGGACAAATGGCTGATATATGACCCTGGACCTGACACCTCCAGCAGCTAATGGTACAAGATGTAACTTTTGAACCCGGATATGACTACTCCTGGGTCCTTGTGCGCCACTAAGATATGGCCTTAGGCCCTTTCATTTGGTCTCCCAGAAAGGTGACCTTAGGTCCCTTGATTGCTCAGGGAGTTCTCCATGGCCAGGTATGTTTCCACCAGGCTTACTAGGTCATCTGCATTCTGGGTATCTCCTTGGGCAAAACAACTTTGCGTGGATTTCAGTAGTGAATAAATAAATTGGTCCACTACCACTCTTTACACCATCTATGCTGAGAGCAGGCCTCAGGCTGAAGGCATTTTTGCACCAGGTCTAACATCTGGGACTGGGGAGGTTTCTCCTTTTGATAGTGCTAAAGGTGCACTTGTTGTGCTCATACTTCCAGGGTGATGCCCAAATGTGCCATAATCCCCGCCTCCAGCTTGTCGTACTCCTTGGCATCCTGCAGGGCAAGGTCTTAGTATGCTTTCTGCTGTTCCCCCATAAGGTATGGAGCTATGACCTGTGCGCATTGCTCTGGGGGAAGTTTTGCTCTATCTGTGACCCTCTCAAATACAGTCAGGAAACGCGTGATGTTGTCTTCCAGAGCTATGTTCTGTAAGGCTTCCCATACTGTTTGCCTCAACAAGGTACTTTCACCTTGACTTGGTGGTGAGGCTATTTCCCTGGCTCAGACAGTTTCTGCCAGGAGAGCCATCTTCTGCTGCTGCTGCTGCTGTCGTAACTGCTGCCACAACACCTGCTGCTGCTGATACTTTTGGATCAGGAGTTTGCAGAGGTGTATCTAGCTCTTCCTGCACCCAGGGAAAAGGATCAGTTTGGCGCCCCCCCTCAGATTTCTGCCCCATAATGTCCTCAGATTTCTGCCCACATAATGTCCTGATTTCTGCCCCCATCCCCTCCCTTCCCGGGTGCAGTTGCATGTGGTGGATAAATCTGAGGAACACAGTAGTATACAGCACTGCACACATAGTAATATACAGCACAGGCCACTTAGTAGTATATAGCACAGCCCGCATAGTAGTATACAGCACCGCCCACACAGTAGTATACAGCACAGCCCACATAGCAGTATGCAGCACTGTCCACATAGTAGTATACAGCACAGGCCACACAGTAGTATACAGCACAGCCCACATAGTAGTATATAGCACAGCTTGCATAGTAGTATACAGCACTGCCCACACAATAGTATACAGCACTGCCCACATAGTAGTATATAGCACTGCCCACATAGTAGTATACAGCACAGCCCACACAGTAGTATATAGCACAGCCCACATAGTAGTATATAGTACAACCCGCATAGTAGTATACAGCACCGCCCACACAGTAGTATATAGCACAGCCCACATAGTAGTATATAGCACAGCCCACATAGTAGTATATAGCACAGCCCGTATAGTAGTATACAGCACCGCCCACACAGTAGTATACAGCACCACCCGCATCTATCCTTTTGGCAGTTCAGTGTCTTCAGCTCCAGCCTCCATTACCCAGCCGTCTGGAGCTGGAGCACTTACCACAAACCGCAAGGCTGCCTGTGAAGAGCCGGCGAGTGACGTCAGCAGTGTGATCATGTGACCTGATCATGCTGCTGGTGCTTTACTGATGCAGAAGTGCCGGCGGCGGTCAGGGCATAGATCTAGGGTACTAGCGTCTGAAGACGCTAGTACATCCTTCGGAACCGACGCGCAGCACTTTCTCCAAGCTGGCTGTCAATTTCAGAGAGCGTAAGAATCTCAGTGTGGGGGTGGCAGAATTCCGCTGACGAGGAACCTCCTCCTTGGACCGCCGCATAAGGCGGCCCGCTGGCGCTCCCCTGTCGGCTGCACCCGGGTCACATGCCCCGGCTGCCCCCCCCCTCTGGATATGCCACTGGGAGTTTGATTGATTCCTGTTGAGTTTGCTGCTGCTGCTGGTGCTGCACCTAGACTTTTTGCTTAACACGCTTCTCCATGCATTGAGACTGTGTTGCAATGCTGTAGCTGACTTTACCCAGGACAGTCAGTGTTTAAACAGCAATCGCATGTGCTCTCTGGGATTTCATGCCCGCATTATCCACTTATTGTTGGCATTCACGCTCTCAGTTAGGTATTAGGCATTAGGCATTGGGTAACATTCATACAGACAATTAAGCTTTGGTCCAAACACGTGCAGTTTTTATTGCTTTCCACAGGTTGCACAGCTTCCAAACAACAAAATCATAAACCTAAATCCCTAGCCTTGTCCAGGCACTAACTAAACATTATGGACCTTGACTACTCAGACACCACTGAGCTAGCTCCATTTCGGTCAAACAAAACTGCTATCATCCATAGCAACCAATGATACTTCCAGTTTGTTGCATCCAAACTGTGCAGACTCTTCTTAAAGAGGTTCTGGCTTGTTTCTCTCTTCAACTTCAAGACAAATTCATTCTGCTCAGCCTGCCCAGCAGACTGACTTAGGGTACTATTCAATTCCAAAGAAAAGACAGCGCCAGCATGTTCAGTGAAGAATGACTTACATCTTTATTCTGCCCTCTGCGGCGACGTTTCGGTTAAAACAACCTTTATCAAGCACAGTCAAGCACATGTCCCAACCACCATTAAATACTATAAGCACCACCCCCCATTACATAGACCACCAATGAGAGAAGGCACCATGATATAAATACATTTAAAAACATCCAAATCTACAAAATACTATACCAAATATAAGAACAACAACTCCTGCCCCCAAGTAAAGGTAGATAGGGTCCGATCGCTAAAACGTTAGGAGATCAACCCTCTAAACTGTAAACAAAGTTCCCCACAGAATCGCATAAACAAACTGTGATCATCCAATTCACATCGCGCATTTTCCGGTAACTAAGAGACGAACACACCCTCCACAAAACGTCACTAGCACCCACAATCCAATGCGAGGTCAGACGAATGCGGAAGTGGAGAGAATCACTGCGCAAGTCCTTTTCCAAAGTCCTTACTGCGCATGTCACAGAGCGTCCAAGCATGTTGCCAAGGTGATTCCCGTCCAGTTAGATCCTCAATTGTTCATCACATGACCGCAGCGATGGATGGATTATTGTGCCAATCTAGTTCCGCATCCACAGAAGTCCATACAGGTAATAATACATGCGATTCCAGCAGATATGTTCATTGGCTTTATCCGGACATCAATATTAATATCACATAAAGCTTTTCAAGCGCCATCAAATACGGATCCAATATCCTCCCTCCAAACCTTATGGAACTCTTGCATATAAATCTATCAAAAGACTAGAACTCATAAGGAAATTAGAAAATAGAAATATATTGTTGTACATGTCCTAAAAATACCATACATAATAAAGAGGTGAAATAACCACACAGGATCCCCATCAGTGCCTACATACGGATCTGTATGTTAAGGAAACAGACAGAAACAATCTTCTTGATTTCTCTAGCGAGCATCCACGTAGGATGGTTGAATCGTTGCCCTGGAGCCAGCTATTGAGGGTGAGGAGGATTGTTTCGTGTGAAACCTCTGTGGATGAGAGACTGGAGGAGATGTGTGGCAAATTTCTAGCTAGGGGCTACCCCAGAGCTGACCTTGATAAATACATGTATTATTACCTGTATGGACTTCTGTGGATGCGGAACTAGATTGGCACAATAATCCATCCATCGCTGCGGTCATGTGATGAACAATTGAGGATCTAACTGGACGGGAATCACCTTGGCAACATGCTTGGACGCTCTGTGACATGCGCAGTAAGGACTTTGGAAAAGGACTTGCGCAGTGATTCTCTCCACTTCCGCATTCGTCTGACCTCGCATTGGATTGTGGATGCTAGTGACGTTTTGTGGAGGGTGTGTTCGTCTCTTAGTTACCGGAAAATGCGCGATGTGAATTGGATGATCACAGTTTGTTTATGCGATTCTGTGGGGAACTTTGTTTACAGTTTAGAGGGTTGATCTCCTAACGTTTTAGCGATCGGACCCTATCTACCTTTACTTGGGGGCAGGAGTTGTTGTTCTTATATTTGGTATAGTATTTTGTAGATTTGGATGTTTTTAAATGTATTTATATCATGGTGCCTTCTCTCATTGGTGGTCTATGTAATGGGGGGTGGTGCTTATAGTATTTAATGGTGGTTGGGACATGTGCTTGACTGTGCTTGATAAAGGTTGTTTTAACCGAAACGTCGCCGCAGAGGGCAGAATAAAGATGTAAGTCATTCTTCACTGAACATGCTGGCGCTGTCTTTTCTTTGGAATTGAATTGGACTATACAGCTGGGTTGACCCCCTGGCATTGACGTGCGCTGCACTTTGGCCTATGGAAGGCATAGAGGTAGAGGGTGCGGTTTAACACAATTTCATTGACTTAGGGTACTGTCACACAGTGGCACTTTGATCGCTACGATGGTACGATCTGTGACGTTCCAGCGATATCCATACGATATCGCTGTGTCTGACACGCAGCAGCGATCAGGGACCCTGCTGAGAATCGTACGTCGTAGCAGATCGTTTGGAACTTTATTTCGTCGCTGGATCTCCCGCTGTCATCGCTGGATCGTTGTGTGTGACAGCGATCCAGCGATGCGTTCGCTTGTAACCAGGGTAAACATCGGGTTACTAAGCTCAGGGCCGCGCTTAGTAACCCGATGTTTACCCTGGCTACCAGCGTAAAAGTAAAAAAAAACCAAACCGTACATACTCACATTCCGGTGTCCTTCAGGTCCCTTGCCGTCTGCTTCTGATGTGTCGTTCGTGAACGAGCCGACACAAAGAGCCGGCTCCCTGCTGTGAACAATGGGAGCCACTAAAATTCCTGAATGGCTCTCACTGGGCGTAAAATCCCGGACTTCGGGAGGATTAACTCCGCCCACCTGAGCAAAATCCCGCCCACTCTTCAATTTAATTGGCTCTCTAAGAAGTGGGCGGAGTTTCTGCAGTAGGTGGGTGGAGTTTCGGACGCCTGAACAGGTACTCAATAGGGATCTAATACGATCCAAAAAGAGCCGGTTCACTAGCCGAAAGAGCCGGCTCTTTTTGGTGAGCGGAGCCATAAGAGCCGGACTGCCCATCACAGTGCTTCCCGCTCTGACTGACTCCCGGCCGTAAGGCAGTACAGAGCACAGCGGTGACGTCACCGCTGTGATCTGCTTTCACTTTACGGCGGCACTCAGTCAGAGCGGGAAGCAGACGGCAAGGGACCTGACGGACACCGGAATGTGAGTATGTACGGTTTGTTTTTTTTTTACTTTTACGCTGGTAACCAGGGTAAACATGGGGTTACTAAGCGCGGCCCTGCGCTTAGTAACCCGATGTTTACCCTGGTTACCCGGGGCCTTCGGCATCGTTGGTCGCTGGAGAGCGGTCTGTGTGACAGCTCTCCAGCGACCACACAACGACTTTCCAACGATCACGGCCAGGTCGTATCACTGGTCGTGATCGTTGGAAAGTTGCAGAGTGTGACAGTACCCTTAGGGTACCGTCACACAGTGCAATTTTGATCGCTACGACGGCACGATTCGTGACGTTGCAGCGTCGTATAATTATCGCTCCAGCGTCGTATACTGCGGTCACACATTGCAATACACGGCGCTGGAGCGATAATTTCATGACGTATTTGCGATGTAGAAGCCGTTGGTTACTGTGCGCACATCGTATACAACCTGTGTCACACGATGCAATCATGCCGCCACAGCGGGACACTAGACGACGAAAGAAAGTTTCAAACGATCTGCTACGACGTACGATTCTCAGCGGGGATCCGGATCGCAGTAGCGTGTCAGACACAACGATATCGTAACGATATCGCTAGAACGTCACGAATCGTGCCGTCGTAGCGATCAAAATTGCACTGTGTGACAGTACCCTTAGACGAACACCTAGCTTGTTTATTTACAGAGCTAACCAGATGTACTAATCAAAGTTTGCAGAGCTAGGATTTATCTTAACCTACCTGGCATTGCTATATATACTGTCATGGCTGAAAATGTTGGTGGAACGCCTGCCATGGCCGTGGGGTACTCGGGCCAGGTCCGACGGTTCTTAAAGGGATGGTCACGGCAGCAGTGACTCGGTCCGTGGCCCTGGGAGTCCAATAAAAGAGTGATGATGAAAAGGGGAAATATGCAAAAAGGGAATTGTTTGTGACGCCACCTGTGGTACTCTGCCAGTTATGGCCGATGCTGCTTAAAGGAACCGCTGGGGCTAATGATAATGCAGCAGAGTTGATACAGCTCTTCACAGGTAGAGAGCTTAGTCCCAGAGCAATTATGGTGTTAAATGAAATGGTGGATGTTATAGTGCAGGGCAGGTGATGCAGAAATAATTCTGAGGACACAGCAAGATGCAGTTTCCACAGCTTTAGGCTGCCGTCACACTAGCAGTATTTGGTCAGTATTTTACATCAGTATTTGTAAGCCAAAACCAGGAGTGGAACAATTAGAGGAAAAGTATAATAGAAACATGTCACCACTTCTGCATTTATCCCCCACTCCTGGTTTTGGCTTACAAATACTAATGTAAAATACTGACCAAATACTGCTAGTGTGACGGCAGCCTTACTTGCAATTCTTTATGCATTCCCCAGCCGGGGTGCTGTGTCCTCTGGTTCTGTGGTCCAGCCAGCTCTCAGGTAACTTGGGGTGCACTTTTCCAGAACCCCCTTTCTATGTTCCTTTCCTGGCCGTCTTGCTGCGCTGGCTCTCACCTCTCCTGCCCTGTGCCTTCACACACAGTGTCTGAAGCCACCAGCCCTGGATCTTGTCGGGCGATGTCTTTCTGGTCCCCTTGTTGCTATGTGGCTGCCTTTTCAGTGAATATGTGTGGATGTGGCTGTGGCACACACAGATACCACAGCCTCTGGCTTGCTAGCTGAGTCTTGCAGTCCTCCACTACTTTGAGGGCCAGTTCCCTCACTGCGACCTGGTCCCTCCACACGACTATGGTCAACATGGATACGGGTCCCATGGGTAGATTCCTCACTACCTGTGCCCCTAGGACATCTTCTTTCTCTTCTCTCTGTAGCTTCTCCTTTCTCTAGCTCCCTCTCTCAGGGAGCTCCTTTCTGCACGTCTCATTCCATCTACTTCTTCTCACAGATTTCCCAATTTCCCTCCAACTGTCACTACTCTTCATGCCTGAGTGAGATCCCGCCCCTTTCTCTAGGGTCTTTCTATCTTGCCAGGCTAAAGTGATGTCATGTTGGATGCAAGTGTGTGGGTCCTGCATAGTGTCCCCTCCTTACCAGAGTACACACCTCTGGATGAGGTGCAGTACCTCTGTGGCAACTGGACCCTCAGGGGCGCCACATTGGCATTGAAATTGCTCCAGAAAATGAAGTATTTCTTCCAGAACATTATAGCAATTACTCAAGTTTTGTTATACACATTCCTTCATTTACTTAGTTTTTTTGTGGTGTTCCAATATACACAAAGAAAAACAGGCAAATTGGACATCATTTCACACAAAATCCAAACATGGGCCTGATAAAATTGTTGGCACCCTCAACTTAATATTTGGCTCTACACCCTTTGGAAGAAATTTCTGCAAACAATCTGTTCCTATAACCATCAACAAGCTTCTTACACCTCTCAGCTGGAATTGTAGACAACTCTTCTTTATTCTTCTTTTGCAAACTGCTTAAAGGGAACCTGTCAGCAGTTTTGGCCGATATAAGATACGGCCACTGCCTTTCAGGGCTTATCTACAGCATTCTATAATGCTGTCGATAAGTCCCCAGTCCGACCTAAAAGATCAGAAAAATAACTTTTATTATATTCACCCGGGGAGGCGGTCCGGTCGATGGGTGTCGCAGGTCCGGGTCCGGCACCTCCCATCTTCTTGTGATGCCACCCTTCTGTTGCTTCATCGCTCCCTGGCATTGTGCACCCCAGGTAACCGGTTGTTACAGTGGCATTGCTTTCCTCTCGGGGAGGGTGATGCTATGCTTGGAAGCAAGGAAAAGATCCCTTTAACAGGTAACACATACATGCAACACGTTCTGACTCCAGACCAAAAGGGGGAGCTCTGATCCAGTTTGTGGGTGGCTCCCCTATATATATTCAGAACAGTTTGTAGAGAGTGTGAAGGAGGAAGGAGCAACATCAGCAAGAGAGGTCCGCCTCCAGATCTGCTATGGTGGGGACAAAGAGAGGAAGAAGCCCCGCCCTGGAAGAACAGAGCAGGAGCAATACATGTGTGCAGCAGCGGACCCAGAGCAAAAGATGATGAGCGGTGGCCACCCGGAGGGTGGAGAAGCAGCAGAGGACTGTCCCGGACGATGGGAGGAGGACCCGGACCTACTGACGCTTGTGGATCCGGAGCTCCTGGGAGCGCAAGTGGAGGAGCTGAGCCGCCAGCTCCTGAGCATGGAGCTGACCGCAGTGGGGAGATGGAAGGTGGCCCTGCGAAGGAAGACCACACTGGGGGAGCTGCGGCCTGTCCTGTGATCAGCATCCACAGCCTCAACAGCGGGACAGACCGGCAACAGAGGGATCACATCTGAAGCAGGTATGGAGATCGATCCTGCCCCGGTGACCAACCCGACTCCAGCAACTGCTCCTGCCCCAGCAACTGACCCCGATCAAGAGACTGACCATACCGCGGCCACTGACAGCTCCACTCTGCAGAGCGAAGAGACACTAGTAGGCCCGCTCCCTGCACCATCAGCCCCCAGCCTGTTTGGGATCATTACAATGTTGCCTGGGATCAGGCATCCGGTGTAGAGGAACGCATGAGAGGTCCGCTGAAGCCCACAGGCACACCACTGGAGGTGAGTTCAGAGGGAGTAGTATTTCAGTGGGACAATCCGGGGACAGACCTGATCGGGTTTCCTGGGGAGGTCCAACCAGAGGGGTCCCATATAGAAGTCCTCAGCTGGGAGGAGTATGGTCAGCACTTAGAATTGAAATGGAAAAAGGAAGATGAGCAGCATGATGTCCGGCATAAGGCCATAGAGGAGCGCAATCTGAAGGCCAAAGCTCAGGCCCGTAAGGCCAAAAGATCAGACCGGGGCCCATGGAGACAGGGCGTTAGTGGCCTTCCACCTTAAAAAGAGTTGGGGTTTTCTTAAGTAGCCTGGACTATTGGCAGACGTTTTTGTCACCCTACGTGATGTTGAATCGCACCTCCTGGAGGGACACCCTGACCGAGATCTGCACCCAGGGGATCGTGTGACATACACCCATCATTGGTGTGAAAAAGGCTGGTACGCCCTGAATGTTAGAAAATGCAAACTGACAACTGCCAGTCCTGGCAAATCAGCAGCAAGATTAGTACAGATATGGAAGTATGACTGTAAAAAGTTTGTTTAACCTGGTAAGGTTTCTGTTTAACAAGTTAAATCATTTAAAGGGACACTGAGGCCATGGACAGTGAACGGTCCACAAACTTTCCATTGTAAATAGTTGGCACCTCTTAAGGTGCTTTCTGCTGGTTTTATAAGTAACCGCTTAAGACACTTTTTATTGTTTGCCCTAAAGTTGTTTGTCTTAAAGGGACCGAGAAGAAAAACCGTTTGATGTAGCCAAAGAAGCAGTCCAGAGAGGAGAACACTTAAGCCTTGCAGCACTCCCAAGCCTACGTTTGGGGTTTAGAACGGGTCCCCCGCATCATTGCTGTTGTTGATGAGAGAGTTCTCGCAGTTTACTGTTACTGTTGTAATGTGAAGTACTTGAATGTTTGCACTTTTGAATGTTGCACTACCTCAGGGTAGAAAACGTTGACCTTGTTGTACTTCATTAAAAGTGTTAGTCTTTAATATTGCTAGAGAAGTTAACCCGTAAGGGAATTGAATAGTAGTTAATATGTCAGATAGTTAATATATGCACAGGTAATATTTGGTATTACAGAAAGTCCTATATTTTTGGTAAAGTTAATATTTTGCACACTTAAAATATGTTCCTGCAACGTTCAAGAAAATTGCCTCCCATAAAGGGAAGAAAAAGTTTGCATAACCTGGTTAACCTGCTGTATGCATTACAAAAATGTCTTGCAATGTATCTAACCTGTTATTGTTGTTTTTGTTTTCCCAGTCCAGGAGTACTGGATTTAACAGGGGGGGTGATTGTAACACCCCAGGTAACCGGTTGTTACAGTGGCATTGCTTTCCTCTCGGGGAGGGTGATGCTATGTTTGGAAGCAAGGAAAAAATCCCTTTAACAGGTAACACATACATGCAACATGATTACAGGCCAGAAGGGGGAGCTCTGATCCAGTATGTGGGTGGCTCCCCTATATATATTCTGGCTGGAGGAAGAGTAGGAGAGTAGTCTGTGAGAGGAGAGTGAAGAGAGAGGAAGCAGACAGAGAGTGTTCAGGAAAAGAGCTGGGGTCGTGCAGACTAGCAGATCTGCAGCTCCTGGAAAGGAAAGAGAGGAACAGAACAGTTTGTAGAGAGTGTGAAGGTGGAAGGAGCAAAGGCGAAGTAAAGAGCTGGAGGGAAGCTGCGACTGAGCTTCCTCCATGCTGAAGCGCAGAATACTGGTAGCCGGAAGACCGAGGTTGTGGGGGTAACTTCATGCCCCACAGCAGAAACCGGTGGACAGGAGATTGCCGGTCGCCTGTTCACCATTAACACCCGAAGGCACAGTAACACAGAGCCTGGAGTCATCCTGAGAGACACCTGTAAAAAGGCTTGAGTTACCCGCCATGCGGGTAGTGTCCTACGAACAAGGGGGACAGAGAGAAAGTGAGGACCTTGTGTGAGACCTAAGGCAGCAAGGAACTACAACACAGAGCTGAAAGGAAGGCTTCCAACCTCACCTGGCTAGGGGGATCTCAGAATCGCTTCCAGAACCTGTTATCTGGTACACTGGACTGTGGCTGCCTTGCCCCAGTAAAAAGGTAAAGAGACAGACTGCAACCCTGTGTCCTCTAGTTTTTTCCGACACTACACCATCTTTATCTACTACACCGGGAACCCTGGGGACCCAGCTTCACCTGTGAGAAGTCATACTATCCCTGTTGCCATAACATTGCCCCAGTGGACCCCTTTAAGCAGCGTCGGTTAACCCTGACCAAATACCACAGGTGGCGTCACGAACAAATATTATTCTTTAATTCAACAACCCCTTTAAAGTCATTCCCTTTAATTTGGATGCCCAGGACTACGGACCGGGTCAGTCATT
This sequence comes from Ranitomeya variabilis, assembly GCF_051348905.1. Lineage (NCBI taxonomy): Eukaryota > Metazoa > Chordata > Amphibia > Anura > Dendrobatidae > Ranitomeya > Ranitomeya variabilis. The sequence goes on from NC_135232.1 coordinate 872,428,658, forward strand.
GTGACACTTCCCCTTTAAGAACCGGACCCGGTACTGAGTACCCCACTGCCCTGGTGGGTGCTCCATACTTATCTGCCTTGTTGCGGGCAGACCAAAGTACTGCAGTGCACAGGCGCTGAGAAAGGTCAGAGAGGCCCAGCGCCTGCGCACTGCAGTACTTTGGTCTGCCCTTAACAGGGCAGATAAGTACGCCAGCGCAGGAGCGCAATGCGGGGAGCGATGAAGCAACAGGAGGTCGGCATTGCAAGAAGATGGGAGGTGCCGGACCCGCTCACCCCAGGTGAGTATAATAAAACTTATTTTTCTTATCTGTTAGGTCGGACCGGGGGCTTATCTACAGCATTATAGAATGCTGTTGATAAGCCCTGAACGGCAGTGGCTGCATCTTATATCGGCCAAAACTGCTGACAGATTCGCTTTAAGATCTCTCATATTTGAAGAGTGTCTTCCCACAACAGCAATTTTAAGATCTACCCATAGGTGTTCACTGGGATTCAGATCCAGATACATTGATGGCCACTTCAGAACTCTCTGTGTTTCCATCCATTTCTGGGTGCTTTTTGAAGTATGTTTGGGGTGATTGGCCTGCTTGAAAACCCATGACTAGAAATGAGCGAACTTTTTAAAAGACCTCGATAAACACCTGGAAGAAGAGTAAATTCTGCAAATTCACACTCCTGGCAGTAGTGGCACAATCAAGTGGAGAGGTCCGCTCTCTACTCAAGTTACTATGAAGAACTAACAAAGAATGGGGTCGAGTAAAAGACGGAGATGCAGGTTTGCAGCAAGAGAATAGCTGAGGAGCCCAGCGAAAGTACCCAAAAAGGAAGAGAGTGCTGACCTAGGTTGGAAGTTTGAGGAGCCGTTCTATACCACAAGTGGCAACAGCCTTTTGCTGTGTGAACGTTGAGAGGTGCAACCATACAAAGTGATCAAGAGAGTGTAACCCAATGGTCCGGTGTGCGAAGTACAAGCTGAAAATTAATAATCTGATTTGATAACGTTAGACAGAAATATGTCATGGCCAAGCCAGTCCGAAGATCACATATTTGTTCCGAGAGCTACTCCTCCTGCTCTTTCAAGACTGGCAGAGGAGAGAAACCTCCGGCTTTGTCCAATCCTTTAGCTGAAGATGACAGTCCTACTGTTACTGTTCCCATTGAAGACAGCTAAGACCTCCAGAGATCCAGTAGGCCTAATGCAAGGGTTCTACCAAATAGGTACGATGCTGATCAGTTTATTTGGTTCACCTGTATGTATTGTGGGAAACGGTGCACTACTGTGTAAACAGTTACATAGAGCCTTTCTCTTCTCTTTGACTACACAGTAAGGCCGAGGATGGCCACCTTTAAGTGGGGAGTTTTGCAGGGGGTCAGCCCTTGCTAGGTACTAAATGAAACTGAGGCTGTAATAGACCATGCTTCCCTCTGAGGTGCGTGCACTTTGACCAGTCTTTTCTCCCCTGCAGTTGGCTGTGTGTTGGTTTTGGACAAGAAGTGAGGAGATGCTCATGTCTGAGGAAGTCTGACAGGATAGGTTTTTGTCGTGGCAGACTGATAAAAAGTGAACTAATGGCTTCAAGGTAGAAGATAGTGCATGTCACCTACTGGATTCATCACCAGGACCATGTCCAAAGAGGAGTCACATTGTGTATCCAGGGCAGCTTTCCTGAAACACTTGTATCCTGAGAGGAAAATATCATTGTGCTACCTGCCACCTCTCCACATTGGAAGAGGGAATGAGACTTGAAGGAAGAGCTCCATCTAAACAACTCTGCTTAGCTGCATCAAGACTAAATAACAGCTACCAGACTCTCTTCTAAATCTACAGACCTGTGAGTGTACACCAGTGTTAACTGTGTTAGGGTGTAGAGAAGACTTCTTTATCTAGGAAACACTTGTTGCACAGGCACCTCCCCCAGGGCAGAGGTGCATAAAATAATACCAGTTACTCAGCCATTGGTTCTGACCCTTATGGAAAAAGGTGCACTGTCTATTTAAGAGACAGGGAATGCGCGCTCATGCCCTCAGAGTAGTGCCCAGAGACCTGTGGACCGCGCGCCAGGAAGCTGCAGCAGGGGAAGGACACATGAGACTGGAGCTGGAAACCTCGGAGGAAATCTCTGGCAGGTAGCGGAGAGCGGACTGGGAGCGGGGACCGGACCCGAGCTGGGTAGCTGGCCCTACACACTCAATCCTTGGTAGAGCTCCTTTTACATCAATTACTGCATCAATGTGGCGTGACATAAAGGCGATCAGCCTGTGGCACTTCTGAGGTGTTATGGAAGCCCAGGTTGCTTTGATAGCAGCCTACAGCTCATCTGCATTGTTGGATCTGGTGTTTCTCATCTTCCTCTTGACAATACCCCAAAGATTCTCTATGGGGTTAAGGTCTGGCGAATTTGCTGGCCAATCAAGCATAATGATACTGTTTGTTTTTATACCAAGTATTGGTACTTTTGGCAGTGTGGACAGGTGCCAAGTCCTGCTGAAAAATGACATTTCCATCTCCAAATAGCTTGGAAGCATGAAGTTCTCTAAAATTTCCTGGTATACAGTTGCGCTGGCTTTGGTCTTGATAAAACAAAGTGGACCTACACCAGCAGATGACATGGCTCCCCAAACCATCACTGATTGTGGAAACTTCACACTAGACCTCAAGCAGCTTGGATTGTGTGCCTCTCCACTCTTCCTCCAGATTCTTGCACCTTGATTTCCAAATGAAATGCAAAATCTACTTTCATCTGACAATAACACCTTGGACCACTGAGCAACAATCCAGTTCTTTTTCTCCTTGGCCCAGGTAAGCCGATTCTGGCATTGTCTATTAGTCATGAGTGGCTTGACACAAGGAATGCGACACATGTAGCCCATGTCCTGGATACATCTGTGTGTGGTGGCTCCAGCAGCAGTCCACTTGTGAATCTACCCCAAATTTTTGAATGGCCTTTTCTTGACAATCCTTTCAAGGCTGCGGTTATGCCGCTTGCTTGTGCATCTTTTTCTACCACACCTTTTCCTTCCACTCAACTTTCCATTAGTATGCTTGGATACAGCACTCTGTGAACAGCCAGGTTCTTTAGCAATGATCTTTTGTGGCTTAGCCTCCTTGTGGAGTGTGTCAATGACTGCCTTCTGGACATCTATCAAGTCAGCAGTCTTCCTAATGATTGTAGAGCCTACTGAAACAGACTAATGGAACTTTTTAAATGCTGGTGTTTTTGTTAATTATTCTAATTTACTGAGATAATGACTTTTGGGTTTTCATTGGCTGTAAGCCATAATAATCGACATTATCAGAAGTAAACACTTGAAAAAGATCACTGTTTGTAATGATTCTATATAATATGTTTTTCACTTTTTCTATTGAAGAACTGAAAAAAATTAACTTTTTGATGATATTCTAATTTTGTGAGAAGCACCTGTATATATAGTGTTCACACGCACCCTGTTATGTATCAACTTAAAGTAAACTTTAGCTGCTTGCTCCCCTTCCTTCCTTTGTGTTATTAACAGGACTCAACTGCAACCTAACAAGTTGAGAGGATTTTGTTGTTCAGTATTCATTTAAGGCAGGGGTGGGGAATCTTTTTTCTGCCAAGGGCCATTTGGATATTTATACCATCCTTCGGGGCCATACAAACTCGGCCCACAAAGTACATCCTGACTCAGGCACTGGTTTCAGGATGTAACCTTTCATTGCATGTCCTTCAATGTTCAGTAGTGAACACTGCGTGTGTGTGCTAACAGAGCAAGAAGAAATTAATGAGCTTGCTGTAATAAAAATACACCTCCCTGCCCAAGAATGCGGTCCCTGAGAATCTGCTCGGGGGGGCCTGATAAAAGGTTATCGAGGGCCGTAAATGGCCCTGGGGCCTGAGGTTCCCACCTCTGATTAAGGGGTCTGGGATCTGTATTTGTGTAAGGGAGCTTCGTCCGAGTCTGTTTTTGTTTATGAGGTTTGGTCAAAGAGAATTTGTGGGGTGTGATATGGAGATGACACTTGAGAGCAGCCACTAAAGAGCATGATGGACTGATGGTGTTTTGCTCCCTCATCCTATTCACGTATTGATGTTTGCATAGATGAAAGCAGTTGATTGGTAGGGATGCTGAGAGACGAAATCCTAGTGATCTGACATTGATGACCCATCCTAAGGGTAGGTTATGAAAATCAGTGTATAGGAAAAATCCTTTGATCCATTGCCTCTGAGAACACAGAATTATGAGGTATTTATTAAAGTTGGTTTGTGTCTAAGTATCTCTTGCTAAGCTCATTCATACCCATTGGTGTACTGTATGTACTATCTAAACAATTGACTATGCTCAAGGTACTTATACATTTTTGTCCTTTTTATAGAACCCAAATGGAATAATTGTTGAGAAAGTGGAGAAGAGAATTTTGAAGGGATTAACAGGGATGTCCTTAACGATTCCAGAGCTGGTCACGTAGGTTTTCTTTCTTTTTTTTTTAAGAAATGTTATATCACTCTAAATATACATTATAAATTGTCACAACACACAACAGAAGTATTATGGGAAAAAGATATACAAATTAGCTCTCGTGAAAGAAAGCTTTTTGTCGATTGTCTCCTTTTGGAGGTAACTAATTATTTTATGAGTCAGTGACCATGCTTTTACCAGGCCTTGCAACAAGTCTAAGGATCTACTGGTCTAACAGTATTTTCTCAAAAACCAAAAGACCCATGTGGAGGACAGCAAGTTTGCACATATGATCAGTAATCAGGTGAAAGCTATGGCACCTGATTTAATAAAAATGTCACCTCTGATGGTATAACACCTTTAGGGTACGCTCACACTAGCGTATAACAGGGTCGAGTACTATCCAATGTTTTATTGGACAGCACTTGGCCCAATGTTATACTATCGGGCAGTGCAGATCTGGGATTTATTTTTTCATGCCGATTTGATATGTCCTCCGAGTGCAGTCTGATATATGTGAACAGAGACAATGGAGAAGATGGAGAAATTATGTTCTCCATCTTCTCCGCACCTGTGCTGCGATTCTCTCTTGCAAGAGAATCGGATCACAGTAACATGACATACATACATATATTAACATCATACTGTAAGGGACCTACCTTTAAAAAGAGTTTGTAGTATCTAGTGTGTTATAGAGGCCTGATACATAGGCCACAAACAAATTCTTCTGTTATTAAGGTCATACATTAAGGGACCTGAATTTAAAAACAGTGTGTAGCATCTAGTGTGTTATAGAGGCCTGATCCTTGGTCCAAAGAAAACATTTTTTCTCTGTGACTAACACGATACAGCACGCCATATTTCAACTTTGAATTTACAGTTGCTGAAATTCAGCTGTTTGCAGAGGTGGTGCAGAGTTTAAAATCTAATTTTTGGTTGTTAATACTGTGCTCCTACCACACTATCTGAGCAACATGACTGGGAAAAAGCAAGGCCGTGGTGGAAGAGGAATTAGGCTTGGTGTTCAAGGTGTTCAAGGTGTATGTGGGTAGGTGGTAATGTTGGTGAAAGCACTAGTGAAGCAACGTCACGTCCTATGCAAAGACAACTGACAACTTATGTTACTGGACAGGCTACACCACTATCTTTCTTTGGCAGATGCACAGCGGTATGCCTTGTCGATGATCTCCAGAAAGAGCATGTACTCGAGTGGATGACAAGTGCAGCTTCAAGTGGCCTCTCCTCTTCTTCCTCCACCTCAACATCACACCCAGTACAGTCCACAGATGGGCACCCAAATTCCCCTTGCTTCCCCCTGCGTCCCAACTATCCAAATGTTCAACTGACTGCATGGAACCACAGAAGGGTGATTCTGAAGAGCTGTTCACACATTCTATACCATGTTCATCAGATGTGTACTCAAAAGATTTGCAGAGCCAAGATGAAGAAATCTGCACCGATACCCAATTTTTTTTTAGCTTGGATCTGGGGCAGGAAGTATGGTTCCAACAGCATCCTGATGCTCGTCATCAGACGTTAACCCCTGGGGGGAGGTGATTCTGATGAAACTCAGATATCTGAGCCTCACGCGGACTGTACTGTGCTGTCAGGGCAAGAAGAGGAGGAGAGTGACTCCAATGGCCAGGAATGTAACATATATATATATATATATATATATATATATATATATATATATATATATATATATATATATATATATATATATATATATATAACACAGAGGATGATGATGAGGTGTTAGATCCCAGTTGGTGTGAACATAGAGGCACACGGCTAAGTAGGTCATCTGAGGTGGAAGAAGAGGTTACTTTGCTCTGTCCGTCGCATACACATAGTGATGCAGCCACGACGAGCGAAGCATCCTCAGTCACAACTGTGCCTCTGTCTGACCAGCAGAGTCCGCGGGTCTGCAGCTCGCAGGGGTGGCAGGGGTTGCCTAGCCTGGGCCTTTTTTGACACTGCAAGGGATGAGCCAACTCATGTAATCTGCCAACTTTGAAAAAAAAAAACTGTATGAACCTTCACATGCTTTAGTGTGGGAATCCCTCTGCTCAAAAATGCGGACCAGCGGACATCAGCCACCATCAGCCAACCCATCTATCGCATCTGCTGCTTCTTCCTCCTCCTTACCGTTCCAACTATTGAGATGCAGGTCTTTGACTGTAGAACCTTGGGGTCTTTACCCGATCGAGTCATGGTGACTGACAGGCTGCCTTCAGCTGTAACGGAAGCAGACATGCCTGCTTTTTTTGACCAATCTCAGAGAATGATCACACCACAAGTTTCTCAATCCACAGTAACATCTCCGCCAGCACCTCTCTCATGGTCCAGCAGTTTGTCCGGTTCACCATACTCCGCCCTCTCACAGCACTGCAGCCAGCCCACAGTTCCGCAGTTTTGGTCACGGAAAAGATTGTTTCCTCCTACGCATGACAAAGCTAAGAGGTTGAACTCTACCATCTCCAATTTGTTGGCCACAGAAATGCTGCCTTTCTGTCTGGTGGATACTGATGGTTTCTGAAAGCTGATGGCCGTCGCAGTCCCCCGTGTCCCTTTTACCCAGTCAACATTATTTTTCTAAGAAAGCTGAGCCTTCGCTACACCACCTTGTAGCAGACAACATCATCCATTTCTTGACAAAATCTATGTCTGCCAGAGTGCATTTCACCACAGACACTTGGACGAGTAAGCATGGCCAAGGGCGTTACACCTTGCTGACTGGGCACTGGGTGACTTTGGTGGCTGTGGGGACAGGCACTGCTCCACAAGTCTTGGAATCCCCAAGGCTTGCAGGCCAAACCTCTACATTTAACACTTCCTCCACTGCTTCTACCTCCTCTATCTCCTCTAGGACCCCCACCTGTGCCCTCAACCTCTGCCTTCACGAGACACGCATTCCAACAGTCCATAGCAAACCTCCACTACTGCACAGCTATGGCTCACCGCAATCAGGCAGTCTTGAAATTGAGATGCCTAAATTTGATCAATGACTGTCTCCCCTGAACCTGCAACCAGGGAAGGTCTTGTCCGATAACGGTGCTTACCTTGTGGTGGCCCTATGGAGAGGCAAGCTCATACACATGCCTTGCATGGCTGATGACCTCAACCTAGTGGTGCAGCGTTTTCTCAGCCACTATCCTGGCCTGGGTGACCTGCTCCAGAAAGCACGTAAGCTGTGTGCTCATTTCCGCCATTCACACCCCCTCTGCTTATCGGCTTGCATCGATACCGAGGTCTTTGTCCATGCCAGTTAACAGGTTGATATGCAATATGCCAACAGGGTGGAATTCCACTCTGCACATGTTGCAGTGACTGTGGCAGCAGCCCTGACGCAGTATGTCATGTTCCATAGCCTGGGCCAATGAAGTACAGAGGTGGCGCATATCACATTTACAGAGTAGGCACAGATTATGGACATCTGCACCCTTCTGCAGTTTTGAAATGGCTACTAAGATGGTTAGCGCTGATGATGCCATCATCAGCATCACTATTTTGGTCATTTGTATGCTGGAGCAGACTTTGAATAGCCTGTGGGAGGAGATGGTGGTCCCAGAAGAAGAGGAGGAAGCAGAGGAGTATACTCCCAAAAGTCTTGGGATCATCAAGATGTTTTCTGGCACAACTGAGACGAGCCTTTATGTTCTTAAAAAAAATCCCTCGATCAAAACTGTGCCGCTAATTATAGACCTGTTTCTAATCTTCCCTTCATCTCTAAACTCCTCGAATGCCTGGTCCACTCCCGTCTTTCTGCTATCTCTCAGATAACTCTCTTCTCGACCCTCTTCAATCTGGTTTCCGCTCTTTACACTCTACTGAAACTGCCCTCACTATAGTCTCTAATAACCTACTAACAGCTAAATCTAATAGTCACTACTCCATGCTAATTCTCTTGGATCTCTCCGCAGCATTCGACACTGTGGATCATCAGCTCCTCCTCACTATGCTCCGCTCCATCGGCCTCAAGGACACCGTTCTCTCCTGGTTCTCCTCCTATCTCTCTGACCGCTCCTTCACTGTATCTTTTGCTGGTTCCTCCTCCTCTCACCTTCCCCTTACTGTAGGGGTTCCTCAAGGATCAGTCCTAGGCCCCCTCCTCTTCTCTTTGTATACTGCCCCTATTGGACAAACAATCAGTAGATTTGGTTTCCAGTACCATCTCTATGCTGATGACACCCAATTATACACTTCTTCTCCTGATATCACGCCGGCCTTTTTAGAAAACACCAGTGATTGTCTTACCGCTGTCTCTAACATCATGTCCTCCCTCTATCTGAAACTGAATCTGTCAAAAACTGAACTCCTCGTGTTCTCTCCCTCTACTAACCTACCTTTGCCTGACATTGCCATCTCCGTGTGCGGTTCCACCATTGCTCCAAAGCAACATGCCCACTGCCTTGGGGTCATACTTGATTCCGAGCTTTCATTCACCTCCCACATCTGATCACTGGCTCGCTCTTCTTATCTGCATCTCAAAAACATTTCTAGAATTCACCCTTTATTTACTTTCGACTCTGCAAAAACTCTTACTGTTTCACTTATTTATTCTCGTCTGGACTATTGTAACTCTACTAATCGGCCTCCCTCTTACCAAACTCTCCCCGCTCCAATCTGTCCTGAATGCTGCTGCCAGGATCATATTCCTCACCAACCGTTACACCGATGCCTCTACCTTGTGCTAGTCATTACACTGGCTACCCATCCACTCCAGAATCCAGTACAAAACTACTACCCTCACCCACAAAGCACTCCATGGCTCAGCACCACCCTACATCTCCTCTCTGGTCTCAGTCTACCACCCTACCCGTGCCCTCCACTCTGCTAATGACCTGAGGTTAGCATCCTCAATAATCAGAACCTCCCACTCCCGTCTCCAAGACTTTACACGTGCTGCGCCGATTCTTTGGAATGCACTACCCAGGTTAATACGATTAATCCCCAATCCCCACAGTTTTAAGCGTGCCCTAAAAACTCATTTGTTCAGATTGGCCTACCGCCTCAACGCATTAACCTAACTATCCCTGTGTGGCCCATTAACCCCTTAAGCCCCGAGGGTGGTTTGCACGTTAATGACCGGGCCAATTTTTACAATTCTGACCACTGTCCCTTTATGAGGTTATAACTCTGGAAGGCTTCAAAGGATCTTGGCGATTCTGACACTGTTTTCTCGTGACATATTGTACTTCATGATAGTGGTAACATTTCTTCGATATAACTTGCGTTTATGTGTGAAAAAAACGAATATTTGGTGAAAATTTCGCAATTTTCCAACTTTGAATTTTTATGCCCTTAAATCACAGACATATGTCACGCAAAATACTTAATAAGTAACATTTCCCACATGTCTACTTTACATCGGCACAATATTGGAACCAAAAATTTTTTTTGTGACGGAGTTATAAGGGTTAAAAGTTGACCAGCAATTTCTCATTTTTACAACACCATTTTTTTTAAGGGACCACATCTCATTTGAAGTCATTTTGAGGGGTCTATATGATAGAAAATACCCAAGTGTGACACCTTTCTAAAAACTGCACCCCTCAAGGTACTCAAAACCACTTTCAAGAAGTTTATTAACCCTTCAGGTGTTTCACAGGAATTTTTGGAATTTTTAAATAAAAATAAACATTTAACTTTTTTTCACACAAAATTTATTTCAGCTCCAATTTGTTTTATTTTACCAAGGGTAACAGGAGAAAATAGACCCCAAAATTTGTTGTCCAATTTGTCCTGAGTACGCTGATACCCCATATGTGGGGGTAAACCACTGTTTGGGCGCATGGCAGAGCTCGGAAGGAAAGGAGCGCCATTTGACTTTTCAATGCAAAATTGACTGGAATTGAGATGGGACGCCATGTTGCATTTGGAGAGCCCCTGATGTGCCTAAACATTGAAACCCCCCACAAGTGACACTATTTTGGAAAGTAGACCCCCTAAGGATCTTATCTAGATGTGTGGTGAGCACTTTGACCCAACAAGTGCTTCACAGAAGTTTATAATGCAGAGCCGTAAAAATAAAAAATCATATTTTTTCACACAAATGATCGTTTCGCCCCCAATTTTTTATTTTCCCAAGGGTAAGAGAAGAAATTGGACCACAAAAATTGTTGTGCAATTTGTCCTGAGTATGCTGATACCCCATATGTGGGTGTAAACCATTGTTTGGGCGCAGGGCAGAGCTCGGAAGGGAAGGAGCGCCATTTGACTTTTCAATGCAAAATTGACTGGAATTGAGATGGGACACCATGTTGCATTTGGAGAGCCCCTGATGTGCCTAAACATTGAAACCCCCCACAAGTGACACCATTTTGGAAAGTAGACCCCCTAAGGAACTTATCTAGATGTGTGGTGAGCACTTTGACCCAACAAGTGCTTCACAGAAGTTTAAAATGCAGAGCCGTAAAAATAAAAAATCATATTTTTTCACAAAAATGATCTTTTCGCCCCCAATTTTTTATTTTCCCAAGGGTAAGAGAAGAAATTGGACCCCAAAAATTGTTGTGCAATTTGTCCTGAGTATGCTGATACCCCATATGTGGGTGTAAACCATTGTTTGGGCGCAGGGCAGAGCTCGGAAGGGAAGGAGCGCCATTTGACTTTTCAATGCAAAATTGACTGGAATTGAGATGGGACGCCATGTTGCGTTTGGAGAGCCCCTGATGTGCCTAAACATTGAAACCCCCCACAAGTGACACCATTTTGGAAAGTAGACCCCTTAAGGAACTTATCTAGGTGTGTGGTGAGCACTTTGACCCAACAAGTGCTTCACAGAAGTTTATAATGCAGAGCCGTAAAAATAAAAAATCATATTTTTTCACAAAAATGATCTTTTCGCCCCCATTTTTTTATTTCCCCAAGGGTAAGAGAAGAAATTAGACCACAAAAGTTGTTGTGCAATTTGTCCTGAGTACGACGATACCCCATATGTGGGAGTAAACCACTGTTTGGGCGCATAGCAGAGCTCGGAAGGGAAGGAGCGCTATTTTACTTTTCAATGCAAAATTGACTGGAATTAAGATGGGATGCCATGTTGCGTTTGGAGAGCCCCTGATGTGCCTAAACATTAAACCCCCCCACAAGTGACACCATTTTGGAAAGTAGACCCCCTAAGGAACTTATCTAGATGTGTTTTGAGAGCTTTGAACCCCCAAGTGTTTCACTACAGTTTATAACGCAGAGCCGTGAAAATAAAAATTCTTTTTTTTTCACAAAAATGATTTTTAGCCCCCAGTTTTGTATTTTCACAAGGGTATCAGGATAAATTGGACCCCAAATGTTGTTGTCCAATTTGTCCTGAGTACGCTAATACCCCATATGTGGGGGGGAACCACTGTTTGGGCGCATGACAGAGCTCGGAAGGGAAGGAGCGCCATTTGGAATGCAGACTTAAATGGATTGGTCTGCAGGCGTCACGTTGCATTTGCAGAGCCCCTGATGTACCCAAACAGTACAAACCCCCCACAAGTGACCCCATATTGGAAACTAGACCCCCCAAGGAACTTATCTAGATGTGTTGTGAGAACTTTGAACCCCCAAGTGTTTCACTACAGTTTACAACGCAGAGCCGTGAAAATAAAAAATCTTTTTTTTCCCACAAAACTTATTTTTTGGCCCCCAGTTTTGTATTTTCCCAAGGGTAGCAGGAGAAATTGGACCCAAAAAGATGTCTAATTTGTCCTGAGTACGCTGATACCCCATATGTTGGGGTAAACCCCTGTTTGGGCACACGGGAGAGCTCTGAAGGGAAGGAGCACTGTTTTCCTTTTTCAACGCAGAATTGGCTGGAATTCAGATCGGATGCCATGTCCCGTTTGGAGAGCCCCTGATGTGCCTACACAGTGGAAACCCCCCAATTATAACTGAAACCCTAATCCAAACACACCCCTTACCCTAATCCCAACCGTAACCCTAACCACTCCTCTAACCCAGACACACCCAACCCTATTCCCAACCGTAAATGTAATCCAAACCCTAACCCTATCTTTAGCCCCAACCCTAACTGTAGCCCCAACCCTAGCCCCAACCCTAGCACCAACCCTAGCAATAACACTAGCCCTATCACTAGCCCTAACACTAGCCGTAACCCTAGCCCTAACCCTAGCCCTAACCCTAGCCCCAACCCTAGCCCCAACCCTAGCCCCAACCCTAGCCCCAACCCTAGCCCTAACCCTAGCCCTAACCCTAACACTAGCCCCAACCCTAACCCTAGCCCTAACCCTAGCCCTAACCCTTGCCTTAACCCTAACCCTAACCCTAGTCCTAACTCTAGTCCTAACTCTAGTCCTAACTCTAGCCCTAACTCTAGCCCTAACCCTAATGGGAAAATGGAAATAAATACATTTTTTTATTTTTTTATTTTTCCCTAACTAAGGGGGTGATGAAGGGGGATTTGATTTACTTTTATAGCGGGTTTTTTAGCGGATTTTTATGATTGGCAGCCGTCACACACTGAAAGACGCTTTTCATTGCAAAAAATATTTTTTGCGTTACCACATTTTGAGAGCTGTAATTTTTCCATATTTGAGTCCACAGAGTCATGTGAGATCTTGTTTTTTGCGGGACGAGTTGACGTTTTTATTGGTAACATTTTCGGACACGTGACATTTTTTGATCGCTTTTTATTCCGATTTATGTGAGGCAGAGTGATCAAAAACCAGCTATTCATGAATTTCTTTTGGGGGAGGTGTTTATACCGTTCCGCGTTTGGTAAAATTGATAAAGCAGTTGTATTCGTCGGGTTAGTACGATTACAGCGATATCTCATTTATATCATTTTTTTATGTTTTGGCGCTTTTATACGATAAAAACTATTTTATAGAAAAAATAATTATTTTGGTATCGCTTTATTCTCAGGACTATAACTTTTTTATTTTTTTGCTTATGATGCTTTGTGGCGGCTCATATTTTGCGGGACAAGATGACGTTTTCAGCGGTACCATGGTTATTTATATCCGTCTTTTTGATCGCGTGTTATTCCACTTTTTGTTTGGCGGTATGATAATAAAGCGTTGTTTTTTGGCTCGTTTTTTTTTTTTTTTTCCTACGGTGTTCACTGAAGGGGTTAACTAGTGGGGCAGTTTTATAGGTTAGGTCGTTACGGACGCGGCGATACTAAATATGTGTACTTTTATTGTTTTTGTTTTTTTTTTTTAGATAAAGAAATGTATTTATGGGAATAATATATTTTTTTTTTTCCTTTATTTAGGAATTTTTTTTTTTATTTTTTTTTTTACACATGGGGAAATTTTTTTTTTTACTTTTTTACTTTGTCCCAGGGGGGGACATCACAGATCGCCGATTTGACAGTGTGCACAGCACTCTGTCAAATCGGCGATCATACTTTCATCGGAGCAGGCTGCAGCTTTCATCTGCAGCCTGCTCCTGACCCGGAAGTCCTCCCTGCAGGAGCCGGATGCAGCCCCGCGGCCATTTTGGATCCGGGCCCTGCAGGGAGAAGACGCTCGGTACAAGGTGAGTACATCACCTTGTACCGATCGTCTCAGGGAAGCCCGCAGGGAGCCCCCTCCCTGCGCGACGCTTCCCTGTACCGCCGGCACACCGCGATCATGTTTGATCGCGGTGTGCCGGGGGTTAATGTGCCGGGGGCGGTCCGTGACCGCTCCTGGCACATAGTGCCGGATGTCAGCTGCGATAGGCAGCTGACACCCGGCCGCGATCGGCCGCGCTCCCCCCGTGAGCGCGGCCGATCGCTATGACGTACTATCCCGTCGGTGGGAATTAAGGCCCACCCCACCTCGACGGGATAGTACGTCAGATGGGATTAAGGGGTTAAAAAAAAACCAAAAAACTTAATCATAATCAGATTTCTCGCATCGTGTTCTCATACACTTCATGCAGTTAATAGCCTCTGTGTCTGTACTGCTACATACTTAGGCAGTTAACTGGTTCATGCAGCTTTACATGAACACCCGAGCCTTACACTATGGCTGGTCCAAATAACTAAAGCAATTGTTACCATCCACCTCTCGTGTCTCCCCTTTTCCTCATAGTTTGTAAGCTTGCGAGCAGGGCCCTCATTCCTCTTGGTATCTGTTTTGAACTGTGATTTCTATTATGCTGTAATGTCTATTGTCTGTACAAGTCCCCTCTATAATTTGTAAAGCGCTGCAGAATATGTTGGCGCTATATAAATAACATTATTATTATTATTTCTTATTGCTCAGCAGTGGTTTTCATCTTGGAACTTTGCCATGCAGGCCATTTTAGCCCAGTCTCTTTATTATGGTGGAGTCATGAACACTGACTTTAACTGATGCAACTGAGGCCTGCAGTTCTTTGGATGCTGTTGTGGCTTCTTTTGCGATATCTTGGATGAGTCATCGCTGCACTCTTGGAGTAATTTTGGTCGGCTGGTCACTCCTGGGGAGGATCACCACTGTTCCATGTTTTTGCCATTTGTGGATATTGCCTCTCACTGTCGTTCGCTGCAGTCCCAAAGCTTTAGATATGGCTTTGTAACCTTTTCCAGACTGATATATCTCAATTACTTTGCTTCTCATTTGTTCCAGAATTTCTTTGGATAGCGGCATGATGTCTATCTTTTGAGGAGCTTTCAAACTAGTTCACTTTGTCAGGCAGGTCCCATTCAATTTGTTAATTGAGAACAGATGTGGCAGAAATCAGGCCTGAGTGTGGATAGGGAATTTGAACTCAGCTTCCCACAGATGTGATAAACCACAGTTGATTTATGTTTTAAGGGGGTGGCAATCACTTTTTCACGCAGTGCCATGTATAATATAAAACTTCTAATGTGTTGTGCTGCATGCTCTCTGTTGGAGTAAATTATCTCAGACAGGAGACTGCAAATATTTTGCGGCCAAATGGAACTATTTTATTATATGCTTTATATTTTCAGCTTTGGCACATGGAAAATCATTGCAAAATTTACACATGCACCGCAGAAAGAATATACCACACAGTTCGAGGTGCAAGAATATGGTGAGCATCTATTAAACTTGATTAGTAATATGATTGGTCCTGAAAATAAGAATATTATTTGCTTAGTCAACAGAATGTAGGCAGTATAATCTCTGTATTGTTACTCCTAGAGATGGACAAGTCGACCTGCTGCGGAGAGACTTCAAGTCGAATTTACTATAATTCATAAATCCCCCGATTTTGAACATTTTAAGATTTCATTCATTAGAATTGACCCCCAAAAAATGCTTGCCACTATTTCACACACTGCTGAAGACAGCAGCAGCCAGAGAGCAGGGTAATGAGGGGCATCCCCACAAGGCTTACAACTATGACATCACGTGGTCTAGCGCAGCTAATTAGATGGGACTATCACAACCACTATGAAAGATGAAGGCTGAGCAAGCAGCGCAATTTTCAAATTTTACAGTGTAGGTTTAGCAAGTCATAGTGCACATCTTATTCCAGATAGGCATAAAAGAAACCTAAATCTGATTAAGGTGTACTACTGCAATGATTCATGTGATATAAGGAGGTGCTGCACTTGTATAGCCTGTAGCAATATGTTATATGTTCATGTGGCCTCTAGGGGTCTCACTACTTTTATGTGTGTTCTATATTCTTTGTTTGCAACTTGTTGGATGTTGTTGTTCACTTGATTCATGTAATGGAGGTTGAGGCATGATGTGAATAAAGAGCCTGGAGATACTCACAGAGTGTGATTCATGACAGAATTCATCAAACAGAACATGGTGGCAGCCGGGCACAGAACCTACAAATTCTCAGAGCTTATATGAGGCTGGAACTGCACAGATCACTGCAACTGTAAGTACAGATTCCCTGACAGTACAGCAAAATGGAGACTGGTCTGAAGCCCCCTCAGAGACTGGATGTCACTTCATGTAATCTGTCCCAGACCTGGAGACATTGGAAGGAAGAGTTTATACTGTATGTGGATCTGACTGTGGGCCCCACTGACGACAAACGGAAAGTAAAGCTGTTTTATTACCTAATTGGGGAAAATGGCAGAGAATTAGCCCACACCTTGCTCCCAGACACAGACAACCTCCTCCTAGCAGACATTGTGCAGGCATTTGATAAACACTGTGACCCAAAGAAGAATGAGACAGTGGAAAGATATAAGTTTTTCACAAGACATCAGGAGGATGGTGAAAATGTGGACAGATATCTGACAGAGCTGAGGAGACTTGCAGAAACATGTGGCTTTGGAGAGATCAGGGACAGTCTAATCAAGGACAGAATGGTGTGTGGCATAACGGACAGTCATCTCAAAGAAAGATTACTGAGAGAGGAAGCCATGACTTTAGAGAAATGTATGCAAATCTGCAGGGCTGCTGAGCTCACACAGCACAGCCTGAAGATGATGGCAGGCACCAGTGAGAATGATGATGACAAGGTACATGCAGTATCTATGAAAGGAAAGACAGGACCAAACTACCCTATAAACACTATCCACTGCAAGTATTGTGGGAAAAGACATGAGCGAGACAAAACCAAGTGTCCAGCATATGGGGAAACCTGCAGGTCATGTGGCAAGAAGAATCATTCCTCTGCTGTCTGCAGGCAGGGAAGAGGCAAACAGTACAGACAGTTCCACACTGTGACACCAGACACTTACAGTGCAGAGGACGTTACATGGCTACAAATGCAGTCTACAACAGAGAAAGTCAATGTAGTCGGGCAGTCAGTAGTGAAGGATGCCAAGCAGCTTTATGCAACATTCTTGTTGGAGGAGAAGCCCATTAGATTTCAGCTGGATTGTGGAGCAAGCTGCAATGTAATTTCATTTGATCTGCTAAACAAACAGGTTTCTATTGAGCCAACTGACAAGGTACTGGTGATGTACAACAAAAGTGTTCTGAAACCAATGGGGACATGTAAGCTAAAAATACGAAACCCATGTAACAGAAAGAGTTATAGAGTTGAATTTACCGTGTTACGGGGTGGTAACCATGTACCATTACTGGGAGTAAAAGCAGTTCAGGCAATGGACTTAATAAAAGTACAGTCTCAGAACATTATGTCTGTTGAAGTTGCCCAGGATATACAAAATCCAAAACTAAATGCAGAGCACAACTTGGACATGCAGAAAATAAAAGCAGAGTATGCTGATGTATTTGAAGGTGATGGGTGCTTTGAAGGTAAATATAGGCTAGAAATTGACAACACAGTGCAGCCCACCAGAGTACCCACAAGAAGAGTGCCTGTAGCTTTAATGCAACCGCTGAAAGTAGAACTGCAAGATCTACAGAGAAGAGGCATGATAGCACCAGTCCACAAGAGCACAGATTGGATCAGCAGTTTGGTCATAGTGCAGAAACCATCGGGCAAGTTAAGAATATGTATTGATCCTAAGCCACTCAACAAGGCGCTGAAACGAAACCATTACCCAATGCCAACATTAGATGATGTCCTACCAGATTTATCAAAGGCTAAAATATTTTCTGTATGTGATGTAAAAAATGGATTCTGGCATGTGGCCCTGACTGAAGATTCAAGTTTATTGACAACATTTTCTTCACCATTTGGACGCTTTAAATGGCTGAAAATGCCCATGGGACTAAAACCTGCTCCAGAGATATTCCAGCAGAAATTGATGCAGGCTTTGGAAGGACTTACTGGAGTGAAGACAATAGCGGATGATATCCTGATAGTGGGAGAAAGTGAAAATATGGAATCTGCAGTCAAGGATCACGATCAGAAGATGATACAATTTTTGGTCAGATGCAGAGAAAAAAACATAAAGCTGAATTTGGACAAATTCAAATTGAAAATGACAGAAGTGGCCTATATTGGTCATCGACTGACTTCAACTGGGGTCAGAGTGGATCCTGAAAAGGTGAGAGCAATACAAGATTTGCCTACCCCTACTGATGTTTCTGGAGTACAACGATTTTTGGGCATGGTGAATTATCTCTCAAAATTTTGCAGACATCTGTCAGACATGTGTGAGCCACTGAGACAGCTAACCCACAAAGATGTGCGCTGGGAATGGACAGAAAGCCAGGAGACTGCTTTCCGAGCAGTAAAGAATGCCATTGCAGATACAGCAACCCTAAAGTATTTCGATCCAGATCGAGAAGTAGTGGTACAATGTGATGCTTCGGAAAAAGGCCTTGGAGCCACATTAATGCAGAACAAACAGCCAATTACATTTGCAAGCAGAGCCCTTACAACAACAGAGCAGGGATATGCGCAGATTGAGAAGGAACTACTGGCTGTGGTATTTGGGATGGAGAAGTTTCACCAGTACACCTATGGTCGACGGGTAACAGTGCAGTCGGATCACAAACCATTGGAGAGTATTACAAAGAAACCATTACTAAATGCCCCAAAGAGACTACAGCGCATGCTGTTGCGACTTCAGAAATATGATGTTGACATCGGGTACTGTCCAGGAAGAGACTTACTGATTGCAGATACGCTAAGCAGAGCTTACCTTCCTAGCACAAAGGATGAGGAGGAAGACATTGAAACCATCAACATGTGTAACTACCTTGCAGTGTCAAAAGAAAAGGTCAAGCAAATCCAGATTTTTACAGAGAAGGATAAAAGTCTCCAGAGTTTAAAAACTGTCATCTTGCAGGGCTGGCCAAAATACAAGCAGCATGCTCCGAGGGAAGTCTCACCATTCTTCCACATAAGAGATGAATTGTCAGTGCAGCAAGGAATCATCTTTAAAGGAGACAGGGCTGTTATACCTGAAGTTCTCAGAAGAGACATATTGAAAACATTGCACTCTTCTCACTTAGGCATGGAAGGATGCCTACGTCGTGCACGAGAATCAGTTTATTGGCCAGGAATGAATGACCACATAAAAAATTACATAGCACAATGTGAAATATGTGCATCCTGCAATGATAAGCAACCAAAGGAGACATTGCAACCTCATGAAATTCCACATAGGCCTTGGTCAAAAATAGGAACAGACTTGTTCACATGGAATGACAAAGAATACCTGATTACAGTGGACTATTTCTCTAACTTCTGGGAGGTTGATTTGGTGCAGGACACAAGGGCGAGAACAGTGATTAAAAAACTCAAGGCCCATTTTGCCAGGTATGGCATTCCAGATATCGTTTTCTCTGACAATGCGGCACAGTTTACGTCGGAAGAATTCAAAACTTTCAGTAAGAAGTGGGAATTTGAACACCAGACGTCTTCTCCGAGATATCCTCAGAGTAATGGGAAAGCAGAGTCAGCAGTAAAAACGGCCAAAAGACTCAAGCAGAAAGCTAACCAGGCGGGTGCTGATGTATATCTGTCTATACTGGATCATAGAAACACACCCACCCAAGGCCTAGACAGCAGTCCGGCACAGAGGCTCATGAGTAGGCGTACAAGGACACTTGTACCAACTGCGTGTCATCTGTTAGAGCCAAAGCTGATGGGAAACATCGAAGCTAAATTACAGAAGAATCAAGCGAGGCAAGCTTTCTATTACAATAAATCGGCAAAGGATCTGCCTGAGCTCCAGAGAAATGACAACATTCGGCTGCAGCCAAGCAGCACATTTGACAAACACTGGCAAAAGGCAAAGGTTGTCCAGAAACTGGGACCTCGGTCCTACGAAATTCTAACAGACGACGGAAGAAGACTAAGGAGGAATCGGAGACATTTGAGGAAAACGCGAGAAAGAGATGATTCATGGCCTTTTGAACAGTATCCAGACACCCAAGACAACGAGGCAGCAAGTACAAGTCAGGCACCAACAGTGACAGCTGACCATCAGGGTGAGGACTCTGGCCAGAGACAGACAATATCAGAAGAACTACCAGATGTACCAGATGTAGAAAGGGACACATCTTATATTACCAGAGCTGGCAGAATTAGCAAAAAGCCGGCGCACCTCAAAGATTATATCTAACTGGACGTACTAGGTTAATTTCTAACTTTGTCATAGTATACTTTAGTTTAGTATCTTTTATTGTTCCTCCAGTTAAAAGAGAAAGGATGTAGCAATATGTTATATGTTCATGTGGCCTCTAGGGGTCTCACTACTTTTATGTGTGTTCTATATTCTTTGTTTGCAACTTGTTGGATGTTGTTGTTCACTTGATTCATGTAATGGAGGTTGAGGCATGATGTGAATAAAGAGCCTGGAGATACTCACAGAGTGTGATTCATGACAGAATTCATCAAACAGAATATAGCCTTTCAGTGTGACTGTGAATTGATTGTTCTGAGATATACCACATTAACAGTACCTTAATAACAGCATTAAAATAAAATCTATCCTTTTAATGGTGGGGATCACACAGACATAGATTCTCTCATGTGAGAGAATTGGGCTGATTATGCTAATGTCACTAGGCTCAAACTCTACCAGAGTTTTATCCAAGTGTCACGTCATTGTGATCCGATTAGCTCACATGACAGAATCGTATCACAGTTGTATTTCTCCATCTTCTCCATTGTCTTTGTGCACATATATATCGGACTGCACTCTGATGACATTGGAGTGCAGTCTGAATCCGATTGTTTTCTCATGTCGAATCGGCATGAGAGAAAAATTTGTTCTGCCCCATAGTATAGCATTGGGCCAAGTGCTCTCTGATAAAACATGAGAAAGCACTTGGCCTTGTTATACGGTAGTATGAGCAAGCCCTTACAATGCAAACAAGGAAGGCAGTTAAATACCCCTTTGTCCTAATTTTTTTTATTTTTACTTATTTTTTCTCTGTAAAAACAAAAGAAAAATCTCTACAATCTAGATATATAAAGACAACTATGAAACTTACAAAGTATGTCTATTGTTTTGTATATATATACATACATATGTATATACATATATATTTATAAAAAACTTCCTTCTCACCCCCAATGAGGGTGGTCTTTGTTGTCCTTTCTCATTCTCGGGTCCTCTACCATAGGCCTGGGAGTTTGAGGGTTCTGCACAGGATCTTCCCAGCATTGCGCGTTTCTGGACAGAGAGCTCAGATGTTGCTCCTGTGATCTGTTGTAGTCATTCCTCCAACTTAGGGGTCACTGCTCCAAGTGCTCCTATCACAACTGGAATCACTGTTGTCTTCACCTTCCACATCTTCTCCAGTTCTCCTCTGAGGCCCTGGTATTTCTCCAGCCTCTCATATTCCTTCTTTCTGATGTTGCTGTCACTTGGCACTGCCACATCTATTATCATTGCTGTCTTCTGATCCTTGTCTACTATCACAATGTCTGTTTGGTTAGCCAACACCTGCTTATCTGTCTGGATCTTAAAGTCCCATAATATATATATATATATATATATATATATATATATATATATATATATATATATACACTCACTGGCCACTTTATTAGGTACACCTGTCCAACTTCTTGTTAACACTTAATTTCTAATCAGCCAATCACATGGCGGCAACTCAGTGCATTTAGGCATGTAGACATGGTCAAGACAATCTCCTGCAGTTCAAACCGAGCATCAGTATGGGGAAGAAAGGTGATTTGAGTGCCTTTGAACGTGGCATGGTTGTTGGTGCCAGAAGGGCTGGTCTGAGTATTTCAGAAACTGCTGATCTACTGGGATTTTCACGCACAACCATCTCTAGGGTTTACAGAGAATGGTCCGAAAAAGAAAAAAAATCCAGTGAGCGGCAGTTCTGTGGGCGGAAATGCCTTGTTGATGCCAGAGGTCAGAGGAGAATGGGCAGACTGGTTCGAGCTGATAGAAAGGCAACAGTGACTCAAATCGCCACCCGTTACAACCAAGGTAGGCCTAAGAGCATCTCTGAACGCACAGTGCGTCGAATTTTGAGGCAGATGGGCTACAGCAGCAGAAGACCACACCGGGTACCACTCCTTTCAGCTAAGAACAGGAAACTGAGGCTACAATTTGTACAAGCTCATCGAAATTGGACAGTAGAAGATTGGAAAAACGTTGCTTGGTCTGATGAGTCTCGATTTCTGCTGCGACATTCGGATGGTAGGGTCAGAATTTGGCGTAAACAACATGAAAGCATGGATCCATCCTGCCTTGTATGGAGCATCTTTGGGATGTGCAGCCGACAAATCTGCGGCAACTGTGTGATGCCATCATGTCAATATGGACCAAAATCTCTGAGGAATGCTTCCAGCACCTTGTTGAATCTATGCCACGAAGAATTGAGGCAGTTCTGAAGGCAAAAGGGGGTCCAACCCGTTACTAGCATGGTGTACCTAATAAAGTGGCCGGTGAGTGTATATATATATATATATACACTGTATATATATATATATATTGTGATGCAGTGACCCCTGTAACAGATAGGGGGCGCTGCATGGTCTCCCCAGTATACGCACGGAGGCCTATTGAGGCTGTGAGAGTGCATGGCAGTTGCATGCATGGATGTGATTATATGACAAAGTCCGGCATTGTGGTGAATGGCCGATACGTGTGTCGCAGAGGAGAAGACTCTGCGCTGCCAGCCTGAAGCGATATGGTGTTCTGGGACCTGTAGTCCTATAGTTAGTGTTGTATAATAGTCATGGGAGGTTGGCAGGGCTAGTTATGTGAGATGGGTCACAAACTAGCCACACACCCACACTCCCACCCAGGGGGGTGGTTAAGGATATATGATGTGACCAGGGTGTGGGTCACATGGGTCGCTGTGAGTTTCCTGTTTGAAGCCTGTGTTGGAAGACCTGGGAGGAGGCTTCCTGAAGAGCACATTGTGGGGCTTCAGACCTGGTGGCTTGGGGTGTTGGACTAACGTCCTGAATAGCACCTGGACAGGCCACATGCTTGTGTTGGGAGGTCCTGGGAGTCCTTCGGTGGGTCTGGACTGACTAAGGTATGCCGCACAGGCAAGTTGGTGATTCCCGTGAGGCAGCTTTCCCGGAAGAGAGGACTGACAAGGAGTCAGCAGGTGGAGCAGGAGCTTCCGTCAGGTACCTGTAGGTACTTGTGATGAACTGTGTGGTAACCCACGGCAACTGGTCAGGAGAGGACCAGCGTGTTTAGTTGCTGCAACCGTAATGTCGTATGATGGTGCCTGTTGTGCTCCATGGGCATTATTGAACTGTATGGCGTGCGGTCACCCACGATAACTGGACACAGTGGTTCGGCGTGTTTAGTGACTGTGTTTCAAAGCCATATTCTATGATGTAAAGACTGTGTGCTTGCTGTTCTTATTTCTGTGACTTATGACTCCATAATAAACCACATGGACTGTTTTGTGTTCAAAAACCGTGCCCGTGTGCCTGAATCCCGTGCTAAGCGAGTGTCCCCCAATACACTTAGTAAGAGCAATCTTACAATATATATATATATATATATATATATATATATATATATATATATATATATATATATATATATATATATATTTATTTATTTGTATATATATATTTATTTATTTGTATATATATATATATATATATAGTGGTAGATCGGCTCACTCAGCTGTACACGGTGGTAGACACAAGAACACTGTCTCTTTAAGATCTTCCTTGGTTTATTATATGCAGCATAATCCAAGGTGAAGCAAAAAGTAAACACAGCCCTCTGGGCAAAACAGGCAAAACAAAGTGGTATCACAAAGCACAGCCCTTGTGGTGGCGGGGATCAGCTCGCTCAGCGAGACCCATCTTTCAGGTTTTACCAGACAAAAACGTTAAAAAAATGGGTGCCCCTTTGCTCTTTCTATGTGGTCATGGTAAGCAGTAATCTGTAATTATTGTGGGATGATGTATTATTAACATAAAGCAAAGCAATAACTATTGGATACTGTCACGATATGGTATGAAATACATAAGTTTAGTTTCTCTGCCAGCACACATAGGGTGGGTGCTGACCCCCCCTTTACTGTGTTTTAGCTTTCCTTCTCAGAGAGTGTGGGGGTTTTATGAGAGCCAAGGTATTTACGACCGGCATTTCCTGCCGTGTAAGCTCTTGTCCAGCTATAACTGGACTAGAAACTTCTAGAATCCATGAAAGTTCTTTGTTTGGTTTTTGTAAGATATTAGGCAAACCATTTAAGTTAAGAATACGAGAATATATATTCTTAATCCCCCTCGATGGATCTACCCGCCACACTAAACATGAGCGTCTAACTCCATCTAGTAAAGAAGTAGGGATTTCTCTGTAAATATGTATCCCAGATAGGACATATTTGATCTCATTAGAATGCCCACGTTAATCCGAGATGAATGCTGGGTTTGTTATGACTATGACAGGTTTTGCAGCGGAGTTATAGAAATTAGATATAGGTTAGGGAAAAGTTAGTTAACTGAAGAGGTAGGAGGAACGAGGTGATCCAACCCCTTTCTGGGATGTTACAGGCTCCAGCTATAACTGTCCGCCCAGATCCCCAGCTCAGTCTTCTTGTCTTTTCCTGGAGAGCCCTGAGCACGTCCAATGAGCTGGGACGTATGGTTGCCTGCAATGCAATGAACTGAGAACATGTGAGTTGTACCTTTTCTCATTTAATCCTTTTATTTTCATAATTACCTTGTACATATTTGCAATTGTCTCATTTGTAACATCTTTGTAAAATATTTTGATATAAACCCTGCATAAACTTTATGAGTATAATATTTCATACTAGTTCATTCTCCATGCTCTAAACGTACCCTGTCTCCTGAAGGGAATTACGCTACTGTTTTGGCTTAGCTTCGGACCCGTTTAATCGGAGCTGGTGGCAGCGATACCGTGCAGGCTTTTGGGTGATGTTGTAGCGACTGCGGCGTTAATAATTATTGTTCCTGCCTGAGTGGGAGTAGTTATCGCTTCGCTGCAGCGTGCCCAATAGCCCGTACATAGCAGGCAGCCTTTCTGGCGACTATTTACCCTAGGTGCAGTACCTAATCTGACCTGCGGGTAAAGGGGGCGCCAGAGAGCTGCAAGTGTTAAGTGGAACTGTAAGCGGGATACATAAATCCCTGCAGTTCATGGTATATTGAAGAGCAGTGGGATACCTAGAATAAGCCCCTGCTGTAAACTAAGAGGTCAATAGCCTTGTGTGTTTTTTTATCACATTGTGGCAGTGGAGGGATAACTAAGATAAGCCCCCCTGCACATGTGATAGCCGTCTGTTGGCCTAAAGTCACCCTGATCCGTGACGTAGGGGTGACGGTCATGGTGTGGATCCCTGACACATTGGTGGAAGCGGCTAAGGGATCGTGACAATTGGTGGCAGCGGTGGGATAACTAAGATAAGCCCCCCCTGCACGTGTGATAGCCGTCTGTTGGTCTAAAGTCACCCCAATCCGTGACATATTGGTGGCAGCGGCTAAGGGTACTGTCACACTATACGATTTACCAACGATCACGACCAGCGATACGACCTGGCCGTGATCATTGGTAAGTGGTTGTGTGGTCGCTGGGGAGTTGTCACACAGTCAGCTCTCCAGCGACCAACGATGCCGAAGGCCCCGGGTAACCAGGGTAAACATCGGGTTACTAAGCGCAGGGCCGCGCTTAGTAACCCGATGTTTACCCTAGTTACCAGCGTAAAAGTAAAAAAAAAAAAAACGTACATACTCACATTCCGGTGTCTGTCCCCCGGCGTTCTGCTTCTCTCCACTGTGTCTGCACCAGCTGGAAAGCACAGTGGTGACGTCAGACGTCACCGCTGTGCTCGCTTTCCGGCCGGCCGGCGCTCACAGTGCAGAGAAGCAGAACGCTGGGGGACAGACACCGGAATGTAAGTATGTACTGTTTGTTTTTTTTTACTTTTACGCTGGTAACCAGGGTAAACATCGGGTTACTAAGCGCGGCCCTGCGCTTAGTAACCCGATGTTTACCCTGGTTACAAGCGAACGCATCGCTGGATCGCTGTCACACACAACGATCCAGCGATGACAGCGGAAGATCCAGCGACGAAAGAAAGTTCCAAACGATCTGCTACGACGTACGATTCTCAGCAGGGTCCCTGATCGCTGCTGCGTGTCAGACACTGCGATATCGTATGGATATCGCTGGAACGTCACGGATCGTACCATCATAGCGACAAAAGTGCCACTGTGTGACAGTACCCTAAGGGATCGTGACAATTGGTGGCAAGGCGGTGGGATATTAGAGCATTAGTGATTTGGTTTGAGCAGTCATTCCTCTCACTAAAAACTTGCAGAAAGTTCTTGCGGGGACTCTGCGCAAATAAGTTTGGAGAACAAACTCAGTGTTTATTAGTTGTGAGACAATTGTGTACTGGTAATTATCCCCTCCCTTTTTCTTCGTTTTTCTATCCTATCTTTTATTTGGCAACCATGGTTGGGCTGGGAGAAGCCTTTTATGAACAGCAGACCAGAGACACCCTTGTTGCCTTATGCAAGTCACAGCACATTGACTATGCAAGCAAAAACAAAAGCCAACTGGTCGCAGTCCTGATGCAATGGGAAGCTGCTCTAGACCACTAACAGAGCCCAGACGCCGCAGAAGCCAGCACCAGCGAACATGGTGCTGCAGCAGAGGTCCAACCACTGAATACGGGCCCTACTGGCAACCAGGGGGGCGCAGACCTCCGCCTGCAGCTGGCTCTGCAACAATGCTCCGCAGATGACCTAGAGAGATGTCTGCAGCTGATCCAGCAATACCAGGAGCAAGCTGAGCGAGAGGCCCAGCGAGAGGCAGAGAGAGCCCAGCGAGAGGCCCAGTGAGCCGAGCGAGAGGCCCAGGCCCAGCGAGCCGAGCGCCAAGCCCAGCGAGAACATGAACTGGAGATGCTCCGGCAGGGGGGAACGCCTTCCACCGCCCAGAGCCGTGAGCCCAGCAGTGCTCAGACACCAAAGCCCTGGCCCGACCATTTTCCTGTTATGGAAAAGGATGGGGACTTGGACACGTTTCTGCGGGCCTTTGAGAAAGCCTGCAGGCAGTACCAGCTGCCTACACAAGAATGGGCACGATACCTGACACCAGGGCTGAGAGGAAAAGCTCTGGAGGCGTTTGCTGCACTCCCTCAAGAACAAGATGGTGACTATGAGGCTATCAAGCAGGCCCTCATAGCCAAGTACCAGCTTACACCCGAGGTGTACCGTAAAAAGTTCCAGACCCTCCAACGTGGCCCACACGACAGTTACAGTGATGTGGTGCATGGACTGGGGACCCACTTTGACCAGTGGACCCAAGGACTGCCAGTGACCACCTTTGCACAGCTGCGAGACCTGATGATCAAAGACCAGTTCTTCCATCTTTGCCCAGCTGAGGTGCGACAGTTCGTGATGGACAGAGAACCCAAAGACGTGACGAAAGCAGCGCAGATTGCCGATGCCTATGAGGCCAACCGTAGATCGGAAGTGCGGAAGCCAGTCACCACCAGCTGGAGAGGGGCTAAGCCTGCAACCAACGCCAGTACCCTGGCCAGCCAACACACCAGAGGTCCTGTCCCCGTGGCCAACAGCACCAGACCTACCACCGAACTTCACCAGTGTTACCACTGCAGGCAGCCTGGTCATATCAGTACCTTCTGTCCAAACAAGCAGAAGAACCTCCCAGCCAAGGCCCCAGGGCCTAATGCAGCAGTTCTTTTGGTGGGTGGTGTGGTTGGGAGGGTGTGTGACAACGTACAGCACGTCACTGTGGGAGGTCATGTTGCTACAGGCCTCAAGGACACCGGGGCTGAACGAACCCTCATCCGACCCGAACTGGCGGCCCCTGAAGAAATCATTCCGGGGAAAACCCTAACTGTCACTGGGATTGGGGGCATCAGCTGTCCCTTACCGATGGCCCGGGTTTATATTGATTGGGGTGCTGGGAGCGGGGTGAAGGAAGTGGGGCTGTCTGATAATTTGCCCACTGATGTTTTGTTGGGGACTGATTTGGGGAGGTTGGTTGCATACTACGTCGATGACACCCCTCCCCAATCTACTAATGAGGGTAACGTTAACCCTGATGATGATGATGATGATGATGATGGGAAATCGCATGTGTTACCTGACCATGCTTTATCTTGTAATGATGCATCTGATAACCATTTTTCCCCTAGGATTGATGGTGAAAATGTTGTACCTGTGCCAACTGTACCTGATAATGATGTTTCTGTGAAAGTTGATGTGTCCGTAGGTACAGGAGTGCTCAGCCACGTCTCTCTGCGGAGTGAGACGGCTGAGGAACCCCTAGCAGGGGCAAGTGTCGGTGCTACCGGAAATGGGGAGATACATGGGAACCGTGAGGAAGGTGATGCCATGCAATTGACCAGTGCCACCAAGGAAGGTAACTGGCCCATAAGTAGCAATGCTCCTGAGGTAATGGGGGTGGATGGGGAGGTAGAGCCCATAGCAGCGTCGGCTGATGGGTCTGTAGAAAACCCCGGGGAGACAGCCTATGTAGCTGCTGTCACCCGCAGTCAGAGTGCCCGGGACGCAGATAACTGTCTGCCTCCCGGACCCTCCTCAGTCATTAGTATGACTGAACCAGAGGTGGACCCAGAGCAGGTCCCAGAGGGTTCCCGTGGGGAAGGGACCCTGACATCGCTTCTGGCTTCCCCTAGCCAGGAGTTTCAGGCTGCTCTGCACACAGATGCGAGCCTAGAGAGTTTGAGACAACTCGCCGGGACACCATTCTCCGGGAATGATAAGGAGAAGGTGTTCTGGGAAGGAGGAAGGTTGTACCGGGAGACAGTACCTGGAGAATCACAAAAGGAGTGGTTGAGGGAAAGACAGCTGGTCGTCCCGCAGCAATTCCGGGGTGAGTTGTTGCGGATTGCCCATGAGATCCCGCTAGCTGGACACTTGGGGATCAGCAAAACTAAGGCCTGGCTGTCTCAACACTTCTATTGGCCTAAGATGGGACCAGATGTGTCAAACTACTGCCGCTCATGTGTCACCTGTCAAAGAGTGGGGAAGGCGGGGCCTGCTCTTAAGGCTCCCCTGATCCCTTTGCCAGTGATAGAGGAGCCTTTCCAGAGGATCGCGGTGGACATTGTGGGCCCGCTGGCCGTCCCCAGCAGCTCTGGAAAGCGATTTATTCTTACTGTGGTAGACTACGCTACCCGGTACCCAGAGGCAGTAGCTCTGTCGTCAACTAGGGCAGATAAGGTGGCGGATGCCCTGTTGGCCATCGTTTCACGTGTAGGATTTCCCAGGGAAATGCTTACTGATCAAGGGACCCAATTTATGTCTCGCCTAATGGAGGCTCTCTGTAAGAAAATGCAGGTGAAGCACCTGGTATCGAGTGCGTATCACCCACAGACCAATGGCTTGTGTGAACGCTTCAGTGGTACCCTCAAACAGATGCTATGCATGCTAGTTGAGACTCAAGGGCGCGACTGGGAGCGGTACCTCCCACACCTGCTATTCGCTTACCGAGAGGTTCCGCAGGCCTCGACGGGGTTCTCCCCCTTCGAGCTCCTGTACGGCAGGCGAGTCCGGGGACCCCTTGGGTTGGTAAGAGAATCCTGGGAAGAGGAGCCGAACCCTTCGGAAGTGTCCATAGTGGAGTATGTCATGCGCTTCCGTGACAAGATGCAGACCTTGACGCAGTTGGTGCATGACAACATGACGCAGGCTCAGGCTGATCAGAAGCACTGGTACGACCAGAACGCCCGGGAGCGGACCTACCACGTGGGTCAAAAGGTGTGGGTGCTGGTCCCCGTACCAACGGATAAGCTTCAGGCAGCCTGGGAGGGCCCGTACGTCGTCCACCAACAGCTCAACCCGGTAACCTACGTGGTCACGCTTGACCACGCTCGGGGTAGGCGAAAGGCCTTTCACGTCAACATGATGAAGGCTCATCACGAACGTGAACCTTTCGTCCTACCGGTCTGCAGCTTGCCCGAAGACGGGGAGGAATACACCCTCCTGGACATGCTGGCCCAAGCCAAGGCCAATGGGTCCATTGAGGACGTGGACGTAAGCGCCTCGCTAGATGAACCACAGTGGTTGCAGTTGCAAACCACACTGGAACCCTTCCGGGTCGTGTTCTCCAACCGGCCTGGAAGGACTGAGTTAGCCGTCCACGAGGTGGACACCGGGAATCACGCCCCACTACGGCGAACACCCTATCGAATCTCTGACCAGGTGCAGCAGATTATGCGCCAGGAGATCGATGAGATGTTACAGCTGGGGGTGATTCGACGGTCAAAGAGCGCGTGGGCCTCACCTGTAGTTCTCGTGCCAAAAAAGGACCGGACCACCCGGTTCTGCGTGGACTACAGGGGGCTCAACGCCATTACAGCCTCTGACGCGCACCCAATGCCGCGCATCGAGGAGCTGCTTGAAAAGTTAGCTGGCGCAAAATACCTGACAATAATGGATCTGAGTCGCGGATACTGGCAGATTCCCCTGAGCCCCAAGGCACAGGAGAAGTCCGCTTTTATCACACCCTTTGGACTGTACGAGTCCACGGTCATGCCCTTCGGCATGAAGAATGCCCCTCCCACTTTCCAGCGGATGGTCAACCGCCTGCTTCAGGGACTGGAGAAGTACGCAGTGGCGTACTTGGATGACATTGCCATCTTCAGTCCGTCCTGGGGGGAACACCTGCAGCATCTCGAGGAGGTGCTCAGGCGAATTCACCGAGCAGGACTGACTATCAAGCCGGGAAAGTGCCAGATGGGCATGAGGGAGGTCCACTACCTGGGGCACCGGGTAGGCGGAGGCACCCTGAAGCCAGAGCCTGAGAAAGTGGGCACGATCGTGAACTGGCCCACTCCTGGGACCAAGAAACAGGTGATGTCCTTCCTGGGCACTGCAGGGTACTATAGGCGCTTTGTGCAGCACTATAGTAGCCTGGCAAAACCTTTGACGGACCTCACCAGGAAGAAGCTACCCCACATCGTCAACTGGACAGATGGCTGTGAGGGGGCCTTCCAGGCATTGAAAACCGCACTGTGCAACGCCCCTGTGTTGAAAGCAGTCGACAGCAGTCGACCGTTCTTGGTACAGACTGACGCCAGCGAGTTTGGCCTCGGTGCTGTGCTCAGCCAGGTTGACTCGGAGGACCAAGAGAACCCCGTGTTGTACCTGAGCCGGAAACTTTTGCCGAGGGAAGTGGCCTACTCCACCATTGAGAAGGAGTGCCTGGCCATAGTCTGGGCCCTGCAGCGCTTGCAGCCCTACTTGTATGGTCGCACCTTCACCGTGGTGACCGACCACGACCCTCTGCGCTGGCTAAGCACCATGTGTGGAACCAACGGCAGGTTGCTACGCTGGAGCCTTGCCCTTCAGCAATTTGACTTCACCATTGAACACAAAGCAGGCAGGGCGCATGGGAATGCCGATGGACTATCCCGCCAGGGTGAACCTACTGAGGTGCGCATGGAGGCATACCGTGGGGTTCTACCTCCCTAGCGCACTCCAAAAGGGGAGGTGTCACGATATGGTATGAAATACATAAGTTTAGTTTCTCTGCCAGCACACATAGGGTGGGCGCTGACCCCCCTTCACTGTGTTTTAGCTTTCCTTCTCAGAGAGTGTGGGGGTTTTATGAGAGCCAAGGTATTTACGACCGGCATTTCCTGCCGTGTAAGCTCTTGTCCAGCTATAACTGGACTAGAAACTTCTAGAATCCATGAAAGTTCTTTGTTTGGTTTTTGTAAGATATTAGGCAAACCATTTAAGTTAAGAATACGAGAATATATATTCTTAATCCCCCTCGATGGATCTACCCGCCACACTAAACATGAGCGTCTAACTCCATCTAGTAAAGAAGTAGGGATTTCTCTGTAAATATGTATCCCAGATAGGACATATTTGATCTCATTAGAATGCCCACGTTAATCCGAGATGAATGCTGGGTTTGTTATGACTATGACAGGTTTTGCAGCGGAGTTATAGAAATTAGATATAGGTTAGGGAAAAGTTAGTTAACTGAAGAGGTAGGAGGAACGAGGTGATCCAACCCCTTTCTGGGATGTTACAGGCTCCAGCTATAACTGTCCGCCCAGATCCCCAGCTCAGTCTTCTTGTCTTTTCCTGGAGAGCCCTGAGCACGTCCAATGAGCTGGGACGTATGGTTGCCTGCAATGCAATGAACTGAGAACATGTGAGTTGTACCTTTTCTCATTTAATCCTTTTATTTTCATAATTACCTTGTACATATTTGCAATTGTCTCATTTGTAACAGCTTTGTAAAATATTTTGATATAAACCCTGCATAAACTTTATGAGTATAATATTTCATACTAGTTCATTCTCCATGCTCTAAACGTACCCTGTCTCCTGAAGGGAATTACGCTACTTTTTTGGGTTAGCTTCGGACCTGTTTAATCGGAGCTGGTGGCAGCGATACCGTGCAGGCTTTTGGGTGATGTTGTAGCGACTGCGGCGTTAATAATTATTGTTCCTGCCTGAGTGGGAGTAGTTATCGCGTCACTGCAGCGTGCCCAATAGCCCGTACATAGCAGGCAGCCTTTCTGGCGACTATTTACCCTAGGTGCAGTACCTAATCTGACCTGCGGGTAAAGGGGGCGCCAGAGAGCTGCAAGTGTTAAGTGGAACTGTAAGCGGGATACATAAATCCCTGCAGTTCATGGTATATTGAAGAGCAGTGGGATACCTAGAATAAGCCCCTGCTGTAACCTAAGGGTACCGTCACACAGTCACACTTTGATCGCTACGACGGTACGATTCGTGACGTTCCAGCGATATCCATACGATATCGCAGTGTCTGACACGCAGCAGCGATCAGGGATCCTGCTGAGAATCGTACGTCGTAGCAGATCGTATGGAACTTTCTTTCGTCGCTTGATCACCCGCTGACATCGCTGGATCGTTGTGTGTGACAGCGATCCAGCGATGTGTTCGCTTGTAACCAGGGTAAACATCGGGTAACTAAGCGCAGGGCCGCGCTTAGTAACCCGATGTTTACCGTGGTTACCAGCGTAAACGTAAAAAAAACAAACAGTTCATACTCACATTCCGGTGTCTGTCCTCCGGCGTCTCAGCTTCTCTGCACTGTGAGCGCCGGCCAGCCGGAAAGCGAGCACAGCGGTGACGTCTGACGTCACCGCTCTGCTTTCCGGCTCTGCTGCTTACACAGTGGAGAGAAGCAGAACGCCGGGGGACAGACACCGGAATGTAAGTATGTACTGTTTGGTTTTTTTACGTTTACGCTGGTAACCAGGGTAAACATCGGGTTACTAAGCGCGGCCCTGCGCTTAGTAACCCGATGTTTACCCTGGTTACCCGGGGACTTCGGCATCGCTCCAGCGCCGTGATTGCAACGTGTGACCGCAGTCTACGACGCTGGAGCGATAATCATACGATCGCTGCGACGTCACAGATCGTGCCGTCGTAGCGATCAAAATGGCACTGTGTGACGGTACCCTTAGAGGTCAATAGCCTTGTGTGTGTTTTTTTTTTATCACATTGTGGCAGTGGAGGGATAACTAAGATAAGCCCCCCTGCACATGTGATAGCCGTCTGTTGGCCTAAAGTCACCCCGATCCGTGACGTAGGGGTGACGGTCACGGTGTGGATCCCTGACACATTGGTGGAAGCGGCTAAGGGATCGTGACAGATACCCATGCTTTTAGACTGTTAATTAAAAAACAAACAAATGGGGGATTTGTTTGGCTTTCAAAAGTGAGTCCAAATTGACTTATTACCAGCATACGCAGTGTTACCTGCTCTGACTAAATTTAGCTGAGTGGATGCCTGCCATTTGCATGATTGACCAGCAGACTCCTCTGGGATCTCCAGAGATACAATGCTCCCCCTTCTGTGCCAGTGCTAGGGCAACAGCTGAGCCAGTAGCAACAGCTAGACTATAGTTATCATGATTGATCAGATGTTTTATCTGCCATTTAAACAATCGGAAGAAATTCAGCAAACAGACACACATAGGACGGACCCCACTCCATCTTAAAACCACCATAACTACAGTAAACCTAGGTACTAAAATAAATACACAAAACACATTATTTTGGTTGTCAAAATGGCCCAGCTTTTATTTAAATCACAGGATTAAATAATCACAGTAGGAGTCAGGTGAAGTGCTAGTACTTTGGGATTCACAAGTACTGTGATATACCCAGCTGTCTGACATACAGCACCAGGACAAACAGCCATAAAGGGGCCGCACGCACTGGCTTGCCATTCAAGTAGCTCCCCCTTCGAGCTCCTGTACGGCAGGCGAGTCCGGGGACCCCTTGGGTTGGTAAGAGAATCCTGGGAAGAGGAGCCGAACCCTTCGGAAGTGTCCATAGTGGAGTATGTCATGCGCTTCCGTGACAAGATGCAGACTTTGACGCAGTTGGTGCATGACAACATGACGCAGGCTCAGGCTGATCAGAAGCACTGGTACGACCAGAACGCCCGGGAGCGGACCTACCACGTGGGTCAAAAGGTGTGGGTGCTGGTCCCCGTACCAACGGATAAGCTTCAGGCAGCCTGGGAGGGCCCGTACGTCGTCCACCAACAGCTCAACCCGGTAACCTACGTGGTCACGCTTGACCACGCTCGGGGTAGGCGAAAGGCCTTTCACGTCAACATGATGAAGGCTCATCACGAACGTGAACCTTTCGTCCTACCGGTCTGCAGCTTGCCCGAAGACGGGGAGGAATACACCCTCCTGGACATGCTGGCCCAAGCCAAGGCCAATGGGTCCATTGAGGACGTGGACGTAAGCGCCTCGCTAGATGAACCACAGCGGTTGCAGTTGCAAACCACACTGGAACCCTTCCGGGTCGTGTTCTCCAACCGGCCTGGAAGGACTGAGTTAGCCGTCCACGAGGTGGACACCGGGAATCACGCCCCACTACGGCGAACACCCTATCGAATCTCTGACCAGGTGCAGCAGATTATGCGCCAGGAGATCGATGAGATGTTACAGCTGGGGGTGATTCGACGGTCAAAGAGCGCGTGGGCCTCACCTGTAGTTCTCGTGCCAAAAAAGGACCGGACCACCCGGTTCTGCGTGGACTACAGGGGGCTCAACGCCATTACAGCCTCTGACGCGCACCCAATGCCGCGCATCGAGGAGCTGCTTGAGAAGTTAGCTGGCGCAAAATACCTGACAATAATGGATCTGAGTCGCGGATACTGGCAGATTCCCCTGAGCCCCAAGGCACAGGAGAAGTCCGCTTTTATCACACCCTTTGGACTGTACGAGTCCACGGTCATGCCCTTCGGCATGAAGAATGCCCCTGCCACTTTCCAGCGGATGGTCAACCGCCTGCTTCAGGGACTGGAGAAGTACGCAGTGGCGTACTTGGATGACATTGCCATCTTCAGTCCGTCCTGGGGGGAACACCTGCAGCATCTCGAGGAGGTGCTCAGGCGAATTCACCGAGCAGGACTGACTATCAAGCCGGGAAAGTGCCAGATGGGCATGAGGGAGGTCCACTACCTGGGGCACCAGGTAGGCGGAGGCACCCTGAAGCCAGAGCCTGAGAAAGTGGGCACGATCGTGAACTGGCCCACTCCTGGGACCAAGAAACAGGTGATGTCCTTCCTGGGCACTGCAGGGTACTATAGGCGCTTTGTGCAGCACTATAGTAGCCTGGCAAAACCTTTGATGGACCTCACCAGGAAGAAGCTACCCCACATCGTCAACTGGACAGATGGCTGTGAGGGGGCCTTCCAGGCATTGAAAACCGCACTGTGCAACGCCCCTGTGTTGAAAGCAGTCGACAGCAGTCGACCGTTCTTGGTACAGACTGACGCCAGCGAGTTTGGCCTCGGTGCTGTGCTCAGCCAGGTTGACTCGGAGGACCAAGAGCACCCCGTGTTGTACCTGAGCCGGAAACTTTTGCCGAGGGAAGTGGCCTACTCCACCATTGAGAAGGAGTGCCTGGCCATAGTCTGGGCCCTGCAGCGCTTGCAGCCCTACTTGTATGGTCGCACCTTCACCGTGGTGACCGACCACGACCCTCTGCGCTGGCTAAGCACCATGTGTGGAACCAACGGCAGGTTGCTACGCTGGAGCCTTGCCCTTCAGCAATTTGACTTCACCATTGAACACAAAGCAGGCAGGGAGCATGGGAATGCCGATGGACTATCCCGCCAGGGTGAACCTACTGAGGTGCGCATGGAGGCATACCGTGGGGTTCTACCTCCCTAGCGCACTCCAAAAGGGGAGGTGTCACGATATGGTATGAAATACATAAGTTTAGTTTCTCTGCCAGCACACATAGGGTGGGTGCTGACCCCCCTTCACTGTGTTTTAGCTTTTCTTCTCAGAGAGTGTGGGGGTTTTATGAGAGCCAAGGTATTTACGACCGGCATTTCCTGCCGTGTAAGCTCTTGTCCAGCTATAACTGGACTAGAAACTTCTAGAATCCATGAAAGTTCTTTGTTTGGTTTTTGTAAGATATTAGGCAAACCATTTAAGTTAAGAATACGAGAATATATATTCTTAATCCCCCTCGATGGATCTACCCGCCACACTAAACATGAGCGTCTAACTCCATCTAGTAAAGAAGTAGGGATTTCTCTGTAAATATGTATCCCAGATAGGACATATTTGATCTCATTAGAATGCCCACGTTAATCCGAGATGAATGCTGGGTTTGTTATGACTATGACAGGTTTTGCAGCGGAGTTATAGAAATTAGATATAGGTTAGGGAAAAGTTAGTTAACTGAAGAGGTAGGAGGAACGAGGTGATCCAACCCCTTTCTGGGATGTTACAGGCTCCAGCTATAACTGTCCGCCCAGATCCCCAGCTCAGTCTTCTTGTCTTTTCCTGGAGAGCCCTGAGCACGTCCAATGAGCTGGGACGTATGGTTGCCTGCAATGCAATGAACTGAGAACATGTGAGTTGTACCTTTTCTCATTTAATCCTTTTATTTTCATAATTACCTTGTACATATTTGCAATTGTCTCATTTGTAACATCTTTGTAAAATATTTTGATATAAACCCTGCATAAACTTTATGAGTATAATATTTCATACTAGTTCATTCTCCATGCTCTAAACGTACCCTGTTTCCTGAAGGGAATTACGCTACTTTTTTGGGTTAGCTTCGGACCTGTTTAATCGGAGCTGGTGGCAGCGATACCGTGCAGGCTTTTGGGTGATGTTGTAGCGACTGCGGCGTTAATAATTATTGTTCCTGCCTGAGTGGGAGTAGTTATCGCGTCACTGCAGCGTGCCCAATAGCCCGTACATAGCAGGCAGCCTTTCTGGCGACTATTTACCCTAGGTGCAGTACCTAATCTGACCTGCGGGTAAAGGGGGCGCCAGAGAGCTGCAAGTGTTAAGTGGAACTGTAAGCGGGATACATAAATCCCTGCAGTTCATGGTATATTGAAGAGCAGTGGGATACCTAGAATAAGCCCCTGCTGTAACCTAAGGGTACCGTCACACAGTCACACTTTGATCGCTACGACGGTACGATTCGTGACGTTCCAGCGATATCCATACGATATCGCAGTGTCTGACGCAGCAGCGATCAGGGATCCTGCTGAGAATCGTACGTCGTAGCAGAACGTATGGAACTTTCTTTCGTCGCTTGATCACCCGCTGACATCGCTGGATCGTTGTGTGTGACAGCGATCCAGCGATGTGTTCGCTTGTAACCAGGGTAAACATCGGGTAACTAAGCGCAGGGCCGCGCTTAGTAACCCGATGTTTACCGTGGTTACCAGCGTAAACGTAAAAAAACCAAACAGTACATACTCACATTCCGGTGTCTGTCCTCCGGCGTCTCAGCTTCTCTGCACTGTGAGCGCCGGCCAGCCGGAAAGCGAGCACAGCGGTGACGTCTGACGTCACCGCTCTGCTTTCCGGCTCTGCTGCTTACACAGTGGAGAGAAGCAGAACGCTGGGGGACAGACACCGGAATGTAAGTATGTACTGTTTGTTTTTTTTATGTTTACGCTGGTAACCAGGGTAAACATCGGGTTACTAAGCACGGCCCTGCGCTTAGTAACCCGATGTTTACCCTGGTTACCCGGGGACTTCGGCATCGCTCCAGCGCCGTGATTGCAACGTGTGACCGCAGTCTACGACGCTGGAGCGATAATCATACGATCGCTGCGACGTCACGGATCGTGCCGTCGTAGCGATCAAAATGGCACTGTGTGACGGTACCCTTAGAGGTCAATAGCCTTGTGTGTGTTTTTTTTTATCACATTGTGGCAGTGGAGGGATAACTAAGATAAGCCCCCCTGCACATGTGATAGCCGTCTGTTGGCCTAAAGTCACCCCGATCCGTGACGTAGGGGTGACGGTCACGGTGTGGATCCCTGACACATTGGTGGAAGCGGCTAAGGGATCGTGACAGATACCCATGCTTTTAGACTGTTAATTAAAAAACAAACAAATGGGGGATTTTTTGGGCTTTCAAAAGTGAGTCCAAATTGACTTATTACCAGCATACGCAGTGTTACCTGCTCTGACTAAATTTAGCTGAGTGGATGCCTGCCATTTGCATGATTGACCAGCAGACTCCTCTGGGATCTCCAGAGATACAATGCTCCCCCTTCTGTGCCAGTGCTAGGGCAACAGCTGAGCCAGTAGCAACAGCTAGACTATAGTTATCATGCTTGATCAGATGTTTTATCTGCCATTTAAACAATCGGAAGAAATTCAGCAAACAGACACACATAGGACGGACCCCACTCCATCTTAAAACCACCATAACTACAGTAAACCTAGGTACTAAAATAAATACACAAAACACATTATTTTGGTTGTCAAAATGGCCCAGCTTTTATTTAAATCACAGGATTAAATAATCACAGTAGGAGTCAGGTGAAGTGCTAGTACTTTGGGATTCACAAGTACTGTGATATACCCAGCTGTCTGACATACAGCACCAGGACAAACAGCCATAAAGGGGCCGCACGCACTGGCTTGCCATTCAAGTAGAGCCAGTAAACTTTCAGGGCACCAATGACCTTATTATCCTCACTCCTGTGCTTAACTACTGTGCCCACCCCTGATTGACGCTACCATTACAACGTTTTTGAGGCTGGCCACCAAAGCCGATCCTGATCACCACCATGAGATTTTACATCCTCTATTAGTTAAAATGAGTCCACCTTAACTTGTCTGCAACTTCCACATGACTCCTAAACTGCCACCAAAGAGGCCATTTGACACCGTGAATGAACTTGACGCCCATCAACCATGTCTAATAAAGCCATCAACCAGTTCTTCATGCTATAGAAAGACTGTACATATGAGTAACAAAATTCCAGTGACTTTGGCAAAAATCGCTGATGTGAAAGTAGCCTTTTGCAGCAGATTGGGCAGTTTTTCCGCATCTGCTGTGTAATGGATCACTTACGGCAACACTGCGTTCGGCCTCATTCATTTCCTATGGGATTTGTGGACATTTGTGGCACTTGCCGCGAACCAGCAAATGCGGTATCATACCTCCCAAGTTTTGAAGAAGGAAAAGAGGGATAAAGTTTGCAGCAGATTGCGGCAGATTTTAGGCCACACCTCTGACCACACCCATTTCACAACTAGTCACACCCATATCCACACCCATTTAGTACTGCTGATCACACTGTTTCATAAACAATAATTATAAACAAAAAAAAATGGCCACACAGTACTTTGTACTGTATAACGACCCCACATGATGCTCAATACTGTATAATGGCTACACATGATGCTCCATACTGTATAATGGCCACACAGTGCTCTATACTGTATAATGGCCACACAGTGATCCATACTGTATAATGGCCCTACATAATGCTCAGTACTGTATAATGGCCACACATGATACTCCATACTGAATAATGACCCCACATGATGCTCCATACTGTATAATGGCCACACATGATGCTCCATACTGTATAATGGCCACACATGATGCTCCATACTGCATCATGGCCCCCTCCCTCCCATCTTGTATGCATGGCTCATCTCCCCCTCCCATCCTGTATGCATGGCTCATCTCCCCCTCCCATCCTGTATGCATGGCTCATCTCACCCCCCCTTCTGTATGCATGGCTCAACTCACCCCCCTCCCGTCCTGTATGCATGGCTCATCTCCCCCTCCCCCTCCCATCCTGTATGCATGGCTCATCTCCCCCCACTCCCATCTTGTATGCATGGCTCATCTCCCCCTCCCATCCTGTATGCATGGCTCATCTCACCCCCCTCCCATCCTGTATGCATGGCTCATCTCACCAACCCCCCTCCTGTATGCATGGCTCATCTCACCCTCCCTCCCATCCTGTATGCATGGCTCATCTCCCCCTCCCATCCTGTATGCATGGCTCATCTCCCTCCCTTCCATCCAGTATTCATGGCTCATCTCCCCCCTCCAATCCTGTATGCATGGCTCATCTCAACCCCCCTCCTGAATGCATGGCTCGTCTCACCCCCCTCTCATCCTGTATGCATGGCTCATCTCCTCCTCCCCCTCCCATCCTGTATGCATGGCTCATCTCCCCCTCCTATCTTGTATGCATGGCTCATCTCCCCCTCCCCCCCATCATGTATGCATGGCTCATCTCACCCCCCTCCCATCCTGTATGCATAGCTCATCTCACCCCCCCTCCCATCCTGTATGCATGGCTCATCTCACCCCCCCCCTCCTGTATGCATGGCTCATCTCACCCCCCCTCCCATCCTGTATGCATGGCTCATCTCCTTCTCCCCCTCCCATCCTGTATGCATGGCTCATCTCACCCCCCCTCCTGTATGCATGGCTCATATCACCCCCCCTCCCATCCTGTATGCATGGCTCATCTCACCCCCCTCCAATCCTGTATGCATGGCTCATCTCACCCCCTCTCATCCTATATGCATGGCTCATCTCACCCCCCCTCCCATCTTGTATGCATGGCTCATCTCCCCCCACTCCCATCTTGTATGCATGGCTCATCTCCCCCTCCCCATCCCATCCTGTGTGCATGGCTCATCTCACCCCCTCTCCCATCCTGTATGCATGGCTCATTGGATCACCCCCAGAGTAGGGCAATGGGGTACTCGGTACCGGGTCCTGTGGTTCGGGGGATGTCACGGTGGCTGACCCGATCCGTGGCCCTAGGGTCGTCCGTTAATGAAGGGAAAGGTCTTTAAAGGGATAATGTTCATGACGCCACCTGTGGTATTCGGACAGAGTGACCGCTGCTGCTTAGGGGTCCACTGGGGTGATGGAATGGAAGCTAGATGGTATACCTTCCCACAGGTGAAGTATGTCCCCAGGGCTTCCCAGAGTGTAGATGGTGGATGATGTAAGGCGCAGTGAATAACGAGGACACAAGGTTGCAGTCTCTTTACCTTTTACTGAAGACTTCAACATCCACAGTCCAGGGTACAGATCACAGGGCAGGCAGAGTCCGGCCGGTCCAAAGGCAAATCCAGAGTCCCCTTAACCAGGTGGAAATCAGTAGCCTTCCTACTAGCACCTGTGTGTTGTAGTACCTCCCTGCTGAGCAACTCGGGATAGTCCTCACAACCTTTGTAGATGTTCTAGATATTATTTCTTCCTCTCTGTCCCCCAGATGGTATGGATAGGACATACCCGTATGACTGATGGCCTGAGGCTTGTTTATAGGGACCCTAGAGACGCCCCGACCCCCACAATTTGCCACCGTGTCTTCTTAGGTGTTAAGGTCGGGCAGCCAACTTGGAATTGACTGTCCTGCCGGTCTCTGAAGTAAAGCGTAGAGTCTATTACTCCCTCGGTGTTCCGGCTACGCGCCTCAGAAGGAGGCAGCCTCTCTCAGGGCAGAACTCCTCCTGGTGTTGTCTCCTAGTGCAGTTGGAGCGCCCCCACTGCCGCAGGGCCCAGGGGTACCCGGTACCGGGCCTCTCTGTCTCAGTTCTGGGGTGGTCACGGTGGCTAGACCCGGTCCGTGACCCTACTGAGGGACATCCAGCGAAGATAGAACGTGATGATGTTGGGGTGTGGGGTGCGATGAATAACGAGGACACAGAATTGCAGTCTCTTTACCTCTTTACTAAAGGTCTCGAGGTACTCAATCCACAGCACTGTTAACAGGGCTGTCTGAGACCGGCCGGTCCGAAGGCGCATCAGGAGTCCCCTTAACAGGTGGGAATCAGCGTCTACCTTCTAGCGCCTGTGTGTTGTAGTCCTTCCCTGCTGAGCACCCCGGGATAGTCCTCACAACTGATTCTGTCTGTCTCTGATGTTCGTTCTCTCCGTCCCCCAGATGATATGGTTAGGACGCACCCGTATGACGGGGTAGGCCTGGAGTTCTTCCGGGACCCTAGAGTCGCCCCTCTCCCACAGCTGCCTCCGTTGTCTGCTTAGGTGATTTGGGTGAGACAGCCAACCTATAATTGGCTATCCTGCCGTGGTTTGCAGTAATGCTTAGAGTCTCTTACTTGCTCGGCGTTCCGGCCACCGACTGTTTGCGCCTCAGAAGGATGTTGCCTCGATCTTACAGCACGACTCCTTCTGGTCCTATCGCCTCTTTGCTGTATTCCCGTTTCCTCGCTTTTTGTCCTTTCTTAGGAATCTGTCAGGATCCCATCCCTGACAGGTCCTCTCTCTAGCTCTTCCCAGTTACTTCTCCCTGTCTTCCTGTCCAACCCCCAGTTTTACCAGAGTGTGAGGAGTGGCCTACTAGATAGAACCACTCCCCCTGGTGGCCGGAGTGTGAAGTGTAGGTGTGTGTTACCTGTCAGGTGAACTCCTTTAGTGCAATCAGACGTAACATCACTCCCCTTAGTGGCAGAGCGACGTTACTGCAATGACCAGGACTCTGGGGCGCTGCACTGTGACTTCGTTTCTCACTCTCCACAATAAAATTTCTTTCTTGTCCTTTCTTAGGATGCTGCCGCACGTGGGGCAGGCGCAGCTCCGTGTCTTTCTGTCTCGTGCTAGGCCTCTGCCAGGATCCCACCCCTGACAGGGACCTTCTGTCTGCAGCTCCGATGTTCCTCCTTCCTTCTGTCTGCCTGACAGGTGTTGCCTGGGCCAAGCCCAGTCAGCTTCTCACTGACTAGATGTTACCTGGGCAAAGCCCAGTCTGCTTCTGCCTGACTTCCTATTCAGCCCACCAGTTTTACCCTAAT
Organism: Ranitomeya variabilis; assembly: GCF_051348905.1. Lineage (NCBI taxonomy): Eukaryota > Metazoa > Chordata > Amphibia > Anura > Dendrobatidae > Ranitomeya > Ranitomeya variabilis. The sequence goes on from NC_135232.1 coordinate 872,471,888, forward strand.
GTGAGGAGTGTCCTAGTAGATAGGAGCAAGGCTCCCCCTGGTGGACTGGAGTGTGAAGTGTAGTGTGTGCTTTGTGATACCTGGAAAGATGAACTCCTTTAGTGCCATCAGACGTAATATCACTCCCCCTGGTGGAAGAATAACATTACTGCAACGACCAGGACACTGGGGCGCTGCATCATCTCACCCCCTCCCATCCTGTATGCATGGCTCATCTCCCCCCTTCCATCCTGTAAGCATGGCTCATCTCCCCCCTCACATCCTGTATGCATGGCTCATCTCACCCCTCCTCCCATCCTGTATGCATGGCTCATCTCACCCCCCTCCCATCCTGTATGCATGGCTCATCTCCCCCTCCCCCTCCCATCCTGTATGCATGGCTCATCTCCCCCTCCCCCTCCCATCCTGTATGCATGGCTCATCTCCCCCTCCTATCTTGTATGCATGGCTCATCTCCCCCTCCCATCCTGTGTGCATGGCTCATCTCACCCCCCTCACATCCTGTATGCATGGCTCATCTCACCCCCCTCCCATCCTGTATGCATGGCTCATCTCCCCCTCCCATCCTGTATGCATGGCTCATCTCCCCCCTTCCATCCTGTAAGCATGGCTCATCTCCCCCCTCCCATCCTGTATGCATGGCTCCTCTCACCCCCCCTCCCATCTTGTATGCATGGCTCATCTCCCCCTCCCATCCTGTATGCATGGCTCATCTCCCCCCCTTCCATCCTGTAAGCATGGCTCATCTCCCCCCTCCCATCAAGTATGCGTGGCTCATCTCACCCCCTCTCATCCTGTATGCGTGGCTCATCTCACCCCCCCTCCCATCTTGTATACATGGCTCATCTCACCCCCCTCCCATCCTGTATGCATGGCTCATCTCACCCCCCCTCCCATCCTGTATGCATGGCTCATCTCACCCCCCTCCGATCCTGTGTGCATGGCTCATCTCACCCCCCTTCTATCCTGTATACATGGCTCATCTCACCCCCCCTCCCATCCTGTATACATGGCTCATCTCACCCCCCTCCCATCTTGTATGCATGGCTTATCTCCCCTTCCCATCCTGTATGCATGGCTCATCTCACCCCCTCTCCCATCCTGTATGCATGTCTCATCTCACCCCCCCTCCGATCCTGTATGCATGGCTCATCTCACCCCCCTCCCATCCTGTATGCATGGATCGGCTCCCCGCTCCCATCTTGCATGGCTCGGCTCCCTGTCCTCCCTGGCTGTCATACTCACCTTTCCTATACCGCTCCGAACATCCCTCCATCTCTGTCCTAGTGCAGCACCTTCTTCCTGCGTGAGCGGGCATATGTTACCGCTCATTAAGGTCATGAATATGCATCCATATTCATCACCTTAATGAGCGGTACCACGTGACCGCTCACAAAAGACGAGCTGCCGGCGCTGAGACCAGGTATCGCTGGAGTAGGGTGAGTATGACGTCTTCAAGGAGACAGGCAGGCGGGTGGGCGGTCGGTCGGGAGGTGACCCCAGACTTTAATTAGAAAAAACTTGCTCAGGTGCCGCCCCCCCGCATCGTTCCGCCCTAGGCACGTGCCCTCAAGTGCCTAGCGGCAAATACGGCCCTGGTCCCTCTAATAATTTATCGATTCACAGAATTTGATTCTAGAAACACCCATTATGTACAATAGCTGTTCTGTGCAGTAATAGTCTCTTAAACCCACTTACTACTACTACCCGAAAATTGATGTGTATATATAAAGAGAAAGATACTATAAATAAGTAGTAATTAAAAGCACAATATAATATCAACATTATAACCGACCATGAAATAACTTCCGTAATATTTGGACATAGTAATTGAAATAAACCTATAGCAGAAAGCCTACACAGGCATTATTAATAACCCATTTTGGTAATTGCGTTTCAAGCACTTGATAACATATGCTGTTAACTGCTCCAACTGGGACAAAGGCCTTGGGAATAGGCATATTGCCTTTCATGTTAATGCACTTGATTGCTTCATCCTTAGCCGCTCCTACTGGCTCAAGGGCATCGGGATGCACTTTATTACTTTTCCCCTAGCCGCTCCCACTGACTTCAGGGTGCCCAGATTAGGTACATTGCTCTCCAGTTTAGGGCCATAAATTACTGCATTGTCCAGACGACAACCTTGAAAGAAACAGTTGATCAATATAAAACAGTCAAAAACGGTGCCTCAGCATTCTCAAGTCACATGAAAAAAGAGAGAGAGTCCTTCAAGCTACAGATTGTACCGAAAAGCATGCCTACCTTGTTTTCTTCTCCGCTCCAGCCACTGTTCCTGGCTCGGAGGACCGAATTTATTCTGTAAGCATGCAAAATATGATTGCTATGACCCCAGGGACTTTACCCTAACTGGGTTTTGTAAGACATAACTGCTTCTGGAGACTGGGGGGCCATACCGTGATGGTCACCCCTCCACCCCAGGGGGCCATACCCGAGATGGTTACCCCTCCAAACTAGGGGGTCATACTATAATGTACACCCCTCCAAACCAGGGGGCCATACCCGAGAATGTTTACCCCTCCACACAAGGGGGGGCATACCGTAGATGGTTACCCCTCCAAACCAGGGGGTCATACTGTGATTAACACCTTCCTAATCCAGGGGTCCAGACCTGAGATGGTTACCCCTACTGACCAAATTATAAGTAGCTTCAAGGACCCACTAAAAAGGAAAAATAAATAACTGTTTTTTTTTCTTCAAATCATACCTTTATTAAAAAAAACATACAATAACACATCAAAGCATAAATAACATTAACACACTGGAAGGAGTCCTCTAAGCTCCTAAAATCTGGTGATTACCAAATAAAGTGAACAGAAAATGTACCAACAATTACGCCGAGCAGTTACCCCAGTGGCTCGGGAGCACCATAACCACATCTAGTCTCTGGTGATTTCTTTTCATTGGCAGATGTCCTGAGCCTCGATCCTATAGATTTCTGGGTCAACTGATTTTACCCATGGTAAGAACTGGACCAGTTTACCATGAGTGTAGTGTTATGTCTATAGAAAACAAAGATATGTTCTCTTAACCGCGCTGTACAATTCATGTATTAGTGGATACCCAGTACATATTCAGCAATGAATGAATCAAGTGAATGGTGCTTTATTCCACCCAATCTGACCAGGTTGTCCACCACAAGAGTGGAAAGCCCAATATTTGTCAAAATGAATCAAGCATAAATCAGTGCTGACTTTTATATATCTTCATATCATACCAATCTTAATCATCCATACCATCTGTGTGCCTGACTTAATGTTGTCTGTGTTCTCCACCATTCTGCTGTCGCCAGTGCCGATGACCCAAACTTAAGTGTGCAACTACTGTACCAAGTGATCTATAATACACAGTTAAGTCCATATATATTTGGACAGAGTCAACTTTTTCTAATTTTGGTTATAGACATTACCACAATGAATTTTAAACAAAACAATTCAGATGCAGTTGAAGTTCAGACTTTCAGCTTTCATTTGAGGGTATCCACATTAAAATTGGATGAAGGGTTTAGGAGTTTCAGCTCCTTAACATGTGCCACCCTGTTTAAAAAGGGACCAAAAGTAATTGGACAGATTAAATAATTTTTAATAAAATGTTCTTTTTTAGTACTTGGTTGAAAACCCTTTGTTGGCAATGACTGCCTGAAGTCTTGAACTCATGGGCATCACCAGACGCTGTGTTTCCTCCTTTTTGATGCTCTGCCAGGCCTTCACTGCTGTGGTTTTCAGTTGCTGTTTGTTTGTGGGCCTTTCTGTCTGAAGTTTAGTCTTTAACAAGTGAAATGCATGCTCAATCCATGAAATAGCTCTCAAAATAAATCCTTTTTTTTATAAGACCTGTTGACAAGCAATTGCATCTTCACATTGAAAATAGCTAATATTTGGATGGCTTGATAAAAAGCCTTTGTAATTATTTAATTATTTTGGGAATAGAAAACCTGTTGGGACTTTTTTTTTTATTCCTTTTAAGAAGCCATTACTTTTTCACATTCAAAATAGCACAATTGTTTGTAAGCTTAAATAAAGGGATAATATTTGGACTGCTTATGAAAAGCTATTACTTCTTCATTTAACAAAAAAAAAAAGCTATTGATACTCCACAATCAAAGAATTTTTGCACCCCATCCCATGTAAAAAAAAAACTATGGCTTTTCTGTTTCCACTGCCTGTGCATAGGCATACATTTTAGACCATTTTTACAACTTAAGTAGCTTAAAAAGTCTGATACTGCAGTGTTTTGTTACATAGGTTGTTGTTTACCATCAGATGCAATTCATTTACACCTTGCCACATAGATTAAGGATATGTGGGCACTAATAATGCTCTGTTTGCATTTACAAGCTCAAAAGGAGTTTAAACGGAATCGGTCATCAGGTTTTTGCTACCTCATCTGAGAACAGCATAACGTAGGAAAAGAGACCCTGATTCCAATGATGTATCACTTAGTTTACTGGGTGCAGCCATTGGGCCACAATCAAATATTTTAGATGTAGCATGTAGCAGATCTCATAAAGCTGACTTCGCCCACACCGTAGCTTTTTGGGAACATTGTCTATTTACAGTAAGCTGCTTATCAGAGGATGGGCATGATCAGATAACTTGACATGAGGGACCTAGCCTGGGCAGTAATAATCTCCTGATGATAAATCAATCATTGTATAGAAACAACAGCACACAGCCTAATAAGTAACTCACTCCCAACCTCATGATGTCGTCAGATTACATAGCAAAAACGTGTTGAAAGATTCCCTTTATTCCCTAGGAGACCTCCTGGTGTTATACACATCTTTTCTGGGCATTTAGAATCTTTGCATTAGATTTACCGTAAATTTATCACCACAAATAGAATTTTTCAGGAAAATTTGGTGAAGCGCATGCGTTTGAATTTCAAAAGATCTGCTCACCTCTAGTTACTAATACTGCATATAGCATTGCTGTCAAGCATAATTTAATTTTCATGCATGCATAGGTTACTTCTGGAATCTTGAGTTACTAAGTACATCCTTGGGCCACTCCTGTACATGTAAGTTACTAAGCGGTCAGGAAGTAAAGACGTACCATAGTTTTACAGATATATTTTGAAAGATTTGCTTTTGAATGATTTACAGTTTGGGCTGGCGACATGGTCCAGTCGCTGGTCAGGAATTTGCATTCTCTTATGCAGCAAACAGAGGCCACTTTGCTATTAGAGCTTTGAAGGGTTCAGGGGCACTGGATCTTGTTGGATCTGGCCACATTCAGACTATAACTTGTAAATTCTGCGCTTCATGTCTAGGACACAGGCCACCTCTGATAAACAGTAGAGTTGGCCGGTATCCTACTGTATACAATCAGCAATATACTACAGAATTAAAAGTCTCACTCACCTGGAAAATGAACAGAATTTTTATTAACATGTAAATTCTGACATTGATTGTTTTTACAAGCACTTTGTAATTTTAACTATTTAGTAAATATCGGCAAATCATTTTGATTTTGGCTATCAAAATTAAATGTATAGAAGTAGTTTCAACATGTCAAACACTTTGTTCTTATAGGAGATCTGTAAGCACCTTATTCTTATCAGTAGACAGTTTAAGCCATTGATAGCAATGTTTATTATTATTTTTTTTTTAGGCTTTTTGATTATTTTTTGTATTACTATTTGTCTTCACCTTATTAACAAATAGCTTTTTGATTACCGGTATTTCTTTTTGTTACAGTGCTTCCAACTTTCAATGTTGAGCTGGAAACAAAAAAGAAGTTTTTCTATTTCAAGGATGAAGAGCTAGTTGTAAATATTAAGGCCACGTAAGAACAAGTCAATTATCAGTTTTAAATCTAATAACTCGTTATTTTGCGTTATACATGATGAATTGGACATTATGCTAATATTCTCTTATTGTATTGATTTAGGTACCTATTTGGTGAGAATGTAAATGGTTACGCTGTTGCCATATTTGTTTTGTACAAAGATACTTTGAAGACCATACATGGATCTGTGCAAAGAGTTGAGGTATAAAATGTTATTCATAAAAAAACACAAACTATAAACCCATACGTAGTACAAAGATTTAGTGTGGGAGGAAGCAGCAGCAACATTCAAATTGCTGATTTCCCTTGTAAAGCTGTCTCACAAAAATATTCGTTCTCGATTTTTACCACTCACTTTAATGTTTTTAAATTGTATCTATCATTTTGTAAGAGTTTTTACATATTATAAGCACTGCATGGTGTTTCTATTCGATGGTGGTCCATGTGTTTAGACCCTCACCAATTGTTCAAAACCCCGATTTGAAGAACATAGCTCCTGCAGGAGCTACATGCACAGTGCACTATATCTGCTCAATAGTATACAGTATTAGTGAGCTTGTTCATTTATTCATTCTCAGCCTCTGTGGTACATTTCGGTGGTATATAGCACTACAAAAAAACAGGGAAAAACTTGTCTGGATTTGTGGCACCCCAGGAGTTCAGGTACCACAGTGGTATTGCCTTCCTCTCGGGGAGGGTAATGCCATACCTGGGTCCCCGGGGGGACCTAGCAAGGTGGGGAGACCAGACCTGACCAACAATGGGTAAGCAGCAACTATACAGATGAGTGTATATATGACTATATATTCAGGGTAATCTTGTCATATGAGTTGGATCTAGGGACTACACATGGTCATATATGTTTTTCTATGTTTGAACTAAACACTGCCTCCGCAAAGGTATATTTGTGTACTCTCCCCTTGCTTGGTCTATTGCCACATTTTTCTCCTTTTTGTGTCTTCTGCCATATGGCTGTATTAACAATACACCCATGTTTTGTATTTTTTATGTATATATGTGATTGTTACAATTTAATAAATCTTTTGGATACTGCTTTCTAATCATGTTTAAGTGGACGTTTATTCTCCGTGTTGTTGTGGATACATCCCTGATTGAGCGCAGACACCGGTAGCCGGAAGACCAAGGCTTTTGCGGGACTCTAAGACACATAGCAGAAACCGGCAGCACAGGTGAATTATATATCACCTGTTCGTCCTAACACCAAGGAGACACAGTGACACATAGAGCCCGGGTCGTAAGACCCTGTAAAAAGGCTTGAGTCACCTGTCATATGCGTTTGTGTCCCACTTACACAAAGGACAGAGATAACTGAGAGGACCTTGCTACGAAGCCATACGCAGTAAGGGACTATAACAACACAGCGCTAGAAGGAAGGCTTTTAACTCCACCTGATAAAGCTGGACTCTGAATTCGCTTCTGAGTCGCCCGCCAGGGCCGTGGGGTACTCGGTACCGGGTCCAGTGTTCACAGGGGGATGTGGCCCGGTCCGTGACCCAGAGCGCCCATGTAAAAGGGAAAGCTCTCTAAAGGGAATAGAGTTGATGTTCGTGACGCCACCTGTGGTATTTGGTCAGGGTGACCAACGCTGCTTTAAGGGGTCCGCTGGGGTGATGTTATGGCAGCTAGATGGTATACCTTCCCACAGGTGAAGTATATCCCCAGTTCTTCCCAGTAAGTAGATGGTAGAATGGTGAGAGGTGCAGTGAAGAACGAGGACACAGGATTGAAGTCTCTTTACCTTGTTTACTGTTGGTTTCAGCAGCCACATGTTGTGAATTCTGCTCTTGGGCTCCCTCCGGTGGTTGTAAGTGGTAGCACTGCTGTCTCTGAGTCGCAGCATTTGTCAGGTGTGTTCACTTTTTGCAAATCTGACTGGGCTATTTAGTCTTGCTTCACCCTTTAGTCAGTGCCAGTTGTCCATTGTTCCTGGAGGATTCACATCTCTGCCTGGTCTCTCCTGCTTTGCAGTTCTTTTCAACAAAGATAAGTTCTGGCCTTGTTTTTTTGCTGTCCACATGCTGTGGCCTTATTGTTCAGTTCTTTTCCATGTTTTTTTTGTCATTTCCAGCTTGGTCTGTATAAGGATTTGTTTAGCCAAGCTGGTATCTCTGGAGATGCAGATATACCCTCCATATCTTTAGTTAGCTGTGGAGATTTTGTATTTTCTGTGGTGGATATTTTCTAGTGTTTTAATACTGACCGCATAGTACTCTGTCCTATCCTTTCTATTTAGCTATAAGTGGCCTCCTTTGCTAAATTCTGATTTCAGTCTGTGTATGTTTTTTCCCTCTCCTCTCACAGTCAATATTTGTGGGGGGCTGCCTATCCTTTGGGAATTTTCTCTGAGGCAAGATAGTTTTCCCTTTTCTATCTTTAGGGGTAATTAGTCCTCCGGCTGTGTCGAGATGTCCAGGGAGCGCTAGGTACATTCCACGGCTACTTCTAGTTGCGGTGTTAGGTTCAGGGTCTGCGGTCAGTACAGGTACCACCTTCTCCAGAGTACGTCTCATGCTGCTCTTAGGCCACCAGATCATAACAGCCACAGTCCAGAGCACCAGATCACAGGACAGGTAGGGTCCGGCCGGTTTGGAGGCAAGTCCAGAGTCCCCTTGTCCAGGTGGAAATCAATAGCCTTCCCTTGCACTGTAGTGGTGTAGTCCCTTACTGCTAAGCCTCTCGTAAGGTCCTCACAGATGTGGTGTTTCTCTCTCTCTCTGTCCCCGTATAGGATAGGATAAAACCCATATGACTGGTGATTTGAGCCTGTTTATAGGGTCTCTTAGATAACCCGGCTCTGTGGGGTGTCACCGTACCTCCTGGGTGTAGGTGTGGACAAGTAACGTGCAATTAGCTGTCCTGCCGGTCTCTGAAGTAAGGCGTAGAGTTCCTTACTACCTCGGTGTTCCGGCTACCGGATATCTGCGCCACAGAAGCAGGCAGCCTGCTTGGGGCTGGTCCCCGTCTGGTATCCTCTCCCATGCTTTGCTTTCCTGCACACTCACTGCAACGAATTCGGCATCCTATGTGTCTCTTTCTGGGAGCTGCAGCTCTTGAGGCATGCACAGCTCCGTGAACCCTATATCCTCCTCAGATGGCTGTCTGGAACTTTCTTACTTTCCCCACAGACTAACAGTTATATATATATGGGGAGTCACCTAGTAAATAGGATCAAAAGCTCCCCCTGGTGGCCTGGAGTGTGAATATGTTGCATGCTTGTGGTACCTGGTGACAGTTATCCTTTCTTGCCTCCAAACGTAACATCACTCTCCCCGTGAGGAAAGCGACATTACTGGGGCGCCACACTTCCAAGCTGGCCAGACCCTGCCTGTACCTGTGATCTGGTGCCCTGGACTGTGGCTGCCTGCTACCATCAGTAAACCAGGTAAAAAGACTGCACAACTGCGTTCTTCGTTCTTTACTGTACCACTCACCATCTTCCATCTATTCACCGGCACTGGCGTAGCTAGAGCTTTTGCCGCCCGGGGCTGTTTCCGAGTTTGGCGCCCCCCCCCATTGCCGTCACTCAACGCCGGGCACCGTCCCCTCAGCACTGTTTACCCATGAAATCCGGTGCCTGCGCTGTGTATCGCTGTTTGGTGCAGGCGCAGAGAGCTCTGGCTGTCTGACGTCACAGCCAGGCTTGCAGACTGCGCCTGTGCGGCCACCCACCTTGGTAATCCCAGCCCTGCAGTGTGTTATGCATTATGCAGAGTTCGGGGCTGGGATTCACAAGCAGGGCGGCCGCACAGGCGCAGTGTCCAGCATTGCCCCAGTGTGTCCAGCATTGCCCCCAGTGTCCAGCAATCTGCCCCAGTGTCCAGCAATCTGCCCCAGTGTCCAGCATTGCCCCCAGTGTGTCCAGCAATCTGCCCCAGTGTCCAGCATTGCCCCCAGTGTGTCCAGCAGTCTGCCCCAGTGTCCAGCATTGCCCCCAGTGTGTCCAGCAATCTGCCCCAGTGTCCAGCATTGCCCCCAGTGTGTCCAGCAATCTGCCCTAGTGTCCAGCATTGCCCCCAGTGTGTCCAGCAATCTGCCCCAGTGTCCAGCATTGCCCCCAGTGTGTCCAGCAATCTCCCCCAGTGTCCAGCATTGCCCCCAGTGTGTCCAGCAATCTCCCCCAGTGTCCAGCATTGCCCCCAGTGTGTCCAGCAATCTCCCCCAGTGTCCAGCATTGCCCCCAGTGTGTCCAGCAATCTGCCCCAGTGTCCAGCATTGCCCCCAGTGTGTCCAGCAATCTGCCCCAGTGTCCAGCATTGCCCCCAGTGTGTCCAGCAATCTGCCCCAGTGTCCAGCATTGCCCCCAGTGTGTCCAGCAATCTGCCCCAGTGTCCAGCATTGCCCCCAGTGTGTCCAGCAATCTGCCCCAGTGTCCAGCATTGCCCCCAGTGTGTCCAGCAATCTGCCCCAGTGTCCAGCATTGCCCCCAGTGTGTCCAGCATTGCCCCCAGTGTGTCCAGCAATCTGCCCCAGTGTGCCCAGCAATCTGCCCCCAGTGTGTCTCCAGCAATCTGCCCCCAGTGTGTCTCCAGCAATCTGCCCCCAGTGTGTCTCCAGCAATCTGCCCCCAGTGTGTCTCAAGCAATCTGCCCCCAGTGTGTCTCCAGCAATCTGCCCCCAGTCTGTCTCCAGCAATCTGCCCCCAGTCTGTCTCCAGCAATCTGTCTGTCTGAGTCAGACATAAAGAAAAAAAAAAAAAAGTAAAATCCTCACCTCTCCCGTTCCCAGCGCAGGTCCCGTGCACTCAGCGTCTCTCCGGCTCTGCAACGCTCAGGACAGAGAGGCTGAGCGCGCAGTGATGACGTCATCGCACCCTCTGCCCTGAGACGTCGCAGAGTCAGAGAGCGGTGAAGAAGCTGCAGCTGCCGCAGGAACCAGGAGAGGTGAGTATTAGAACGGGGGGCCCAATGCCAGCTGGTATGGCGGCCCTGGTTGTGGCGGTGGCGTCGGCGCCGCCCGAAGATTTAAAGGGCCCGCGTCTCAATTTTTTTTCTTTCTTCCTCCTCCTCCCTGGGTCGGAGCCGCCCCCGGCATTGTGCCGCCCGGGGCGGCCCGCCCCCCCCGCACCCCCCTTCCTACGCCACTGTTCACCGGGAGCCCTGGGGACCTACTTCACCTGTGGGAAGTTATACCATCTGGCTGCCATAACATCACCCCAGAGGACCCCTTTAAGCAGCATTGGTCACCTCTGACCGAATACCACAGGTGGCGTCACAAACTTTATTTCAAAAACCCCTTTAAAGATCTTCCCTTTAACAGGGGCGCCCAGGGCCATGGACCGGGTCGCCGCCGTAACACGTCCCTTTAAGTACCGCACCCTGTACCGAGTACCCCATGGCCCGGGCGGGTGACTCAGATTCACTTACTTATTAGTGATGAGCGAATATACTCGCCGCTTGGATTTTCCCGAGCACGCTCAGGTGACCTCCGAGTGTTTGTTATTGTTCAGAGATTAAGTTTTCATTGCATCAGCTGAATGATTTACAGCTATTAGCCAGGCTAAGTACATGTGGGGGTTGCCTGGTTGCTAAGGAATCCCCACATGTAATCAAGCTCGCTAATAGCTGTAAATCATTCAGCTGCTGCGATGAAAACTTAATCTCCGAACACTAACAAATACTCGGAAGTCACCCAAGCATGCTCGGGAATATCCGAGCAATGAGTAAACTCGCTCATCACTATTACTTATCCATTCAGTTTTATGTGCTTTCTGTTACATTTCGGTATCATATAAAACTAAAAATAATTGAAATTTATTTATTGCTTCAATTACTGATCCATACAGTATTATGTGCTTTCCATTAATTTGGTGTTATATAAAAATAAAAAAAACATTAAAAACATTTTTATGAATTCAATAATTCATCCATACACTAACACAGTTCTTGTTACATTTTGCTGGAATATTAAACTCTGAAAAAAACTTCCAAAACTTTTTATGGATTAAATGATTCATCCATATAACGTAGCGCGGTGCTTGTTACATTCCAGTGGTATATTGAACTCTATAAAAAAACCTTCAAAAACATTTTATGAATTCAATGGTTGATCCGTAGACTGTAATGAGGTTCTTGTTACATTTCTCTAGTATATTAAACTCTAAAAATACCTTCAAAAACTTTTTTTTGGATTCAATTAGTCATCCACAAAGTATTATGTTCTTTGTTACATTTCGCTGATATATTAAACTCTAAAATAAACCTTCAAAATTTTTTTATGGATTCAATGATTCATCTATACACTGTAACGCGGTTCTTATTACTTTTCACTTGTATGTTAAACTCTAAAAAAAAAACTTTCAAAACTTTTTATGGTAGCAATGATTCATCCATACACTAATACAGTTATTGCTACATTTCTCTGGTATATTAAACTCTAAAAAACCTTCCAAAACTTTTTATGGATTTAATGATTCATCCATGTGCTGTAGAGCGGTTCTTGTTACATTTTGGTGGTATATTAAACTCTAGAAAAAACTTGCAAAACTTTATATGGATTCAATGATTCATCCATACAGTTTAACGTGTGTAGAATTATGGCAGGTTAAAATGTTTAACAAAACGATTGGCCTGGTACAGTTCACAAAATATTTTGGGTAAAAAAAATTGACTATTGTCATATATAGGGTTGAGCGAAACGGATCGGACAATTTCAAAAATCGCCGACTTTCGGCAAAGTGTGGGATCGGCCATGCTGTCGGCGATCTTCGCACCAAAGTCGCGTTTCATATGATGCTTTCAGCGCCCTTTCTCAGCCAATGAAGGAGGACGCAGAGTGTGGGCAGCGTGATGACATAGGTCTCGGTCCCCACCATCTTAGTGATTGGCTTGCTTTCTGCGGCGTCACAGGGGCTATAAAGGGGCGTGCACGCCGACCGCCATCTTACTTCTGCCGATCTGAGCATAGGGAGAGGTTGCTGCAGCTTCGTCAGAAGCAGGGATATTGTTAGGGAGGAAAGATTAACCCCCAAACCACTTGTGCTGTAGCGATTTCCACTGTCCAACACCACCTTTTCTTTACAGGGACAGTCTCCCACACAAAAAAGGGAGATTTAAATTGCCACTAAGTGGATCTGCGTCAGTTCTGTTTGTCGTATATCTGCCAGCCCCTTTCTGACACTTACATTGTGTATTGTAATACAGTGGGCCTTATTTTTGCAGCAGTCTCCCACACAAAAAAAGGGAGATTTAAATTGCCGCTACGTGCATCTGCGTCAGTTCTGTTTGTCGTATATCTGCCAGCCCCTTTCTGCCACGTACACTGTGTAGTGTAATACAGTGGGCCTGATTTTTGCAGCAGTCTCCCACACATAAAAAGGGAGATTTAAATTCTCAACAAGTTTACATACACCTTCTACCTTGTTTTACAGTACCATATAACGGTTGTTAGTTTGGTTACATGTTCCCAAGAATGAGGAAGTCTGGTGGAAGAGGCCATGGGCGGTCATTGCCAGCTGTTAATGATGGTGGTGTTCGTGGTGGTGGAGCATCTGGTGGTAGTGGGAAAAGCAAAATAGCACCTAAGTCTCGAGTTGTTGAGCCAGCGTCATCGTCTGGCTACACAAGGCCTCGAAGGCTCCCTTTTCTGGGAGTAGGAAAACCGCTTTTAAAGCCGGAGCAGCAGGAAAAAGTTTTGGCTTTCCTTGCTGACTCAGCCTCTAGCTCTTTCGCGTCCTCTTCTGAAAGTTCCAAATTTAAAAGCAGCGAGTCGTCAGTGGATGCTCACGGTCAGGAACAATTCGCTTCCTTGTGTCCTTCACCCAAAACAAAAGTGAAGGATGCGGCAGCCGACAATACAGTTTACTCCATGGAGATCTTTACACATACCGTGCCAGGGTTAGAAAGAGAAATAGTTCACAGCCCATTACAAGATGAATCGGACATGGAGTACACAGATGCACAGCCACAGCTAGATTATTATGCTGTTCCATTGACTCAGATCACAACATTGCCCTCGCAGTGTACTGAGCCAGAACCTTACCCTGATGAGACTATGGTGCCCCGTCCCGAACGCTATAGCACCTTACACGGTGACACAGAGGAAGGTGCACAGGACATTGAAGAGGAGGTGATAGATGACCCAGTTGTTGACCCAGATTGGCAGCCATTGGGGGAAGAGGGTGCCGCTGCCAGTAGCTCAGAAGCAGAGGAGGATGATCCGCAGCAGCCATCTACATCGCAACAGCTGTCATCTGGCAGGCCCGTATCAGGGCAAAATTGTGTGTCAAAAACAAAAACAGTTTTAGGACAGCGTGGCCATCCGGTGAAAGTAGCACAGCGTGCAATGCCTGAAAAGGTATTCGATAGTAGGAAGAGTGCAGTGTGGCAATTTTTTAACCAAGATCCGAATGATCAGTGCAAAGTTATCTGTAAGAAATGCTCAAAGACCTTTAGCAGAGGCCAGAATGTCAAAAATTTAAATACAACGTGCATGCGTAGACATTTAACCAGCATGCGCTTGCAAGCCTGGACTAACTACCTAACGTCCCGTAACGTTGTTGCACCCGCTCACAATGAAGGTAGTCAGCAACCCTACATTGCTTCCCTCACTGTAAGCCCACCGTTTAGGACACCACCTGCAGCAAATGCGGAGGTATCGTCGCAAGGCCCAAGCAGTCAGGGAATCACCAGGTTCTTGGTAGGAAACACTGTATGTAGGCCAACATCAAGAATACCATCACCAACCCTCTCTCAATCTGCCATGTCCACCACCACCTCCGCTAGTTCCACCATATGCAGCTCTCCAGTCCAGCTCACCCTACAAGAGACTCTCGTTAGGAAAAGGAAGTACTCATCCTCACATCCGCGTACACAGGGTTTGAACGCCCACATTGCTAGACTAATCTTGTTAGCGATGATGCCCTACCGGTTGGTTGAAAGCGAAGCTGTCAAAGCCCCAATGGCCTACGCAGTACGACCTACCCAGTCGACACTTCTTTGCGAGAAAAGCCATCCCAGCCCTCCACCAGCATGTCAAAGACCGTATTGTCCATGCACTCAGGCAATCAGTCAGTAGAAAGGTGCACCTCACAACACATGCATGGACTAGTAGGCATGGCCAGGGATATTACGTGTCCATCACGGCACACTGGGTTAATGTGGTGGATGCAGGGTCCACAGGGGACAGCCATAGTGGGACAGTTCTGACTAGCCCACGGTCTAGGAAACAGTTGTCTGTAGGCGTTCGCCACCCCTCCTCCTCCTCCAGCAGAAGCGAAAGCTCGTCCACAGAGCGCAGTCGCACAACCACTCCATCCGCAGCTGCCAGTGTTGCACACGAGGTGTCCCATTATGGAACAGCTCGTGGTAAGCGTCAGCAGGCTGTGTTGGAAATGAAGTGTTTGGGTGACAACAGACACACCGCGGAAGTTCTGGCCGAGTTCTGGCTGGACAGTGTACATTTTGAGGCAGGCAAGGTAGTCAGTGATAACGGAAGGAATTTTATGGCTGCCATAGCCCTTTCAGAACTGAAACACAAACCTTGCCTGGCTCACACCTTGAACCTGGTGGTGCAGTGCTTCCTGAAAAGTTATCTGGTGTTACCAGCCCTGCTCCTGAAGGTGCGAAGACTTTGCTCGCACATCCGCCGGTCGCCCGTACACTCCAGCCGTATGCAGAACCATCAGCGATCATTGAAGCTTCCCCAGCACCGCCTAATAATCAACGTTGCAACAAGGTGGAACTCCACACTGCACATGCTCTCAGAGGCTGTGCGAACAGAGGCGTGCTGTAATGTATTTGTGGGAGGATACACATACACGGGCAGGCAGTTGGATGGCAGACATGGAGTTGTCAGGTGTGCAGTGGTCAAAGCTACAGGACCTCTGTCAAGTCCTTCAGTGTTTTGAGGAATGCACACGGCTGGTAAGTGCAGACGACGCCATCATAAGCATGAGCATCCCACTAATGCGTCTGCTGATGCAAAGTTTGACGCACATTAAGGAGCAGGCGTCTGCAGCCGAGGAGGAGGGAAGCCTTGATGACAGTCAGCCATTGTCTGCTCATGGAACTCTCCTGGATGAGGTGGCGGATGAAGAGGAGGAGGAGGAGGATGATGGGGATGAATATTTATGGGAGGAGGAAGCTTCTCAGGGGGCAATAGAAACTGGTGGCGTTGCAAGGTCAGGTACAGGTTTTTGAGGGAGACAAGTGATGTTGATTTGCCAGAAAGTGCTCCTCAACCCAGCACAAGCAGTGAATTGACACCTGGAACAGCCACATGGCTGATTATGTCTTGCGTATCCTAAAAAGGGACCCCCGCATTATCAAAATGATGACCGATGACGATTACTAGTTGGCCTGCCTCCTGGATCCACGCTATAAAGGGAAATTGCAAAATATCATGCCGCATGAGAACCTTGAGCAAATATTGGCTACCAAACAAGCAACTCTTGTAGACCGCTTGGTTCAGGCATTCCCAGCACACAGCGGCGGTGATGGTTCCCACACGAGCTGCAGGGGGCAACATGGCAGAGGTGTTAGAGGTGCACAAATCAGAAGTGGCATTGGACAGAGGGGTTTTATGACCAGGTTGTGGAGTGATTTCGCAATGACCGCAGACACGACAGGTACTGCTGCATCAATTCAAAGTGACAGGAGACAACATTTGTCCAGTATGTTTACGAACTATTTTTCCTCCCTTATCGATGTTCTCCCTCACACGTCATTCCCCTTTGATTACTGGGCATGTAAATTAGACACCTGGCCTGAATTGGCAGAATATGTGGAGCGCCCCCACACCGCCGCAGGGCCGAGGGGTACCCGGAGCCGGGCCTCTGGGTCTCAGTCCTGGGGTTGTCACGGTGGCTAGACCCGGTCCGTGGCCCTGTCAGCCAGTGGGGGACGTCCGGTGCAATAAGTGGTGTTGTAACGGTGCAGTTGTGGGGTGCAGGTCGCGGTAAATAACGAGGACACCAGGTTGCAGTCTCTTTACCTCTTTACTGAAGATCTCTGAGTCCTCAGTCCAGAATACGGTTCACCAGGCTGCGCAAGTCCGGCCGGTCCAATGGCACTTCCAGAGTTCTCTTCACAGGAGGAAATCTGTGCCTTCCCCCTAGCGCTATGTGTTGTAGTCCTTCCCTGCTGTGCTTACGGAAAGTACCCCACAACTGTTGTGTCTGTTTCTGATGTTCCCTCATAACTCGATTAGATGATGTTCTGCTAATCCTCCGTCCCTCCCTGAGGTTCGGGTAGGAACGGCACCCGTTTGACGGGTAGGCCTGGAGTTCTTCCGGGACCCTAGAGACGCCCCTCTCCCGCAATTGCCTCCCAAGACTTCATAGGTGATTTGAGTTAGACAGCCCGCCTGAGACTGACTGTCCTGCCGCTGTTTAGAGTATTGCTTGAAGCTGAATGTTATAATACTCCCTCGGCGTTCCGGCCACCGGTAGTGCGCCTCAGTAGGGTGTTGCTCCGGTCTTACAGCACGACCCCTACTGGAATTCTCCTATTGCTTGATCTCGTTTCTCACTCAGCACAATCTATCTCGCTTCTAGTCCTTTCTTGGATCCCGCCGCTTCCCGGAGCTGGCGCGGACCTGTTACGTTCTTTTCAATGCCAAGCCTCTGTCAGGATCCCACCCCTGACAGAGACCCTACTGTCTCTTCCTCCACAACACCCTCTGCCACTAGGTGTTGCTTCGTCCAATCCAGTCAGCTTTCTGATCTAACTTCCTGCCTGACCCCCAGTTTACCCACTATGGTGGGGAGTGGCCTAATGAATAGCACCCTTAGCTCCCCCCGGAGGCCCGGCTGTGAAATGTATTGGTGTCTGTGATACCTGGTCAGATGAACTCCTTCAGTGCCATCGGACGCACCATGGCTCCCCATAGTGGCGGAGCCACAGTACTGCAACGACCAGGACTCTGGGGCGCTGCACTCCCCCCTGGTTAAACACAGTACTCCGGGACTGGGAAGAAAACAACAATACAAGTTAGCAAAAAGACATACAATTTTGTTAAGTGCAATGACAATAAGTATACTTGAACAGGCTTCCCTTTATGGGAGGTAAGGACACTTGAACGTTACAAACATGGCAAAAATATCATAGCAACATGCTATAATTAACTTTTCTTACCCAACCGGGTATTCTACTAAGTGCAAACATTATTGAACAATAATTTAACTTTGCCTTTAAGGACATACACTCTTTATCCACTAAAGACCTTCCTATAATCACATTATAAGGCATTTTAACTTTCTCATTCTCCTACTTTGGATCTGCAGGACCGCCTGTCCTATTGGCACCAGACCTACTGCCTCTCCTTTCAGTTACAGGACCGCCCCGTTCAGCCAGGGCCTACTGCCTTTTCAACTACTATACATAGTATAGGACATAACATACTTTCAGTTTTAGAAGCTTTGAGCCATCTACGTATGGCTCCTAGGAGGACTCACTACCTAACCCCTACGGGTTCACTTTCTGTCCTCTGTAACACATTACTAACTCTTTCTTAACTTTCTATGGAGGACTCAGGGTTTACCTTCTATCCCCATTTTCTTATCAACATTATCAACTATCTACTTAGATCATCAACCTTCATTAATACTTTCTTACTTCCGACTATGCAGGACACTCTGTCTACCCCTAGGGGCCTACTGCACCTTCCTTCTGTCTCTCAATCTTTCTTCTAAGGAACATTATCAGCATTTCTTTACAGTTAACCAGTTGGATACATATAACTTTTACATGTAAGTATCATCATTTTCTCTTATCAAACATCATTGCTATCTATCAGTCTTAAAGCAATACCATTTCTTTAAGTGCAACACGTGAACATCCCCTTTAAGAGGGGACCAAGTCTTTGGGAGGTAGCATTTGTTCTCTAGCTACCAGTCCTTTCTCAGCAAAAGCTCCGGTATGGTATCTTCACAAAGAGTCTTTAAGTAAAACCAGTAGGAAAGGTATCTTCACAAAGAGTCTTTAAGTAAAACCAGTAGGAAACACCCTTAAGAAGGTGTAAACTATTTACAAAGAAGAGTTTGTATCATGCACGGTCCATGATTACTGCAGTTCTTTCAACTTGTGCAAACTTGAGGAAAAATAAACAAACAAGAAGGATCCCGGGTCAGCAGAGGGATCCCTAGGAATTAACCCTGGACGGTTTTAGCAGCAAACAATCAGGAAACACAAACAGTTAAACCAAGAACTATATACATTTTTAAAGCAGTCATGCTTACTCATTCTTCTGGGAGGAAGGTGGTTTCCTCCCGGGCCTCACCAGACCAACGGGTCGTCCGGCTGGTTCAAGGATCGGGTCCCGCCCCAACAACGACAGGATCCCCCGCCGGAATGTTCTTTTTACCGAGGATCCGGCACGCCCCCACGGTGCATGGTAGGTCCGGGTCCCTCGCTGCTCCCCAGGATCAGGCTCTGTTGTCTTATCGGTGGGAGGTTTCTCTTCGGAAGTTGCAGCGGCGGCCTGAAGCGCAACGCACCGCTGGACGCCCCGCGCCATCCAGCCCGCTTCGCTGGTTGCCCTCCTCCACCTGGTATAAGTGACGGCATCACCCGGCTCCAGGTCACGATCAAATCTTCCACTGCAAGGCTCCACCTCTTCTCGGTCCACGTGGACTTGTAGCAGCTCCCCGATCTCCTGGATAACCCCGCGTCCATATTGGGGGTTAAAGGAGACCACTACACCCCAGTGGGACAAGGAGGGCTCCGCAGCAGTGAGGAAGTCTACCTGGGGTACCGGTTGTGGCCGGGCTCGCCATGCAGCCATCATGTGCCGCAGGTGTTCGGCTTCAGGCATGAGCTTCAAGCCTGGTGTCAGCGGCGCACTTCCAGCCGCGACCGGGTTGAGAGGATCAAGGGACATTGGAGACAAGCAGACCTCTGTGGGCTGGCCCAGCCGAGCAGTCACTCGAGCATCGGCCTCCAGGCGAGCAGCGATCCGCCGGGCCTCGGCTGCGGCCACGCACTCTTCCGACGGCGGCCTGGGGGGTCGGCCCATCCCTGGCTCCGTAAGGGTCAGCTCCCGCAGCGCCGGCGTATCCTGAGCCACACCGGGCTGTCCAGCCTCTCTCGGAGTTCAACCATCCCCATGCGGTGCTTCTGGTGTCGCCATCTTTATCTCTTCTCCAATGTCTTCTTCCCGCGGTCTCTTTCGTGGGCGGCCCCGTCTCCATGGTCTCCACCCTCCAAACAGGATTAGGAGGCGGACCTCGGCTGTTGACGGACACGTCCTCAGGACCAAGAAATGTTTAGACTGGGCGGCCATTGTTCTTCGCGCTCTCTAGCTTGTCTACGCCTACTCCACGCCCCTCTTCTCTTCCGGCGCTCTCCTCAGCGCTGCAATGGCGGCGGATTTTGGCGGCAAGTGGCGCAGCACACAGTCTTTGCAATAAAGTACAGTCCAAGCACAATAAGTCACAGTTCCAAGGCACACATGACCTGATTCTTCAGGCTTAAGTAGATCCTGTTCGTGATGCCAAGTTTGGAGCGCCCCCACACCGCCGCAGGGCCGAGGGGTACCCGGAGCCGGGCCTCTGGGTCTCAGTCCTGGGGTTGTCACGGTGGCTAGACCCGGTCCGTGGCCCTGTCAGCCAGTGGGGGACGTCCGGTGCAATAAGTGGTGTTGTAACGGTGCAGTTGTGGGGTGCAGGTCGCGGTAAATAACGAGGACACCAGGTTGCAGTCTCTTTACCTCTTTACTGAAGATCTCTGAGTCCTCAGTCCAGAATACGGTTCACCAGGCTGCGCAAGTCCGGCCAGTCCAATGGCACTTCCAGAGTTCTCTTCACAGGAGGAAATCTGTGCCTTCCCCCTAGCGCTATGTGTTGTAGTCCTTCCCTGCTGTGCTTACGGAAAGTACCCCACAACTGTTGTGTCTGTTTCTGATGTTCCCTCACAACTCGATTAGATGATGTTCTGCTAATCCTCCGTCCCTCCCTGAGGTTCGGGTAGGAACGGCACCCGTTTGACGGGTAGGCCTGGAGTTCTTCCGGGACCCTAGAGACGCCCCTCTCCCGCAATTGCCTCCCAAGACTTCATAGGTGATTTGAGTTAGACAGCCCGCCTGAGACTGACTGTCCTGCCGCTGTTTAGAGTATTGCTTGAAGCTGAATGTTATAATACTCCCTCGGCGTTCCGGCCACCGGTAGTGCGCCTCAGTAGGGTGTTGCTCCGGTCTTACAGCACGACCCCTACTGGAATTCTCCTATTGCTTGATCTCGTTTCTCACTCAGCACAATCTATCTCGCTTCTAGTCCTTTCTTGGATCCCGCCGCTTCCCGGAGCTGGCGCGGACCTGTTACGTTCTTTTCAATGCCAAGCCTCTGTCAGGATCCCACCCCTGACAGAGACCCTACTGTCTCTTCCTCCACAACACCCTCTGCCACTAGGTGTTGCTTCGTCCAATCCAGTCAGCTTTCTGATCTAACTTCCTGCCTGACCCCCAGTTTACCCACTATGGTGGGGAGTGGCCTAATGAATAGCACCCTTAGCTCCCCCCGGAGGCCCGGCTGTGAAATGTATTGGTGTCTGTGATACCTGGTCAGATGAACTCCTTCAGTGCCATCGGACGCACCATGGCTCCCCATAGTGGCGGAGCCACAGTACTGCAACGACCAGGACTCTGGGGCGCTGCATATGCATTACAGGAGCTCGCTTGCCCAGCTGCTAGTGTGCTATCAGAAAGAGTCTTCAGTGCTGCTGGTTCAATACTGACTGAAAAAAGGACTCGTCTGGCTACCCAAAATGTTGATGATCTATCCTTCATTAAAATGAACCAATCATGGATTTCTAATTATTTTGCCCCACCTTCCCCTGCTGACACGTAGTTTGCCTGAAAAATATATTGCTTTTGGACTCCTCTTACTGACAGCTCCAACTCCTTCATTTGCAGCTGCTGACTGTCCACCATAGGCCATTTTTTTACCTCCATAAATGGGCTGACTCCCCCCACAGGGCCGTGGTCACCACCTAGCGCAAGCACCCGTGCGAGTGCCGTTTGCCTGGACAGGTGGGTGTGCCCACTCTTGGGCGATGGCACTGGCACAGGGTCCCTCATAGTACAATGAAGTGTCTCTGATGGTGGTGGTGCACAACCAACGTCAGACACACCGCCGTACTATGAGGGGCCCTGGGCCAGTACCGCCACCCACGAGAGAGTGTCCCCCCCAGCTCGAACAGTGCTCTACCACTTGCAAAACTTACCTCTCCCGGCTCCACCACTGTGCAGTCTGTGCTGTTAAATCCTTCAATGGCACAGCCAATAAAAATGTGTTGAAATGATAGATGATAGTAAAAATATACAGGGGCCCTGGCCTCCATTTAGACCAGTTAATACTTTGCGCCAACTACCACTGTCTGTTACTCAGCAGAGGAGCCCACCCCTGTACGTAGCTATGCCACCTGTTTATTTATGAAAATTTGTTTGGCAGACATTTACCTCACTTTATTGTTTTGGCCTACTAACTGTGTCATCCACTCCTTACAGTTGTCCTCCACTGAACAAACTTATGCCGCCAGTTTACTCCTGTTACCAGTTTTAAACTGCATAGAGCCTACTTTTTTATTTTAGGCCTACAAAGTCTGTCTGCGCCACTCCTTACAATCGTCCTCCGCTGAACAAACCAGTGCTGCCTGTGTACCCCTGTAACCTATTTTAAACTGCATAGAGCCTACTTTTTTATTTTAGGCCTACTACCTGTGTCTGTCTGCGCCACTCAATACAGCTGTCCTCCACTGAACAAAGCTGAGCTGAGGCCTATATCAGATATTAAACTGCATTTGGCCTACTTGTTTGGTTGGGCCCTACTAACGGTGTCTGCCGCTCCTTGCTTTTCTCCTCCACTGAACAAAGCTGAGCTTCAATTTCAGGCTTTTGGCCTATATTTCGAATATTAAACTGCATTTGGCCTACTTGTTTGGTTGGGCCTACTAACGGTGTCTGCCGTTCCTTGGTGTTCTCCTCCACTGAACAAAGCTGAGCTTCAATTTTCAGGCTTTCGGCCTGTATAAAATATAAAACTGCATTTGGCCTACTTGTTTGGTTGGGCCTACTAACGGTGTCTGCCGCTCCTTGCTTTTCTCCTCGACTGAACAAAGCTGAGCTTCAATTTTCAGGCTTTTGGCCTATATTTCGAATATTAAACTGCATTTGGCCTACTTGTTTGGTTGGGCCTACTAACGGTGTCTGCCGTTCCTTGGTGTTCTCCTCCACTGAACAAAGCTGAGCTTCAATTTTCAGGCTTTCGGCCTGTATAAAATATAAAACTGCATTTGGCCTACTTGTTTGGTTGGGCCTACTAACGGTGTCTGCCGCTCCTTGCTTTTCTCCTCGACTGAACAAAGCTGAGCTTCAATTTTCAGGCTTTTGGCCTATATTTCGAATATTAAACTGCATTTGGCCTACTTGTTTGGTTGGGCCTACTAACGGTGTCTGCCGTTCCTTGGTGTTCTCCTCGACTGAACAAAGCTGAGCTTCAATTTTCAGGCTTTTGGCCTAGATCAGATATTAAACTGCATTTGGCCTACTTGTTTGGTTGGGCCTACTAACTGTGTCTGCCGCTCCTTGGTGTTCTCCTCCACTGAACAAAGCTGAGCTTCAATTTTCAGGCTTCCGGCCTGCAGAAAATATGAAATCGCATTTGGCCTACTTGTTTGGTTGGGCCCTACTAACGGTGTCTGCCGCTCCTTGCTTTTTTCCTCCACTGAACAAAGCTGAGCTTCAATTTTCAGGCTTTTGGCCTATATTTCGAATATTAAACTGCATTTGGCCTACTTGTGTTGAGGGAGGATCTAAATTGATTCTTCACGGTTAACTCAGTGATTTCCAAATTAATCTACAGGGCATTGCCGGCAACTGAAAATGACCAGACGGAGACGTAGCTCTGTTTGGGAGAATCAAAGGAGATTTCTAGCCCCCGTTTATTGTGTTGTACTTTTATCATGTTAGCAAATTCTACTTCAACCAATAGTATAAAAACACGCTCACAGTTCTTAACCTATAAGAATGCAGGAAAAACTTAACCCATGAGGATACAGGAAAAATGGAAACTACAGATATGGTCATGTCTTTTTGGCATAGTATGTGTTTTTCTAACAGATGCCTCAGTCTTGTATAGTGATACACCCCCGAATCTATTATCTGGCTCGAGTCAGAAGACTCAAGGTCTTTATACCAATTATGAACCATAGCTAGTTGCATACCAGGCTTGTGAACAACAAGATAAAGTTAATTCATGGCAGCTGTAACCTTTTACCTAATTAAATAACAGAATTTATCTTTAAGCAACAAGAAAATGGAGTCAAAAACACAAAATGGAGAATCTAGCACAAAATGGAGAACCTTTCATAATTTGTTCCTTCACATTCCCCCCTAGATAAATTTTGTTAATTAATGTCCAGCATCAGAGGTACTATCCCAAGCTCTAAGCTCGAGGGGTACTGGTCTTCACATGACTGGTGCCATGTTACCAGCCATGGCTGTTGCGGCGTACCCGTCTCCCCTGTATACTAGAATTTACGAATAACAATTATTGATAACAGTGGTGGGGATCTTTTAAAGATAGCCATGCGCTTGGCTTCAACATCTTCATCAGGTATCTTTGTGAAATCGGTGTAGAGAAGAGCAGGGGTGGCAACGCTTTTGGTTTCATCATTAATTGTCTTAGTGCAGAATTTTCTAATACATACAGAAATACACCAAAAAACAAGTTTTAGTATTACATATATAACAAGGATAAAGGCAACAATATATAACTAGCTTTGCAAGATTCCAGCTATCCAGCCCCCAAGTCCCTCAAATCAATTTGCTAAATTAAGAAAGGAGAAGGTGTCTGCCCACCAACTATCCTTATTACAGTCATTGTCTTTATTATATTAATCTCTGAGTCTTTGAATATCCTCTAACTTTAACTTTAACTTCATAGTACTGTTGGGATCTATATAATGACAGCAGGCAGGTCCAATAACCTGACACATACCACCCTGTGCTGCTGTTAAGTAATCCAGTACTACAGTATATTGATTAGTGACTATGATAAGTTGGTTTTGGACAGCAACAGTGGTATTAAATATATCCAATATATCCCAAATTTGATCATCTAGATAGTCTGTGGCCCTAAGCAATTTAACCCACATTTGTGTAATCATAGGGTAAATGAAAATAGAACTGACAATTTTATTGGCTATACCCATCTGTACTACTAATCTTTCATGATATTGTACAAACTTATTATTCAAGGATATTGGGGAATTTAGGCTGTCCCATATGGTTACCAATAATAATATAGAAAATGCGAAAACCAAAACATTATGTCCCCTTATTTGCTACTAGTGTGTTTGACCAGCTTGCAGTGCGATACGTGGATCCACGTCGACCTTCCCTCCAGCTTTTCTGGCATAGAAATAATACTGAGGACTTGGTAGGGACCGTCATACAAGGGTTCTAGTCCGAGTTTTCTGACATGGCTTTTCACGACCACAAAACCACCAGACTTTAAATTGCGACAAGTGTCGGTTTCTGCTGAATCTGGAAGGGAAGGAAAAAACTAAAACATAGATGTTAGCAAGGTTTTTACTAAGCTGAATAACATATTGAACAGCACTGTCAGTTTCTTCTGATAACTACTGAGGCTAGAAATTTGCAGGGCCTAGCACTAAACAATATCTCATATGGGGACAGGCTAAGTTTTGCCTTAGGGGTAGTACGAATATGGTACAGTACAATGGGTAGGAGCTCTGGCCATGGAGCCGTAGTCTCCTGCATCATTTTGGTCAATTGTCCCTTCAGTGTGCCATTCAGCCTCTCAACTTTCCCACTAGATTGTGGATAGTACGGAGTATGGAGGGCTACAGTAGATCCAAGCATTGTCAGAACCTCCTGATACACATGAGACGACTTCTGGAACACTATATCTGCATATAACTTCCATCACCAGTTTCTTTGCTGTAGTCTTTGCAGTCATGTTGGCAACGGTGAATGCTTCAGGGCAACTGGAGAACATGTCGACAACCACCAGACAATATTCATACCTTCCAGACTTAGGCAACGTGATATGGTCCACTTGGAGCCTTTGGAAAGGATAGTCAGGCTTAGCAAGGTGCTTCGAGGGTACACATTGAAGTTGACCGGGATTGCAGGTCTGACAGATATTACATGCACGGTTGTGTGCTGTCAGGACTGGAGAAATACCTGGAGCCCAGTAGAATTTTTGTACCAGGGCTAGGGCCTGGTTTTTTTTCCTCGATGTGTGGGCCCATGTGCCCACGTGGCAATAGCAGGGTACATCTGCTTAGGGAGACACACAAGTTGATCCTTTTTCCAGAGACCATTGTCCATACGTGCTCCATCAGCCTTCCACTGCTTCACTTCTTCCTTTTGGGGACATTCTCTGCATCGTCATTAAGCGGTCTCGC
Organism: Ranitomeya variabilis; assembly: GCF_051348905.1. NCBI lineage: Eukaryota > Metazoa > Chordata > Amphibia > Anura > Dendrobatidae > Ranitomeya > Ranitomeya variabilis. The sequence goes on from NC_135232.1 coordinate 872,498,079, forward strand.
GGGGTCCGACAGAAAACCTCAGTATGTCGTCGATCATCAGGTTCCTGTAGAGTCAGTGTTTCTTGTAACTGTTTACGCTGAGAGCGTGTGGTCACCATAGTTGGTATGTTCAGTTCAACGGGTAGGAAAGCAGCAGCTTTTGCTTGCATATCCACAAAGACATTACCAACAATCTGTGGACTTTTCCTAGGACCTTGCGCCTTAATTTTGATAATGGCCACCTGGGTAGGTAATTTGATTGAGTCCATGAGGGTTTTAACAGTTTCAGCATTCTTCACTGGAGTCCCGGCGGTGGTAATAAACCCTCGATTGGCCCACAGGGCTCCGAAATCATGAGCAATACCAAATGCATACTGTGAGTCCGTGTATATATTAGCCCGCCTGTCTTTGGTCAGAACACATGCAGTAGACAGAGCCTGAAATTCTGCTTCTTGTGCTGACAGTGAGGGAGGGAGTGCAGCTGCGTGCACCACAGTGTCTTCCGTAGTAACAGCGTATCCGGTGTGGAATCTGCCAAAATCATCAGCATATCTTGAACCGTCTTTCGGGGCATTGTAGAAAGGTTGCATTATACGGGGTGCATCCGGTATCCACTGACAACAATAAGTACATAGTCCAAGAAAACGCTGGAGTTCAGTCTCATCTTTTGGAAAAGGAAGGGAGCTGATGGCTATTTTTCTTTCTTTTGAGAGGTGTCTGACACCCTGAAGGAGACAGTGACCCAAAAACATCACTTGACCAAGGCAGAACGGAAGTTTCGAGGCCGAAACCCGACAGTTCAGATCTGCCAGATACTTGAGAAGACTAACAGTGGCAGCAATGGCTTCCTGCTCTGTTCGTGCACACAACGAAAGATTATCCACATATTGAAGCAGCGTGACATAGGAGTGATTTAACTGCCAGGGTAAAAGACACTTGCCCATATTTTTTGCAAACTGATTGGGACCCCCTTTTTTTGGGGGGGGGGCTCTTGTGGCATAACTGTCCATATCAATTGTCGTCCCTGATAAGTGAATGCAAACAGAAACTGGCAATTTGGGTGTAATGGAATGCTGAAGAAGGCATTGGCAAGGTCGGTGACTGTGAGCCAAGCAGCATCCTGAGATATCTGGGACAAAAGAGTATGTGGCTTAGACACCTCCAGAGTTTCTAGAACAGTAGCTGCATTAACTGCCCATAGATCTTGTACCAGCCGGTACACAGAGGTTTGGCCGGGTGGGGTCTTTTCTTAACGGGAAACAAGGGTGTGTTACATCGGGAAACACGGGATATCAGGGCACCATTATCAAGTAACGTTTGTATTTGCCCCTTGAGGCACTGCTCCTGATCATGTTTCAAAGGGTACTGATGGACTTTGGGAAAAGGGGCACCAGGTTTGAGAAACACTTTTACTGGTTCTACAGGCATTATTGGGGGAGAATCTGGGCCTATCAGGGCCATCATAACCGTAGGAAAGGCATATAGGATTGCGTTCTGGACAGCCTCAGTAAGCAACTGTTGGGACCTGGGAATGTTGGTAGGATTATACCGTGGCCCCACTGCATGTATTACATATTGACACGGAAGCTGTCCTGCTCTGGTTGCTGCGACCTGTCCTGTTTCTACCTGGCCATAAGTTTGTATATATGAATTAGATTCTTCCTGCATCATGGGTCCACCTTTCTGGGAAATCACTGCAGCCAGTCCTCCAGCATGGTGGAGTTGATTATTTGCGGCATTTACTATGGCCCCAACATGTTGTTTTGTGAGATCCCCTGTCCCTATCCTAAAGAGCACATCATGACAGTGGGGTCCAGGAATAACATTAGAATACATTTCCTGGAAATCTTCTATCTCCTCTGTATATCCTGTCTCTGACCGAGTGACTAAGGTAGGTGGGGGCGGATACTCATAACCACTAGCAATACTAGGCATAACAGGAGCTGGTGCTGGCGGTGGCCGATAATAGGTGCCGTCTGCGTTTAGCAAGGGAAAGGTGGGGGCTACAACTCCGGGTCTTCTTGCTTCACAATTGTAACAGACCTGTCTCCACTGAGAATTAGTAACTCGGCATACATCACAAATCCACCCGGCAGGATCATAGGGTGGAGGTGCACTAAGTTTTGGCAACCCAGTATATATTGGTGCTTTGGGGTTAAGGGGCACAGAGCTTACAGTCGGGAGAAAAGGCTTGATTTCCTGGGGAGGGACCATATCATCTAGCAGGGAGACCCCCTGTTCCAGATCATCATTTTTAATTGTTTGTCTTTCTAACACATTACCCTCAATCACTTTCTCAATTCCTTCCTGCACCACAAAACATCCAGTTTTTTGTCATAGTAATAGACAACTTTCCCTTTCCAACGTGACAAAACAATCAGAATTCACGTCCTCTGTTGATCCTCAATTTGCTATATATCAACCACTCAACTTGAAGCAGGTGAATCTTTTACCAATCTTTCAATCACACTGATAACCAAACAATCACTTACAAATTTCCTTCTAAAACTAGGCACTAGATTTCACTTTCAATTTACAATATTTCTTTGTACTTCAAAACAATATTGTCGCTTTAAACAAAACACAGATCTACCAGCGCGTACTACACCAAGAAAATACAGAGAAACTTAAGAGCGCAGCTACGTGCGTGCCCCCTCCACACCAGAAACACAGCATAGATAAGAAAATCACAGCATTCACAGAAAGAAGAAAGCAATAGCGCAGCTGTCTGACCCCTCCCATATAGTATCTTAGAGATAAACACAGAAACGGAATACAGCAGTTCTCAGACTTAATTAATTTCTACAAAATCTTCATCACACAATTCACATGCCAGATTGAGAATATTTTCCCTGCATTCCTGACAGATTTCTTTCCCCGTCTTTGGGCTAACAATATCAAATTCATCACACAATTCAAAATCTTCTTCTTCTTCCACGGAAACTGATCTCCTTTAGAGCTAAATACCCTTACTTAGTCGTGCATAATACCGACGGCCTTACGGTTTTATTCCACTGGGTCTCTCTGTCCCCCGCTGGGACAACCCAAAAACGCGGTACTCAGTGAAAGGAGGAGAGCGTCTTAGACTTCCCTCCGGACACCTCTGGATATATTTAAATCAATATATACCTGAGTTACGTATCCTACCCAATCTTTGATCACATCACCGCGCCTGATTCTAACAGTGATCAGGAATTCAGGATATTTTGACTGTAAAGAGAATTACATCACTGGTCAATCCGGGGTGTCCGTCCCTTATGAGGTACGGTTCGAGCACTGGGCTCCCAATGGAACTACACCTCTATATGATTCCACCCAAAAATCATCCCACCTTCGGGGACAAACCTCAGATCCTCTTTGCAGCAACAAACACAGGAAAACCACACCAAATGGTCAGTCTGGACAGTATAACTGCCAACTTACCGTGGTTGCTGTGGGGGATGATCAGTCCCAATTTTCCAGTGCCTGTGTCTTGTTGTCCTCCGGGGGGCAGAGGCGTTCCTGTTTGGGGCCCCACGTTTTCGGGCGCCAACTGTTGAGGGAGGATCTAAATTGATCCTTCACGGTTAACTCAGTGATTTCCAAATTAATCTACAGGGCGTTGCCGGCAACTGAAAATGACCAGACGGAGACGTAGCTCTGTTTGGGAGAATCAAAGGAGATTCCTAGCCCCCGTTTATTGTGTTGTACTTTTATCATGTTAGCAAATTCTACTTCAACCAATAGTATAAAAACGCGCTCACAGTTCTTAACCTATAAGAATGCAGGAAAAACTTAACCCATGAGGATACAGGAAAAATGGAAACTACAGATATGGTCATGTCTTTTTGGCATAGTATGTGTTTTTCTAACAGATGCCTCAGTCTTGTATAGTGATACACCCCCGAATCTATTATCTGGCTCGAGTCAGAAGACTCAAGGTCTTTATACCAATTATGAACCATAGCTAGTTGCATACCAGGCTTGTGAACAACAAGATAAAGTTACTTCATGGCAGCTGTAACCTTTTACCTAATTAAATAACAGAATTTATCTTTAAGCAACAAGAAAATGGAGTCAAAAACACAAAATGGAGAATCTAGCACAAAATGGAGAACCTTTCATAATTTGTTCCTTCACACTTGTTTGGTTGGGCCTACTAACGGTGTCTGCCGCTCCTTGCTTTTTTCTTCCACTGAACAAAGCTGAGCTTCAATTTTCAGGCTTTTGGCCTATATTTCAAATATTAAACTGCATTTGGCCTACTTGTTTGGTTGGGCCTACTAACGGTGTCTGCCGCTCCTTGGTGTTCTCCTCCACTGAACAAAGCTGAGCTTCAATTTTCAGGCTTTCGGCCTGTATAAAATATAAAACTGCATTTGGCCTACTTGTTTGGTTGGGCCCTACTAACGGTGTCTGCCGCTCCTTGCTTTTCTCCTCCACTGAACAAAGCTGAGCTTCAATTTTCAGGCTTTTGGCCTATATTTCGAATATTAAACTGCATTTGGCCTACTTATTTGGTTGGGCCTACTAACGGTGTCTGCCGCTCCTTGGTGTTCTCCTCCACTGAACAAAGCTGAGCTTCAATTTTCAGGCTTTCAGCCTGTATAAAATATAAAACTGCATTTGGCCTACTTGTTTGGTTGGGCCTACTAACGGTGTCTGCCGCTCCTTGCTTTTCTCCTCCACTGAACAAAGCTGAGCTTCAATTTTCAGGCTTTTGGCCTATATTTCGAATATTAAACTGCATTTGGCCTACTTGTTTGGTTGGGCCTACTAACGGTGTCTGCCGCTCCTTGGTGTTCTCCTCCACTGAACAAAGCTGAGCTTCAATTTTCAGGCTTTCGGCCTGTATAAAATATAAAACTGCATTTGGCCTACTTGTTTGGTTGGGCCTACTAACTGTGTCTGCTGCTCCTTGGTGTTCTCCTCCACTGAACAAAGCTGAGCTTCAATTTTCAGGCTTTCGGCCTACGTAAAATATGAAAAGCCTTTGCACAGTGTAGAACTTTTATAAGTGGATGAATACCACAACTATACTTTGATCACAATATTTGAATGAGGTACTAAAGTTGGTGCCTTCAAGGTTGTATGGATGACCCTGCTTGTAATTTTTGGCATGCTTTGCACTGTGCAGAACTTTTATAAGTGGATGAATACCACAACTATACTTTGATCACAATATTTGAATGAGGTACTACAGTTGGTGCCTTCAAGGTTGTATGGATGACCCTGTTTGTAATTTGTGTGTAATTTGCAGGTTTTGCACTGTGCAGAACTTTTATGAGTGGAGGAATACCACAACTATACTTTGCTTACAATATTTGAATCAGGTACTACAGTTGGTGCCTTTAAGGTTGTATGGATGACCCTGCTTGTAATTTTTGGAAGCCTTTCCACTTAGTGCCTAGCCTATATGAGTCTAGGAGTACCACTACATGACATTTTATACAGAATGCGTATGAGGTCCTCCTTTATGTCTAATACAGGGTGTATCTGAGTCACTCTTACATCACATTTTTGGCAGCTCTTGTTTCCTTCATAAATTACACAGAAATTTCCAATTTTTTACTAAAAATTTCAATTTTGGTTTACTTAAATTATTTAGAAAAAAATCCTTTTAACATTTCGCCTTATATAAAAGTCATTATACAGAAAATAATGTTTCTTAACTTTTTTTTCATGTAAAGTGCAATTTCTTGTTGAATTTGAATGTTATGTTGTCAGTCCTTAAAGTGGAGTAAAGGTGTGACACCATTGATCGCAGCAGCAATCTGGAGGTCAGAGATGCTTCCAGGGGTCTTCAACATGCTCTTCTTCCATTCAGCACTTTTTCCATCTATTTCAGTATTTTCACTGCCCTCCAGACCTCTTTGTAGGGTCTGCCTGCCGGAAAAACGCTTGACTCCCATTATACTTGTTACTCGAAACGAGCATTTGCACATTACTATTGCTTGATTCGAGTAACAACCATCCAAGCATATTAAAGGGAAACTATCACCCCAAAATTCGCCTATAAGCTAAGGCCACCGGCATCAGGGGCTTATCTACAGCATTCAGTAATGCTGTAGATAAGCCCCCGATGTAACCTGCAAGATAAGAAAAACAAGTTATATTATACTCACCCAGGGGCGGTCCCGGTGCTGTCCGGTCTGATGGGCGTGGCGGTCCGGGTCTGGCGCCTCCTATCTTCATACGATGATGTCCTCTTCTTTGCTTCCTGCCATGGCTCCTGCACAGGTGTACTTTATCTGCCCTGTTGAGGGTAGAGCAAAGTACTGCAGTGCGCAGGCGCCAGGAAAGGTCAGAGAGGCCCGGCGCCTGCGCACTGCAGTACTTTGCTCTGCCCTCAACAGGGCAGATAAAGTTTGCCTGCGCAGGATCCGCGACAGGAAGCAAAGAAGAGGATGTCATTGCATGAAGATGGGAGGCGCCGGACCCGGACCGCGACGCCCATCGGACCGGACCACACCGGGACCACCCCTGGGTGAGTATAATATAACTTGTTATTATTATCTTGCAGGTAACATCGGGGGATTATCTACAGCATTACAGAATGCTGTAGATAAGCCCCTGATGCCCCTGATGCCGGTGGCCTTAGCTTATAGGCGAATTTTGAGGTGACAGATTCCCTTTAATGCTCGCTCATCTCTAGTGCTTACATTTATAGGGCCCCATACAAAAGATTCCAGGCGTAAGGGTATGTGCACACGATGCGGATTTGCCGCGGATCCGCAGCGGATTTTACCGTGCAGAAACGCTGCAGATCTGCACTGTGATGTACAGTACAATGTTAGTTGATGGGAAAAAAAAAAAAGATGTGTAGACGGTGCAGAAAAATCAGTGCGGAATTGCTGCGGATTTTAAAGAAGTGCATGTGACTTCTTTTGTGCGGATCTGCAGTGTTTCTGCACCCCTCCATGTTAAAAATCTGCAGTGGCAAAATCCGCAGAAAATCCGCACAAAATCCGCAGCAATTCCGCATAAAAACCATACAAAATCCGCATAAAAACCGCGGCAAATCCGCGGCTGCGGATTCTGCCAAGAGATGCGGATTTTGTGCAGAAAATTCTGCACCTCTTTTCCTACGTGTGCACATAGCCTTAGTTTTCCTTTACCTGTATTAATTGCACCTGTTTGAACTCATTACCTGTATAAAAGACACCTGTCCACATACTCATTCACAGTCATCAATCAATCATTCTCTCTCCAACCTCTCCACCATAGCCAAGACCAAAGAGCTGTCTAAGGACATCAGGGACAACATTGTAGACCTGCACAAGGCTTGGATGGGCTACAGGATAATAGGCAAGCAGCTTAGTGAGAAGGCAACAACTGTTGGCACAATTATTAGAAAATAGAAGAAACACAAGATGACTGTCAATCTTCCTAAACAAACACAAAAGTTAAACTCGCTTCCCTTTATCTCAATTAAATATAAATATAATACAAATATAAAAAATACACATATGTCTGAGTTATCAGAATATAAAAATAATTAACCCAATCCATAAAAATAATAAACAGGAAAAATGTCAAATTGCCAAAATCGTGGAGGGTTTTTGTTGATGTAATAGTTGCTGTAAGAAATGTATCAATGGTATCAATAAAAACATTGTCTCACCCCACAAAAAAATAAGCCCTCAGACAGCTGACAGAGCTGTGGAGTCAGCATCCATTTTGGCGGAGTCGGAGTTGGAATCTGAATAAAATGGACCGACTCCAACTCCTAAGAAATACAGCTCTGGCAAAAATTAGGAGACCACCACATCAAAACCCTGGGGCAGCCCAATCTCCAGACCTGAACCCCATTGGAACAAGCCATCAAACAAAGAGGAACTGCTTACATTTTTTGAGCCAGAAGCAGTGTGAAAGACTGGTGGAAAGCATGCCAAGGCGCATGAAAGCTGTGATTAAAAATCATGGTTATTCCACAAAATATTGATTTCTGAACTCTTCTGGAGTTAAATCATTAGTATTGTTGTTTCTAAATGATTATGAACTTGTTTTCTTTGCATCATTTGAGGTCTGAAAGCACTGTTTTTTTTTTTTGTTTTTTTTTAATTTTGACAATTTCTCCTTTTCAGAGAAAAAATACAAAATGTATTGCTTGGAAATTTGGAGACGTTGTCAGCAGTTTATAGACTAAAAGCACAATTTACATTTTACTCAAAAACCTAATATCTAAAGCTGTGTGTGTGTGTGTGTGTGTGTGTGTGTGTGTATATATGTGTGTGTGTGTGTATATATGTGTGTATGTGTGTGTGTATATGTGTGTATGTCCGGGATTGGCATCTGCACCATCGCAGCTACAGCCACAAAATTTTGCACAGTCACACGTCTGGACCCCGAGAGCGTCATAGGCTATGTTGTGAAGTGAAATTTTAACCCCGCGCGTTCCAATTCACCAAACAATTTTGCCCCTATCTACACAATGGGGAAAAAGTGAAAAGAAAAGTGTTGGAGGCAAATTGACAGCTGCCAGATATGAACAAGGGGGACTTAAAGAATGAGAGCGATGGCGCCAAAGAGTATTTACCGTACAGTTGCTAAGGTGGGGCCCCGACATGGGATACTCACCACACACGGGGATATGAACACACACACACAAAATGCAACACACACTACCACGTGCTTGAACACATATACCACCCTCAGCACACATTTCACCACACATACACCAACCTCGCCACATAAAAGTCGAAACACAAAAGTCGCCACTCAAAACTCGCCACGCGCAAAATTCGCCACATGCAAAACTAGGCTCACGCAAAACTCGCCACATGTGCAAAACTCACCTCATGGAAAACTCGCCACATGCAAAACTTGCACACACAGAAAAATTGCCATATGCACAAAAGTTGCAACACATGCAAAAGTTGCCTCACACAAAACTTGCACATACTCAAAATGCACCACACCTAAAACTCGCAATGCGCAAAACTTGCTACACACAACTTGCTACACTAATCTGTCACATGCAACTCGACACACAAAAGTTGCTACACGCATGTCCCCACACAAAATTCATCTCACAAAAGTCGCTACATGCATGTCGCCACACGCAACTCAACACACACAACTTAACACATGAAACTCGCCCTAAAACACACACAAATCTGGTATTATCCTTCAAAAATAAAAATCTGATTAATAAGCAGACAAACTACAAGAGCAACAAATGTACCATATAGGAAATACGGCAGCTGTCAGTCACATGACCTGTCTATTATGTGTATGTGTGAGCTAATATATACTGCCAGGGGGAGGGCTTCCTGTTGGCTGGGGATTTATTAGGCTGCCAATTTAGCTTACAAATACTGAGGTAAAAATACTGACCAAATAACGTGTGAACGAGGTCTAATACAGGAGGAGATGACACACAGATATATACTATATACAGGAGGAGATGACTTACAGGTATACACTATATACAGGAGGAGATGACATACAGGTACATACTATATATAGGAGGAGATGACATACAGGTATATACTATATAAGAGAGGAGATGACACATAGGTATATACAGGAGGAGATGACATACAGCAGGTATATATGGAGCGCCCCCACACCACCGCAGGGCCGAGGGGATACCCGGAGCCGGGCCTCTGAGTTTCAGTCTCGGGGTTGTCACGGTGGCTAGACCCGGTCCGTGGCCCTGTCCGTCAGTGGGGGACGTCCGGTGTAATAGGTGGAAGTAGTGGTGCGGTGCGGTTGTGGGGTGTAAGTCGCGGTAAATAACGAGGACACCAGGTTGCAGTCTCTTTACCTCTTTACTGGAGATCTCTGAGTCCTCAGTCCGGAACACGGTTCACCAGGCTACGCAAGTCCGGCCGGTCCAATGGCACCTCCAGAGTTCTCCTCTCAGGTGGAAATCTGTGCCTTCCTTCTAGCGCTATGTGTTGTAGTCCTTCCCTGCTGTGCTCACGGAAAGTAACCCCACAACGGTTGTGTCTGTTTCTTAAGTTCCCTCACAACTCGATTTGATGTTCCTCTGTAATCCACCCCTTCCCTGTATTCAGGTTGGAATGGCACCCGTTTGTCAGGTAGGCCTGGAGTTCTTCCGGGACCCTAGAGTCGCCCCTCTCCCGCAATTGCCCCCCAAGACTTCATAGGTGATATGTGGTAGACAGCCCGCCTGAGACTGACTGTCCTGCCGCTGTTTGGAGTATGGCTTGAAGCTGTATTCTAATCCACTCCCTCGGCGTTCCGGCCACCGGTATTGCGCCTCAGCAGGGTGCTGCCTCTTTCAACAAAACCCCTGCTGGTATTCTCCTTCTGCTTGATCTCGTTTCTCACTCAGCACAATCTATCTCGCTTCTAGTCCTTTCTTGAGTCCCGCCGCTTCCAGGAGCCTGCGCGGACCCGTTACGTTCTTTCAATGCCAAGCCTCTGCCAGGATCCCACCCCTGGCAGAGACCCTACAGTCTCTCCCTTCACAACACCCCCTGCCACAGGGTGTTGCTCCGTTCAATCCCGTCAGCGTTCTCTACTAACTTCCTTCCTGACCCCCAGTTTACCCACTATGGTGGGGAGTGGCCTAATGAATAGCACCCTTAGCTCCCCCCGGAGGCCCAGCTGTGAAACATATTGGTGTCTGTGATACCTGATTGGAGGAACTCCTTCGGTGCCATTGAACGTACCATGGCTCCCCTTAGCGGCGAAGCCACAGCACTGCAACGACCAGGACTCTGGGGCGCTGCACTCCCCCCTGGTTAAACACAGTACTCCGGGACTGGGAAGAAAAACAACAATACAGATTAGCAAAAAGACATACAATTTTGTTGAGTGCAAAACAATAAGTATACTTGAACAGGCTTCCCTTTATGGGAGGTGAGGACACTTTTAACGTTACAAACATGGTCAACATTATAAATTACAGGCTATGCATAACTCCTGTTACCCAACCGGGTATTCTACTTAGTGCAAATTCTGGAACAATAAATTAACATTGCCTTTAAGAAACATACACTCTTAGTTTACCAAAGGCCTTCCTATAATCACATTACAGGGTAAGGTAACTTCACATTCTCCTACTTTGAACCTGCAGGACCGCCTGTCCCTATGGCACCAGACCTACTGCCTCTCCTTTCTTTTACAGGACCGCCCCGTTCAGCCAGGGCCTACTGCCTTTCGCTACTATACATAGTATAGACATAACATTCCTTTCGTTTAAAGAACTCTGAGCCAGCTCTACTCGGCTCCTTTAAGGACTCACTCTCTAACCCCTACGGGTTCGCCTTCTGTCCTCAGTAACAAAGTAACTTTCTATGGGGACGCAGGGTTGACCTTCTATCCTCACCTTCATCATTACTTCGCTTACTTTCAGCTATGCAGATCTCTATCTCTACCCCTACGGGCTCTCTGCATCTTTTCTTTCTGCAAAACATTATTTAGATTTCACATTTCAACAAATTCAACACATATAACTTAGCATGTAAAACAGTTACATTTCTTTTCAAGGCATCATTATGGCATTACTGTTCTGCAACAGTATCTCTCTCGAGTTCAGTTTCTCACATCCCCTTTAAGAGGGGACCAAGTCTTTCTAAGGTAGCTCGTCTTCTCAGCCTACCAGCCCATGCAAAGGTTCCGGTATGGTATCTTCGCAAAGTGTCTTTAACTAGAACCGGTAGGAAAGGTATCTTCACAAAGTGTCTTTGGCTCAAACCAATAGGGCAAATATCTTCGCAAAGTGTCTTTGGCTAAAACCAGTAGGGAGCACCTTTAAGAAGGTGCAAACTATTTACAAAGGAAGTTCGAATCATGCACAGTCCATGATTTCACAGTTTGTGTAACTTTTGTGCAACAACTTCAGAAAAGGAAAACAAACAAAGGGGATCCCGGGTTAACAGAGGGATCCATTAACCCTGGGCGGGTTTAGCAGCAACTTAAAGGAATAAAAGACAAACAGTAACTATTTACATTTGTCAGAGTATCTTAAAATCTTACTCTTCTTTCAGAAATTTCCATGAGGCGCCACCTGGCGGGCGGACCCCTGCAATTCAGGTTTCAGGTCCACTCCCGCTGCCAGATACACCCCATGGGTTCGGGTCTGTTGCACGACCAGGTCGTGCGCGGCGATCAAGGTCTGTGTCCCCACTTCTCTCTGTGCTGGTACATCCGGAACATCGGTCACTCGAAGGGGCACCTCCTTAGGCACGACGGTGGTGGCGGCGATCGGGTGGCAAATCGCAAGTTCCGTGGTCAGGCAGGTGGGGCCGACCAGGGTGGTTACAGATCGGTCACACGGCGGCACTTTGGCCACAGGGGCTGGTTTCTCTTTCTTGTAGACGTTCAGAGCGAACCACCCCTTTTCCCCAAGATGCCGGGTGTAGGTAACACTGTCTCCCGGATAGAGGTCTCGATCGGGGTGACCCTCTCTAAGGTGTGACTCGACATCCCGTCGGTTGACAAAGACCTCCGCATATAGCCCCGGTTCTTTAATGAAGCCCCAGCCTCCTTGGAGCTTAAAGATGGTGACGATGCCCTGCCTGCGCGGGGCCTGGCGAGTGGTGGGGTCCTTACGGGCCCGGTCCTTGACCGCCAAATCTTTTTGATGGTAGGCCTCCCGTTTAGCCTAATGTGTTTCCTCTTCCTCTCGCCACCGCTGTTCTAGCTGGATCTGGTATTCTTCCCAGCTTAGGGCCTGTACCATTTCTCCCTTCTGGGTCTCCACCCCGGGGAACCCCATGAGATTGGATCCAGGGTTCACCCAGCGGCACACCGTGCGCTCCGCGCTGACCTCACACGGCAAGGGAGTAGGGGTGATTGGGGCTCGCATACGGTGTTCCATGCCCGTGGCTTCCTCCCATGGTAACAGGCGCTGAAGTCTATGGGTCCCCGGGAGAGGTGGTGCTGCTACGGGACCCACTAACACACCCTCTGCTGGTGGGGCAGGATCGGCGGACTCACCCACTGGTACGATTCCACTTTCCGCAACAGGTCCCGCTGGTTCTTCCGATGTCCGGGAATCCACTGCCGGTCCCACCTGATGCGGGGCCTGGACTCTTACATGCAGTTGGAGGAGCTGGTTATATAAATCCTCCATCTCGGCTCTCAGGAATTTGGTGTTATCCACGGAGGACAGGCTGCTGGGCTCAGCCGGGTAGTCAGGGGAGACTTCCACTTCAACCCCGCTGTCGGGTTCGGAGCTGCTGGCCATAGCGTCCTCCACGTGGGTCGCTTCCTGGTCTTTTTCCCGCTCTCTCCTGCGTGAGCAGTTTCGTTTTCTCTGCCTCCGCCCCCCATTAAGGATTAGGAGGCGGATCTCTGCTGCTGACGGACACGTCCTCACTGCACAGAAATATTTAGACTGGGCGGCCATTATTCTTCGGAGATTTGGCGGCTTTCTTGGCAGCAGCGGGTTTCTTGGGCTTGGCCGCAGCTGCTGACTTCTTCTTGGCCACTTTGTCCTTCGTCTCCTGCTTCTTGTTCAGCTTGAAGGACCCGGAGGCGCCGCTGCCCTTCACCTGGAGGAGGGCGCCCTTGGTGACCAGAGACTTGACGGCCAGCTTCAGGCGGCTGTTGTTCTTCTCTACATCGTATCCTCCGGCAGACAGTGCCTTCTTCAGGGCGGCCAGAGACACCCCGCTGCGCTCCTTGGAGGCGGACACGGCTTTCACGATCAGCTCGGAGACGCTGGGGCCGGAGGGTTTATGGCTTTTCTTTGCGGCGGATTTTGGCGGCAACTGGCGCAGCACAGTCTTTGTAATAAAGTACAGTCCAAGCACAACAAATCACAGTCTCTAGGCACACATGACCTGATTCTTCAGGCTTAAGTAGATCCTGTTCGTGACGCCAAGTTGGAGCGCCCCCACACCACCGCAGGGCCGAGGGGATACCCGGAGCCGGGCCTCTGAGTTTCAGTCTCGGGGTTGTCACGGTGGCTAGACCCGGTCCGTGGCCCTGTCCGTCAGTGGGGGACGTCCGGTGTAATAGGTGGAAGTAGTGGTGCGGTGCGGTTGTGGGGTGTAAGTCGCGGTAAATAACGAGGACACCAGGTTGCAGTCTCTTTACCTCTTTACTGGAGATCTCTGAGTCCTCAGTCCGGAACACGGTTCACCAGGCTACGCAAGTCCGGCCGGTCCAATGGCACCTCCAGAGTTCTCCTCTCAGGTGGAAATCTGTGCCTTCCTTCTAGCGCTATGTGTTGTAGTCCTTCCCTGCTGTGCTCACGGAAAGTAACCCCACAACGGTTGTGTCTGTTTCTTAAGTTCCCTCACAACTCGATTTGATGTTCCTCTGTAATCCACCCCTTCCCTGTATTCAGGTTGGAATGGCACCCGTTTGTCAGGTAGGCCTGGAGTTCTTCCGGGACCCTAGAGTCGCCCCTCTCCCGCAATTGCCCCCCAAGACTTCATAGGTGATATGTGGTAGACAGCCCGCCTGAGACCGACTGTCCTGCCGCTGTTTGGAGTATGGCTTGAAGCTGTATTCTAATCCACTCCCTCGGCGTTCCGGCCACCGGTATTGCGCCTCAGCAGGGTGCTGCCTCTTTCAACAAAACCCCTGCTGGTATTCTCCTTCTGCTTGATCTCGTTTCTCACTCAGCACAATCTATCTCGCTTCTAGTCCTTTCTTGAGTCCCGCCGCTTCCAGGAGCCTGCGCGGACCCGTTACGTTCTTTCAATGCCAAGCCTCTGCCAGGATCCCACCCCTGGCAGAGACCCTACAGTCTCTCCCTTCACAACACCCCCTGCCACAGGGTGTTGCTCCGTTCAATCCCGTCAGCGTTCTCTACTAACTTCCTGCCTGACCCCCAGTTTACCCACTATGGTGGGGAGTGGCCTAATGAATAGCACCCTTAGCTCCCCCCGGAGGCCCAGCTGTGAAACATATTGGTGTCTGTGATACCTGATTGGAGGAACTCCTTCGGTGCCATTGAACGTACCATGGCTCCCCTTAGCGGCGAAGCCACAGCACTGCAACGACCAGGACTCTGGGGCGCTGCATATACTATATACAGGGGAGATGACATACAGGTATATACGTATATACTATATACAGGAGATGACATACAGGTATATACTATATATAGGAGGAGATGACATACAGGTATATACTATATACAGAAGAGATGACATACAGGTATATACTATATACAGGAGGAGATGACACATAGATATATACAATATACAGGAGGAGATGATATACAGCAGGTATATACTATTTACAGGGAAGATGACATACAGGTATATACTATATACAGGGGAGATGACATACAGGTATAAACTATATACAAGAGATGACATACAGGTGTATACTATATATCTGGGAGATGACACACATGCATATACTGAGGGGAAAATGAGAGGTGTGAGTGCAAAATGAGAGGAATGAGGGAAAATAGTGGAGTGATCAGAAAATGACAGCTGTGAGGTCGAAATGACAAGTGTTAGGGGGAATGAGAGGAGTGATGGGGAAAATAAGAGGAGTGAGGGGGAAAATGAGAGGTGTGAGGGAGAAAATGAGAGATGTGAGGGGGAAAATGAAAGATGTGAGGGGGAAAATGAGAGGCGTGATGGAAAATGAGAAAAGTGAGGTGCTAAATGAGAGGCGTGATGGGAAAATAAGAGAAGTGAGGTGCTATAACTAACCACAGATATTTACTATGCCCAGGCAACGCCGGGGTCTTCAGCTAGTATGCCTATAAAGAGAAAAATCAGACAAACTGAACATTTTGCAGTGGTCTCTTAATTTTTTCCAGAGTTGTATAATAAATTGGGTATTATAGTACAATGCAGGATGTGCTGTAAACGTTTGCGGGAAAGTTATGAAATGTCTTATAAATGTCTGTTCTGTTCCTGATCTAAGAATCTGGGCTTTTAGTTGAGATGAATCAGTGCTGCACTTTATGTACATGCCCTGTTGTGAGGCTGTGGAGTCAGAAGTCAGGGAAATTGAGGAGTTGGAGTAGGTGGTTTGGCTTACCAACTCAAAAGCCCTGAGCTCTATTAACCATAAAATAAAAAACGGAGACACAATCAAATATATATATATATATATATATATATATATATATATATATATATATATTACAAATTTCTGATTTTGTTTTGCACCACATTGTACTAAGTAAACAATTCACAAAAAAACAATGTCAGAATTGCAATTTTTTACAGTTCAACTGCAAATGGATTTTTTCCCCATTTTCCACTATAGTATGTAGTAAAATGAACGGTGTAACTCAAATGTACAACTTGTCCAACAAGTACAAGCCTTCATAAGTCTATGTGGACACAAAAATATAAAAGTTATGGCTCTTGGAATAAGGGGAGGAAAAAAACAAAAAATGTAAAAAGCGAGAATTGGCCGTGTTGGGAAGGAATTAACCTATGGATGATGGATTCCTCTGTATGCCTTTATGGATTATTTTTGCACACATCATGAGTGGCTCATATTCATGAGTAATATGTGGATGCTGGACCATAATGTAATTATGCACACAATTGGTTTTGGTACCACTCATTTAATGACAGAAAAACTCACAATAATAATATATATAACAATATAATAAATAAAAAATCTATGAAAATGAACAAACGAAAGCCAGACATTGCTTTACAACCATGCTTCCACAGAATTGAAAAAAAACAAAACTCATGAAATAGGCCTGGACAGAAATGATGGTACCCCTGAAAATAATGTGATGAAAGGGACATGTTAAATCAAGGTGTGTCCACTAATAGCATCACAGGTGTCTACAATCTTGGAATCAGTAAGTGGGCCTGTATATAGGGCTACAGATACTCACTGTGCCGTTTGGTGACATGGTGTGTATCACACTCAACATGGACCAGAGGATGAGAAGGAAAGAGTTGTCTCAGGAGATTAGAGAGAAAATTATAGACAAACATGTTAAAGGTAAAAGTTATAAGACCATCTCCAAGCAGCTTGATGTTCCTGTGACTACAGTTGCACATATTATTCAGAAATTTAAGATCCATGGGACTGTAGCCAACCTCCCTGGACGTAGCCGCAGGAGGAAAATTGATGACAAATCAAAGAGACGGATAATACGAATGGTAACAAAAGAGCCCAGAAAAACTTCTAAGAGTAAAAGAGAACTTCAAGCTCAAGGAACATCAGTGTCAGATCGCACCATCTGTTGTTGTCTGAGCCAAAGTGGACTTCATGGGAGATGACCAAGGAGGACACCATTGTTGAAAAAAAATCATAAAAAAGCCAGATTGGAATCTACCAAACTACATGTTGACAAGCCTCAAAGCTTCTGGGAGAATGTACTATGCACAGATGAGACAAAAATGGAACTTTTTGGCAAGGCACATCAGCTCTATGCTCACAGACAGAAAAATGAATCATATCAAGAAAAGAACACTGTCCCTACTCTGAAACATGGAGGAGGCTCTGTTATGTTCTGGGGCTGATTTGCTGCATCTGGCACATGGTGTCTAGAATCTGTGGAGGGTACAATGAAATCTCAAGACTGTCAAAGTATTCTAGAGAGAAATCTGCTGCCCAGTTTCAGAAAGCTTGGTCTCAGTCGCAGGTCATGGGTCTTGCAACAGGATAATGACCCAAAACACACAGCTAAAAACGCCCAAGACTGGCTAAGAGGAAAACATTGGATTATTCTGAAGTGGCCTTCTATGAGCCCTGACCTAAAACCTATTGAGCATCATTGGAAAGAGCTGAAGCATGCAGTCTGGAAAAGGCAACCTACAAACATGAGACAACTAGAGCAGTTTGCTCTTGAGGAGTGGGCCAAAATACCTGTCAAGAGGTGCAGAAGTCTCATTGACAGTTACAGGAATCGTTTAATTGCAGTGATTGCTTTAAAAGGTTGTGCAACAAAATATTAAGTTAAGAGTACCGTCATTTCTGTCCAGGCCTATTTCATGAGTTTTATTTATTTTTTTTATTTTGTGGAAGCATGGTTGAAAAGCAATGTCTGACTTTTATTTCTTCATTTTCATAGATTTTTTATTATTACTTTTGTCAGATTCAAGTTATTTCTGTGACCATTGTGGATTTTTCTGTCATTAAACGAGGGGTGCCAACAATTTTGACCACATGTGTACCTATATAATAATAATAATAATCTTTATTTTTATATAGCGCTAACATATTCCGCAGCGCTTTACAGTTTGCACACATTATCATCACTGTCCCCGTTGGGGCTCACAATCTAAATTCCCTATCAGTATGTCTTTGGAATGTGGGAGGAATCCGGAGTACCCGGAGGAAACCCACGCAAACACGGAGAGAACATACAAACTCTTTGCAGATGTTGTCCTTGGTGGGGTTTGAACCCAGGACTCCAGCGCTCCAAGGCTGCTGTGCTATCCACTGCGCCACCGTGCTGCCCGTATACCTATATGATGTGTGTGTATATCTGTGTGTTTGTAGGATGTGAGGATAAGATCTTAAAGGGAACCTGTCACCCCCAGGGCGTTTTTAAATAAAAGAGCCACCTTCAGCAGTGCTAAGGCTGCATTCTGTGAAGGTGGCTCTTATGCTTAGTAACCCTAGTCAGAGAAAAGAGGGAGACACAAAAGCGCAAATAGGGTCTTATCAAGCGTTACACAAAGTTGCCCACCAAGAGAACTACTCACCTGGTGAGATTGAAGGAAGGACATATATTAATGGCGGCTGCTGCAGATCCACAGGTCAGTGCAGGACCTGATTGAAACACACACTTAGGTAGGAAAAAAGGATCATCCCCGCGCTGCCACAAGAAGAATTTCAAAAATTGTAGAGGTTTCAACGTGGTTTCCACGTTGAAACCTCTACAATTTTTGGAATTCCTCTTGCAGCAGGTCAGGGATGATCCTTTTTTCTTACCTAAGTGTGTGCTTACTAACCCTAGGAATGCTGAAATAATCACTTTTATAAATTGCGCGCCATAACTCTATTGTGTCCCAGAGGTATGTCTTCTCCCCCGGGGTCAACCGCCTCCGAGACGTCAATCATCTCCCTCGTGCGTCTGTGCGTCACCTCCTGTGTTTCTGTTACTTCCCCCGGCGCCTGCGCTCTGCCAACATTTCTCGGGCATGCGCCGTGCGCGCTGCCCGTGAACTTACATCAGGTGAGAGATGTTGGCAGATCCCACGTGCCGGGCATGTAACAGAAACACAGTAGACGGCGCACAGACGCAAGAGGGAGATGATTGATGTCTCAGAGGCGGTTGACACGGGGGGGAGAAGACATACCTCCGGGACACAATAGAGGTATGGTGGGCAATTTACAAAAGTGATTATTTCAGCATTCCTAGGGATACTAAGCATAAGAGCCACCTTCACAGAATGCAGCCTTAGTGCTGCTGAAGGTGACTCTTAGGAAAGACCAAAAAAAGTAAAATCAAGGAAAACTAATGTTTCTTTTGTCTCAGTAAATCTACAAATATATTTATTACAATCAATATTATTCCTTATTCTATTTGCAGATAAATAATGGAGAAGGTAGTGTAAAGCTTAAAAAGTCGCAACTCTTGGAAGCTGTCAGCAATGAAAATGAGCTACTTGGACATTACATTTATGCAAATATAACAGTCTTTTCAACAGGTATATATTTTTGAACACTCATTTTGTGTTATTGTTAAAATATTTTGTTTATCATTTTAATTAATTGCAATTTTTATTAAAAAATAAGTCCCTTGATAACTGGAGAACCTCATGCATTACTTGAACAGCCCTTGATTTCAATGTGAATATATTATTCTTTATTTGACCTGTGGTAGCGCTGTGTAAAAATTGAACACTTGCTGCCTAGTTCATCTGCAGGTCTGAACACAACATCCTCCATTCATCTTATTATCAGGGGTCCTATGACTGAAAGGTTTGGTTCACAACAAATAAATCTCTTGATTAGAGGCATAGCTATGGGTTACGTACAAGGGAGCCAAAACATCTGAGTTGGCCTCCAAACTGGTAACCATGTTTACAACTACCGGTGGTACGCCCTAATTGTGGGTATAGGGAATTTCAATAGTTGACCATGCTGCTACTGAAAATAAATCACTAAATAAAGACCAACACCAATATTACCGTCATATGGTGACCATAGTGTAGCAGATGCCAGTCCTGCAAAACATATGAGAGATTGCAATACTGTTATAGATAGCAACTTAAGGTGACGTTCTTTCTGATGGAGTCGTTCCTTTTTCCCATCTTTTCTATCTGGCCCAGACCGACATGACAACGTCTTCCAACCACAACTCATATGCAGAGTTTACAACAAAGACACATTTGACTTCTCACGTTTCCAGCAGCGTCCCCAACCTCCACAAACTCCTCATCCTAGTGGCCCCAATGCTGAGTCTTCTGTTGCAGAATTTGTCCCTGTTACTGGACCTGCTGTGTGGCATGGAAACAATGCTGCTCACGGTGCCCCACCTTGTAATGCCCACCACTGTGCCCCTTAAAATGCCTCCTGTTTTGCATTTAGATTTTAAAATTGTAAAATACCCTGTGCAACAAGTGCCCTGGAAAACAGTGTCCACATTTTGCTTCCTTGAAAATAATAATGAACCATAATAAATATATATAAATAAATAAATATATATATATATATATATATATATATATATATATATATATATATATATACATATCTCTGGCGAAAAAATTAAGAGACCGCCACATCAAAACCCTGTCATGGGCAGCTCAATCTCCAGACCTGAACCCCATTGAAAACCTCTGGAAATGTAATCAAGAGGATGATGGATAGTCACAAGCCATCAAACAAAGAAGGACTGCTTACATTTTTGAGCCAGAAGCAGTGTGAAAGACTGGTGGAAAGCATGCCAAGACGCATGAAAGCTGTGATTAAAATCATGGTTATTCCACAAAATATTAATTTCTGAACTCTTCCTGAGTTAAAACATTAGTATTGTTGTTTCTAAATGACTATGAACTTGTTTTCTTTGCATTATTTGAGGTCTGAAAACAGTTTTCTTTTCTTTTAAATTTTGACCATTTCTCCTTTTCAGAAAAAAAAAAACCGAAATGTATTGCTTGGAAATTCGGAGTCATGTTGTCAGAAGTCAGAAGTTTATAGACTAAAAGAACAATTTAATTTTTTTTTCTCAAAAATACACCTATAAAGAGAAAAATCAGACAAACTGAATATTTTGCAGTGGTCTTCTTTTTTGCCAAAGCTGTGTGTGTATATATATATATATATATATATATATATATATATATATATATATATATATATATATATATATATATATATATATGTATATATATATATATGTATGTATCTATATATATATATATATATATATATATATATATATATATATATATATATGTATTTATACATATATATATATATATATATATATATATATATTTATACAGTATACACATATACACATGATGGATACCGCCATAATTTTATCATCCTGTAGAAAAAAAGTTAGTTTTGATTGGGGCTGTTTTATCCTGCATTGCAGCCTTTCATCAATTTTACTCTGCCATCCATGTCCAGAGATATTAGCTACAGTGCCATGGGTTGTAAACTTCTTAATTATGTTGTGGACAAAGGAACATCAAGATCTCTGGAGATGGACTATTAACCTTGAGGGTATGTGCACACGTTGCGGATTTCTTGCAGAAATTTCCTGAAGAAAACCGGAAATTTTCTGCAAGAAATCCGCATTTTTTTTTTGCGTTTTTTTTCCGTTTTTTTTGCGTTTTTTTAGCATTCTGCAAGCGTAATTAGCTTGCAGAATGCTAAAGTTTTCCAAGCGATCTGTAGCATCGCTTGGAAAACTGACTGACAGGTTGGTCACACTTGTCAAACATAGCGTTTGACAAGTGTGACCAACTTGTTACTATAGATGCTGCTTTTGCAGCATCTATAGTAAAAGATAGAACGTTTAAAAATAATAAAAAAAATAAAAAAAATGCTTATACTCACCCGCAGACATCAGATCTCCTCACCGGCGTCCGTTCCGTATAGCTGATGTGTGCGCGCAGGGCCTTCCATGACGTCACGGTCACGTGAGCGGTCTCGGCCAATCACAGGACAGTGACGTCATTCGGCAAGGTCCTTCACCGCACACCAGCTACAGGAACCGAAGCCAGCGTGCAGCACAGAGGCGGGAACACTTCGGGGGCCATCAGAGGGTGAGTATAGGACTATTTTTTATTTTAATTCTTATTTTTTGACCACTTATATGGTGCCCAGTGCGTGGAGGAGAGTCTCCTCTCCTCCACCCTGGGTACCAACCGCACATAATCTGCTTACTTCCCGCATGGTGTGCACAGCCCCGTGCGGGAAGTAAGCAGATCAATGGACCCCTAGGTGTGCGGAATCCCCTGCAATTCCGCATTTTAATGAACATGTTGCTTTTTTTTCCGCGATGCGATTTTTTCGCGGAAAAAAAGGCTACATTTGCACAAAAAATGCGGAATACACTGAAAATAATGGGAGGCATATGTAAGCGTTTTTTTCGCGTTTTTATCACGTTTTTATAGCGAAAAAACGCGAAAAAAACGCGAAAAATACTGAACGTGTGCACATGGCCTGAGACGGTTCTCTTCTCCACTTTCTCTTCTCCATGATTAGAGTGTCACACACCTACACATAATGCAAACACAGTCGCTGGTGGAGTACTTTTCCACCCACTGCTGTTAGAGGCAGGGGGCCGGCATATGATGTACCAGTATGTCATATGTCAGTAAGAGGTTAAGTATTTTCTATATGTAAATGTCTATTGAAACATAATGATTGTTTTTTAAACATGTAAGTAAAAAAATGAATACATTTGTTTTTTTTCTTGTACCAGATGGAGACTATGTAGCAGCACATAAAACCAACATCAAGATTGTGTCATCACCATATACCATTGCATTTACTAGGACTCCAAATTATTTTGTACCTGGACTTCCATTTCAAATAACAGTAAGAATTGTTAATAGAGGAAATAATAAATTATATTTTGATTTTGCTCATTGTTAGGCCTTATTTACACCTAGTTATTTTTTCATGTGTGAGCAAAACTGACTGATTTTCATCAGTGTGGAGAGCATGATGGGGTGTGGGTGGAAGAAAGGACATGTAATTTTAATGACTTGGGGGAATGGGAGAGAGAATATGGAATTGCAATTGATTGGGGGAGGGTTGGGAGAGAGAACATGTAATTGTACTGAATTGGGGAGAGGATATGTAATTGTAATGAGTTTGGGGAGGACATGCAATTGTAATGAATTGGGGGGAGGACATGTAATTGTAATGAATTGGGGGAGGACATGTAATTGTAATGAATTGGGGGAGGACATGTAATTGTAATGAATTGGGGGGAGGTCATTTAATTGTAATAAATTGGGGAGGACATGTAATTGTAATGAATTGGGGGAGGACATGTAATTGTAATGAATTGGGGGAGGACATGTAATTGTAATGAATTGGGGGGAGGACATGTAATTGTAATGAATTGGGGGAGGACATGTAATTGTAATGAATTGGGGGAGGACATGTAATTGTAATGAATTGGGGAGGGCATGTAATTGTAATGAATTGGGGGGAGGACATGTAATTGTAATGAATTGGGGGAGGACATGTAATTGTAATGAATTGGGGAGGGTATGTAATTGTAATGAATTGGGGGGAGGTCATTTAATTGTAATAAATTGGGGAGGACATGTAATTGTAATGAATTGGGGGAGGACATGTAATTGTAATGAATTGGGGGAGGACATGTAATTGTAATAAATTGGGGGGAGGACATGTAATTGTAATGAATTGGAGGAGGACATGTAATTGTAATAAATTGGAGGAGGACATGTAATTGTAATGAATTGGGGGAGATCATGTAATTGTAATGAATTGGGGAGAGGACATGTAATTATACTGAATTGGGGAGAGGATATGTAATTGTAATGAGTTTGGGGAGGACATGCAATTGTAATGAATTGGGGGGAGGACATGTAATTGTAATGAATTGGGGGAGGACATGTAATTGTAATGAATTGGGGGAGGACATGTAATTGTAATGAATTGGGGAGGGCATGTAATTGTAATGAATTGGGGGAGGACATGTAATTGTAATGAATTGGGGGAGGACATGTAATTGTAATGAATTGGGGAGGGTATGTAATTGTAATGAATTGGGGGGAGGTCATTTAATTGTAATAAATTGGGGAGGACATGTAATTGTAATGAATTGGGGGAGGACATGTAATTGTAATGAATTGGGGGAGGACATGTAATTGTAATAAATTGGGGGGAGGACATGTAATTGTAATGAATTGGAGGAGGACATGTAATTGTAATAAATTGGAGGAGGACATGTAATTGTAATGAATTGGGGGAGGACATGTAATTGTAATGAATTGGGGGAGGACATGTAATTGCAATGAATTGGGGAGGGCATGTAATTGTAATGAATAGGGGGAGGACATGTAATTGTAATGAATTGGGGGAGGACATGTAAATGTAATGAATTGGAGGAGGACATGTAATTGTAATAAATTGGGGGGAGGACATGTAATTGTAATGAATTGGGGGGAGGACATGTAATTGTAATGAATTGGGGGAGGACATGTAATTGTAATGAATTGGGGGAGGACATGTAATTGTAATGAATTGGGGGGAGGACATGTAATTGTAATGAATTGGGGAGGGCATGTAATTGTAATGAATTGGGGGGAGGACATGTAATTGTAATGAGTTGGGGAGGGCATGTAATTGTAATGAATTGGGGGGAGGACATGCAATTGTAATGAATTGGAGGAGGACATGTAATTGTAATGAATTGGGGGGGACATGTAATTGTAATGAATTAGGGGAGGACATGTGATTATAATGAATTGGGGAGACGACATGGAATTGCAATGAATTAGGAGGAGGACATGTGGTTGTAATGAATTGGAGGGAGAGCATGCAATTGTAATGTTTTGGGGGGTGACATGTAATTTTAATGAATTGGGGGATGACATGTAATTTGTAATGCATTGGGGGAGGGCATGTAATTGTAATGAATTGGGGGAGGACATGTAATTGTAATGAATTGGGGGAGGACATGTAATTATAATGAATTGGGGAGACGACATGTAATTATAATGAATTAGGAGGAGGACATGGGGTTGTAATGAATTGGGGAAGGGCATGCAATTGTAATGAATTGGGGGGGTGACATGTAATTTTAATGAATTGGGGGATGACATGTAATTGTAATGCATTGGGGGAAGGACATGCAGTGGTAATGAATTGGAGGGAGGACATGTACTGTATTTGTAATGAACTGAAAGGAGGACATGTAATTATAATCTACCCTCTCCTAGTGTATCCTCACCCATCCCTTGTAGACTGTGAGCACTCACGGGCAGGGTCCTCTCTCCTCGTGTACTTGTGTGTGCCTTGTTTTACTCATGCTTATTGTACTTGTCTATATTTGCCCTGTTCACATGTAAAGCGCCATGGAATAAATGGCGCTATAAAAATGTATATTAATAATAAAATTAATAATAATAATGAATTGGGGGGAGGACATGTACCGTAATTGTAATGAATTGGGGGAGGACATGTAATTGTGGTTGATAGAAATGACACAAAATTGTAATGAATTGTAAGGGGAGAGGACATTGCAATGATTTGAGTAGCTGGGGTCGGAGAGAGGACATGTAACTAATGAATTGGAGATGAGAGAGTGGACATGAGTTTTTTTTTTACCTAAATACCTAAAATGTATTTTGGGATAAAAAAAATTATTTTAGCAATTCAGTTTTGCTATTAATTTTGCACCGTTTTTCTTCTAGGGGCTCTTTGTTTCCCTGCAGATTCAAATGTAGTGTAGTCTGTTGCCATAAATCAGCTAAGAGCTTAGGAAAAGACAGATAAATAAGTACAAACTTTCCTGGTAGAATGTCAGAACAAGATCACTAGGATACGCAGGTAAAGAGATCAGCCACTTTCTCTTCTTAGTGCAGCATTCCTCACAAACTCACCAGCACTTGTGTACATAAAATGGCCACTGGTAGAGCAGGATATGACCAGACCAGTCCATCAGCCTTCTCACATAGTAAAACATCTCACATGGGAAAACTGCTTCTCTATTGGAGGAGGCTGATATACTGATCTGGTCACATGCTCTTCCACCAGCAGCCATTTTATAGAAAGAAGTGCCAGTGAGTTTGTGTGGAAAGCTGCAGCAATAAGAGAAAGTGGCTGACCTCTTTATAGGGTTTTTCACTACTAGGACAACCCCTTCTTGAACTAAATATTTTGGCCACAATAAAATATAAAAAAACCTATACTCACCTTCCATGTCGGCTACTTTACCGCGGTGTCAGTACTCACTCTCCCTGGGGCTCTCATGCAGTGTTGTGACACGTGACCCTGGCCTGTCCAATGAGCGCTGACGTCACTCTCCCACCCTATATATGGATCGAACATGAAGAGGATGTGAGAGCACTTACAGCCTGGGTGTGCACCCTTCTTTCAAATTGCCGGTACTGCTGCTTTTCCTTAGCTTCAAATTGTAAAAAATACTTTTAACCAAGAATACATGCATTTAAAAGGAATCTGTCACCTACTTTTTTGCATATAAGCTGCGTCCATCGCCTTTAGGGGCTTATCTACAGCATTCTGTAATGCTGTAGATAAGCCCCCGATGTAACCTGAAAGATAAGAAAAATAAGTTAGATTATACTCACCTGGGGGGGCGGTCCGATGGGCATTTTTGTCCAGCGCCTCCCATCTTCATGCAATGCCATCCTCCTCCTTGCTTCCTGCCGCGTACTTTATCTGCCCTGTTGAGGGCAGCGTAAGGTACTGCACTGCGCAGGTGCTGGGAAAGGTCTGAGAAGCCCTTATATAACTTGTTTTTCTCCTCTTTCAGGTTACATCGGGGGCTTATCTACAGCATTACAGAATGCTGTAGATAAGCCCCTGATGGCGGTGGCCGAAGCTTATATACGAAAAAGTAGGTGACAGATTCCCTTTAAGCAAAACCAAATGGTCCCCAATGGTGGTCAACCACTTTACTTTATATTTTATAAGTCAGAGGAAAATGGCTACATATAGTTATGGGGGGAACGGTGCTTATCAATTTATATGCTTGAATGATAGGTTGCACAGTGAATAATTGTATAGGTGCAGTGCCAACGTTGCAGGTTAGCTCTAATCTAAATTTGGCAATTCAGTCCTTGCCCTAATTGGATTTTTTTAAGTCATCCTGGACCTCATTTTAGTTTGAGAGCCTTCAGATATATGATAGCCATTGTGTTGTGTCCTGTTTTTCAACAGGATGCAAAATATGGTGTCAATGGAGACTTAACAAGCCAAATAATCAATTTGCATTTTAATCACTTTGGTTGCTGTCCATAAACGACTTACTTTACCACTGATTTTTTTTCCCACACAAATTTTGGACAAAATCCCTATGAAAAACATCTACAAAATGCTTCCCATATCAATAGGCAAAGCTTATTAATCAATTATTGTAATGGTCAAGTTTTTTTCTGCATGGTTTCCAGAATTGTTTCTATCAAATAGAGCTGATCCACATGTGGCCCTGCTGCATTTTAACCTATAAAGTTTAGAACTACATAAGTGATGTTCTTAAATTTATGGTATCTCATTGAGTATTGGTAGTCTTATTGAGGATTTTGCACAAGATTTTGTCTTGCTTGCACTTGTAGACTTATCAAAAAATTGACTAAAAAAAATTCCAACCTCAAAGTAACATTCACAAAAATGTTATGTGTGAATTCAATTTAAAGAGAACCTTTTACTGGATTTTTTCATGTAACCTAAGTAACTCCTAGAATTGCTCCACTGATTCTGGAACTGTTTCTCTTTGTATTCTTTGCCCCTTAGTTCCCAAGTTATGCACCTGCAGCGCCCCAGAGTCCTGGTCGTTGCAGTAATGTCGCTCTTCCACCAGGGGGAGTGATATTACGTCTGATGGTACTAAAGGAGTTCATCTTTCCAGGTATCACAAAACAGACACCACACTTCACACTCCAGTCCACCAGGGGGAGCCTTGTTTCTATCTATTAGGACACTCCTCACATTAGGGTAAAACTGGTGGGCTGGATAGAAAGTTAGAGAGAAGCAGACTGGGCTTTGCCAGGTAACATCTAGTCACAGAGAGGCTGCCTGGGTTTGACCCAGAGAGGACCTGTCAGGCAGACAGGGGGAAAGGAGGAACATCTGAGCTGCAGACAGAGGGTCCCTGTCAGGGGTGGGATCCTGGCAGAGGCCTAGCGCGAGACAGAAAGACACGGAGCTGCGCCTGCCCCACCTGCGGCAGCATCCTAAGAAAGGACAAGAAAGGAATTGTGTTGCAGGGAGTGACAAACGAAGTCACAGCACAAGGAGACAACACCTGAAGGAGTTCTGTCCTGTAAGAGGCTGCCTCCTTCTGAGGCATGTAGCCGGTGGCCGGAACACCGAGGGAGTAATTGACTCCACGCTTTACTTCAAAGACTGGCAGGACAGTCAATTCCAAGTTGGCTGCCCGACCTTAAAACCTAAGAAGACACAGTGGCAAATTGTGGGGGTCGGGGCGTCTCTAGGGTCCCTATAAACAAGCCTCAGGCCATCAGTCATACGGGTATGTCCTATCCATACCATCTGGGGGACAGAGAGGAAGAAATAACATCTAGAACATCTACAAAGGTTGTGAGGACTATCCCGTGGTGCTCAGCAGGAAGGTACTACAACACACAGGCACTAGTAGGAAGGCTACTGATTTCCACCTGGATAAGGGGACTCTGGAATTGCCTTCAGACCGGCCGGACTCTGCCTGCCCTGTGATCTGTACTCTGGACTGTGGACGCTGAAGTCTTCAGTAAAAGGTAAAGAGACTGCAACCTTTGTGTCCTCATTATTCACTGCGCTTTACTTCGTCCACCATCACCACCTACACTTCTGGGAAGCCCTGGGGGTACACTTCACCTGTGGGAAGGTATACTATCTAGCTGCCATTCCATCACCCCAGCGGACCCCTAAGCAGCGTCGGTCGCCCTGACTGAGTACCACAGGTGGCGTCATGAACATTATACAGACTTCACCTTTAATTGGATGCCCCTCAAAGGGCCACGGACTGGGTCAGGCCACCGTGACATCCCCCGAACCGTAGGACCCAGTGCCGAGTACCCCATTGCCCTACTCTGGGGGCGATCCACACCCTGGTAATAAAGTTGCACATTTTCCCTTCAACTAGCTGGACATATATCACAGAACTTCCTTGGGTGTGCAGCAAAGTTTTGATTGGTCAGCATCAGTAGAGAAAAAGCAAATGCCCACAGAGTTCTGTGGTGTATGCCCAGTTGGTTGAAAGGAAAATTTTCATCTTTAGAACTTGGGATCTGTTCAAGTATCAGTGGAGCAGCGCCAATTGGAGAATATACTCATAGTTTAAATAAAACAAAAATCTAATGAAAGGTCCTCTTTGAAGCGAACTTGACTAGTCGGACAGTTGGGTCCCTGGTGACTTCTCTCTGCTGCCCTGGATTGACAGATATCCTACAGCCTGTACATGTAGGCAGAGACCTGTCAATCCAGGGCAGCCGGCAGGGAAAAGCCAGTGTTGGATAAAAAAGATTATTATTATTTATTTATATAGCACCATTAATTCCATGGTGCTGTACATGAGAAAGGTGTTACGTACAGTTATAGATATCATTTATAATAATCAAATTTACAATGACAAACTGGTACAGAGGGGAGAAGACCCTGTCCTTGCGGACATACATTCTATGGGATAATGGGGAAGAGACAGAAGGTCGGGGGTGCAGCAGCTCTGGGGGTGGTGAGGCGGCAGCTTGGGTGGTGGTGAGGCAGCAGCTCGGGTGGTGGTGAGGCGGCAGAATGGTTATTGCAGGGTGTAGGCTTTCCTGAAGAGATGGGTTTTCAGGTTCCATCTGAAGAATCCGAGGGTGGTGGATAATCAGACGTGTTGAGGCGTGGAATTCCAGAGGATGGTGGATATTCGGGAGAAATCTTGGAGGCGGTTGTGTGAGGAACGAATAAGTGTGGAGGAGAGTAGGAGATCTTGGGAGGATCGGAGATTATGTGAGGGAAGGGAAGATATTGGGAGATTAGTTCAGAGATATAGGAAGGGGACAGGTTGTGGATGGCTTTGTACATCAGTGTTAATAGCTTGAACTGGATTAGTTGGGGAATTAGGAGCCCGTGGAGAGATTTGCAGAGGGGAGAAGCAAGGGAGTAGCGAGGAGAGAGGTGGATTAGCCAGGCAGCAGAGTTGAGGACAGACTGGAGCGATGCAAGAGAGTTAGCGGGGAGGCCACAGAGGAGGGTGCTGTAGTAATCGAGGCGGGAGATGATGAAGGCATGCACAAGAGTTTTGGTAGATTGTGGGCTGAGGAAGGGACGCATTCTGGTAATATTTTTGAGTTAGAGGTGACAGGACGTGGCAAGAGTTTGGACGTGCGGTTTGAAGTACAGGGCAGAGTCGAGGGTTACCCCGAGGCAGCGGATTTCAGGTGTGGGAGAGAGAGTGATGCCGTTTACCATAATAGATAGATCAGGTAGGGGGGATACGCGAGATGGGGGAAAGATGATGAGCTCAGTTATGTCTACATTGAGTTTTAGGAAGCAAGAGGTGAAGTAAGGAGAATATGGCTGACAGACACTCGGGGATTCTGGACAGCAGAGAGGTGACATCTGGGCCAGAGAGGTACAGTAGATCTGAGTGTCATCTGCATACAGGTGATACTGGAAGCCATGGGACTTTGAGTTGTCCTAGGCCAATGGTATAGATGGAAAAAATTAGGGGCCCTAGGACAGAGCCTTGAGGGACTCCAACAGAGAGAGGGCAGGATGAGGATGTAGTGTGGGAATGGGAAACACTAAATATGCGGTTGGAAAAGTATGAGGCAATCCAGGACAGGGCAAGGTCTTTGATGCCAAGGGAAGAAAGAATCTGTAGCAGTAGGCAGTGGTCGACTGTGTCGAAGGCCGAGGACAGTTCGAGAAGGAGGAGGATGGAGAACTGTCTGTTAGCTTTGGCTGTGAGTAAGTCATTAGTAATTTTTGTCAGGGCAGTTTCGGTGGAGTGGTGGGGGCAGAAGCCAGATTGGAGTTTGTTAAGGAGAGAGTTAGATGAGAGGTGGGAGGTAAGTTGAGCATGGACATACTGCTCAAGGAGTTTTGAAGCAAACGGGAGCAGTGATATGGGGCGATAGCTGGGCATAGCAGTTGGGTCAAGGTTAGTTTTTTTGAGGATGGATGTGGTTGTGGCATGTTTGAAGACAGAGGGAAGGTACCAGAAGATAGCGATAGGTTGAATAGATGGGTTAGGGCTGGAATGAGCGTGTTAGTGAGGTTGGGGAGCAGGTGGGAAGGGATGGGGTCAAGTGCACAGGTGGTGAGGTGTGATTTGGAAAGGAGGTGAGTAAGCTCTCCTTCAGTGATGTTGGAGAGGGAGGTTGTTAGAGAAGGCCAGAGGTCTGGTATATGGAGTGGTTGGGGTGGTGGAACAGTGAAGGTTTGCCTTGTTTGATCGATCTTGTTTTTGAAGTAGGTGGCAAAGTCCTCGGAAGAGATGAGAGGAGTTGAAGGTGGCAGTGGTGTGTGGAGGAGAGAGTTAAATGTGCAGAACAGTTGTTTTGGGTTGTAGGATAATGAAGATACAAGGTTTGTGAAATAGGTCTGTTTAGCAGAGGTGAGGGCTAATTTGAAGGCAAGGGTAGCTTGCTTGAAAGCAGTGAAGTCGTCTGGCAGGCGTGTTTTCTTCCAACACTGCTCCGTGACCCTGGATGCTTGTCAAAGTTTTTTGGTGAGATTGTTTTGCCAGGGTTGCCCATTGATTTGTCGCACTTTGCCATGCATGAGAGGGGCGACTGAGTCTATGGCTGATGTGAGGGTGGTGTTATAGAAAGCGGTGTCGCTGTCCATGTCGTGGAGTGAAGATTTGGAGGACAGGGTAGAAGAGAGTGAGAGTCTGTGAATGTCTAGGTGTGCGAGGTTTCTGCGAGGATGTAGTAATGGCTGGACATGGAGGGCGGGTGAGGAGGACAAGCATGAGAAGGTGAGTAGATGGTGGTCAGACAGGGGGAAGGGAGAGGTTGTGAGATTAGATAAGGAACAGAGGCGGGTGAAGATGAGGTCTAGTGTATGCCCGTCTGTGTGAGTGGTTGTGGAGGACCACTGAGTGAGTCCAAAGGATGAAGTAAGGGCCAGGAGCTTGGATGCTGCTGGCTGGCATGTCAGGAGGGATATTAAAGTCACCCATGATGATGATGGGAATGTCAGCAGAGAGAAAGTGAAGAAGCCAGGTGGATCATTGGTCGATGAAGGCAGTGGCTAAGCCCGGTGGTCAGTACTGTATATGACAGCCATTTGGAGATTAGAGGGAGAGTAGATACGGACAGAGTGAACCTTGAAAGAAGGGGAGGATAAGGGAGGGTGGGGGTTGGATAGGGTTGAAGGAACAGATTTTTGAAAGAAGGAAACCCACTCCTCCGCCATGTCTGTTGCCAGAGCGAGGAGTGTGGGTAAATTGGAGGCCACTGTAACTCAATGCTGCAGGGGAGGCCGTGTCAGGGGCGTCAGCCAGGTCTCAGTGAGGGCCAGGAAGGAAAGGTTGTGGGAAGTAAAGAGATCGTGGACCATGTGGAGCTTGTTGCAGACGGAGCGGGCATTCCAAAGTGCCGCAGAGAAAGGAAGCAGGGGGGTGGGGGTCAGTGGCACAGATTTTAAGTGTAAGGGATTGCAGTAGTTTCTCTTAGTGTGAGAAGGATAAAGGTGAGGATTATGGGATATATGAGGGGGGGTGCAGGATTGGGGGATATGTCGCCAGCAGTGAGAATGAGCAGAGAAAGAGAAAGCAAGATAACTATTATTCCAATATCTTTTAGTTGTATAAAATGTAAAATAAAAAAAATAAAAATGAATGTCCTGTGAAATGCCTCTACTGTGACAGTAATTGTAATTTTATCTAATAGGTTTCCATTAAAAATCCTGATATGACTCCAGCAGGTGGTGTTCATGTACAATGTGGTGAAAACAGAGGATGGTCAACGAAGGAAGGACTGGCACATGTGACTTACAATACAGAAAGCAATGACAAAGAGATAACCATAACCGTAAGTTTCATTGATATAACTGTAAAAAGTATCATAACTACTTTGAACACCCCTTCAGTATTTTGGGTGAACAGTTTGACAGCAATTGGGGTTCAGAAATACCTACAAAGATTGGCATCATCTTCCCTAATGTGACCATAAAAGTTCTACAAGTTTGTAAAGGGATCCTGTCCATTGGCAGCCTAGTGTTTTTTTGCAATACTCGTGTGTGGCGCCCCAGGGTCCTGGTCGTCGCAGTGGTATTGCTTTCCTCTCGGGGAGAGTGATGCTACGTTTGGAGGCAAAGAAAGGTAACTGCATCCAGGTATCACAAACATGCAACACATTTCACACTCCAGGCCACCAGGGGGAGCTCTTACTCCTATTTATTAGGTCACTGCCCACATAGGTAAAACTGGTCGCCTGTAGGGAAAGTTAGTTAGTTGCTGGCTGAGCTCAGCTCAGTTAGTTGGTCCCTGACAGGGGTGGGATCCTGTCAGTGAACGAAGGAGAAAGGACACGGAGCTGTGCATGCCCTCAGAGCTGCAGCTCCTAGAAAGAGACATTTAGAAGGAGAACTGTATCGCAGCAAGCGTGAAGGAAGTCGTAGCAAAGGAGAGGATACAAGAAGGGGACCAGCCCTACACAGGCTGCCTCCTTCTGAGGCGCAGAAGCCCGGTGGCCGGAACACCGAGGGAGTAAGGACCTTTATGCTTTGCTCCAGAGACCGGCAGGACAGCTAATTGCAAATTACCTGTCCGCCCTACACCCAGGAGGCACGGTGGCAACCTTTGGAGGCCAGGGAGTGCTAGAGTCCCTATAAACAGCCTCAAGCCACCAGTCATATGGGTTTGTCCTATCCTATATGGGGGACAGAGAGAAAGACATTACAACTCCAACACTGCAGCTCAAGGGAAGGCTACTGATTTCCACCTGGACAAGGGGACTCTGGACTTGCCTCCAAACGGGCCGGACTCTGCCTGCCCTGTGATCTGGTGCCCTGGACCGTGGATGCTAAAGTCTTCAGTAAAGGTAAAGAGACTGCAACCTTGTGTCCTTGTTCTTCTCTGCGCCTCTCACCATCCACTATCTACACACTGGGAAGCCCTGGGGATACACTTCACCTGTGGGAAGGTATACCATCTAGCTGCCATATCACCTCAGCGGACCCCTTAAAGCAGCGTCGGTCACCCTGACCGAATACCACAGGTGGCGTCACGAACACAAACTTTATCCCTTTAAAGACCTTTCCCTATTACACGGACATCCCAGGGCCACAGACCGGGTCAGCCACCGTGACATCCCCCTGTGAACCGAAGGACCCGGTACCGAGTACCCCACGGCCCCATGGGAGCGATCCACGTTTGTATTCTGACAAAGGGACATCCCTTCTGCCTCTATTGCTGCGCTGGCCTACCCTTACAAAAGAATAAAGACCATCAAAGTTCTATAGGATAATCCCCATTTTTATATTGGAACATTGGTCTCTCTGCACTTACTAAGGAATATTTGTTTAGATGAGTATAATATCCAACAGAAACATCCAAATAGCAGTTTTAGGAAGATCAAGATTTCACTACAGCGAGTTTTTAGGCCTTCAGATTTCTGTTTGTCATACATGTTCCCATTAGAACAAGTAACCATTAAATACCATAGACCATTTCACTTGCACGATTTACTGAAGACTAGTGATGAGCGACTGTACTCGTTGCTCGTGTTTTCTCGAGCACGCTCGGGTGACCTCCGAGTATTTATGACTGCTCGAAGATTTCGTTTTCATCGCGGCAGCTGATTGATTTACAGCTACTAGCCAGGCTGAGTACATGTGGGGGTTGACTGGTTGCTAGGGAATCCCCACATGTAATCAAGCAGGCTAGTAGCTGTAAATCATTCACCTGCCCCGATGAAAACTAAATCTCCGAGCAGTCATAAATTCTCGGAGGTCACCCGAGCGTGCTCGGGATGGAAAACCGCAGCAACTAGTACACTCACTCATCACTACTGAAGACAGGTTTGAGAATCAAAATTGTCTGTTCAAGTTAAAGGGTCAAAACAAACAGCACATGGATGCCAGATATCCGTGCTGCATCTTTGGGCTTATGCACATGACCAACTCAGCAATGCAAGTTTATGGGTCTGTGGAAAACATCGGACCACACTCCGATGTCCTTGACTGACATAACAGAAGGTGGAGGAACTTTTTTTTTTCTCTCTACCTCCGAGAAAAACTGATGCCACTCTGATCAAACTCTGATAAGAAAAATTGGTCCGTGCCTGCAAACGGAGAGAAAACGGTCAGATGGCCCTACACTTGGTAAAAGCTTTAGAAACTTTTATTTTTCTTGTTTCAGGAAAGGATTTTTCACTGATGGGAAAAATGAACACACTGACCAAATATGGAAGAAAAGCCAATCTAGCACACTAAAGAAAAAATATGCAAAAACATTTGCATTTGTATTCAGCCTTAGGTCTCATTCAGACATTTTCAGTGATTTTTCTGGTGCGCAAAAATGGTACAAGTGTCATCAGCGTTTTGTCAGTGTGTCAGTTTTTACCATCAGTGTCTCATCAGTCATTTTCTGGTATGAAAAAAACAAATACATTACAAAGTTTGTCCTATCCATTACATTCTTAAAAAACAGATTGCACACGGATGACAATGTGTGCTGCCAGTGATGTTCACGGACCCATCGACTTAGGGTACCGTCACACATTGAAATTTTCATCGCTGCGACGGCACGATTCGTGACGTCGCAGCGTCGTATGATCATCGCTCCAGCGTCGTAGACTGCGGTCACACGTTGCAATCACGGCGCTGGAGCGATGCCGAAGTCCCCGGGTAACCAGGGTAAACATCGGGTTACTAAGCGCAGGGCCGCGCTTAGTAACCCGATGTTTACCCTGGTTACCAGCGTAAACGTAAAAAAACAAACAGTACATACTCACCCGTCGGTGTCCTTCAGGTCCCTTGCCGTCTGCTTCCTGCTCTGAGTGCAGCCGTACAGTGAGAGCAGAGCGCAGCACCGCTGCGCTCTGCTCTCACTTTCCGGCCGGCACTCAGAGCAGGAAGCAGACGGCAAGGGACCTGAAGGACACCGACGGGTGAGTATGTACGGTTTGTTTTTTTACCTTTACGCTTGTAACCAGGGTAAACATCGGGTTACTAAGCGCGGCCCTGCGCTTAGTTACCCGATGTTTACCCTGGTTACAAGCGAAGACATCGCTGGATCGCTGTCACACACAACGATCCAGCGATGTCAGCGGGTGATCAAGCGACGAAAGAAAGTTCCAAACGATCTGCTACGACGTACGATTCTCAGCAGGGTGTCTGATCGCAGTAGCAAGTCAGACACAGCGATATCGTAACGATATCGCTAGAACGTCACGAATTGTAACGTCGTAGCGATGGAAATTTCAATGTGTGACGGTACCCTTACATCAGTAATCTTGATCCATTATCAAAAATGAACATGTCTCCATGATCTTTTTTTACAAATACATGATCTGCAAAAAAAAACACAGACATGTGAACAGCTCCATAGATTACATTGTGTACATCTTCTGACAGTAAAAGACATCTACATCTGAATTCTGTCAGCTTACACAAAAATCGACAAAAAAAAGGGTGCGATGTTATATAATGCATACAAAAGAAAGAGGGTGGATTTCCAGCAAAGACAAATTCAATTAAAAGTAAAAAAAACCCCTTCATTATTAAAGAAAGTAAAAAATGAAAAAACACACCGGTCACCATGAAAGTCCACCAATGCTTATGTATTGTGGACTTTCATGGTGACCAGTGCATTTTTTTTTCATTTTTATATGGATCTGTCTTCGCTGCAGAACCACCCTCTGTCTTTTGTATGCTGTTATCACAAAGCAGACAAAGACGGCTCCATGCGATGATTCCTGTCTATCCAGAGTGCATCTGAAAGTGGTGAGCTGACTTTCCTTGTCCCATATACCTATGTTATATGTTATATAATGTGTATTTACGTGTAATACATGGCAAATTACTTTATTTATTATTAATTATTTTGGTGTAAGATTTTTTTTCCATTTTACCTAATTTAGTCTGAAAATATTCTTATTTTTATACTTTCAAAGGTCAAAACAAATGTTGAAGGTTGGGAAGATGAACAACAGGCTAATGTAACAATGACTGCAACAGCATACCGACCTACATGGCAACCACACTACCTGTATATCGCTGTAAACAGTGAGCATGTCACGGATTATGTCACTATCCACTTGCACATAAAAAACAAGGGTAATACAGCAGAAAACATTAAATACTTCACCATTCTGGTAAGGAGATTTTCCTATGTTCTATATAAATTGTGTGTGTGTGTATATTTAACTTTTTTCTTCTGATCATTATTTTGTGCAAAATAAAATTTTTATTGGCTGCGAGATAAAACAATATAATACAACACATGCGTGAATGAGATTTCTAAACAAACAGCTTTTAATTTGCATAAAAAGGCAAAAAAAAAACCCCAAAAAACGCAGCATGTGAATGTAGACTTACTTTCACAAGTATTGATGGACAGTCAGGCTCTTTTTGGTGATCTGGTCACTTGGCTCCACTCACTACATAATTTCGGCTCTTTTGGATCCTAAATGGATCTCTATTAGATATGCGTTCACCACAGCTGAATACTCATTGATGATTAAATTAAATGGGCAGAAACCTCATCCAACTCTAGCCAAAACCTATTTGCAGCCAACTAATGAAATCGATGGGTGGGCAGGGTTTTTGTTGTGGAACACCATAATTTTATGCTGAGCGAGAGCCATTCAGAGATTTTAGTGGCTCTTACTGGGGTGCAGACTTGCATCGTTCCCAGTAGGGAGCTGGCTCTTTGTCTCGGATTGGTCGTGAGTAGTGATGAGCGAGTATACTCGTTGCTCGGGTTTTCCCAAGCACACTCGGGTAACCTCTGAGTATTTGTTATTGCTCGGATATATAGTTTTCATCGCCTCAGTTGCATGATTTACGGCTTCCAGATACGCTGAATACATGTGGGAATTCCCTAACATACAGGCTTTCCTCACATGTATTCAGCGTATCAGGAAGCCGTAAATCATGCAACTGAGGCGATGAAAACTATATCTCCGAGCAATAACAAATACTCGGAGGTCACCCAAGCAACGAGTACACTCGCTCATCACTAGTTGGGAGCCAATCACTAAACACAAGTGCATAAAGGAGTATTAATCACACACTAAACAAATGCATCAAATATCAACATATAAAAGAAGGGAGGGATCCCCTGGAGTGTGGATCGTATCGCCCCATATCACTAGTAAACGTAGATTACAAAATTTTCACTAAAATATTGGCCACTAGACTAAATACGCTCATATTAGACCTTATACACCCAGATCAAACTGGCTTTATGCCTGGGAAAAGTACTTCTATTAATATCAGGCGGGTCCAATCGGTGATTCAGTATAGCTCTCTAGAGCCGGATAATAGTTGGGCGCTGGCATCGCTGGATACGGCCAAGGCATTCGACTCTCTCGAGTGGTCTTTCCTCTCCGCGTGTCTGCAGAAATATGGTTTTGGAGAGAAATTTATCAGGGGGGTAGACACGTTGTATAAGAATCCCAAGGCGCGTGTAATTGTAAATAACTCCACCTCTGATTCTTTTACCTTACACAGGGGAACCCGTCAGGGATGTCCTCTGTCCCCCGCTCTCTTCGCCCTTGCGATAGAGGCTTTAGCAATACGCATAAGATCTTCCAAGGACATCAAGGGAATAAATATTGCGGATCGTGTGGATACCATTGGCCTCTATGCGGATGATATGATAATAATTATGGATAAAATAGAAGAAACTTTACCACAAGTGACAGCAACCATAGATAAATTTAGTAAATTCTCCGGCCTATATATAAACTGGGATAAGTCTGTCCTGATGCCTTTATCTCATACTTCGGTTCCCTGTCTCGGGGCTCTCACGTCGCTACCTGTGGTTTCCAACTTCAAATATCTGGGTATCCATATGTCTCAATATAGTCGGTTGGACCTACAACAAAACATTTACCCACTGTTGGATTTGGTCAAATCTAAATTTATAACCTGGAGTAGACTCCCCCTCTCTGTCGCAGGTCGCATTAATCTAATTAAAATGATACTGCTTCCCAAACTCAATTACTGCTTTCAACATGGTGCTGTACCAATACCCAAGTCATTTTTCGCAAAATTAAACTCCTTAATCACATCCTTTATATGGGGGAAGACCAGGCCCAAACTTAAATTATCTATTTTACAGAGACCAAAAAGGGGGGTGGGGCGGCTTTACCAGACCTTTATTTGTACTACCTTGCTGGGCAGGCTAAGGCGATAAGCAAGTGGATGCCTAATAGCTCCCTACCTAATTCCGAAAGTCATTTAATTCATTCTGCCCGGATTGATTGCCCACTGGGATTTTTGGAGATGGAGAAATTTGGTGCTTGTCGTCTGTTGCCTATGCTCCGACTAGCGAGATTGGTATGGAGACAAATAAAAAGAATTATTAAATTTGTGGATGTCAGCTGAAATGCCACTGTGGAATAATGGTTATATACCAGAATTACTGAATCACCCATCCACTGATTTCTGGGTCTCTCATGGTGTTCTCTCGGTGAGCGATGTACACAACCAGGGGGTTTTTGTAACCTTTGAACAATTACAGAATAATTACAACATCCCTAGGTCTCAATTCTTCCGGTATTTACAACTAAGGTCAGCTTTCCAGTCACACATACGAAATGTAGGTACGGGTCAGGCGATCTCTTCTTTGCCTTTGATAGGTATCCTCAAATCGCAGGGTCCTCAAGGACTTATTTCCTCTCTATATACATATCTACTATCCATGGGAGATAGGTCTGTCATCAATTCTGTCAAGGGGAAATGGGAGGAACTCCTTCCCGATGTACTGGGAGAGGAGTGGGAAGATATTCTTGAATCTTCAACTAAAGTTTCCCCTTCAATCAATAATAGGATGACCCAGTTATATATCATATATCAAGCCTATTTGACCCCGACACGACTCTTTAAAATGGGTCACCTATACTCGTCGGATTGCTTACGGTGTCATGTGCCTGATGCAGATTTTATCCATATGATTTGGAGGTGCCCTGTAGTCCTCCATTACTGGAGAGAGGTAACGACATTATTAACGTCTTTATTGTTGATCCCTGTCCCGCTCGAACCATTGACCTGCTTGTTCGGGGTGTGGGATACGGAGACCTGGGATCATTATACTGGGATCTTTCTCCGGGAGACGCTCTTTTTGGCAAGGAAGGTATTGGCGTTAAGATGGATGGGTGGCTCCCCCCCGACCCTTAGAGTTTGGATTGATCTGGTGAACTCGATTATCCCATATGAAAAAACAATGTATCAAAATAGAGGTTGTCCAGGTAAATTTGAAAAGATATGGGGCAGATGGAATTCCTCTTATTGTACTCTATAGTCTGCACTGACTAGACATCTACATAGAAAGGTGGGCTTGTGGTTTTCGGGGGCATCGCTTTTAGAGCAGGATCCAAATCTGTTTTTCTTTCGGCGACTAACTGTTAATGGTTAAAGTTGTTAAAGTTGTATAATAGGTATTTTCTTATAAGGAACTATTGATTTACCATGTACATTCCATCACCTTTGTAACTTCTAACATGATGATGTTTTGCAACTATTTGTATTTTACGGTATAATTAATGACGATAATTGCAAATGTGTGCAATGTTTGTTTATTCTGAACTAATAAACGAATTTAAAAAAAATATATCAACATATGGAAAATACAGCAATATAACACATCAACATTATAAGGTCTTCAGGAACGGTGTTTCATCTGTTTCCACACTCTTACAAGGAAACATAAAAAAATAGTCACCCAAGTGAAAACACAAATAAAGGTAACATCTCAGCCATAAAACAAATGGTAACAGAGACCAGCAACCTTATATAGGATAAAAGATTCCGATTGCGTCACTGTTTACGAAATCATAAAGAACTATGGTGTAATATTTATATAAACGCTGTAAACAGAGTACACAAGTAAAGCAGCGTCAGTTTATTGTACACACATAGCCGCATATTAGAACAATTAGTTGGCTACCTTCAACCATAGCAATAAATGTAAGGCTGTTCATAATAGAAAAAGGTAAAAAAGTGGAACAGTCTCACCAAATTCGTGGGCAACAGAGCGCCGGATATTTCCTGGTGAGGCGATAGTCCGGAAGAAGGAGGGGATGACAGTCCCTATGTCAATCCCTATAGGGCTACCGTTAGGCTATCCCCAAAACTCCTGCCCTTACAAGGGCAGTCCACAGCTACCCCTGCATACACATGCCCTGCACTCTCCCTATAATGTCGTCCCGACGCGTTTCCTCCAAGCTATTTCATCAGGGGACTTTGCTTGTGTTTAGGAGAAAGATGCTAAAGTGCTAAGTGCTAGGTAAAGGAGGGACACAGAGTCCTGCCACCCTCTTTGCTGTCCTGCAGAGAGTGGTGGAGGCATGGGGCTAAGTGTTAAATAGAATGCGGGATGTGATAAAACACACCCGCATATCATTAGTGATTGGAGATCACATGACCTATATGGTAACAAACACGACAGCGCGCTCTGTATAATGTAAACAAAGAGAAAGCATAATCCTGTAAATGTATTAAAATGAGACAACAGGATAAAACTCACGTGTCAGTATGTTGGACGCCGAGAGCTGCACGGCGAAGACATTTCCGGACATGCGCACTCAATCAATGGTGAGGCCCTCGAGACGACGGAGAAGATCTGGTGTGTCCTTGACAAATGATTGTAATGAGGATACAAAAGGACTCAAAACCTTATCAAGATAGATACCTGCATTCTGGCAGAGACTGCCTACCCCAGAGACAATCGGCCTACCTTTTAAAGGATTAAGGCCCTTGTGCACTTTGGGGAGGCAGTAGAATGTGGCTGTGATAGGGTGGCAAGGAAGGATGAAATCAAACTCTGTTTTGTTAATTACGCCACTATCTAGACCATCCTGTAGTATGGATCGAAGTTCATCACAATACTCTTTATGTGGGTCACATGTGAGAATTTCGTACGAATCCCTGTCAGCAAGTATCGATTCACACAAGCCTTGATAGTGCAACACGTCAAGAATAACAACATTGCCCCCCTTATCGGAGGGCTTAATAACGATAGAGTCATCACGTTCAAGACGGATAATCGCTTCCATTTCCCTCTTGGAGCAATTGAATTTGCAAGGTATATGAGATTGGGAGAGGCTGATAAGATCAGAAGTTACAAGATTAGAGAAAACATCAATAGCTGAAAGGTCACCAGTAGGTGGCGGCATCCTGTGACTCTTATGTTTTAATTGGGTAAAGGGGCCCATACCAAGTAGGTTGGGGTCCATCTCTCCAATACTATGCAACAATCTGACGTCATCTAACATGTCAGTCGGAATACCAAGTTCAGTACAAGTGCGAGATTCTTGCTTGTGAAAGTGTTTCTTCCATCTTATCTTACGTAAAAAAAGATTAAGGTCCTTCACCGTTCTGAACAGATCGAAGTCACTATTAGGGACAAAGGAGAGTCCCTTCTTCAAGACAAGCATTTCATCGGCATCAATGTCTCTAACCGAGAGATTGATAACCTGAATGCCCTGCCTTGTAGTCTCTCTAGGAAGATTGACAGGGGGGTTCATGATTGAAATTATTGTGGACTGCTCTTTTCTCACTACTTCCTCACTTGAAGAGGTCTGTTTCTTAGAGTATAAACCTGGTCCAAAAAACCCCCGCCTGGAGTGTTATCTGATCTATCGGAGGGACCACGTCCCCCACGACCCCTTCCCCTCCCCCGATTTCTTCCTCTATTGGTTTTACTCCTACTTTCGGATTTGGAAAAATCCGTATCCGTAGAGGACAGTTCTGTATCACGGTCAGGGGCGGTTGGTCGAGGGGTAAGAACAAGGTAAGCCTTATTGTCTTTAAAGTCTTGTATATCCCGCATATACTGGCGGTGTTTCCTCTCTTTGAGGTGGTATTGAAACCATTCAATATGAGTCTGTAATTTAGTTTCCTTTAGCCCAAAATCAGTTTCTGTAGAGAATTTTTTAGTGATTTCTATCTGTTCCTTGAGTTTGTCATTCAACATAATGGCCAACCTAAACATCTTAAATTTATGGCCATTGAGAAAGTGACAAAACCCATACGGGGGGGCAATTGGGATCAATTGCTTCTCCAGCGGGAGGCCAAGTGGACTTTTTATTTAAACACCGTAAGTCCACATGGACTAAATGACCAAATTAATTATAGTTGCTTTATTTGAGTAACTCTCCTTTACCTTCTTGTATCTAGCCGTCCTTTGTTAATACACAGTTATGATATATGCCTAAATCCCTTCTCATTATTTTTGTCACCCATTCATTATGGGATTCGCATTTACAATAAGCATATAACATATGCGAGTTTAGCAAACGTTTGTTATCACATGACCGATCTATTTAGAGTGGTAGTTGTTTCTGCGGTCTATATCTTTTCTACTAGCGTTTAGACGCTTACTTACGCTACTCTAGATATAAACGCTGCTGCTGTTGGTACTTATTATTAATTGTTGTGGTTACCCTGTGTTCCACACAGTCTGGGCCAAGCATTAACATTTTGTATCATGATTACTGGTTAGCGGTGACTTCCGGTTCGCTTGCTCTTCTATGTAGCGTCTAGGTATCCTAGATACGCTTACTTCCGGTTTGCGTCTTATTGACATGTGAGTAGACTACCCCATATTCTTCTCGTTTTTGTGTGGGAAAGTCTCCTCTGTCTTGCTCTGACGCTAACCGCTCTCACCGTTGGCACCGATCTGCGATTTAATGTATCTCTGGCTTACAGCCTGATGTCTAGTCGCTAGGCAGCGGTGCCTTCCGGTTTGAGTGCGCATGTCCGGAAATGTCTTCGCCGTGCAGCTCTCGGCGTCCAACATACTGACACGTGAGTTTTATCCTGTTGTCTCATTTTAATACATTTACAGGATTATGCTTTCTCTTTGTTTACATTATACAGAGCGCGCTGTCGTGTTTGTTACCATATAGGTCATGTGATCTCCAATCACTAATGATATGCGGGTGTGATTTATCACATCCCGCATTCTATTTAACACTTAGCCCCATGCCTCCACCACTCTCTGCAGGACAGCATAGAGGGTGGCAGGACTCTGTGTCCCTCCTTTACCTAGCACTTACCACTTTAGCATCTTTCTCCTAAACACAAGCAAAGTCCCCTGATGAAATAGGTTGGAGGAAACGCGTCGGGACGACATTATAGGGAGAGTGCAGGGCATGTGTATGCAGGGGTAGCTGTGGACTGCCCTTGTAAGGGCAGGAGTTTTGGGGATAGCCTAACGGTAGCCCTATAGGGATTGACATAGGGACTGTCATCCCCTCCTTCTTCCGGACTATCGCCTCACCAGGAAATATCCGGCGCTCTGTTGCCCACGAATTTGGTGAGACTGTTCCACTTTTTTACCTTTTTCTATTATGAACAGCCTTACATTTATTGCTATGGTTGAAGGTAGCCAACTAATTGTTCTAATATGCGGCTATGTGTGTACAATAAACTGACGCTGCTTTACTTGTGTACTCTGTTTACAGCGTTTATATAAATATTACACCATAGTTCTTTATGATTTCGTAAACAGTGACGCAATCGGAATCTTTTATCCTATATAAGGTTGCTGATCTCTGTTACCA
The DNA here is from genome assembly GCF_051348905.1 of Ranitomeya variabilis. Taxonomy (NCBI): domain Eukaryota; kingdom Metazoa; phylum Chordata; class Amphibia; order Anura; family Dendrobatidae; genus Ranitomeya; species Ranitomeya variabilis. Next base: position 872,542,778 of record NC_135232.1, read on the forward strand.
TTTGTTTTATGGCTGAGACGTTACCTTTATTTGTGTTTTCACTTGGGTGACTATTTTTTTATGTTTCTTTGATTTATTAAAAGTTACATTTTATTATACCCACTTTATGCTTTATAAGGATTAATTGTCAGTGGTACTAACTGTGTTATTTACATTCTTAACATAGAGATTGCTTTGCCCACACTCTTACAAGCCCAAAAAAAAAACTATTTGCGGGATTGGGAGCAAACATTAAATAATACTGCATACTATGAAAATAAATTTATTTAAAAAATTGGCTGAAATGGTTAGATTCATGGATGGAGAAGGGATGAATTGTGTGCATGTGTGTATGTGTGTATATGCACACATACAGCACTCTACCATTCTCGTCAGGTCTAAGAGATCAGTGCAGGTTGTATTGTGAAATCTTGTGACAGATCCCCAATTAATTAGATATATTTAAAAAAATACGAACAACTGAACTATTGCTATGTCAGCAATAAATGATGATGCTAAATGGAAATTTCCTCAGTTTCTAATCAGACAATGCTTTTCATTTGCTAGATTATGAGTAGAGGAAAAATTTTGCAGACAATTGTTCAGAAAAGGAGTAAAACAGAAACGGTTTCTGCAGTAAGGTTTGAAGTGACACGAGACATGCTGCCATCTTTCAGGATTGTGGCTTATTACTATTTGTTCTACAGCGACCGAATACTTGAATTAGTGTCTGACTCTGTCTGGCTTCATATGAAAAGAACCTGCAAAGGCACAGTAAGTAATACGTATTATCTTACAATGTTGCAATATTTAGCACTCCATAGTTTTTATCATTTGAGCTATCCTTTTTGGACATAAAGGGTTGTTGAGATGAATATCATTCTTGTTTTGTCATATTCCGACTGCATTTTCAAAATTGCTGCATGCCTTATGCTTTTCCCGTTATTGATATGAAAGGGATTTCTGTAAAATAAAATAAGCGCATGCATTTTAATGAATTGTGTGCTGATATTATCAATTTTGTAATTTTATGGCATATTTTCACTGTATCACCATAAAGTGAATAAACAAGCCCCCTATGACTCTAAGGCTGCCGTCACACTAGCAGTATTTGGTCAGTATTTTACCTCAGTATTGGTAAGCCAAAACCAGGAGTGGGTGATAAATGCAGAAGTGGTGCATATGTTTCTATTATACTTTTCCTCTAATTGTTCCACTCCTGGTTTTGGCTCACAAATACTGATGTAAAATACTGACTAAATACTGCTAGTGTGACGGCAGCCTAACACTTACAAAAATATAAAGCACAGAAGTAACAGAAGACATATCAAACATCAATGGAAAAAACAGTTACAAAATCTATGTATATAAAACTCAAAATCTGTAGTAGCCCGCTCTATAAAAATCCACAGATCTCGCCCGATTTGGGTGAAATTTGGCACGTGCCTTTTCCAGCCACAGGAGCAGAATACTGCGCACGTTAAATCTCGCTAGCGTCCCCCCATCATGAAACTGGGGCCCCCGAAGTTAGGTCCTATACATATAATGGAGAAATGTGAAGGTGAAAGTAAAAGTGCTGAGGGAAAAACAACATTTGTGACTGACAGGGATGGATTATAGAGACGGCGCCAAAGCGGGCTGCACCACCACACACAACACACAAACATTTCACAAACACCATACAAACATCACATAGACAGCACACATACACCAACCCACAAGCACAACACCACACAAATGCCACAACACACCACACAAATACCAGACCACTCTAGACACACACAAGACAAACACCACCCCAGAAATACCACAACACCACCCCATAAATACCACATGCACACCACACACACACACACACACACACACACACACACACACACACGCATGCAAGGACCACACATGCATGTAAACATACTCAGATGGATGCACCATACGCACACGGATGAACATTACTGAGCAGCAATATTGGTCAGGCGAAAAATGCCTCATAGTAAGATTGTCATTATTGCTTACTATACAGGGAGCTTTCATCACTGAAGCTGCTGAGGTAAAGTGAAAGCTGAGCTCTGATTGGTTGCTATGTGCAACTAGACAAGTCTGCCTGTGAGGCGGTTTTCATTACTGAGATGTGAGCTCCTTCAGGTCATAGTAATACTGTGTGAGGGCTGCTCTGTATTTACTATTCATCCTATTACATCTGTTATCAGTGTCAGGTGAATACTAAAGGGTCATAATACTAGGGACTGTTTTTTAAAATGCCGCCCCAAAAATGACCATCTATTGGGCAAGTTCATCCAACAGCTAAGAACAACGTGACTCGTGGCTTGAAAAGAATCGGATGAAACAGGCTAAATGTAAGACAGCTGAGACATCAGAGCAACGGGAATGTCATCTTCACGAGAATCGGATAAAGCAGGGTGAGGATATGGAAACATCTGAACAAAAGGATGAACATTGTGAAAATGACCGCATACGACATATGCAACGTGTGCAAAGATGTAGGCAGGCTGATTTGAGTTTGGAAGCATTTAAATACGACCCAATTCAAGATTATTAGTCACATCAGAAAGTCATAATTGGCAAAATGGACATAATATGCAAACATTGTCAAGCAAAAAAGTTTAACTTGGAATCACCTGGTAAGTGCTGCTCAAATGGCAAAGTCAGTTTGCCACCTTTACATCTACCTCCTGAACCACTTCTTTCATACATGTCAGGAACAACTCCCAAGTCCAAGCATTTTCTGCAAAATATTAGGAGATACAATTCATCTTTCCAGATGACATCCTTTGGTATGACAGCTGTACTCCAGGTAGCAGGATTTATGCCAACTTTGAGGCCATGTGCACACGTTCAGTATTTTTCGTGTTTTTTTTCGCGTTTTTTCGCTATAAAAATGTGATAAAAACGCAAAAAAAACGCTTACATATGCCTCCCATTATTTTCAGTGTATTCCGCATTTCTTGTGCAAATGTTGCATTTTTTTCCGCGAAAAAATCACATTGCGGAAAAAAAGCAACATGTTCATTAAATTTGCGGAATTGCGGGGATTCCGCACACCTAGGAATGCATTGATCTGCTTACTTTCTGCATGGGGCTATGCCCACCATGCGGGAAGTAAGCAGATCATGTGCGGTTGGTACCCAGGGTGGAGGAGAGGAGACTCTCCTCCACGGACTGGGCACCGTATAATTGGTAAAAAAAAAGAAATAAAATAAAAAATAGTCATATACTCACCTTTGATGGCCCCCGGAGTCTTCCCGCCTCTCATTGGTGCATGCTGCCACTTCCGTTCCTATAGCTGGTGTGTGTGAAGGACCTGCGATGACGTCGCCGTCACATGACCGCGATGACGTCGCGGTCACGTGACCGCGACGTCATCGAAGGTCCTGCACACACACACCATCTATAGGAACGGAAGCCGCTGAGGAGATCGGCTGTCTGCAGGTGAGTATAACCATTTTTTTTATTTTTTCTTTATTATTTTTAACCCCTTCCCGACATTTGACGTACTATCCCGTCGAGGTGGGGTGGGCCCGTATGACCGCCGACGGGATAGTACGTCATAGCCGATCGGCCGCGCTCACGGGGGGAGCGCGGCCGATCGCGGCCGGGTGTCGGCTGCATATCGCAGCTGACATCCGGCACTATGTGCCAGGAGCGGTCACGGACCGCCCCCGGCACATTAACCCCCGGCACACCGCGATCAAACATGATCGCGATGTGCCGGCGATGCAGGGAAGCATCGCGCAGGGAGAGGGCTCCCTGCGGGCTTCCCTGAGCCCCCCGCAGCAACGCGATGTGATCGCGTTGCTGCGAGGGTCTTACCTCCCTCCCTGCAGCTCCCAGACCCGGATCCAAGATGGCCGCGGATCCGGGTCCTGCAGGGAGGGAGGTGGCTTCACAGACGCCTGCTCAGAGCAGGCACTGTGAAGCAGCCTGCACTTCAATCAGATCGGTGATCTGTCAGAGTGCTATGCAAACTGACAGATCACCGATCTGTATTGTCCCCCCCTGGGGCAAAGTAAAAAACTAAAAAAAAAAATTTCCAAATGTGTAAAAAAAAATAAAAAAAAATATTCCAAAATAATGAAAAAAAAAAAAAATATTATTCCCATAAATACATTTCTTTATCTAAATTAAAAAAACAAAACAATAAAAGTACACATATTTAGTATCGCCACGTCCGTAACGACCCGACCTATAAAACTGGCCCACTAGTTAACCCCTTCAGTAAACACCGTAAGAAAAAAAAAAAAAAAACGAGGCAAAAAACAACGCTTTATTACCATACCGCCGAACAAAAAGTGGAATAACACGCGATCAAAAAGACTGATATAAATATCCATGGTACCGCTGAAAACGTCATCTTGTCCCGCAAAAAACAAGCCGCCATACAGCATCATCAGCAAAAAAATAAAAAAGTTATAGTCCTGAGAATAAAGCGATACCAAAATAATTATTTTTTCTATAAAATAGTTTTTATCGTGTAAAAGCGCCAAAACATAAAAAAATGATATAAATGAGATATCGCTGTAATCGTACTGACCCGACGAATAAAACTGCTTTATCAATTTTACCAAACCCGGAACGGTATAAACGCCTCTCCCAAAAGAAATTCATGAATAGCAGGTTTTTGGTCATTCTGCCTCACAAAAATCGGAATAAAAAGCGATCAAAAACGGTCACATGTCCGAAAATGTTACCAATAAAAACGTCAGCTCGTCCCGCAAAAAACAAGACCTCACATGACTCTGTGGAGCAAATGTGGAAAAATTATAGCTCTCAAAATGTGGAGACGCAAAAACTTTTTTGCTATAAAAAGCGTCGCTGGTTTCACACTTCCGTTTTTGTCTGCAGCGTTTTTTGCACAAAAAAACGCATGCGTTTTTTCCCTATATTTAACATTGAAAACGCATGCGGTTTTTTTGTACGCGTTTGGTCGCGTTTTCAAACGCATGCGGTTTTTTTCTGCATGCGTTCATTTTCAGAAATACAACCTGCAGTATTTTCTTGCGTTTTTAAGCACATGCGTTTGTTTGCGTTAAAAACGCATGCATTTTTATCGAAAAAAACAGAAAACACACTGAAAAGCCACCCACCACCATCAAGGTGATAAAGGGATCCAAACCCTAACCCTAACTCTACCCCTAACCTCACCCCTAACCGTTTAATGAACATTTTCTGACAGTCATAGTGCCACGTATTTCAGTGCCACGTATTTCAGTGCCACGTATTTCAGTGCCACGTATTTCAGTGCCACGTATTTCAGTGCCATGTATTTCAGTGCCACGTATCACGTATTTCAGTGGCACGTGTTTCAGTGCCACGTATTTCAGTGCCACGTATCACGTATTTCAGTGCCACATATTTTAGTACCACGTATTTCAGTTGCACGTATTTCAGTGCCACGTATTTCAGTGCCACGTATTTCAGTGCCACGTATCACGTATTTCAGTGCCACGTGTTTCAGTGCCACGTATTTCAGTGCCACGTATCACATATTTCAGTGCCACGTATTTCAGTGCCACGTATTTCAGTGCCACGTATTTCAGTGCCACGTATTTAAGTGCCACATATCACATATTTCAGTGCCACTTATTTAAGTGCCACGTATTTCAGTGCCACGTATTTCAGTGCCACGTATTTCAGTGCCACGTATTTCAGTGCCACGTGTTTCAGTGCCACGTGTTTCAGTGCCACATATTTAAGTGCCACGTATCACGTATTTCAGTGCCACGTATTTCAGTGCCACGTATTTCAGTGCCACGTATTTCAGTGCCACGTATTTCAGTGCCACGTATTTCAGTCACGTTTAGGGTTAGGGTTAGGGGTAGGGTTAGGGTTAGGGCTAGGGTTGGAGGTAAAGTTAGGGTTGGGGCTAAAGTTAGGGTTGGGGCTAAAGTTAGGGTTAGGGTTTGGATTACATTTACGTTTGGATTAGGGTTGGGATTAGAATTATGGGTGTGTCAGGGCTAGGGGTGTGGTTAGGGTTACCGTTGGGATTAGGGTTAGGGGTGTGTTTGGGTTAGGGTTTCAGGTAGAATTGGGGGGTTTCCACTGTCCAGGCACATCAGGGGCTCTCCAAGCGCGACATGGCGTCCAATCTCAATTCCAGCCAATTCTGCGTTGAAAAAGTAAAACAGTGCTCCTTCCCTTCCGAGCTCTCCCGTGCGCCCAAAAAGGGGTTTACCCCAACATATGTGTTATCAGCGTACTCGGGACAAATTGAACAACAACTTCTGGGGTCCAAGTTCTCTTGTTATCCTTAGGAAAATAAAAATTTGGGGGGCTAAAAATCATTTTTGTGGGAAAAAAAAGATGTTTTATTTTCACGGCTCTGCATTATAAACTGTAGTGAAACACTTGGGGGTTCAAAGTTCTCACAACACATCTAGATAAGTTCCTTGGGAGGTCTAGTTTCCAATATGGGGTCACTTGTGGGGGGTTTGTACTGTTTGGGTACATCAGGGGCTCTGCAAATGCAACGTGACGCCTGCAGACCAATCCATTTAAGGCTGCATTCCAAATGGCGCTCCTTCCCTTCCGAGCTCTGTCATGCGCCCAAACAGTGGTTCCCCCCGACATATGGGGTATCAGCGTACTCAGGACAAATTGGACAACAACTTTTGGGGTCTAATTTATCCTGTTACCCTTGTGAAAATACAAAACTGGGGGCTAAAAAATCATTTTTGTGAAAAAAAAAAAAGAATTTTTATTTTCACGGCTTTGCGCTATAAACTTTAGTGAAACACTTGGGGGTTCAAAGTTCTCAAAACACATCTAGATAAGTTCCTTGGGAGGTCTAGTTTCCAATATGGGGTCACTTGTGGGGGGTTTGTACTGTTTGGGTACATCAGGGGCTCTGCAAATGCAACGTGACGGCTGCTGACCAATCCATTTAAGTCTGCATTCCAAATGGCGCTCCTTCCCTTCCGAGCTCTGTCATGCGCCCAAACAGTGGTTCCCCCCCACATATGGGGTATCAGCGTACTCAGGACAAATTGGAAAACAAATTTTGGGGTCCAATTTATTCTGTTACCCTTGTAAAAATACAAAGCTGGGGGCTAAAAAATCATTTTTGAGAAAAAAAAAAAAAATTATTTTCACGGCTCTGCGTTATAATCTGTAGTGAAACACTTGGGGGTTCAAAGCTCTCAAAACACATCTAGATAAGTTCCTTAGGGGGTCTACTTTCCAAAATGGTGTCACTTGTAGGGAGTTTCAATGTTTAGGCACATCAGGGGCTCTCCAAACGCAACATGGCGTCCCATCTCAATTCCAGTCAATTTTGCATTGAAAAGTCAAATGGCGCTCCTTCCCTTCCAAGCTCTGCCATGCGCCCAAACAATGGTTTACACCCACATATGGGGTATCAGCGTACTCAGGACAAATTGCACAACATTTTTTGGGGTCCAATTTCTTCTCTTACCCTTGGGAAAATAAAAAATTGGGGGCGAAAAGATCATTTTTGTGAAAAAATATGATTTTTTATTTTTACGGCTCTGCATTATAAACTTCTGTGAAGCACTTGGTGGGTCAAAGTGCTCACCACACATCTAGATAAGTTCCTTAGGGGGTCTACTTTCCAAAATGGTGTCACTTGTAGGGAGTTTCAATGTTTAGGCACATCAGGGGCTCTCCAAACGCAACATGGCGTCCCATCTCAATTCCAGTCAATTTTGCATTGAAAAGTCAAATGGCGCTCCTTCCCTTCCAAGCTCTGCCATGCGCCCAAACAATGGTTTACACCCACATATGGGGTATCAGCGTACTCAGGACAAATTGCACAACATTTTTTGGGGTCCAATTTCTTCTCTTACCCTTGGGAAAATAAAAAATTGGGGGCGAAAAGATCATTTTTGTGAAAAAATATGATTTTTTATTTTTACGGCTCTGCATTATAAACTTCTGTGAAGCACTTGGTGGGTCAAAGTGCTCACCACACATCTAGATAAGTTCCTTAGGGGGTCTACTTTCCAAAATGGTGTCACTTGTAGGGAGTTTCAATGTTTAGGCACATCAGGGGCTCTCCAAACGCAACATGGCGTCCCATCTCAATTCCAGTCAATTTTGCATTGAAAAGTCAAATGGCGCTCCTTCCCTTCCAAGCTCTGCCATGCGCCTAAACAATGGTTTACACCCACATATGGGGTATCATCGTACTCAGGACAAATTGTACAACAACTTTGGGGGTCCATTTTCTCCTGTTACCCTTGGTAAAATAAAACAAATTGGAGCTGAAATAAATTTTGTGTGAAAAAAAGTTAAATGTTCATTTTTATTTAAACATTCCAAAAATTCCTGTGAAACACCTGAAGGGTTAATAAACTTCTTGAATGTGGTTTTGAGCACCTTGAGGGGTGCAGTTTTTAGAATGGTGTCACACTTGAGTATTTTCTATCATATAGACCCCTCAAAATGACTTCAAATGAGATGTGGTCCCTAAAAAAAACATGGTGTTGTAAAAATGAGAAATTGCTGGTCAACTTTTAACCCTTATAACTCCGTCACAAAAAAAAATTTTGGTTCCAAAATTGTACTGATGTAAAGTAGACATGTGGGAAATGTTACTTATTAAGTATTTTGCGTGACATATGTCTGTGATTTAAGGGCACAAAAATTCAAAGTTGGAAAATTGCAAAATTTTCAAAATTTTCGCCAAATTTCCATTTTTTTCACAAATAAACGCAAGTTATATCGAATAAATTTTACCTTTAACATGAAGTACAATATGTCACGAGAAAACAATGTAAGAATCGCCAAGATCCGTCAAAGCGTTCCAGAGTTATAGCCTCATAAAGGGACAGTGGTCAGAATTGTAAAAATTGGCCCGGTCATTAACGTGCAAACCACCCTTGGGGGTGAAGGGGTTAAACATTCTATCTTCTACTATTGATGCTGCATAGGCAGGATCAATAGTAAAAAGTCGGTCACACTTGTCAAACACTATGTTTGACAAGTGTGACCAACCTGTCAATCAGTTTTCCAAGCGATGCTACAGATCGCTTGGAAAACTTTAGCATTCTGTAAGCTAATTACGCATGCAAAATGCTAAACCCCCCCCCCCCCCGAAAAAAACGGGAAAAAACGCAAAAAAAAAAAAGGATTTCTTGCAGAAAATTTCCGGTTTTCTTCAGAAAATTTCTGCAAGAAATCCTGACGTGTGCACATACCCTTAAAGTCCAGGGCCAAATATATCACAAAATTGGTTCAAAGTTTTTAGAAATGTATTTTTTGGGAGACGAACAAATGTAAGCTGATAGACGTTGTGAAGCTATATGTATTGAATATTTAAAATCAATAAAAATGTTGAAATTAAAAAAAAAAAAAGTTGTTCACATTAATTTTACGACAAATTAGTAAAATTCCAAAATAATAAAAATTTAAAGTGGAAAATTTTACTTTAGCTACCATAACCAACAATTTAGCATATTTTCCGCGAGCGAAGCCGTGGGTATTCTACTAGTACTGAAATATAGCTGACAATAATACTCATCTATATATATGGAAAATAATGCCAGATTTTTTTCTCTGTACAATCCAATTTTTCACATGCATACAAGTGCTTCTCACTAAATTCGAATATCATCAAAAAGTTTATTTATTTCAATTCTTCAATACAAAAAGTCATTACAAACAGTGTGATCTATTTCAAGTGTTTATTTCTGTTATTACTGATAATTATGGCTTACTTCCAATGAAAACCCGAAAGTCATTATCTCAGTAAATTAGAATACTTTATGACACCAGCCTGAAAAATGATTTTAAAATCCGAAATGTTGTTCTACTGAAATATGTGTTCAGTAAATGCACTTAATACTTGGTCAGGGCTCCTTTTGCATCAATTACTGCATCAATGAAGCGTGGCTTGGAGGCGATCAGCCTATGGCACTGCTTAGGTTTTATGGAAGCCCAAGTTGCTTTGATAGCAGCCTTCAGCTCGTCTGCATTGTTGGGTCTGGTGTCTCTCACCTTCAGGGGTAGCTGTGGACTGCCCTTGTAAGGGCGGGAGCTCGGGACCTTAGGTTTACGGATAGCCCCTCAGGGATTGACAGGGCATTGTCTCCCGACGTCGCTGATTTATGGATTTCTCCACTCCAGCGAACTGTGGGCTTTACCTACCTGGTCAACGGCAATTGGTGAGATCGTTCCTGTTTTAAACACTTTGGTTATGTATGACATCCACCTTATTTGCCTTACCCTATCCCGCCTGTTTATAATTTGTTTTTGATACCTGCTGATACCTATATAAACAAGACTACCTGGTCAAACATTCTTTGCACCTATGTGTGCTTATGTTACAAACTAGAGGTATCTTGACAGTTTGGGACAGCACACTTTGCGTGTGTAACGACTGTTCCTACTAACACTCTATTTTGATACCACCCATAAATGGTGTTTTACCATAAAGGCCACATCATTTAGTATCATTATAAGTCTACTCTTTTTGGGGTGACACTATTTGTTTTTGTTTTTTTGTGTTGTTGTTCATTTTTTACCTTGTACACATTAAAGGTTATGTTTTAATTCCTACTATAGCTATGTTCCTCTAATATTGGTGGGATTTGTTGGATATTTCCAATTAGATATACTCAGATTTGCTGTTTTCGCGTGTCTCTCATCTTCCTCTTGACAATACCCCATACATTCTCTATGGGGTTAAGGTCAGGCGAGTTAACTGTCCAATCAAATACAGTGATACTGTTGCTTTTAAACCAGGTATTGGTACTTTTGACAGTGTGGACAGGTGCCAAGTCCTGCTGTAGAATGAATTATCCATCTCCAAAAAGCTTGTCTGCAGAGGGGAGCATGAAGTGCTCTAAGATTTCCTGGTAGACGGCTGTGCTGACTTTGGTCTTGATAAAACTCTGTGGACCTATACCAGTAGATGACATGGCTCCCAAACCATCAGTGATTGCGGAAACTTCACACGACACCTCAAGCAGCTTGGATTGTGGCCTCTCAACTCTTCCTCCAGACTCTGGGATATTGATTTCCAAATGAAATGCAAAATTTACTTTCATCTGAAAACACCTTGGACCACTGAGCAACAGTCCAGTTCTTTTTCTCCTTGGTTCCGGTAAGACGCTTCTGGCGTTGTCTATTGGTCATGGTGCTGCATATAGGGGTGACATGCTGCACATGGTGCTGTATATGGTGGTGACATGTTGCACATGGTGCTGGCTATGGGGGTTACATGCTGCACATGTTCCTGGCTATGGGGATGACATGCTGCACATGGGGAGGCTATGGGGGTGACATGATGCAGAGGGGGAGGCTATGGAAGCATCATGCTGCACATGGGGAGGCTATGGGAGTTTCATGCTGCACATGGGGAAGCTACGGGGGCATCATGATGCACTTGGGGAGGCTATGGGGGTCTCATGCAGTATATGGGGAGGCTGTGGAGGCCTCATGCAGTATATATAGGGAGGCTGTGTGGGGCCCATGCTAAATATGCGGGAGGCTGCTGTGGGGCTCATGCCGCATATAGGGAAGGCTGGTGTGGGGTTCATGCCACATATGGGGGAAGCTGGTGTGGGGCTTATGTCGCATATGGGGGAGGCTGGTGTGGGGGCTCTTACAGTATATAAGGAGTTGTGGGGGGCTCATACGATATACAAAAGGGGCTGTCCTCGGGTTCAAACGATATAAAGGGGGATGTCAGCATGTTTAATTCTGCTCAATATTAAGTGATACAATTAATATTAATATAATTAACAATAATATGATTATAATATATCAATATTAATATTGAGCAGAATTAATTTTATCCTATTGGTTCGGCTCATCACAACAGTCACGGACAGTCTCTCATATGGCCCCTCGGGAAAATTAATTGCCCACCCCTGCTTTATATAATATATGAGTTTTACCTTTATATTGAAGAACTGAAATAAATTAACTTTTTGATAATATTCTAATTTAGTGAGAAACACTTTTTATATCATTTAGAACTTCAGGTTTGATTACTTATTGTACTCACTTATGTGGCATCAAAATATTTAGAATTGTGAGTCCTCAGTGGTTGATACCTTTTAATGGCTAACTGAAAAGATGGTAACAAACTGCAAGCTTTCGAGACTACTCTGGTCCCTTCATCAGGCATAGACTAGTAGAAATTCTGAAAAATCACATATTTATGCACAACACAGCACAGAAAAATGCCATAGATAAGACAGGTGATGTGAAGCAGAATTACCATTATGTGAGTGATAAACAGTTATGTCCATAAATATTGGCGCAGTTCATAGATAAGGAGTGAGAATGTTTTATTGTCCTCTGATTGGGGTCAGGTTCTATGTTATGATGTCCCCACACAGTCTAAGGAGCAAATTCCTTAATTGATGTAAAAAGACATAAATCCATGAGACACATTCATTCCTGCACTGAGTGTGTCAAAGGTCATTATCAGCTTATATTCTCAGACTCTTATGTCTCTCTGAGATTTGAAGTTACCTTTAAATAAAAGTAATTTCATGTCCATAATGCTTATGTAGCACCATTATTTCTACAGCGCTTTACAGACATCATTATCACTGTCCCTATTAGGGTTGACAATCTAAATTCGCTATCAGTATGTTCTTGGAAGTGTTGGAGGAAACCTACGCAAACAGAGTGAGTGAACAAGTCTAAGAAGATGGAAGTGTTGCCCACATTTCTCCAGAAAGACGTGTATTGTTGCAATGGATTTTATGCGCAACATGTTTAATAATGTGTGTTATTATTGATAGATTGTATTGTGTTCAGCAGCAGGTAGTTAATAGGGACAGTTAGGATTAATAGTTGGGACTATCCCAGAGTGGGGGGGATAATGTGAAATAATTAAAGATATCCTGTATCACCTCATCCATAGAACTCAAATCTAGCAAAATTGTTTAATCATTGTCAAATGTTGCTGTTTAATTGTTAACCTCATCCCGACTTTGGATGTATTGGTGCCTCTCATTTTGCAGGTACCGCCCTCAAATAGACATAACAATACACCATAGTGATTATATGGGATCAGGAGCTGTGCTTGAACAATTGTCTCTGGGAGTTCAGCTTAACTCATAGCCCAGCTCCTGCTATAACAACCAGAGCTGATGATCACACTGCTCCTGGCAGATTAATCCTCTAAATGCTGCCACCTCAACACCACCATTGCTACTGCAACCCTCACTAGGGTTGAGCGACTTTCATTTTTTTAAGATCGAATAGGGTTTTGGGAAACCCGATTTTGTCCAGAGTCGAGTCGAGTGCAGTCGGCCGATTATCGCTAAAAGTCGGGGATCGACCGAAACACGAAACCCAATGCAAGTCAATGGGGAAGCATAGTCGGCAGTGAGTGGAGGCCAGGAAAACACCTACAGTGCCCATTTTAATGCCAAAAACATCCATTCTTGTTTCTGAAGCTTGCCAATCTTAATTAACTGTATAATAATAGTTGGGCATAGGGAATTGGGGGAAAGTTGTGGGGGGAGTAGGGCTGGCTCAAGTTTTTCGTGGGCCCAGGAAATGCGGACTACGTCACGGCGGTGTTGCAGGGAAAGGTAAGTATTTAAACGTTGCAAGTGCTGTGATCCTGAGCAAGCAGGGGGGGCCCACTCGTTCGCATTGGCACTGGCACAGGGCCCCTCAAAGTACGGCGGTGTGTTTGCATGGCGGGGGCGCCTCCCACCAGCAGCGACACTTTTGCGTACTCTGAGGGGCCCTGTGCCAGTGACGTCGCCAACGAGTATGCCCCCCCACCTGATGAAGGAACCTGCACTTTCATCTGCACCTTCCTCTTTGTCCCTGTGTAAGGTGGTATAACATGCGGGAAGGGGAACCTTACTTTCAGCAGGGTCAGATTCTGGCTGTGTAGAGTACAAGGGGAATGTAGTGGTCTAGGTCAATGTACCAGCAGACTCATTTAGCAGTGGCTGGGCAATGGGCAGGATGAGGAGGAAACAGATATAGGGCCAAAGAATAAAGTAGGCTAAATGCAGTTCAAAATTGGTAACAGGACTAAACAGGCGGCATTGCTTTGTTCAGTGGAGTAGCAAACCCAAGAGCAGCAGACACTGTTTCAAGGGCCTAACCACACTAGTAGGCCAAATGCAGTTTAATATCTGATAGTATAGGGCGAAAGCCAGAATGTGGAAGCTCAGCTTTGTTCAGTTGAGGACAACACCAGGGAGGGGCAGACACCTTTAGTAGGCCGGAAAAGCCTATTGCATTTTTTAAAATGGTAATTTGGAGCAGAAGGTTGAAGCTCAGCTTTATTTAGTTGAGGACAACACCAGGCAGGGGCACACAGACAGACACCTTTAGTAGGCCGGAAAAGCCTATTGCATTTTTTAAAATGGTAATTTGGAGCAGAAGGTTGCAGCTCAGCTTTATTTAGTTGAGGGCAACACCAGGGAGGGGCAGAAGCCGTTAGTAGGCCCTAACCACCATTTTGTTTTTTAAAAACCACTTAATGAGAGCCGGAAGGTTGAAGCTCAGCTTTATTCAGTTGAGGACAACACCAGGCAGGGGCACACAGACAGACACCTTTAGTAGGCCGGAAAAGCCTATTGCATTTTTTAAAATGGTAATTTGGAGCAGAAGGTTGAAGCTCAGCTTTATTTAGTTGAGGGCAACACCAGGGAGGGGCAGAAGCCGTTAGTAGGCCCTAACCACCATTTTGTTTTTTAAAAACCACTTAATGAGAGCCGGAAGGTTGAAGCTCAGCTTTATTCAGTTGAGGACAACACCAGGCAGGGGCACACAGACAGACACCTTTAGTAGGCCGGAAAAGCCTATTGCATTTTTTAAAATGGTAATTTGGAGCAGAAGGTTGAAGCTCAGCTTTATTCAGTTGAGGACAACACCAGGCAGGGGCACACAGACAGACACCTTTAGTAGGCCGGAAAAGCCTATTGCATTTTTTAAAATGGTAATTTGGAGCAGAAGGTTGAAGCTCAGCTTTATTCAGTTGAGGACAACACCAGGCAGGGGCACACAGACAGACACCTTTAGTAGGCCGGAAAAGCCTATTGCATTTTTTAAAATGGTAATTTGGAGCAGAAGGTTGAAGCTCAGCTTTATTCAGTTGAGGACAACACCAGGCAGGGGCACACAGACAGACACCTTTAGTAGGCCGGAAAAGCCTATTGCATTTTTTAAAATGGTAATTTGGAGCAGAAGGTTGAAGCTCAGCTTTATTTAGTTGAGGGCAACACCAGGCAGGGGCACACAGACAGACACCTTTAGTAGGCCGGAAAAGCCTATTGCATTTTTTAAAATGGTAATTTGGAGCAGAAGGTTGAAGCTCAGCTTTATTCAGTTGAGGACAACACCAGGCAGGGGCACACAGACAGACACCTTTAGTAGGCCGGAAAAGCCTATTGCATTTTTTAAAATGGTAATTTGGAGCAGAAGGTTGAAGCTCAGCTTTATTTAGTTGAGGACAACACCAGGCAGGGGCACACAGACAGACACCTTTAGTAGGCCGGAAAAGCCTATTGCATTTTTTAAAATGGTAATTTGGAGCAGAAGGTTGAAGCTCAGCTTTATTTAGTTGAGGACAACACCAGGCAGGGGCACACAGACAGACACCTTTAGTATGCCGGAAAAGCCTATTGCATTTTTTAAAATGGTAATTTGGAGCAGAAGGTTGAAGCTCAGCTTTATTCAGTTGAGGACAACACCAGGCAGGGGCACACAGACAGACACCTTTAGTAGGCCGGAAAAGCCTATTGCATTTTTTAAAATGGTAATTTGGAGCAGAAGGTTGAAGCTCAGCTTTATTTAGTTGAGGGCAACACCAGGGAGGGGCAGAAGCCGTTAGTAGGCCCTAACCACCATTTTGTTTTTTAAAAACCACTTAATGAGAGCCGGAAGGTTGAAGCTCAGCTTTATTCAGTTGAGGACAACACCAGGCAGGGGCACACAGACAGACACCTTTAGTAGGCCGGAAAAGCCTATTGCATTTTTTAAAATGGTAATTTGGAGCAGAAGGTTGAAGCTCAGCTTTATTCAGTTGAGGACAACACCAGGCAGGGGCACACAGACAGACACCTTTAGTAGGCCGGAAAAGCCTATTGCATTTTTTAAAATGGTAATTTGGAGCAGAAGGTTGAAGCTCAGCTTTATTTAGTTGAGGGCAACACCAGGGAGGGGCAGAAGCCGTTAGTAGGCCCTAACCAAAGTTGAAGGCCAAATGCAGTTTAATTTCTGATACTATAGGCCGAAAGCCAGAAGGTGGAAGCTCCGATTTAGACAGTGGAGGACAATTTGAATTAGGGACTGCAGACAGACTTAGTAGGCTGTCTGTTGTGAATTTGCTTTTTGCTCCCTCTAGTGGTTACTAGTTTTTTGACTCTGGTTTTTCTGTCATTCCTTTTATCCGCACCTGGGTCGTTAGTTAGGGGTGTTGCTATATAAGCTCCCTGGACCTTCAGTTCAATGCCTGGCAACGTAGTTATCAGAGCTAGTCTGCTGTGCTCTTGTCTACTGATCCTGGTTCCAGTTATATCAGCTAAGTCTGCCTTTTGCTTTTTGCTATTTGTTTTGGTTTTGTATTTTTGTCCAGCTTGTTCCAAATCTATATCCTGACCTTTGCTGGAAGCTCTAGGGGGCTGGTGTTCTCCCCCCGGACCGTTAGACGGTTCGGGGGTTCTTGAATTTCCAGTGTGGATTTTGATAGGGTTTTTGTTGACCATATAAGTTACCTTTCTTTATTCTGCTATCAGTAAGCGGGCCTCTCTGTGCTAAACCTGGTTCATTTCTGTGTTTGTCATTTCCTCTTACCTCACCGTCATTATTTGTGGGGGGCTTCTATCCAGCTTTGGGGTCCCCTTCTCTGGAGGCAAGAAAGGTCTTTGTTTTCCTCTACTAGGGGTAGCTAGATTCTCCGGCTGGCGCGTGTCATCTAGAATCAACGTAGGAATGATCCCCGGCTACTTCTAGTGTTGGCGTTAGGAGTAGATATATGGTCAACCCAGTTACCACTGCCCTATGAGCTGGATTTTTGTATTCTGCAGACTTCCACGTTCCTCTGAGACCCTCGCCATTGGGGTCATAACAGTTTGCCAGGCCAGTATTAAATGTTTAATGCATTGCAGAAGAGGGATTATAAGAAAGAAGATTCTGAGTTTTTTTTTTTTCTCTCCTTCCCCTTTACCTCAGAGTGGCTATGCTTGCTGCAGACATGAATGTCCAGACCTTGATTACAAGTGTGGACCAGCTGGCTACTCGTGTGCAGGGCATACAAGACTATGTTATCAGAAATCCTAGGTCAGAACCTAAAATACCGATTCCTGAACTGTTTTCCGGAGACAGGTTTAAGTTTAGGAATTTCGTGAATAATTGTAAATTGTTTTTGTCCCTGAGACCCTGTTCATCAGGAGATTCTGCTCAGCAAGTAAAAATTGTTATTTCGTTCTTACGGGGCGACCCTCAGGATTGGGCTTTTTCGCTGGCGCCAGGAGATCCGGCATTGGCTGATCTTGATGCGTTTTTTCTGGCGCTTGGTTTACTTTATGAGGAACCCAATCTTGAGATTCAGGCAGAAAAGGCCTTGCTGTCTATGTCTCAGGGGCAGGACGAGGCTGAAGTGTATTGCCAAAAATTTCGGAAATGGTCCGTGCTGACACATTGGAACGAGGGTGCACTGGCCGCTAATTTTAGAAATGGCCTTTCTGAAGCCATTAAGAATGTTATGGTGGGTTTTCCCATTCCCACAGGTCTGAATGATACTATGGCACTGGCTATTCAAATTGACCGGCGGTTGCGGGAGCGCAAAACCGCAAATTCCCTCATGGTGTTGTCTGAACAGACACCTAATTTGGTGCAATGTGATAGAAAAACCGCAAATTCCCTCATGGTGTTGTCTGAACAGACACCTGATTTAATGCAATGTGATAGAATCCTGACTAGAAGTGAGCGGAAGGTTCATAGACGCCGGAATGGCTTGTGCTACTACTGTGGTGATTCTACACATGTTATCTCAGCATGCTCTAAACGTATAGCTAAGGTTGTTAGTCCTGTCACCGTTGGTAATTTGCAGCCTAAATTTATTCTGTCTGTAACTTTGATTTGCTCACTGTCATCTTATCCTGTCATGGCGTTTGTAGATTCAGGTGCTGCCCTGAGTCTCATGGATCTCTCATTTGCTAAGCGCTGTGGATTTACTCTTGAACCATTAGAAAATCCTATTCCTCTTAGGGGTATTGATGCTACACCATTGGCAGCAAATAAACCGCAGTATTGGACTCAGGTTACCATGTGCATGACTCCTGAACACCGCGAGGTGATACGTTTCCTGGTTTTACATAAAATGCATGATTTGGTCGTTTTAGGGCTGCCATGGTTACAGACCCATAATCCAGTCCTGGACTGGAAGGCTATGTCAGTCTCAAGTTGGGGCTGTCATGGTATTCATGAGGATTCCCTGCCTGTGTCTATTGCTTCTTCTACGCCTTCGGAAGTTCCGGAGTATTTGTCTGATTATCAGGATGTCTTCAGTGAGTCTGAGTCCAGTGCACTGCCTCCTCATAGGGACTGTGACTGTGCTATAGATTTGATCCCAGGCAGTAAATTTCCTAAGGGAAGACTGTTTAATCTGTCGGTACCTGAACATACCGCTATGCGTTCATATATCAAGGAGTCTCTGGAAAAAGGACATATTCGTCCGTCTTCTTCCCCTCTTGGTGCGGGATTCTTTTTTGTGGCAAAAAAGGACGGATCTTTGAGACCTTGTATTGATTATCGGCTTTTAAATAAGATCACTGTCAAATTTCAGTATCCTTTACCGCTGTTGTCTGACTTGTTTGCCCGGATTAAGGGTGCCAAGTGGTTCACCAAGATAGATCTTCGTGGTGCGTACAACCTTGTGCGCATTAAGCAAGGTGATGAATGGAAAACCGCATTCAATACGCCCGAAGGTCATTTTGAGTACTTGGTGATGCCTTTTGGGCTCTCCAATGCGCCTTCAGTTTTTCAGTCCTTTATGCATGACATTTTCCGGAAGTATCTGGATAAATTTTTGATTGTTTATCTGGATGATATTTTGGTTTTTTCTGATAATTGGGATTCGCATGTGGAGCAGGTCAGGTTGGTCTTTAAAATTTTGCGTGAAAATTCTTTGTTTGTCAAGGGCTCAAAGTGTCTCTTTGGTGTACAGAAGGTTCCCTTTTTGGGGTTCATTTTTTCCCCTTCTGCTGTGGAGATGGACCCAGTCAAGGTCCGAGCTATTCTTGATTGGACTCAGCCCTCGTCAGTTAAGAGTCTTCAGAAGTTCTTGGGCTTCGCTAACTTCTACCGTCGTTTTATCGCTAATTTTTCTAGCATTGTGAAACCTTTGACGGATATGACCAAGAAGGGCTCCGATGTAGCTAACTGGGCTCCTGCTGCCGTGGAGGCTTTCCAGGAGTTGAAACGCCGGTTTACTTCGGCGCCTGTTTTGTGCCAGCCTGACGTCTCACTTCCCTTTCAGGTTGAGGTGGATGCTTCGGAGATTGGGGCAGGGGCCGTTTTGTCGCAGAGAGGCCCTGGTTGCTCTGTTATGAAGCCTTGTGCCTTTTTCTCTAGGAAATTTTCGCCTGCCGAGCGAAATTATGATGTGGGCAATCGGGAGTTGTTGGCCATGAAATGGGCATTTGAGGAGTGGCGTCATTGGCTCGAGGGTGCTAAGCATCGTGTGGTGGTCTTGACTGATCACAAAAATCTGATGTATCTCGAGTCTGCTAAACGCCTTAATCCGAGACAGGCCCGCTGGTCATTATTTTTCTCCCGCTTTGATTTTGTTGTCTCGTATTTACCAGGTTCAAAGAATGTGAAGGCCGATGCTCTTTCTAGGAGCTTTGTGCCTGATGCTCCTGGAGTCGCTGATCCTGTTGGTATTCTTAAAGATGGAGTTATCTTGTCAGCTATTTCTCCGGATCTGCGACGTGTGTTGCAGAGATTTCAGGCTGATAGGCCTGAGTCTTGTCCACCTGACAGACTGTTTGTCCCGGATAAGTGGACCAGCAGAGTCATTTCCGAGGTTCATTCCTCGGTGTTGGCAGGTCACCCGGGAATTTTTGGCACCAGAGATCTGGTGGCCAGGTCCTTTTGGTGGCCTTCCTTGTCAAGGGATGTGCGGTCATTTGTGCAGTCCTGTGGGACTTGTGCTCGAGCTAAGCCTTGCTGTTCTCGTGCCAGCGGTTTGCTCTTGCCCTTGCCTGTCCCGAAGAGACCTTGGACACATATCTCCATGGATTTCATTTCTGATCTTCCGCTATCTCAGGGCATGTCCGTTATCTGGGTGATATGTGATCGCTTCTCCAAGATGGTCCATTTGGTTCCTTTGCCTAAGCTGCCTTCCTCTTCCGATCTGGTTCCTGTGTTTTTCCAGAACGTGGTTCGTTTGCACGGCATCCCTGAGAATATTGTGTCAGACAGAGGATCCCAGTTCGTTTCCAGGTTCTGGCGATCCTTTTGTAGTAGGATGGGCATTGATTTGTCGTTTTCGTCTGCTTTCCATCCTCAGACTAATGGACAGACGGAGCGAACCAATCAGACTTTGGAGGCTTATTTGAGGTGTTTTGTCTCTGCTGATCAGGACGATTGGGTGACATTCTTGCCGTTGGCTGAGTTTGCCCTTAATAATCGGGCTAGTTCCGCCACCTTGGTTTCGCCTTTTTTCTGCAACTCTGGTTTCCATCCTCGCTTTTCTTCGGGTCATGTGGAGCCTTCTGACTGTCCTGGGGTGGATTCTGTGGTGGATAGGTTGCAGCAGATCTGGAATCATGTGGTGGACAACTTGAAGTTGTCACAGGAGAAGGCTCAGCGCTTTGCCAACCGCCGCCGCGGTGTGGGTCCCCGACTACGCGTTGGGGATTTGGTGTGGCTTTCTTCCCGCTTTGTTCCTATGAAGGTCTCCTCTCCCAAATTTAAACCTCGTTTTATTGGGCCTTACAAGATATTGGAAATCCTTAATCCTGTATCTTTTCGTCTGGATCTTCCTGTGTCGTTTGCTATTCACAATGTATTTCATAGGTCCTTGTTGCGGCGGTACATTGTGCCTGTAGTTCCTTCTGCTGAGCCTCCTGCTCCGGTGTTGGTTGAGGGCGAGTTGGAGTACGTGGTGGAGAAGATCTTGGATTCTCGCCTCTCCAGGCGGAGGCTTCAGTACCTGGTCAAGTGGAAGGGCTATGGTCAGGAGGATAATTCCTGGGTGGTCGCCTCTGATGTTCATGCGGCCGATTTAGTTCGTGCCTTTCATGCCGCTCATCCTGATCGCCCTGGTGGTCGTGGTGAGGGTTCGGTGACCCCTCACTAAGGGGGGGGTACTGTTGTGAATTTGCTTTTTGCTCCCTCTAGTGGTTACTAGTTTTTTGACTCTGGTTTTTCTGTCATTCCTTTTATCCGCACCTGGGTCGTTAGTTAGGGGTGTTGCTATATAAGCTCCCTGGACCTTCAGTTCAATGCCTGGCAACGTAGTTATCAGAGCTAGTCTGCTGTGCTCTTGTCTACTGATCCTGGTTCCAGTTATATCAGCTAAGTCTGCCTTTTGCTTTTTGCTATTTGTTTTGGTTTTGTATTTTTGTCCAGCTTGTTCCAAATCTATATCCTGACCTTTGCTGGAAGCTCTAGGGGGCTGGTGTTCTCCCCCCGGACCGTTAGACGGTTCGGGGGTTCTTGAATTTCCAGTGTGGATTTTGATAGGGTTTTTGTTGACCATATAAGTTACCTTTCTTTATTCTGCTATCAGTAAGCGGGCCTCTCTGTGCTAAACCTGGTTCATTTCTGTGTTTGTCATTTCCTCTTACCTCACCGTCATTATTTGTGGGGGGCTTCTATCCAGCTTTGGGGTCCCCTTCTCTGGAGGCAAGAAAGGTCTTTGTTTTCCTCTACTAGGGGTAGCTAGATTCTCCGGCTGGCGCGTGTCATCTAGAATCAACGTAGGAATGATCCCCGGCTACTTCTAGTGTTGGCGTTAGGAGTAGATATATGGTCAACCCAGTTACCACTGCCCTATGAGCTGGATTTTTGTATTCTGCAGACTTCCACGTTCCTCTGAGACCCTCGCCATTGGGGTCATAACAGCTGTCCCCTGTGGACCATGCATCCAACACATTAACCCATTGCGCCGTAATGGACACGTAATCTTCCGTGGCCATGCCTACAGGTCCATGCGTCTGTTGTCAGGTGCACCTTTGTACTCACAGATTGCCAGAGTGCATGGACAATGCGGTCTTCTACATGCTGGTGGAGGGTTGGGATGGCTTTTCTCGCAAAAGAAGTGTCAACTGGTTAGCTTGTAGCGTGGTACAGCGTAGTCCATCATGGCCTTATTAATAGTAAATAAAATATATAACTAGGCTCTATGAACTTTTAAATAGGTTCCAGGGGTACACGGGCAGCATTGGTGTGGTCAGTGGAGGAGTATTGCAAGTAGGGGCTGCAGACAGGCTATCAAAGGCCTAAAATACCAAACAGTAGGCACTCATGGCAGTTTTACATCGGTTACATGGATACACAGGCAGGCACTCCAGGCAGCATTGTGGTCAGTGGAGGAGTATTGCAAGTAGGGGCCGCAGACAGGCTATCAAAGGCCTAAAATAACAAACAGTAGGCAGTCATGGCAGTTTTACATCGGTTACATGGATACACAGGCAGGCACTCCAGGCAGCATTGTGGTCAGTGGAGGAGTATTGCAAGTAGGGGCCGCAGACAGGCTATCAAAGGCCTAAAATACCAAACAGTAGGCACTCATGGCAGTTTTACATCGGTTACATGGATACACAGGCAGGCACTCCAGGCAGCATTGTGGTCAGTGGAGGAGTATTGCAAGTAGGGGCCGCAGACAGGCTATCAAAGGCCTAAAATAACAAACAGTAGGCAGTCATGGCAGTTTTACATCGGTTACATGGATACACAGGCAGGCACTCCAGGCAGCATTGTGGTCAGTGGAGGAGTATTGCAAGTAGGGGCCGCAGACAGGCTATCAAAGGCCTAAAATAACAAACAGTAGGCAGTCATGGCAGTTTTACATCGGTTACATGGATACACAGGCAGGCACTCCAGGCAGCATTGTGGTCAGTGGAGGAGTATTGCAAGTAGGGGCCGCAGACAGGCTATCAAAGGCCTAAAATAACAAACAGTAGGCAGTCATGGCAGTTTTACATCGGTTACATGGATACACAGGCAGGCACTCCAGGCAGCATTGTGGTCAGTGGAGGAGTATTGCAAGTAGGGGCCGCAGACAGGCTATCAAAGGCCTAAAATACCAAACAGTAGGCACTCATGGCAGTTTTACATCGGTTACATGGATACACAGGCAGGCACTCCAGGCAGCATTGTGGTCAGTGGAGGAGTATTGCAAGTAGGGGCCGCAGACAGGCTATCAAAGGCCTAAAATAACAAACAGTAGGCAGTCATGGCAGTTTTACATCGGTTACATGGATACACAGGCAGGCACTCCAGGCAGCATTGTGGTCAGTGGAGGAGTATTGCAAGTAGGGGCCGCAGACAGGCTATCAAAGGCCTAAAATACCAAACAGTAGGCACTCATGGCAGTTTTACATCGGTTACATGGATACACAGGCAGGCACTCCAGGCAGCATTGTGGTCAGTGGAGGAGTATTGCAAGTAGGGGCCGCAGACAGGCTATCAAAGGCCTAAAATAACAAACAGTAGGCAGTCATGGCAGTTTTACATCGGTTACATGGATACACAGGCAGGCACTCCAGTGTCATGATCTCATTGGCAAGAGAACATAGCATAAGCATATATAGGAACTAGCTCTTGGAAGATGGGAACTGAGCTGACCATGAACTAAACCTAACGCACAACTAGCAGTGGCCGGGTAGCATGCCTACGTTGATTCTAGATGCCCAGCCCAGCCGGAGGACTAAATAAAGCTAGCAGAGGAAAATCTTAGTCCTAGCTCACCTCTAGAGAAATACCCCGAAAGGAGACAGAGGCCCCCCACATGTATTGGCGGTGAGTTGAGATGAAATAACAAACGTAGTATGAAAATAGGTTTAGCAAATTTGAGGTCCACTTACTACATAGCAGAAGACAGAAAGGACACTTTCATGGTCAGCTGAAAACCCTATCAAAAAACACCATCCAGAAATTACTTTAAAACTCTGGCATTAACTCATAACACCAGAGTGGCAATTCCCGTTCACAAGAGCTTTCCAGACACAGTAACGAAACTACAGCTGTGAACTGGAACAAAATGCAAAAACAAACATGGACAAGAGTCCAACTTATCTAGTAGTTGTCTAGGAGCAGGAACAAGCACAGAGAGGCTTCTGATAACATTGTTGACCGGCAAGCAACTAACAGAGCAGCAAGGTTATATAGCGACTCCCACATCTTGATGGGAACAGGTGAACAGAGAAGATGAAGACACCAGTTCAATTCCACCAGTAGCCACCGGGGGAGCCCAGAATCCAAATTCACAACACTCCAGGCAGCATTGTGGTCAGTGGAGGAGTATTGCAAGTAGGGGCCGCAGACAGGCTATCAAAGGCCTAAAATAACAAACAGTAGGCAGTCATGGCAGTTTTACATCGGTTACATGGATACACAGGCAGGCACTCCAGGCAGCATTGTGGTCAGTGGAGGAGTATTGCAAGTAGGGGCCGCAGACAGGCTATCAAAGGCCTAAAATAACAAACAGTAGGCAGTCATGGCAGTTTTACATCGGTTACATGGATACACAGGCAGGCACTCCAGGCAGCATTGTGGTCAGTGGAGGAGTATTGCAAGTAGGGGCCGCAGACAGGCTATCAAAGGCCTAAAATAACAAACAATAGGCTCATTGCAGTTTTACATCGGTTACATGGATACACAGGCAGCTAGGTGGTGAGTGGAGGAGTATTTAAAGTAAGGACCGCAGACAGGCTATCAAAGGCCTAACATAACAAACAATAGGCTCATGGCAGTTTTACAGCGGTTACATGGATAGACGGGCAGGCAGCTTGGTGGTGAGTGGAGGAGTATTTAAAGTAGGGACCGCAGACAGGCTATCAAAGGCCTAACATAACAAACAATAGGCTCATGGCAGTTTTACAGCGGTTACATGGATACACGGGCAGGCAGCTTGGTGGTGAGTGGAGGAGTATTTAAAGTAGGGACCGCAGACAGGCTTCAAAGGCCTAACATAAGAAAATGGGCTGGCTGTAGGCACTTTATAATTGGTTCCAGGGGTACACGGGCAGCAGTGGTCTGGTCAGTGGAGGACTAGTGGAAGGAGGGACCGCAGACAGGCTTCAAAGGCCTAACATAAAAAAATGGGCTGGCTGTAGGCACTTTATAATTGGTTCCAGGGGTACACGGGCAGCAGTGGTCTGGCCAGTGGAGGACTAGTGGAAGGAGGGACCGCAGACAGGCTTCAAAGGCCTAACATAAAAAAATGGGCTGGCTGTAGGCACTTTATAATTGGTTCCAGGGGTACACGGGCAGCAGTGGTCTGGTCAGTGGAGGACTAGTGGAAGGAGGGACCGCAGACAGGCTTCAAAGGCCTAACATAAAAAAATGGGCTGGCTGTAGGCACTTTATAATTGGTTCCAGGGGTACACGGGCAGCAGTGGTCTGGTCAGTGGAGGACTAGTGGAAGGAGGGACCGCAGACAGGCTTCAAAGGCCTAAAATAACAAACAATAGGCTCATGGCAGTTTTACAGTGGTTACATGGATACACGGGCAGCTTGGTGGTGAGTGGAGGAGTAGTGCAAGGAGTGTCTGTCCCAGTACTCCCAAAATATAAATAGATGTTAATGTCTCGCAAAACAACCAAAACAAAAAAAAAGGTGGCATACTTAGGTACAGGGGTGGGCTCATCTGCTGAGTTTCTGACATAGTAATTTGGCAGTAACTATTTAATGGTGCCAATATAGGACACAGACACAGACTACTTTAAGTTGCATCATAGATGTCTACAAATTTGTATTGTCAGTGCCAGACATTGAATGATGTCAGCGAATAGACTAAAGATTGGTGGAGCTGTGCGACATAATTTTGCATGTGGTAGAGCACATTTTGAGCTGGGGTAGGGGGGAACTCTCTAGAGGCCGGCAGGACCGCCCCAGGGCCCCTCATGTTACAACGGTGTGTCTGACGTTGGGTGCGCACCACCACCGCCAGAGACACTACATTGTACTATGAGGGACCCAGTAGCAATGCCGTCAACCAAAAGCGAGCACACCCACCTCTTCAGACAAACAGCAGTCTCACGGGTGCTTGCGCCAAGTCGCGATACCACGGCCCCGTGTGGGGAGTTTGGCCATTTAGGGAGGTGTAAACATGTCGTATGCTGTACAATCAGCTGCAGCAAATTAGACATTAGAAAAGTAATTCACAGGCAAGAGCCTTTCATAGGAAAGCTAGGTGTCGGCCGGGCAAGGTGGGGCAAAAGATTTCGAAATCCAGTTGTGGTTCATTTTAATGAATGTTAGATCGTCAACATTTTGGGTAGCCAGACGAGTCCTTTTTTCGGTTAATATTGAACCTGCAGCACTGAATACTCTTTCTGATAGGACACTTGCTGCCGGGCAAGCAAGCTCCTGCAATGCATATTCTGCCAATTCTGGCCAGGTGTCTAATTTGGAGGCCCAGTAATCAAATGGGAATGACGGTTGAGGGAGAACATCGATAAGGGATGAAAAATAGTTAGTAACCATACTGGACAAATGTTGTCTCCTGTCACTTTCAATTGATGCAGCAGTACCTGTCCTGTCTGCGGTCATAGCAAAATCACTCCACAACCTGGTCAGAAAACCCCTCTGTCCAACGCCACTTCTGATGTGTGCACCCCTAACACTCCTAGTCTGCTGCCCCCTGGAGCTCGTGTGAGAACGATCACGTGCGCTGTGTGCTGGGAATGCCTGAAGCAAACGGTCAACAAGAGTTGATTGTTTGGTTGCTAATATTAGTTCCAAGTTCTCATGTGGCATAATATTTTGCAATTTGCCTTTATAGCGTGGATCAAGGAGGCAGGCCAACCAGTAATCGTCATCGTTCATCATTTTCGTAATGCGTGTGTCCCTTTTTAGGATACGTAAGGCATAATCCGCCATGTGGGCCAAAGTTCCAGTTGTCAAATCTCCGGTTGTGATTGGTTGAGGGGCAGTTGCAGGCAAATCTACGTCACTTGTGTCCCTCAAAAAACCAGAACCCGGCCGTGACACGCAACCAATTTCCTGTGCCCCCGGGAAAGGTTCGGCATTAAAAATATACTCATCCCCATCATCCTCCTCGTCCTCCACCTCCTCTTCGACCGCTACCTCGTCCTGTACACTGCCCTGACCAGACAATGGCTGACTGTCATCAAGGCTTTCCTCTTCCTCTGGTGCAGACGCCTGCTCCTTTATGTGCGTCAAACTTTGCATCAGCAGACGCATTAGGGGGATGCTCATGCTTATTACGGCGTTGTCTGCACTAACCAGCCGTGTGCATTCCTCAAAACACTGAAGGACTTGACACATGTCTTGTATCTTAGACCACTGCACACCTGACAACTCCATGTCTGCCATCCTACTGCCTGCCCGTGTATCCTCCCACAAATAAATAACAGCACGCCTCTGTTCGCACAGTCTCTGAAGCATGTGCAGTGTTGAGTTCCACCTTGTTGCAACGTCTATGATTAGGCGATGCTGGGGAAGGTTCAAAGACCGCTGATAGGTCTGCATACGGCTGGCGTGTACAGGCGAACGTCGGATATGTGAGCAAAGTGCACGCACTTTGAGGAGCAGGTCGGAGAACCCAGGATAAGTTTTCAATAAGCACTGCACCACCAGGTTTAAGGTGTGAGCCAGGCAAGGAATGTGTTTCAGTTGGGAAAGGGAGATGGCAGCCATGAAATTCCTTCCGTTATCACTCACTACCTTGCCTGCCTCAAGATCTACTGTGCCCAGCCACGACTGCGTTTCTTGTTGCAAGAACTCGGACAGAACTTCCGCGGTGTGTCTGTTGTCGCCCAAGCACTTCATAGCCAATACAGCCTGCTGACGCTTGGCAGTAGCTGGCCCATAATGGGACAACTGGTGTGCAACAGTGTCATCTGCCGATGGAGTGGTTGGCAGACTGCGTTCTGTGGAAGAGCTGTAGCTTCTGCAGGAGGACGAGGAGGAGGAGGAGGAGGGGGTGCGAACGCCTACAGCCAACTGTTTCCTAGACCGTGGGCTAGGCACAACTGTCCCTAAATTGATGTCGCCTGTGGACCCTGCATCCACCACATTCACCCAGTGTGCCGTGATGGACACATAACGTCCCTGGCCATGCCTACTGGTCCATGCATCTGTAGTCAGGTGCACCTTTGTACTCACAGATTGCCTGAGTGCATGGACGATGCGCTGTTTAACATGCTGGTGCAGGGCTGGGATGGCTTTTCTGGAAAAAAAGTGTCGACTGGGTAGCTCGTATCGTGGTTCAGCGTACTCCATCAGGGCTTTGAAAGCTTCGCTTTCAACTAACCGGTAGGGCATCATCTTTAACGAGATTAGTCTAGCTATGTGGGCGTTAAAACCCTGTGTACGCGGATGCGAGGATAAGTACTTCCTTTTTCTAACCAGAGTCTCATGTAGGGTGAGCTGGACTGGAGAGCTGGAGATCGTGGAACTTTCGGGTGTGCCGGTGTACATGGCAGACTGAGAGACGGTTGGAGACGGTATTGTTTCCGCCGGTGCCCTAGATGCAATATTTCCTCCTACAAAACTGGTGGTTCCCTGACCCTGACTGCTTTTGGCTGGCAAAGAAACCTGCACAGATACTGCCGGTGGTGCAGAAAATGGTGGCCTTACAGTGACGGAAGGGATGTTGCGTTGCTGACTAGCTTCATTGGCCGAGGGTGCTACAACCTTGAGGGACGTTTGGTAGTTAGTCCAGGCTTGAAAATGCATGGTGGTTAAGTGTCTATGCATGCAACTAGTATTTAGACTTTTCAGATTCTGACCTCTGCTTAAGCTAGTTGAACATTTTTGACAGATGACTTTGCGCTGATCAGTTGGATGTTGTTTAAAAAAATGCCAGACTGCACTCTTCCTAGACTCGGATCCCTTTTCAGGGATTGCAGACTGAGCTTTAACCGGATGGCAACGCTGTGCTCCAACAGGTTTTGGCTTTGACACGCGTTTTGGGCCAGATACGGGCCCGGCAGATGGAACCTGTTGCGATGTTGATGCCTGCTGCGGCCCCTCCTCCACCTCCGCTTCTGAACTACTGCCGCCTGCACCCTGTTCCCCCAATGGCTGCCAATCGGGGTCAATAACTGGGTCATCTATTACCTCCTCTTCGAGCTCGTGTGCAACTTCGTCTGTGTCACTGTGTCGGTCGGTGGTATAGCGTTCGTGGCGGGGCAACATAGTCTCATCAGGGTCTGATTGTGGATCTGTACCCTGAGAGGGCAATGTGGTGGTCTGAGTCAAAGGAGCAGCATAGTACTCTGGCTGTGGCTGTGCATCAGTGCACTCCATGTCAGAATATACTTGTAATGGGCATGGCCTGTTAAATGTTTCACTTTCTAAGCCAGGGACGGTATGTGTAAAGAGCTCCATGGAGTGACCCGTTGTGTCGCCTGCTGCATCCTTCTCTCTTGTTGTAGTTTTTGCTGAGGAGGACAAGGAAGCGACTTGTCCCTGACCGTGAACATCCACAAGCGACGCGCTGCTTTTACATTTACCAGTTTCGGAAGAGGAGGCAAAAGAGCTAGAGGCTGAGTCTGCAATGTAAGCCAAAACTTGCTGTTGCTGCTCCGCCTTTAAAAGCGGTTTTCCTACTCCCAGAAAAGAGAGCGTTCGAGGCCTTGTGTAGCCTGACGACGAAACTGGCTCCACAGCTCCAGACTTAGGTGGAATATTTTTATCCCCACGACCACCTGATGCTCCACTACCACTACCATCATTACCAGCTGACAATGAACGCCCACGACGACCTCTTGCACCAGACTTCCTCATTGTTTTAAAATCTTAACCAAAGTAACTTTATTTGTTGCTGTCAAACAACTTACACGGTGAGCTATAACTTCAGTATGATTTCAATATCCCTTAACAGGTTGGTGAGACCACAAGGAAAATCAGGCACAATGTTACACACTCTGTTTTCTGTGCACAAAATCACAGAGATGACACACGCAGGACTGTCACTCAAGCACTAATGTCAATATTAATCTCCCACCTAATTTATTTTTTTTTTTTTTCAGGGAGACTTTAGAAACCAAATAATATTAAAAAAACCAAAAAAAAAAATAGCCTTTCTATGGCCCACTGAATGAGAGAGAGAGGTGGCACACCCAGGAGTCAAGACTGGCACACAAGCTGAAAGGGCAATATTACTCTCCCACTGTTTTTTTATGTATTTTTTGTTTTTTAAGGGAGACTTTAGAAACCCAATAATATTTAAAAAAATAAATAAATAGGCTTTCTATGGCCCACTGAATGAGAGGGAGAGAGGTGGCACACCCAGGAGTCAAGACTGGCACACAAGCTGAAAGGGCAATATTACTCTCCCACTGTTTTTTTTTTTTTTTTTTTTTTTTTTCAGGGAGACTTTAGAAACCAAATAATAAGAAAAAAAATAAATAAATAAATAGGCTTTCTATAGCCCACTGAATGAGAGATAGCACACACAGCAGTGGCACACAAGCCCTGACTGAGGCCAATATTTTTCTCCCACTGATTGATGTAGTGTTTTTGTGTTGAGGTAGATTTTAGAACACAAATCAAGGAAAAAAAAAAAAAAATGCTTTCTATGGCCCACTGAATGAGAGAGAGGTGGCACACCCAGGAGTCAAGACTGGCACACAAGCTGAAAGGGCAATATTACTCTCCCACTGTTTTTTTATGTATTTTTTGTTTTTTAAGGGAGACTTTAGAAACCCAATAATATTTTTTTAAAAAAATAAATAGGCTTTCTATGGCCCACTGAATGAGAGGGAGAGAGGTGGCACACCCAGGAGTCAAGACTGGCACACAAGCTGAAAGGGCAATATTACTCTCCCACTGTTTTTTTATGTATTTTTTGTTTTTTAAGGGAGACTTTAGAAACCCAATAATATTTAAAAAAAAAAATAAATAGGCTTTCTATGGCCCACTGAATGAGAGGGAGAGAGGTGGCACACCCAGGAGTCAAGACTGGCACACAAGCTGAAAGGGCAATATTACTCTCCCACTGTTTTTTTATTTATTTATTTTTTTTTCAGGGAGACTTTAGAAACCAAATAATAAGAAAAAAAATAAATAAATAAATAGGCTTTCTATAGCCCACTGAATGAGAGATAGCACACACAGCAGTGGCACACAAGCCCTGACTGAGGCCAATATTTTTCTCCCACTGATTGATGTAGTGTTTTTGTGTTGAGGTAGATTTTAGAACACAAATCAAGGAAAAAAAAAAAAATGCTTTCTATGGCCCACTGAATGAGAGAGAGGTGGCACACCCAGGAGTCAAGACTGGCACACAAGCTGAAAGGGCAATATTACTCTCCCACTGTTTTTTTATGTATTTTTTGTTTTTTAAGGGAGACTTTAGAAACCCAATAATATTTTAAAAAAAAAATAAATAGGCTTTCTATGGCCCACTGAATGAGAGGGAGAGAGGTGGCACACCCAGGAGTCAAGACTGGCACACAAGCTGAAAGGGCAATATTACTCTCCCACTGTTTTTTTATGTATTTTTTGTTTTTTAAGGGAGACTTTAGAAACCAAATAATATTAAAAAAAAAAAATAAATAAATAGGCTTGCTATAGCCCACTGAATGAGAGATAGCACACACAGCAGTGACACACAAGCCCTGACTGAGGCCAATATTTTTCTCCCACTGATTGATGTAGTGTTTTGTGTTGAGGTAGAATTTAGAACACAAATCACGGAAAAAATAAATAGGCTTTCTATGGCCCACTCAGTGAGAGATGGCACACACAGGGATGGCACTGTAGCAGAAATGCCAATCTTAATCTCCCACAAAAAAAACAAAAAAAAAACAGGGACTGTCCTACAATTACTATCTCCCTGCAGTAATCTAAGCCAGGTATGGCAGGCAGCAATAGGAGTGGACTGATGCACAAATTAAATAAAAAGTGTGGACAAACAAAAAAGATAGCTGTGCAGAAAGGAAGGAACAAGAGGATATGTGCTTTGAAAAAAGCAGTTGGTTTCCACAGTGGCGTACACACAGCAATACAGCTATCACGGAGCCTTCTAGGGCAGCCCAATGAGCTACAGCGCTGAGGGGAAAAAAAAAAAAAAATAGCTTCCACAGTCCCTGCACACCGAAGGTGGTGTTGGACAGTGCAAATCGCTGCAGCACAAGCGGTTTGGTGGTTAGTGGACCCTGCCTAACGCTCTCCCTGCTTCTGACGAAGCGGCAGCAACCTGTCCCTAAGCTCAGATCAGCAGCAGTAAGATGGCGGTCGGCGGGAACGCCCATTAATAGCCCCTGTGACGCCGCAGACAGCAAGCCAATCACTGCAATGCCCTTCTCTAAGATGGTGGGGACCAGGATCTATGTCATCACGCTGCCCACACTCTGCGTTCACCTTCATTGGCTGAGAAATGGCGCTTTTCGCGTCATTGAAACGCGACTTTGGCGCGAAAGTCGCGTACCGCATGGCCGACAAGCACAGGGGTCGGATCGGGTTTCATGAGACGCCGACTTAGCCAAAAGTCGGCGACTTTTGAAAATGATCGACCCGTTTCGCTCAACCCTAACCCTCACCTACGGTTTCCTTCCCCATCATCCTGTACAATGTAAGCCTGCAAGGTCAAGGTCCTGTTCCCGCTGTACCAGTCTTTCATTGTTAGTTTGTTTACTGTAAGTGATATCTGTAATTTGTATGTAACCCCTTATCATATACATCACCATGAAATCAAAGGTGCTATATAAATAAATATTATTATTAATAGTAAAAAATGCTGTGATCAATAGCTGCTTTCAGAAGGATGTTGGAGGATTGGGGCTCCCTGTCTTGCAACATCGGTAGTCATGACAACTGATGGTCAAGTAATGACCTCTAAGTCTGCCAGCTACAGTGGCCTATTAGACTATACCAGAAGCAGGGTCTAAGAGGAGTTCTGTCAGTGTAAACTGACAGCTCTAATAGCAATCAGACAAGTACAAGTTAAAGTTCCATAGTGATATTACAGTCCATCACAAAAGTGAGTTCACCCCTCACATTTTTGTAAATATTTTATTATATCTTTTCATGGGGCAACACTGAAGATATGACACATTGACACAATGTAAAATAGTCAGTTGTAGTGCAGCGGTAGCACCGTATGCAGTGATGAGGCAGTGACCCAGCAAAGTTCAAAGCAAAATGTCTCTTTAATGTTTAACTCAAAAAACACAGCACTCGATATCTTCTGGATCGCAGCCGGGAACAGGACAGTCCACCTCCGGATCGCATCCGGGAACAAGAAAGTCCACCTCCGGTTCACAGCCGAGCACATATCCCCTGGATTACAGTCACTAACCACGCCAGTCCACCTCTGAATTGTTGCCGTGGGTGACTGCAACGCTGTGTTAATATTCTAGTCACAGCATTGCACAGCACATGATATCCTCCGGATCGAAGCTGGGAACCATATCCTCCAGTTTACAGTCGTTAAACATGCCAGTCCACCTGCGGGCACAGGACTGTCTACCTCTGGTTCACAGCCGGGCACAAGACAGTCCACCTCCAAGACCAGTTACCGTGGGCAACTACACCGCTGTGTACACTGTGGGTGCCAGGCGTCTCAGCTCCCCTGGCTGTTTGGCGATGCTGGCCTGTGTCGCCTTACACAGATGGAGCTCTGCAGAGCCGACTGCGCTGTGCTCCCCCAAACACCAGACTGACACGGACTCAGACACACCCAAACCCAATACTGCAGGGTTTTTAAGTTGAATCTGTGGCCTTCAGCCACATGGAAAACCCGGCCCGGAATGAAACGGACTGCATGACTACCATCACACAGTCTGTTTCAAAACACAAAAGCCCAGAGCAGGTTTTCTCTAACTCTGCCTTGGACAACCAGCATGTCCAAGACCTATACTCACTTAGGTCTGCATTGCAACCACAGCTATGCCTGTGACTGCAATGTCAGCTCATGACCTCAATACTCCTCCATGCACATCCTGGGGGAACATACAGCGACCCCTACAGGTAACACCAGTCACTGTCTCACACAGTGTACAGCTTGTATAATAGTGTACATTTGGTTGTGCCCTTTAGATAACTCAACACACAGTTATTATTGTCTAAACCGCTGGCAACAAAAGCGAGTACACCCATAAGTGAAAATGGGAAAATTGTGCCCAAAGTGTCAATATTTTGTGTAGCCACCATTATTTTCAAGCACTGCCTTAACTCTCCTGGGCATGTAGTTCAGTAGAGCTTCACAGGTTGCCACTAGAATCCTGTTCCACTCCTCCACAACATCACAGAGCTGTTGGATGTTGGAGACCATGAGTTCCACCAACTTCCATTTAAGGATGACCCACAGATGCTCAATATGGTTTAGGTCTTGGCCAGACCAGCACATTTAGCCTCAGTTTCTTTAGCAAGACCGTGGTCATCTTGAAGGTGTGTTTGGGGTCCTTATCATGTTGGAATACTGCACTGAGGCACAGTTTCTGAAGGGAGGGGATCATGCTCTGCTTCAGTATGTCACGTACATGTTGCCATTCACGGTTCCCTCAATGAACTGTAGCTCGCCACAGCCGACAGCACTCATGCAGCCACAAATGGTGAATCTCCCACCACCACGCCTAACTGTAGGCAAGGCACACTTGCCTTTGTACTCTTCACTTGGTTGCCACCATAGACATACCTCCCAACTTTTGAAGATGGGAAAGAGGGACAAAGTTTGCGAATTTTAGGCCACGCCTCTGACCACACCCATTCATAATTAGTCACACCCATATCCACGTCCCAAGCACACCCATTTAGCA
Organism: Ranitomeya variabilis; assembly: GCF_051348905.1. NCBI lineage: Eukaryota > Metazoa > Chordata > Amphibia > Anura > Dendrobatidae > Ranitomeya > Ranitomeya variabilis. Next base: position 872,577,631 of record NC_135232.1, read on the forward strand.
CTGCTGATCACACTGTTTCATATACAATAGTTATAAACAAAAAAATATGGCCACACAGTGCTCCATACTGTATAATGACCACACATGATGCCCCATACTGTATAATGGCCACACATGACGCTCCATACTGTATAATGAACACACATGACGCTCCATACTGTATAATGACCGCATGCATACTGTATAATGGCCGCACATGATGCTCCATACTGTATAATGACCGCACATGATGCTCCATACTGTATAATGACCGCACATGATGCTCCATACTGTATAATGGCCGCACATGATGCTCCATACTGTATAATGACCGCACATGATGCTCCATACTGTATAATGACCGCACATGATGCTCCATACTGTATACTGGCTGCACATGATGCTCCATACTGTATAATGACCACACATGATGCTCCATATTGTATAATGACCGCACATGATGCTCCATACTGTATACTGGCTGCACATGATGCTCCTTACTGTATAATGACTGCACATGATGCTCCATATTGTATAATGACCACACATGATGCTCCATACTGTATACTGGCTGCACATGATGCTCCATATTGTATAATGACCGCACATGATGCTCCATACTGTATAATGACTGCACATGATGCTCCATACTGTATAATGACCCCACATGATGCTCCATACTGTATTATGGCCACAGTTCTCCATACTGTATAATGACATACAGGCACGCAGCTCACACACATGCAGCATCACACACACACAGTATCACACATACACACGCAGCATCACAAACGCAGCTCACAAACACATGCAGCTTTGACACAAATGCATCACACATGCAGCCATCACACACACACACAGCCATCACACACACACGCAGTCATCACACACACATGCAGCCATCACACACACACACACGCAGCCATCACACACACACGCAGTCATCACACACACACGCAGTCATCACACACACGCAGCCATCACACACACGCAGCCATCACACACACACACGCAGCCATCACACACACGCAGCCATCACACACACACACACACGCAGCCATCACACACACACACACGCAGCCATCACACACATGCAGCCATCACACACACCCAGCCATCACACACACCCAGCCATCACACACACACACACACCCAGCCATCACACACACACACACACCCAGCCATCACACACACACACTCAGCCATCACACACACACACCCAGCCATCACACACACACACCCAGCCATCACACACACACACCCAGCCATCACACACACCCAGCCATCACACACACACACCCAGCCATCACACACACACACCCAGCCATCACACACACCCAGCCATCACACACACCAGATACCTCATACACACATGACACACACACAAATGCAGCATCACACATCTCACACACATCACACACACACACAATCTCCTCTGTGGTGCAGGGGCGGCTGATCTGTCCATGTGCAGCTCTTCAGTTTCTCCGGCTGCTCACAGCTCTGCACTGTCCCGGCACCTCCCCCGTCTCTCCTTCTCTGCCGGGATAGCAGCTAAGAGCAGGAGACGCCAGAGCTCTGTGCACACACAGGAGGAAGTGAGTCGCTGACCTCTCATCTTGATCGCTGCTGGCTCTCTTCCTCAGCGTGGCAGCGCCGCACACACAGGGGGCGGGGGCGGGGGCGGGGGAGGGATCGGTCGGGAGGAGACCCAGCATGTATAAGAAAAAAAAAACAGCCACAAACCTAATCGGCTCTCTCTACGTCCCGGAAGTGGGCGGGGCTTCACCGGCGGCCGCAAATTCGGGATTTTAAATGCCCGAAGCGGGACAGCGGGACCCCGGTGCCAAAGCGGGACTGTCACGCTGAAATCGGGACGGTTGGGAGGTATGACCATAGATGCTAGACACCAACAGAACCAAATAAGTTTAACTTGATCTCATCAGACCTGTGCTGTGAGCGACTGCTCATGCGTGCGTCAGTGGCTTTGCTTTCTCTGGCTCTGGCCAGACCTGACATGCATACAGCCTCCTGCTCTGATGCTTGCAAACCAAAACCTGACCCACCCAAACCTTAACTAAAAGTTTAAATGGGATTTGTGGACATGTGCCACTCCCAAGACCTGGAGTGGAGAGAGAGATCCGCCCCACTTCCATCCTGCAGATCTCTTCAAAAATAAAAGTCCATGTCAGGTTTTCCTGAATCTGATTTAGTCAAATAGTTTGACCAAAACCACACTGTCTTTTGTTTTGCATTGTAACCACACTTGTGGCTATAATTCCAATGCACTCCAGCGGGTTTAGTATGCTTCTATGCGCATCCTTGGGACACGTAATGACTCTCTTACATGATACCCGTCACTGCCTCACACCTATTGCAAGGTAATTTTTACCCTACAATTAACGTAAAGACAAGACCAGACAAATAATGTTGGGGTTGTGGTTTTTTTATTTCATCATTTCACCCTTTAGCTTTCTGGCAAATGTTATGGTAAAATTAATGGCACTGTTCAAAGCTACAGTGCGTCTTGCACAATGCAAGCCCTCATAAAGTTATGTTGACAGGACAATGAATAAGTTCAGACTTTTGGTAGAAGGGGAGGTGAAAACAAAGATCACCCGGTTATGTAGAGGTTAAAATTGCAACCTGGGTTTGAAGGCACACAGGTTTGCATAATTCATAAGTGTTTGCTACATACAATAATATTCATTGACATGCCACCCTTGTTTATGCTCTTTGCTCGAGGTCCACTTCAACTCTAGGCAACACTGCACTGGCACCTGACACTGACCAGAACCACTAGGATGTATGTAATGGTGACTGGAGTTGAAAAGGAGTGAGCAGTAAAATTAACTGAAAGGCAAGATAGCAAGGGAGTGGCTGTAACTTCAGTCAGGGGGTAGGTGGCAGGCTCCATATCTGAGTGTCTTCTTGCGGTCCCCTGATAGAGCCCCTAGATAGGCACTTTATGCTATAATATTTATAATATTTTGTTCATATTTGCAAATTAACTCTCCAGTTGGACAGAAAATCGCGATAAATTGCAGTAATCATCTAGGATTTTTTATAAATTCCCTAAATGTAATGTTGCTATGTAACTTCATACCTTGGCACTTGACAGAATTCTCCAGAAAATGATTCCAATGTTCAGCACTCCAGGTCTGGTCATTATTAATTTGTTAGAAAATAAATACCTTGTACCATGTTTGTTTTAACAGCTAACAATACAAGCACCTAAAACAGCAAGAAATTTTTACAAACCTCAAGAAAAGGTAGAACTTCGTTTGACTGGAGATAAAGGAGCATATGTGGGCTTGGTGGCTGTAGACAAGGCAGTATTTGTCCTTAACAGCAAAAACAGGCTCACCCAGGACAAGGTCTGTATTAAAGAAATATATAACTAGATGTGTCTATAATTGTCTTTTACAATCTATTAACTACAGGTATGGAAAATATGCCTTTAAATAACTAAACTATGTCACAAATCCTAGGGATTTGGACTGTATGTTACTTTTTAAAGGGAACCTGTCAGAAACTTTACCCCGCTAAACAAATTAATATGACTGTATACAGTAGCTCTCTAAAAGTTAAGCCCAATGTATAGAGAACTAAGTCAAAGTGTGGAGTACAAGGTACAGCTCCATTCTGGAGAAGTGTATGTTTGTGTGTATATTCTCACTGGTATATTGTCTCTCCTAATAGGTACCTGAAGGAAGAGCAATGCTCACCTGAAAATATATACAAATAGCTCTGTCTCTAAAGGAAAAACAATGCCTATCTATCATCCCTCTTCTCTCTCTTAAATCCCTTAACGACCACCAATATGCATTAAAATGGCCTTATTCCCACATTGCCATTTCAAAACAACGATCGGGATTAAGGATATAACACCCCCCAGAGTTGGAAACACCCAGGGTTTCAGCTACTGGAGGTAACCGAGACCACTGAGAACATGATCAGGGCCGTTGTTTCTGGTCCCTGATCACCGTTGTTCAATGAATAATGGAGATTACGTAAAAAGACAAACTGTGATCTGGTTAAAACATATTTTCTCCCTCCTCTGACATGATATAACATGTCGGAGAGAAAAATAGGGTACTCTACGGTACCTTTATATCAGTTACACCATTCCCCCGGCCCCCCATCTTCTTCTGTATAAGGAAAATGACAGGCGCATTCCGCCTCCCTGCACCCGGCAACCACTGAGATTTTTTTCATTGGCTGTAGGCTTTTGATTACTGTGAGAGACCCCATCACAGTGATCAAAATACCCAATATTTGATAAACATGGCAGCACTTGGGCTGTGCTTCTCTCTTCTCTCCTTGTAGTTGTTCTGGGACAGAAGAGAGATACACTATATCCAAGTGCTGATCTGTCAGTGAAGAAAAAATTAAAAAAAAATTTCTAGCTCCATTTCTGTAAATCCTTCTGCGATCTCCTAATCACCCCTTTGATTACCCCCTGAATCATCCATCTTAGCATATTACATTTTTTTAATATATTTTTTTTATTCTTTGCATGGTTCTTGCTGAACCTCCTGTACCAGATAATACTTTTAGAATTTTGTAGGGGATTGCTTATTTTGTACACATAGCAGCTTCTATCTTGGTGGGCGGGAGCCTTCTATGGTATACCACGTCTATATGCACATTCATCCCTCATATAGGGATTGATGGAGCTAAACTCACTTTGTACAACCAGCCAAGCTAAAGCAGACAGCGGGGGGCTGGTATTGTCTGGCTGGTAAAGGACCCCCCCAGCCTAAAAATAGCAGCCAGAAGTCACCCCAGAAAAGGCACATTAAAGGAGCCAATTCTGGTGCTTTGCCTGGATCTTCCCACTTACCATGGTGCAGTGGCAAGTGGGGTGATAGTTGGGAGAGTTGATGTCACCTTTGTACTGTCAGGTGACATCAAGCACAGAGTTTAGTAATGGAGATGTGTAGTGATATTGTTTTAAAAAAAATCACCCAGAATAAAGTCCTTTAATTGAAATAATGACACAAACTTCTTTAATATTCATCACGTGTTTGCAGAGAATATAATCTATTTGTTCCACAATGTGTGCTACATCTAGATGCCAGGCTACATTGTTGCATGATGCAACTATACAGCCTGCCATCCAGCTGAAACACTGAGCTGTGCGTATTTTCTCAGCACCTCATGATGAACTACTCTCACCTCACTGTTATCAGCGGAAGCGCCGTTACAACTTTTCCCATGCGGTGACGTCAGTCAGGACAAAGGAATTCATCGCAAGACACGTTGCTTAGTGTCTCTTCTTGATTGCAATTAGGGAAACTCGGCACTTCTGAAATTTTTGTGGTGCACAAGTAAGATAACCAAATTTGTCAACTGTGATGTAGAAATACTTGCCACTTATATAGGTGTATTCAAGTACTTTTTACTGAATGTAGAAATTCCGGAAAATTAAGAGCTGTTTCGGTAAATACCTGACCTTCATCAGTCATCTGAATAGAGGAGATCTTTGTGGAAGCGCACTGTGCGAAAGTCTGCAGTGTGTCCACTGCGGAGACAGGAAGCGCTGCTGGTTGGCAGGCTGTGTTGTCACATCATGCAACAATACAGCCTGACACCTAGATGTAGCAGAGCTACACCCTTCGTGGGACAAATGGATTATTATTTTCTCTGTGGACAGGTGAGGAATATTGTTGTTTATTATTTTAATTCTGCTACCCGCCAAGGTAGAAACCACTATGTGCCCAAAACAACCAATCCCAACACTGAGCAGAGCGTCTCTCGGTGAACTCCTTTGACTTGACTGACATCACCACTTGTGGTGCCGTCAGAAAGGTCCTGGGAGTTCACTTTCACTTTGGAAAAGTATAATATTACAGGGTATATATATTAGATTCCTTGATAAGGCGTTGATCCAGGGAACTAGTCTGATTGCCGTATGTGGGGTCGGGAAGGAATTTTTTTCCCCATGATGGAGCTTACTCTTACCACATGGGGTTTTTTTGCCTTCCCCTGGATCAACATGTTAGGGCATGTTAGGTTAGGCTATGGGTTGAACTAGATGGACTTAAAGTCTTCCTTCAACCTTAATAACTATATGTAACTATATGTAACTAAATGGTGCAGAATTCTTTTAGCAGAGCAGGGGTTAATCGCCGGAGCCCGCATAAAAGGAGGGTAGGGGTTAAACTAACATGCACTAAAAATTGCTAAACTGTGTGTGAAGACCTAGAATACTCTGCACCACTAGACAGGTTACTTTTTTTGTGTGCCCCTTTGACCAAAGACATAGATCCCAGTGATGATACAAGAATAGTGCAGACATTATAGGATGGAGTCAAAACTGGCTTACTCACTGTGAGGCAGGAAAGTGTATTGGCACTCTTCTCATCTCTACTGATTAGGCGGGAATTGGTAGTTGTCAGTCAGGATTTGGCCCAAAACTGCTATCGTTCATGCCAGGGTGGATTGCAGAAGTCTTTGCATAAACTTCTGTACAAACATTATGCAGAAACATGTCTTTGCTGAAACATCTGACTAAAAAGTCTGAAAACACCGAAGCAGAAAACATTGTAAAAAAGCAAAATTTGTCTTGAGCTCCAAACTTTTGGCCACGACTGCAGTCTGTGTTACTTATGGAGCAGACCAGTATTATGTTTCTGCTATTTTCATGCAGATATTGATGGTTTTTGGTAACAGCTAAGGATGACATGAAAGATACTAAGATCCAATTTTCTGTGTTTATTTTGTGACATCTGTTTTGTTAAATCTAGGTATGGGATGACGTACAGCAAAATGATATTGGATGCACAGCTGGAAGTGGAGCCGATCCTCTGGGTGTATTTCAAGATGCCGGCCTAGATTTCGCAACTAATTTAGACATGCAAACTCCAGCCAGAAAAGGTAAATACACAAAAAGATACTGGTAGGTTTTTTCTTAGGCTACTTTCACACTTCCGTCTTTATAAAGACGTTGCAATGCGTCGTTCTGTGCAAAAAACGCATCCTGCAAAGTTGCCCACAGGATGCGTTTTTTGCACATAGACTTGTATTACTGACGCATCGCGACGTATGGACACACGTTCCATACGTCGTGGCACTGAATGCGTCGGTAATTGGCGGACCGTCGTCACAAAAAAAGTTCAATGCAACTTTTTTGTGCGACGCGTCCACCATTTTTGACCGCGCATGCGCGGCCGAAACTCCGCCCCCTCCTCCCTGCTCATCACAATGGGCAGCGGATGCGTTGTAAAACTGCATCCGCTGCCCACGTTGTGCTAAATTTAGCACAAAGTCCGTCGGTACGTCGGGCCGACGGTTTGCGACGGCCCCGTACCGACGGAAGTGTGAAAGTAGCCTTAGCTTTCAAGTGGACAGCTTGGGACACTGAAGCTGGTTGGGTCCAGCAATCTGGCCAGCTATAGAGTGTGGCTTGTAAACTGCTTAGGCTACTTTCACACATCAGTTTGTTGCCGTCAGGCTTAATCTGGCGAAATTTCCAAAAAAGGATCCGTTGCAAATTATGAAAAACTGATGCAACGGATCCGTTTTTTCGCTGGATCCGAGTTTGTGGATCTGCCGGCTATTTTGGATCCTGGGGAGGGGAGAGAGAGAGAGAGAGAGACCAGAATGGAAAATCTCCATCTAAAATTAGCATGCTCAGTTTAAAAAACGGAATCCGTCGCCAGATTCCATCTTTTGACGGATCCGGCGCCATAGTCTTCCATTATAGCAAACGCCGGATCCATCGCTGTCCATTTTTTTGATGGACACAAAAAACTTTACTATGTCCATTTTCTTCGGCCGCCGGAAAAACAATTTTCAATGGATCCGGTGAAAAACGGATGAAACGTGAGACCATCCATCTCATTCTGTCCCCAATACAAGTCTATGAGAAAAAAAGGGATCCGGCGGCAACTTTTGCCTTATCAGTTTTTTTCAAAATTCTCTGGATTGTGCCTGACGGCAAAAAACTGATGTGTGAAGGGGGCCTTAGCAAGCAACTTTCAACTTGCACTTCTTTCCTAAGAGCCTGCCACTCTGGGGTGTCTGGCAACCTCGGCAAGAATGAAAAATTCCACAGTTTTTGACAGGAGAGGATTTTTAATGCTAAGTAAATTGCAAAGTTACTTGCTCTTACAAAGATGGTGTAAATTACTAAAAAAATACAGGCCACCTGCTGGCAATGTACATGGCGGTGGTTATTGGTAGTTGAAAATGTTCCAAATTCATCAAGAAAAAAAAGAACATTTCTCCCAAACTTATCCAAAAAATCATGTGAAAACCCAGATGAACATCTAAGATTCTTGGAATGAGATGCTTCAGATAAAGTCTGTAATATGACTCCATCATTTAAAGACATTTTCAAAAACATTTTTATCTATGAGAAAGATGCGAAGCAAAAATCACTAATAAAAGCAATTGTCTAGAATAAGACAAATATGACAGTTTTCATCCAAAAACAGCTTGGCATTGTCTTTTTTTTTTTAAGACTAAATCAGTCATATTACTATTATAATCCTGTACAACCTGCCTTAGGCTGCCGTCACACTAGCAGTATTTGGTCAGTATTTTACATCAGTATTTGTAAGCCAAAATCAGGAGTGGGTGATAGAAACTTATGCACCACTTCAGCATTTATTAGGCCGGCGTCACACTAGCGAGTTTTGCAGTGCAGAAAATACGGATTGCATACGGTACAATGATTCTCTATGGCCCAGCTCCTATCTGCTGTATTTTACTGATCCGTATTATACGGTCTTGTACGGCCGTAGAAAATCACAGTATGCTGCGTTTATCACCGTATTGCGCAAAAAAATCGCCAATGAAAGTCTATGGCCTTATACTTTTCCTCTATTTGTTCCACTTCTGGTTTTGGCTTACAAATACTGATGTAAAATACTGAGCAAATACTGCTAGTGTGACGGCAGCCTTACTGGGATGTGTTTTAACCCCTTACTGCCATTGGACGGGATAGTACGTCCAATGGCAGTACCCCAGTTTTGATGTGGGCTCCGGCGGTGAGCCCACCTCAAAGCTGCGACATGTCAGCTGTTTTAAACAGCTAACATGTGCCCGCAATAGGCACGAGTGGAATCGCGATCCACTCACGCCTATTAATTAGTTAAATGCCACTGTCAAACGCAGACAGCGGCATTTAACAAGCGCTGCAGTCCGCGCGGCTGGAAGTACTCGCACCGCTGACCCCCGTCGCATGATCGGGGGTGATCGGTGCATTTCTATCCCAACCACAGGTCTCCTGAAGACCTCCATTGTTGTTGATGATGGATTGCTAGGAGCAACACCCTGTGGTCGGCGCTCAAAGCAACGCTGTAATTCTGCTACATAGAGGTGATCTGAACATCACCTCTATGTAGCAGAGGCGATCGAGTTGTGGCAGCTTCTAGTATCCCATGGAGGCTATTGAAGCATGTGAAAAAAAAAATGTGTTTAAAAATATTTTTTAAAAAAAGTAAAATAAAAGTTCAAATCGCCCCCTTTTCGCCCCAAACAAAATAAAACAATAAAAAAAATCAAACATACACATATTTTGTATCGCCGTGTTCAGAATTGCCCGATCGATCAATAAGAAATAAGGATTAACCTGATCTCTAAATGGCGTAGAGAAAAAAAAAATCAAAACTCCATAATTACGTTTTTTTGGTCGCCGCGACATTGCATTAAAATGCGATAACGGGCGATCAAAAGAAGATATCTGCACCAAAATTGTATCATTAAAAATTTCAGCTCTGCACGCAAAAAATAAGCCCTCATCTGACCCGAGATCCCGAAAAATGGAGACGCTACGGGTATCGGAAAAATTGCGCAATTTCTTTTTTTTTAAGCAAAGTTTGGAATTTGTTTTCACCACTTAGATAAATAATAACCTAGACATGTTTGGTGTCTATGAACTCGTTATGACCTGGAGAATCAAAATATAAGGTCAGTTTTAGCATTTAGTGAACCTAGCAAAAATGCCAAACCAAAAACCAGTGTGGGATTGCACTTATTTTGCAATTTCACCGCACTTGGAATTTTTTTCCCGTTTTCTAGTACACGACATGGTAAAACCAATGGGTCATTCAAAAGTACAACTCGTCTCGCAAAAAACAAGCCCCCACATGGCCATATTGACAGAAAAATATAAAAGTTATGGTTCTGGGAAGAAGGGGAGCGAAAAATGAAAACGATAAACCGAAAAAAGCTCTGGGGGTTAAGGGGTAATTACTGTTTTAATACTATCAGGAGGAGATTTTAACTACAGGACAAGCTGCCCACACACCCACCGCTACTGACTAACAGAAGTGTGCAAAAAAGATGCCAATCAGTGGTGTGAGTGGGGTTAAAAAAAACTCAGTATTTGAGCTCTGCTGGATTTGCAGCAAAGAAAACTAATTCTATCACAACTGCTCCATCCAGTGTAAACTAAGTGACACATTGCTGAAATCAAGGCCTCTGCCCCTTTATCATGCTGCTAACATATTTCCTTTAACCTAGAGCAACATAATGGTGTGTTCCACGTCCACAGAAAGAAAAACATAATGAGCTCAAAATAGAACTTTATACTCTCTTATATACGTTCATCTATAACTTAGAAATTGTGATTTTTTTTTAATGATGAGTACAATTTATTGAAAAATATTTAGCTTGTGCAGTAGTGTAGGTAGAGATCTCATAAACATATTCTATTTGAAAAGGGTACAGAGATAAAGCATTAAATTAAAAAATATAAGTTGTTTCACAAAAGAACATGACCTCGTATAGTAATATTGATTGTAAGCTCTCATGAGCAGGGTTGTTTTATTTTGCTTTCTTCATTATAGTATTGTTAACGCTGTTACTTATTTATGACTTTTGTGTTTGAAACTGTTTAACTGTAAAGCGCTGCGGAATACGTTGGCGCTATATAAATAAAGATTATTATTATATTGATGGACCATAAAGAAAACAGTACGACTTGAAATGCAACCATGAAAAAAACCTAAAGTTTTGTCCTTAAGATCTAAATGAATGGGAACAAAAATGGGTTAATATTTTTCTGTTGAGTTGAAGAAGAGCTACCTACAGTATATGCAATGCCAATAATGAGATGTTTTCCAGATTTTACCTGTCCTTCAGGCCACACTGGACGTAGCCGTCGTTCCATAGAATTGATAGAAGCAAAGCATAAAAAAGGTGATTGCTTGACCTACCTTAAATACAGGGTTTATTGTTTTAGAAATGTATTAACAGGTTTTTGTTTTTGTTTTAAGCCTGCATATTAAGCTATAAATTGAAACTAATATGATCAGGAGCGTAACTATGGAGGGTGCAGGAGTTGCCGTCGCCAAAATTCTATAGGGCCCTGTGCCCAAACAGTCCAATTGCCCCATATGAGAAGACCCATACTATACTATTGTTAGGGGATATGTTGGAGATTTTTCCTTTAGGTCCATCGGTTTCAAGTTACACAAGGGAATATGATGATATGTTATGTGACAATTTGTTCGGTACCCACGGAAAACATTTTCAAATATCCAATATTACTTTATTGTTCTACAGCAAGTGCAAGTCCTGTACATCTGAAACCATGTTGTTTGGCTGGGTTGCATGAGAGTCCTATGGGGCTTTCTTGCGTTAAGAGAAGAAAGCAGGTTCAGCTGGGGGAGGAATGTGCAGCCATGTTCTTGGAGTGCTGCTTGCATGCAGAGGAACTAAGAACACGATTAATTGCCGACTTTGGATGGGACAGGGGTAAGTATTTTGTTTCTTTATGTTGTTCTGTATTCTAGCTGTACTGCATGATACCTGCACATGACTATCTTCAGCATTTCTATAGGTAATGAAGGGAGTGGTGATCACATATGTTCACTACTACTTCCATCTCAAGGGTACTCACAGATCCCTTTCCTCATGATTGGGTTCGGACATGACCGCTCTCTTCCGGTATTGCAACCAGGGATAGAGTGACTGCATATTTGTACCTTCAGATTTATCGCGGTTTGTTCCGCGGTTTCCGCTGCGGGATTACTGCTGTACTATTGATGCTGCATATACAGCAATATGCAGCATCAATAGTAATGTAAAAAATAATAAAAATTGGCTATACTCACCCTCTGACGTCGCGATCTCCCCGGCGCTGCAAGCGGCTGTGCCGACAAGGACCTTCGTGACGTCACGGTCATGTGACCGCGGCGTCATCACGGTCATGTGACCGCGACGTCACCACAGGTCCTGTTCGGCACAGCAACTGAGACCGGACGGCCGCGGGCAGCGCTGAGAGGTGAGTATAGCTTCATTTTTTATTTTAATTCTTTTTTTTACACTATTTTATGGTTCCCAGGGCCTGGAGGAGAGTCTCCTCTCCTCCACCCCGGGTACCACCCGCACATTATCCGCTTACTTCCCGCAACGTGGGCACAGCCCCATGCGGGAAGTAAGCGGTTCAATGCATTTCTATGGGTGCAGAATCGCAGCGATTCTGCACAAAGAAGTGACATGCTGTGGGTTGTAAACCGCTGCGTTTCTGCGCGGTTTTTCCCGCAGCATGTGCACTGCGGTTTGCGGTTTCCATAGGGTTTACATGTTAATGTAAACGCTATGGAAACTGCTGCGGACCCGCAGCATCAAAATCGCGGCGGTTCCGCGGTAAAAACCGCAGCGTGTGAACATGGCCTAAGATTCACATATACTGGATCCTCTAGAAAATCAAACATTTATGCAAATCTTTTAAACATTTAGTATGTATAATCAATGTCACACTAATACAATGTATACAAATATAAAATAAAAATTCTGGCATTGTTGCCTTTTTTTTTTTTTTTAAAACCAAATGACTAGTGATGGGTGAACCCGAACACAGTAAAGCTCAGGGTCTGTACCGAACACCTAGTGTCCATGCACAGACTCCGAACATGGACTTCTCCCGGAAGTTCGAGTTGCTCTTCGGGTTTGGCAGCCAGAATAAAGCTTGTTGAAAGACTGCAGCACATCCAATCAACAAGCTTTTCTGGTGTGGACACTTCTGACCTAATCACAGCCATGCCAAGTGTTGGAAGTGTGTTAAAATAAATACATTTAAAAAAACATGGGGTCCTGTCTATTTTTGATAACAAGCACAGGCAAAGCAAGCAGCTACAGATTGCAGCCGTCAGCTGTTTGCTTTGTCTTGGTTGGTTGTTTTTGACTCCTGGGGTTAGTAATGGGGGTGTCTTATGTATGTCCATTACTAACCCCTGGTCTTGATGTCAACGGACATTACACAACTGACATCAACCTCAAAACCATTACCCCACTTGCCAATGCACCAGGGCATGCTGGAAGAGCCGAGGCTAGGTGCCAAAATTGGCATATCTAATGGATGTGCCATTTCTTGGGCTACTGAGGTCTGGTGTTATTAGTCATGGCCCCTTCCCAGCCTATTAATATCAGCCCACAGCTGTTTGCTTAGCCTTTGCTGGTTATTAAAAACAGTGAGAATATTGGCCTCTTCCCAGAATAATTACAAAAGCCCACAGCTGTCTGCTTTTCTACAGCTGGGTATGAAAAATAAGAAGGACCCCACGCCATTTTTTCTTTTCTTTTTTTATTTATTAGCTAAATATATGTGCAGTATGCTACACATGCACTGCACTAATTATATATCTCACTAACATATTTCTTACTATACACAGGCCCCAGCTGATGAATACTGTCATCAGACTCACCTGCTCTCTTTGCTATCAGCGAGAGCATTCGACGCTGATGACAGTTGTAGACATCAGCAGGGGCCTTACCGGCAGTAACCTTTCAACTGCCGGTCACAGCCCCTGGCTCACACTCTGTGTGACAGTGTGGGAACCTGTAGTGGTCCATGATACCCAGCAACATTGACCAGCGGTGACTTCAGTAAGTCAGAGCCAGTGTTTACCAATCTGTCACACAGGGGCCCTGAGTTTCTGGATCAAGTTCAGGCATCGTTTTGGTACCCAAACCGAACTTTTTTTTATAAAGTTTGGCCAAAGCCACCCATCCCTACAAATGACATGTTGAATTCATTTCTCAGGTCAGTATTGTTATGTGGACACCTAATATGTGTAGATATTTTGTTTTAATATAATGCATATAGCATATTTTAATTAAAGAATCAATATTTGAGGGATTTTTTTAGAAGGTGGACTTTTTAAAAAATTTTTATTCCATAAAATAGAAAGTGTATTGCATTGAAAAATCCAAGGGACTCATTCGTTTTTTTTTAACTGCAGCTGATAACACTGAGGAAGATTTTGAAGATGAAAGTGCACCAAGAAGTAATTTCCCTGAGAGTTGGCGGTGGAATTTGTTTGAACTAAATAGAGTATCAAAAGAAGAGTAAGTGTGAATACTAGAATCAGTGCGCTTAGAGGTCTCATGCCATCTGTATCAACATAAGTACTGAGCCCAGTGATTGGTTGCAGCAGTCATGTTCGCTGTAGTCACATTTGCAACCTGGCAAAAACCAAGGGCAATGGTGGAGAGGCATCAATGGTCGGGGTAGGGGTAACTAATTTTATAATCTTGTTATTTTTAACTTCCCCAAGCCAACATAACAACTAAATATAATCGGAGAAAATGTCTATAAATCCAAAGTACAGTGCCTTAAATATCATAAATAATGTAATTGCTATTGCTAAATATTACAAGGTTATTAGGGCACACTAACATTTTACAAGTGGTCCATGGTTTGGGGCCTCTTTCTATGAGCCAGAGCAGTTACTTCCCCGGTGGTCTTGGACCCATCATGCTATCTAATACTAGAGCCGGCTCCAACTGTTACAGTTCATTATTGGAGATCAGCTGACCGCCATTTTCTTTTTCATTTTACAGAAGGTGTGGCCAATAACTTTTTTTAATGTTCAGAGAGCTCCTTAGGTTCAGTATTACATTTTCTGGAACTTAGTGGTCCTTGTTACTTTAGATGTTTCAACGCTTGGCGGTTAGTGAAAAAAAAATCTGTTGGTTAGTGAAACCTCCAAAGTCTGACCATTGGTGGTCACAGATAAGTTAACACCATAATGACCTAATCTTTATGTTGTGGCCTAATTTTAGCATTTTAAATGACCATAACTACGGTATATTTTTGGCTGATATAAGTGTAAGAGACATGTGGAATTTTTTGTCACTGTTTAAAGGGATGCATAGCAATAATATTTAGTATAAATATAATTATTCGGGTTAGTATAGTTGTGTGGTTACCTAAAATGTATAGAATTTTTGTTGTAATGTAATATATGTGCAGTATCATTTGTTGCATAATAGAGAATTACCGTAATATTTTATTGGATTTCTAATATTTTTATTAAATTTTTATTCTATTATTTTAATGGAACAGGAACATTTTTTTTTTGCGTTTTTGACTCTGCATTTTTGTCTTTTAGGGCTCATACCCATATGTGAGAAAAAAACGGTCCGTAGTCTGGAAAGAAAAAACAGACGAGTGCCATGCGAGTACAATTTTCACACTTAGCATCCAATTTACATCCGAGTGCAGTGCGGATGCTATCCGATTGCAATGCGCTTTTAACATGAGCTTTTATATACAGCAGTTCTCTGTCATTTACACATCGTTTTCAAAGGAAATATTTGTCAAAACAGATAGATAGATAGATAGATAGATAGATAGATAGATAGATAGATAGATGGATAGATAGAAGAAAAGCCGGCAATTCACTGTGTGCGTACAGTAAAATCACACTGACAGGTCAGAATAGAATACTGTAGATAGAATAGATACAGTATATACACATAGAATACACACACGTGTATATATATATATATATATATATATATATATATATATATATATATATATATATACTGTGTATATATATATATATATATATATATACATACATACAGTGGGGCAAAAAAGTATTTAGTCAGTCAGCAATAGTGCAAGTTCCACCACTTAAAAAGATGAGAGGCGTCTGTAATTTACATCATAGGTAGACCTCAACTATGGGAGACAAACTGAGAAAAAAAAATCCAGAAAATCACATTGTCTGTTTTTTTAACATTTTATTTGCATATTATGGTGGAAAATAAGTATTTGGTCAGAAACAAACAATCAAGATTTCTGGCTCTCACAGACCTGTAACTTCTTCTTTAAGAGTCTCCTCTTTTCTCCACTCATTACCTGTAGTAATGGCACCTGTTTAAACTTGTTATCAGTATAAAAAGACACCTGTGCACACCCTCAAACAGTCTGACTCCAAACTCCACTATGGTGAAGACCAAAGAGCTGTCAAAGGACACCAGAAACAAAATTGTAGCCCTGCACCAGGCTGGGAAGACTGAATCTGCAATAGCCAACCAGCTTGGAGTGAAGAAATCAACAGTGGGAGCAATAATTAGAAAATGGAAGACATTCAAGACCACTGATAATCTCCCTCGATCTGGGGCTCCACGCAAAATCCCACCCCGTGGGGTCAGAATGATCACAAGAACGGTGAGCAAAAATCCCAGAACCACGTGGGGGGACCTAGTGAATGAACTGCAGAGAGCTGGGACCAATGTAACAAGGCCTACCATAAGTAACACACTACGCCACCATGGACTCAGATCCTGCAGTGCCAGACGTGTCCCACTGCTTAAGCCAGTACATGTCCGGGCCCGTCTGAAGTTTGCTAGAGAGCATTTGGATGATCCAGAGGAGTTTTGGGAGAATGTCCTATGGTCTGATGAAACCAAACTGGAACTGTTTAGTAGAAACACAACTTGTCGTGTTTGGAGGAAAAAGAATACTGAGTTGCATCCATCAAACACCATACCTACTGTAAAGCATGGTGGTGGAAACATCATGCTTTGGGGCTGTTTCTCTGCAAAGGGGCCAGGACGACTGATCCGGGTACATGAAAGAATGAATGGGGCCATGTATCGTGAGATTTTGAGTGCAAACCTCCTTCCATCAGCAAGGGCATTGAAGATGAAACGTGGCTGGGTCTTTCAACATGACAATGATCCAAAGCACACCGCCAGGGCAATGAAGGAGTGGCTTCGTAAGAAGCATTTCAAGGTCCTAGAGTGGCCTAGCCAGTCTCCAGATCTCAACCCTATAGAAAACCTTTGGAGGGAGTTGAAAGTCCGTGTTGCCAAGCGAAAAGCCAAAAACATCACTGCTCTAGAGGAGATCTGCATGGAGGAATGGGCCAACATACCAACAACAGTGTGTGGCAACCTTGTGAAGACTTACAGAAAACGTTTGACCTCTGTCATTGCCAACAAAGGATATATTACAAAGTATTGAGATGAAATTTTGTTTCTGACCAAATACTTATTTTCCACCATAATATGCAAATAAAATGTTAAAAAAACAGACAATGTGATTTTCTGGATTTTTTTTTCTCAGTTTGTCTCCCATAGTTGAGGTCTACCTATGATGTAAATTACAGACGCCTCTCATCTTTTTAAGTGGTGGAACTTGCACTATTGCTGACTGACTAAATACTTTTTTGCCCCACTGTATGTCGGTGACACACACATATATATGTATTTATATTGAACTGACAGATAGAAGAAAAACCGGTAATTTATCTGCCGGCATCTGTAAATTCACTGCAGGAGTCGACAGGATAGAAGAGATCGATTACATACATAAATACAAATAGAATAGATAGATATATAGATAGATATCAGTGACAAATACAATTAGTACAGTGTGTGTGCAAATTACTGGACATGTATTTAATTAATAAACAATTATTTTACGGAAAAAAATGGCGTGGGCTCCCGCGCAATTTTCAAAACCAGCAGAGGGAAAGCCAGCGACTGGGGGCAGATGTTTATAGCCTGGGAAGGGGGTACTACCCATGGAGCTTCTCAGGCTATTAATATTAGCTCACAGCTGTATACTTATTGAAAAACAAATTAAATCTCACAGGGTCTTTATCAAGCAAAAAAACATAGAAAAAAAAGAACCCTTAAAAAATAACCTTTATTGATGAATATGGAAAAGTATATCAAAAACCAAAAGTTCTTTTCATGTATATACACTGCTAAAAAAATAAAGGGAACACTTAAACAACAGAATATAATTCCAAGTAAATCAAACTTCTGTGAAATCAAACTGTCCACTTAGGAAGCAACACTGTTTGACAATCAATTTCACATGCTGTTGTGCAAATGGAATAGACAACAGATGGAAATTATTGGCAATTATCAAGTCACACTCGATAAAGGAGTGGTTCTGCAGGTGGGGACCACAGACCACATCTCAGTACCAATGCTTTCTGGCTGATGTTTTGGTCACTTTTGAATGTTGGTTGTGCTTTCACACTCATGGTAGCATGAGACAGACTCTACAACCCACACAAGTGGCTCAGGTAGTGCAGCTCATCCAGGATGGCACATCACTGCGAGCTGTGGCAAGAAGGTTTGGTGTGTCTGTCAGCTTAGTGTCCAGAGGCTGGAGGTGCTACCAGGAGACAGGCCAGTACACCAGGAGATGTGGAGGGGGCCGTAGGAGGGCAACAACCCAGCAGCAGGACCGCTACCTCAGCCTTTGTGCAAGGAGGAACAGGAGGAGCACTACCAGAGTCCTGCAAAATGACCTCCAGCAGGCCAAAAATGTGCATGTGTCTACACAAACGGTTAGAAACCGACTCCATGAGGATGGTCTAAGTGCCCGACATCCACAGATGGGGGTTGTGCTCACAGCCCAACAATTTGCAAGACGCTTGGCATTTGCCACAGAACACCAGTATTGGCAAATTCACCACTGGCACCCTGTGCTCTTCACAGATGAAAGCAGGTTCACACTGAGCACATGTGACAGATGTGACAGAGTCTGGAGACACTGTGGAGAGTGATCTGCTGCCTGCAACATCCTTCAGCATGACCGGTTTGGCAGTGGGTCAGCAATGGTGTGGGGTGGCATTTTTTTGGAGGGCTACACAGCTCTCAATGTACTCGCCAGAGGTAGACTGACTGCGATTAGGTACTGAGATGAGATCCTCAGACCCCTTGTGAGACCATATGCTGGTGCAGTTGGCCCTGGGTTCCTCCTAATGCAGGACAATGCCAAACCTCATGTGACTGGAGTGTCAGCAATTCCTGCAAGATGAAGGCATTGAAGCTATGGACTGGCCCACCCGTTCCCCAGACCTGAATCTGATTGAACACATCTGGGGCAGTCTCGCACCATCCACCAACGTCACGTTGCACCACAGACTGTCCAGGAGTTGGCGGATTCTTTAGTCCAGGTCTGGGAGGAGATCCTTCTGGAGAACATCCGCCGCCTCACCAGGAGCATGCCCAGGCGTTGTAGGGAGGTCATACAGGCACTTGGTGGCCACATACACTTCTGAGCATCATTACCTTGTCTTGAGGCATTTCCACTGAAGTTGGATCAGCCTGTAATTTGATTTTCCACTTTGATTTTGAGTACCATTCCAAATTCAGACCTCCATGGGCTATTAATTTTGATTTGCAAAAGAGTTAATGAGGTAGCGGCGCTAGTGTGAATATGTGGAAACAGATGCAGGTAATGTCCCGTACCATACAAGGGAATGAACAATTCCAATGAACTAAAATTATGAATTTACCCGCGCTCTGGAATAAAGTGCATTAGACAAACATTAGCGGTACTTGTTTACCTGTTTGATGTATAGAATGCTCAAGTTGCTTTATCTTGATGTAAGTCAGGTCAAGGATTATGTAGGGGCATGGACTGTGGTGTGAGAAAAAAGAAAGACGTTTGTCTCAAACACTGATTTTTCGAATTGTGATTAACTCACTAATGTGCCCCTTGTTCCTTGTGTATAAAATATAGTAACGATGATTAGGCGATTAAAATAAAGGTAAAAATAAAATATGAATGTACAATCCTTTGATCGAGGAGTCCTTTAGCAGTTACTCTTTAGATACGCTGCCCAAAAAAAAACCCCGATGCTTACCAAGCAAATAAGTTCATTTGTATAGGGGATTCAATAGGTAGTATAATATTAGTTCAGTACCTGTGATGCAAATGCTAGCGTGAACTAGAAGCTATCCGTGAGTGCCAGACGGTAGTGATAAGGCAGGTTACTTAGCTAATTGGATGCTGTGTTCGCCTGTCGGCTCCCAGGTGGCTTATGCGAGCGCTGTCCCGGCCGGTGACAGACGCTCTCGTGGCCTGTACTTGTAGATCCTTGCGCACTGCTCTGCAGGACCTTTGATAACGTTCGGGTCACATGATCGTCAGTCACGTGGTGCCCTTGGAGAAACCACGGATTGCTGTGGGGGCCAGAAAACCAACGCGTTTCGGAATAGCTGCGGATTCCTTCATCAGGGTTGGCCCCCCCTGCGTTGGGTGACTTTATATACCTGCGATTCGTCCCTCATAGACTAATTGAATGCGAACAGCTCCACTTCATTGTTCAAGCCCCTAGGTTTCAATATGTCCATCTCAAAAATATATTTGGTTTCCTCACGGGACATTTGTCTTATGAAGGCCCCATTTCGCCAATCACGTTGAACTACTTTAATGCCCGTTGCCTTCATTCCCTGTGTAGATCCCTCATGATGAATTGAAAAATGTTTAGATAACGGATGTTCATCATATTTATTACGTATATTACAGAGGTGTTCGTTAATCCTTTTACACAGGGTGCGTTTGGTGCGTCCCACGTACTGTTTCCCACATGGACACTCTATAACGTAGATCACCCTTTGTGTTGTACATGTTATAAAGTCCGTAATGGGGATTTGTGTACCGTTTTTTTATAACACATATTTTTGTTTGATTAATTTTAATGATTTACACATTTTACATTTTTGGCACGGAAAGAAACCCTGTAATACTTGCTTAAAGGGTCCTTTGGTGTTACCTGGTGCCAAGGTGGCTACTAAATGTACCCCGTAGGATTAACGAACACCTCTGTAATATACGTAATAAATATGACGAACATCCGTTATCTAAACATTTTTCAATTCATCATGAGGGATCTACACAGGGAATGAAGGCAACAGGCATTAAAGTAGATCAACGTGATTGGCGAAATGGGGACAAATGTCCCGTGAGGAAACCAAGTACCGCTAATGTTTGTCTAATGCACTTTATTCCAGAGCGCAGGTAAATTCATAATTTTAGTTCATTGTAATTTTGATTTGCATTGATGATTTGTATGTGATTTTGTTGTCAGCACATTAAACTTTGTATGGAACAAAGTATTCAATGAGAATATTTCATTAATTCAGATCTAGGATGTGTTATTTGAGTGTTCCCTTTATTTTCTTGAGCAGTGTGTGTGTGTATATATACTATATGTATATATATATATATATATATATATATATATATATATATATATATAATCATCAAACAGATTGAGGCAGCACACCGTAATCAAATAGAAAAGTGTTCCTTTAAAGGCCCTTATGGCGATGCGTTTCGATCCAAGTGTGGATCTTTCTCAAGCATTGCTTGAGAACGAGCCACACTTGGATTGAAACATCGCCATATGGGCCATTAAAGGAACACTTTTTTCTATTTGATTACGGTGTGCTGCCTTAACCTGTTTGATGTTATTCATAAGGACTGGTACGTACCTGTGAGGCTTGGCACCCCCCTATTTTTGACTGTGCTGTCACTTTATATATATATATATATATATATATATATACTGTATGTGTATGTATATATGTATATATATATATATATATATATATATATATATATATATATATATATATATACATATACAGTGGGGCAAAAAAGTATTTAGTCAGTCAGCAATAGTGCAAGTTCCACCACTTAAAAAGATGAGAGGCGTCTGTAATTTACATCATAGGTAGACCTCAACTATGGGAGACAAACTGAGAAAAAAAAATCCAGAAAATCACATTGTCTGTTTTTTTATCATTTTATTTGCATATTATGGTGGAAAATAAGTATTTGGTCAGAAACAAAATTTAATCTCAATACTTTGTAATATATCCTTTGTTGGCAATGACAGAGGTCAAACGTTTTCTGTAAGTCTTCACAAGGTTGCCACACACTGTTGTTGGTATGTTGGCCCATTCCTCCATGCAGATCTCCTCTAGAGCAGTGATGTTTTTGGCTTTTCGCTTGGCAACACGGACTTTCAACTCCCTCCAAAGGTTTTCTATAGGGTTGAGATCTGGAGACTGGCTAGGCCACTCTAGGACCTTGAAATGCTTCTTACGAAGCCACTCCTTCATTGCCCTGGCGGTGTGCTTTGGATCATTGTCATGTTGAAAGACCCAGCCACGTTTCATCTTCAATGCCCTTGCTGATGGAAGGAGGTTTGCACTCAAAATCTCACGATACATGGCCCCATTCATTCTTTCATGTACCCGGATCAGTCGTCCTGGCCCCTTTGCAGAGAAACAGCCCCAAAGCATGATGTTTCCACCACCATGCTTTACAGTAGGTATGGTGTTTGATGGATGCAACTCAGTATTCTTTTTCCTCCAAACACGACAAGTTGTGTTTCTACTAAACAGTTCCAGTTTGGTTTCATCAGACCATAGGACATTCTCCCAAAACTCCTCTGGATCATCCAAATGCTCTCTAGCAAACTTCAGACGGGCCCGGACATGTACTGGCTTAAGCAGTGGGACACGTCTGGCACTGCAGGATCTGAGTCCATGGTGGCGTAGTGTGTTACTTATGGTAGGCCTTGTTACATTGGTCCCAGCTCTCTGCAGTTCATTCACTAGGTCCCCCCACGTGGTTCTGGGATTTTTGCTCACCGTTCTTGTGATCATTCTGACCCCACGGGGTGGGATTTTGCGTGGAGCCCCAGATCGAGGGAGATTATCAGTGGTCTTGAATGTCTTCCATTTTCTAATTATTGCTCCCACTGTTGATTTCTTCACTCCAAGCTGGTTGGCTATTGCAGATTCAGTCTTCCCAGCCTGGTGCAGGGCTACAATTTTGTTTCTGGTGTCCTTTGACAGCTCTTTGGTCTTCACCATAGTGGAGTTTGGAGTCAGACTGTTTGAGGGTGTGCACAGGTGTCTTTTTATACTGATAACAAGTTTAAACAGGTGCCATTACTACAGGTAATGAGTGGAGAAAAGAGGAGACTCTTAAAGAAGAAGTTACAGGTCTGTGAGAGCCAGAAATCTTGATTGTTTGTTTCTGACCAAATACTTATTTTCCACCATAATATGCAAATAAAATGTTAAAAAAACAGACAATGTGATTTTCTGGATTTTTTTTTCTCAGTTTGTCTCCCATAGTTGAGGTCTACCTATGATGTAAATTACAGACGCCTCTCATCTTTTTAAGTGGTGGAACTTGCACTATTGCTGACTGACTAAATACTTTTTTGCCCCACTGTATATAGAATAAAGGGTCAGAGTCTGTCATTGTCAATAACGTCACAGTTCAAAAAATGGAAGATTATGGCTAATTATTTCCACCAATTGCTTCACAAGTACAAAGGAATAGACTAGGGAGGATAGATAGTGCCTTACCCTGTATATGTATGTCCCTTCCTTGCACCGGAGGTTGGCACCCTGGGAAGCGATATGGCGCCCCCGCTCCACGTCGACTGACCCTTAATGACCCTATACAGAATTCCTAATCAAAAGTCACCACCAACACCTATCAAATATAAGTGCTATTAGTGCAAATATTGTAACTGATCCGTTAGTACTCCATCTATATCCGGTATTGAGCCAGATAATACTATGGCTCCATATTAAAGGGATATAAGAATGTGTGCATGCTCTGTATCTCAAATATCTCGTAATGGTTTGAGAAAAGGATATTATATGACACGGATCACAGATAAAAGCCGCAAAATACAAATGCCTTTATGTTAAGTTAAATTAGGCTTTCAATAGAAACACAGAGCTTACTAACAGAAAAATTAGTCCTGTATCAAACATGCGTTATGTAGTCAATAGCGCTCTTAACAATTCATAGAGCACAATTTAGTGAAAGGACATGCCCAATACAACAGGTCTACACTTGTTACAAAAGGGCTAAATAGCCCATCCTGTCAATGCATTTGAATGGTCCCAATGGCATAATGTGACAACATGTGCAGTATCATAAATTTCAATAAATGCAGAGAAAAAGCACATGAAAAAAGATAAACATGCCCAATATATCAAAAAGACACATTAGGTATGGAAGGGAAATACCCAGACCTGTCTAAGCATATAATGGCCACAACAGTATGCAACATATATAGGTGTATGAATCAGCTAAGCCTATAATAAGGTTACACTTATCTCAGGAGGCTGGTGCCCCATTCCAACGCATTTTCCCCCTGTTGTAGGTCCAAAAGGGGTTCATCAGGGGTAAGCTAATAATGAGCCACAGGCAGCTTTGAGCAATGGAACACTCCAGATTTCAGCGCAGATCAGGCTGTGAGGGAGCGCAGCTTCAGTGATGGCACCGCTAGTCACTGAAGGTGCGCTGGCAGCATTTCCTCATTCACCAGTGGTTTTCAGCCGGGACGGTCGCATCTTGGCACCGTCCTGGTTGAAAACTGTATATTCTTCAAATATGGATTACAGCGTGGGACACAACTACGGACAGGTATGGGTATATTGTTGGTTTATTTATTTTACTTTTATTACAGGAGATCGAGAACGTCACATGAAGTAGCTGGATAATAAAGATGGCAAACTGTGTTTAGTGTTTTTTTTCATTAAAAGACTTTACTCTGGCTGTGTTTTTATTTAACCTATGACAACTATAGGATTAGTAATGGATAGGTGTCTTATTGACACCTCTCCATTACTAAGCCGGTCTTGATGTCACCTTACAATAGAAAGGTGACATTAACCCCGCAGCTATTACCCCACTTGCCACCACTACAGGGCAAGTGGGAAGAGCGAGGCTAAGTGTCGGAATTGGCGCATCTTAGAGATGCACCTTTTCTAAGGCAGCTGAATGCTGATGTTTTTAGCCGGGGGGCAATATCCATGGCCCCTTCCTAGGCTATTAATATCAGCCCGCAGCTGTCTGCATAATCTTTCCTGGTTATTAATTATGGGGGAACCCCACGTCATTTTTTGGGGGGTCCCCCATTTTAATAGCCAGTAAAGGCTAAGTATACAGCTGTGAGTTGATATTAATAGCCTGGGAAGCTCCATGGGTATTACCCCCTTCCCTGGCTATAAACATCTGCCCCAAGTCGCTGGCTTTCCCTCTGCTGGTTTTGAAAATTGCGTGGAAGCCCACGCCATTTTTTTCCAATACATAATCATTTATTAATGAAATACATGCCCAGTAATTTGCACACACTGTTCTAATTGTATTTATCACTGACATCTATATATCTATCTATTCTCATAGAATGATAGAGTTGGAAGGGACCTCCTGGGTCATCTGGTCCAACCCCCTGCTCAGAGCAGGAAAATTAAAAAAAATAACATGTCAACGGTACCAGGGATTCCCAGCCAGTCTCCCATGCTGGTACTTTCCCACCCTCAAGCTGCTTAGCATCTACGATCTGACGAGGGAAGGCACATTCAGCTGAGAGTGGCCATTGACTTTTATTACAAATTGCAAATTTTTCAAATTTTATTACAAATTACAAATTTACAAAATTACAAATTTTATTACAAATATTCTATTTGTATTTACTGTATGTAATCCATCTCTTCTATCCTGTCGGCTCCTGCAGTGAATTTACAGAAGCCGGCAGATGAATTATCGTTTTTTTTTCTATCTTTCAGTTCAATATAAATACATACGGTATATATGTGTGTGTTACTGACATGTATATATACACTGTATGCAGAATTATTAGGCAAGTTGTATTTTGATCACATGATACTTTTTATACATGTTGTCCTACTCCAAGCTGTTCAGGCTTGAGAGCCAACTACCAATTAAGTAAATCAGGTGATGTGCATCTCTGTAATGAGGAGTGGTGTTGTCTAATGACATCAAAACCCTATATAAGGTGTACTTAATTATTAGTCAACTTCCTTTCCTTTGGCAAAATGGGTCAGAAGAGAGATTTGATGGGCTCTGAAAAGTTGAAAATTGTGAGATGTCTTGCAGAGGGATGCAGCAGTCTTGAAATTGCCAAACTTTTGAAGCGTGATCACCGAACAATCAAGCGTTTCATGGCAAATAGCCAACAGGGGCGCTAGAAGCGTGTTGAGCAAAAAAGACTCAAAATAACTGCCCATGAATTGAGAAAAATCAAGCATGAAGCTGCCAAGATGCCATTTGCCACCAGTTTTGCCATATTTCAGAGCTGGAATGTTACTGGAGTAACTAAAAGTACAAGGTGTGCGATACTCAGGGACATGACCAAGGTAAGGAAGGCTGAAAAACAACCACCTTTGAACAAGAAACATAAGATAAAACGTCAAGACTGGGCCAAGAAATATCTTAAGACTGACTTTTCAAAGGTTTTATTGACTGATGAAATGAGAGTGACTCTTGATGGGCCAGAGGCTGGATCAGTAAAGGGCAGAGAGCTCCACTCCGACTCAGACGCCAGCAAGGTAGAGGTCGGGGACTGGTATGGGCTGGTATCATCAAAGATGAACTTGTGTGACCTTTTCGGGTTGAGGATGAAGCTCAACCCCCAGACCTACTGCCAGTTTCTGGAAGACAACTTCTTCAAGCAGTGGTACAGGAAGAAGTCGGTATCGTTCAAGAAAAACATGATTTTCATGCAGGACAATGCTCCATCACATGCCTCCAACTACTCCACAGTGTGGCTGGCCAGTAAAGGTCTCAAAGAAGAAAACATAATGACACGGCCCCTTGTTCACCTGATCTGAACGCCATAGAGAACCTGTGGTCCCTCATAAAATGTGAGATCTACAGGGAGGGAAAACAGTACACCTCTCGGAACAGTGTCTGGGAGGCTGTGGTGGCTGCTGCACGCAATGTTGGTCGTAAACAGATCAAGCAGCTGACAGAATCTATGGATGGAAGGCTGTTGAGTGTCATCATAAAGAAAGGTGGCTATATTGATCACTAATTTTATGGGGTTTTGTTTTTGCATGTCAGAAGTGTTTATTTCTAAATTTTGTGTAGTTTTATTGGTTTACCTGGTGAAAATAAACAAGTGAGATGGGAATATATTTGGTTTTTATTAAGCTGTCTAATAATTCTGCACAGTAATAGTTACCTGCACAAACAGATATCCTCCTAATATAGCCAAATCTAAAAAAAAAAAACCCACTCCAACTTCCAAAAATATTAAGCTTTGATATTTCTGAGTCTTTTGGGTTGATTGAGAACATAGTTGTTGATCAATAATACAAATAATCCTCTAAAATACAACTTGCCTAATAATTCTTCACACAGTGTATATGTATTCTATGTGTATATTTCTATTCTATCCATTCTATTCTAACCTGTCAATGTGATTTTACTGTACACCGCACATGAATTTCTGGCTTTTCAAAGGACACCGGTGTGTAAAAAACGGACAACACTAGCACGGTGCGAGTGTTGTGCGTTTTTTCTCGCATCCTTTGACTTGCATTGGCGAGTCTCGTCTGAGATACGCAGCATGCTGTGATTTTTTATTCAGTCCGATTTCTGCTGAGAAAAAAATCGCAGATGAGATGTAACTCATTGAATAACATTGGTCAGAGTGCAATCCGATTTTTCATCGGATTGCACTGGTCCATTTTTCTCGCAAATGAGTATGAGCCCTTACTGGTATGACATCTGAGGATTATCCTCATCTAATGCAAGTCTATGAGGAAAATATGCAAATAAAACTCAGCGCCGCCATAAGATAAAATGACATGTTGTGGATTTGAAACACGCACCGAAGATGACTTTATGCTGAGTAAAAAATAAGCACAGTGGGCCTGAGATTTCTATTAATCCCATCCACTTTGCTGGAACTGTAAGACGCAGAGTTTTCGCTGTAGCGAAAATATACAACATGCAAAAAATCACCAAAAACTCAGTGTGCCCCCTTCACATGTCCATGTTTCCAGTACGTGTGGCATCCATTTTTTTCATGGATGCGAAACATACCCATTATAACCTACTAGCTATTGAACCCATTCTACACCCGGGTGGCGAGCATTTTTATTGGCACATTTCCGGCACCATTTTTTTAAGACACTGTCTGCTAATTCAAGTCTTCAATGAAATGGCGAAGGATTGCGCAGTATGCGCATGTGCTGACTCTGGCATCATTATATTGATGTATTGTACTACAAAAGTAAAAGGATCCTGTCATCTGAAATAACCTTATTAATCTGTGGTTAATTTGCAGCTTAATAGCGTTATTTTTCTGACTGAAACTGAGTGCTCCACCATCCTGGTCCCTCATCTTGGAATCTGCTCCCCCATCCTATTATATGCTCCCCATCCTGCCTGCACTGCTGTTGTTCCATCCATACATAGATACATACACTCACCGGCCACTTTATTAGGTACACCATGCTAGTAACGGGTTGGACCCCCTTTTGCCTTCAGAACTGCCTCAATTCTTCGTGGCATAGATTCAACAAGGTGCTGGAAGCATTCCTCAGAGATTTTGGTCCATATTGACATGATGGCATCACACAGTTGCCGCAGATTTGTCGGCTGCACATCCCAAAGATGCTCCATACAAGGCAGGATGGATCCATGCTTTCATGTTGTTTACGCCAAATTCTGACCCTACCATCCGAATGTCGCAGCAGAAATCGAGACTCATCAGACCAAGCAACGTTTTTCCAATCTTCTACTGTCCAATTTCGATGAGCTTGTACAAATTGTAGCCTCAGTTTCCTGTTCTTAGCTGAAAGGAGTGGTACCCGGTGTGGTCTTCTGCTGCTGTAGCCCATCTGCCTCAAAGTTCGACGCACTGTGCGTTCAGAGATGCTCTTAGGCCTACCTTGGTTGTAACGGGTGGCGATTTGAGTCACTGTTGCCTTTCTATCAGCTCGAACCAGTCTGCCCATTCTCCTCTGACCTCTGGCATCAACAAGGCATTTCCGCCCACAGAACTGCCGCTCACTGGATTTTTTTTCTTTTTCGGACCATTCTCTGTAAACCCTAGAGATGGTTGTGTGTGAAAATCCCAGTAGATCAGCAGTTTCTGAAATACTCAGACCAGCCCTTCTGGCACCAACAACCATGCCACGTTCAAAGGCACTCAAATCACCTTTCTTCCCCATACTGATGCTCGGTTTGAACTGCAGGAGATTGTCTTGACCATGTCTACATGCCTAAATGCACTGAGTTGCCGCCATGTGATTGGCTGATTAGAAATTAAGTGTTAACAAGAAGTTGGACAGGTGTACCTAATAAAGTGGCCGGTGAGTGTATAACCTACATAGAAAAGCAAACAAACAAAGAAAACACTCCTACTCAACTTCCCCCTGCTCCTCTGAAGTGCATTATATGCGCTATTGCAATAAAATATCGACCAGAGTCAGCGCGTGTGCATACCTCGCTATCCGGCCCCATTTTGTTGAAGACACTGTGTGTAAATTTGTCTTCAATAAAATGGCGCTGGAAATCGTGCTATACGCAGGTGCTGACTCTGGCACCACACTCCTCCTTCTTCTCCGCCGGAGATCGCTGTATGCGGTCATTGCCTACGCATAATCTCTGATGCCACACTCCTCCATCCTTGTCCTCCTCCCTGTCACCTCTGAACACTGGATGCGTTCTTCTGATCCAGCCACACTTAACAGGTGCTGTCTATAGAGGCTTTGGACAGAAGGATGGATCCAGCGTTATATTATAGATGCTCCTGTGTATATGTTTGTGTTTTTACATGGACCGTGTGTTAGTGTGAACCACACAGAGACATGTTCGTTTTTTCCAGAACCACGAATGTCTAGGGCCAATACAAGTCTATGGGTCTGTTAAAAACACGTACAGCACACTGGTGGCATCAGCATACCATCCGCATTTACCATGGCAAAGTATAGGAGAAACGTTGTAATTTCATTCTTTCTTTATCTACACCGTAAAAACACGGATGGTACACTGAATGCAGACTGATCCAAACCACTGATGACACTGGTACTGTTTTTTCCACTAGCAGTTTCATGCGGACTTGTGAAGTGGGCCTAAAAGCGTATTTTCAAATCTGTAGCATGAAAATTCTTTCAGTGATTTTGCAGCTTTTTTCACCCATTGAAATGAATGGGAGGAAAAATGTAATTAAAAACACAGCAAAACCAAATGCACAATCGTGTAAAAAATGTGTATTTTATGCTGTGTTTTCCCTGTCAGCATTCGGTTTATGCTGCAAAAACATCTGCTGCAAATACTCAACGTGAGTATATATTCTTAGTCCTAAATATTTAGTCCATTGTAAGTAATCTTTCAGCTAATTTATCAAGACTCTGTTTTATTTTTAGCACTGTTACTGAGCCATTAGCTCTCACCCTACCAGATTCTATCACAACCTGGATAATACAAGCAATTAGCATTAAAAAAGACAAAGGTAAGATGAATTAGGACTAAATATTATTAAAATTACCAATATTGTGCTTAAAATACTGTGTGTAAGGCGAAAAAAGGCTCTTCTAGGAGAGCGGGAGGCAGCAATTTGCCTTAAACAGAACTTCTTTTTGTTCCTGCTCCTCTCTATTTTGGACACACGGCGTCCTGTTCCTTGTATGGGCATGGTCCTCAACTATTTTCTTCAGGAGTCTTCTTGAAGACCAAACCCAGTTGTCTAAAAAGACTGGATCTACATAGCGAGAAGAGGAGGACCATATCTCAGGAATGGGTGAGGCACAAGAACAAAATGGGAGATTCTACAGAATAGCGGTATTTAGATCAATTAAAAATTACATATTTATGGCAAGTGGCAGTTGTCCTTTAAATTGTATCCTTGGAATAAGATAAGTGCAACTGGAATCTTAGCAGAAGTAACTGACAATACTTTTAGGCCTCATTCAGACTGTGATCTTTCTCAAACATAAAGACACAGATGGATGTTCATCAGTGATTTGGATCTGAGTTTCAGCAGTGATCATCACTGATGAAAAAATAAACAAATTACGAACCTTCTGCTATTTATTGCAATGTTAATCACGGAAAAAAATGGACTGCACACAGATACCATCATTTTCATGAACCCATATACTTGTATGGGTAATTTCGATCTGTTTTTAAGATCAAAATTGGACATGTTAGCAGCATCGATATGTGAACAGCTAGATTAGATAGAACACATATGTGATTTTATGGACTTCTGAATGAGGCCTCAGACTTCCTTAAAGGGAACCTGTCACCCCCAAAATGGAAGATGAGCTAAGCCCACCGCCATCAGGTGCTTATCTACAGCATTCTGGAATGCTGTAGATAAGCCCCTGATGTATCCTGAAAGATGAGAAAAAGAGGTTAGATTATACTCACCCAGGGGCTGTCCTGCTGCGGTCCGGTCCAATAGGTGTCGCGGCCCGGTCTGGGGCCTCCCATCTTCTTACGATGACATCCTCTTCTTGTAGTCACGCTGCGACTCCGGCGCAGGTGTACTTTGTCTGCCCTGTTGAGGGCAGAGCAAAGTACTGCAGTGCACAGGAGCCGGGAAAGGTCAGAGAGGCCCGGCGCCTGCGCTCTGCAGTACTTAGCTCTGCGCTCAATAGGGCAGACAAAGTACGCCTGCGCCGGAGCCGCAGCTTGAAGACAAGAAGAGGATGTCATCGTAAGAAGATGGGAGGCCCCTGACCGGACCGCGACACCCATCGTACCGGGACCGCCCCTGGGTGAGTATAATCTAACCTCTTTTTCTCATCTTTCAGGATACATCGGGGGCTTATCTACAGCATTACAGAATGCTGTAGATAAGCCCCTGATGCTGGTGGGCTTAGCTCACCTTCCATTTTGGGGGTGACAGGTTCCCTTTAACACACTAAGCCACCCCCACCAGCAGGGGCAAATGAGCGCAGGAGTTTGCAGATGACACCTCCAATTTGTGCATTTTCTGGTGGCCATAGGTGGGAGTAGCTGTTGGCTGTCCCATGTGGGTTGCCGGTAAGACAAGGAATTTTGCTTCCCTATGTAGATAGCACCAACCCCAGTGTAAAGGTCAACATAACCACGGATATGTGGACCAGTAAGCATGGGCTGGGATGTTATATCTCTCTAACTGCCCGGTGCGTAAGTATTGTGGTTTCTGGGCCTTAGGCAGAAAGCGTTTTTGGCATAACCTACCACCACTGAGGATTTGTGTTAAATATGCTTATTTTGCATATTTATTTAATCAGGATTCTTTACCTGATGTCTCATAAAAAATGTAGTGGTTTATTGGATTGTCCACCAAAAATCATCAAAAACATAAAATAGGTGAAATAGTTACAAAGAGATTGCCCATTTGTCCATATCAAAGTTTGTTCTCCATCTTTCCTGAAATTCTGAATGGTAAATGGCGTCTATCTCTGTCATGGAGTAGAAGTCATCATAACCACATGGTTACCAGCTGTTCATTCCATCTGTGTGAAGTCTGTAGTCTGGAGAAAGACCAAAATGACCGCCCCCCTAAGAGCCGTGGATATATATGTCCCATAGAGCATGTGTTCTCTCTATATGGTGTTAACTTTTACTCTGAGCTAAATATACAGAAATAGCTTTTTGTAATGTCAGCAAAACCTTCCTTGATGCTCATTACGGTAATTGAGTGTAATAATAATTCAATAATAATTAATATTTAACAATTGGTGGATATTTTTGGATGTTTCTCTGTTAATATTGCCTCCTTCTCCTACTCTGCTTCCTCCACGGACTCCTGATCCGGTCAGTGTAGCAACTGCAGGACTAACTTCAGCAGAGCCAGGAGGAAACACCAGCAAGCTGTTCTGAAACTCACTTGTTTGGGGGGAAAATCCTACACCGCGCAGGAGCTATGGATGGGGATCAAACAATAGACTGATGATTGGTTGGTGAGGCTGAACCTCAAGCCCGAGCTGGTGGTGTGCAAAAAAGAGTGAAATCTCACAGCATCTCTGGGCCTAGCTGGTTTGACGCACATCCCTTGTCTCGTGCATGTACTGAATTTGGTGGTGGAGAGCATCCTGAAAAATCACTCCGAGATGTCAGAGCTGCTGCAGAAAGTACGAGCCGTGGTTTGCAGAGTACACCCACACAGGCTGTTTCCAGAGTACCCCAACAAGGCAGTTTTGCAGAGCAACCACGCAGAGGCTGTTTTGCAGAGTACCCCACAGAAGTTTTTTTCAGAGTACTCCCACAAAGACATGTGCAGAGTACACACACAGGCTTTTTGCACAGTACTCCCACAGACACGAGTGCAGGGTAGAAAAAAAATGATTACACACAGTACTATCACAGACACAGGTGCATAAGAGTAGAAAAAAATTTTCACGCACAGTACCATCACGGATACTGGTGCGTAAGAGTAGAAAAATTTGTTCTTACGCACAGTAGTCCCACAGACGCAGGTGCAGAGTAAAATAAAGTGGCTTAAAGGCACACTACACCAAAAGACATGGGTGCACATTATTTGAAATTAGTTTTTACGCACAGTACTCACACAGACACGGTTGCAGAGTAGAAAAATGTGTTTTTAAGCACTGTACTGCCACAGACACAGGTGCAGAGTATAAAACATTGGTTATGCACACTAATCCCACAGACACGGGTGCAGAGTAGAACAATTTGTTTTACGCACACTACTTCCACAAACACAAGTGCAGAGTAGAAAAAATTTGTAAGGCATACTACTCCCACAGACAAAGGTGTAGAGTACAGACAGAGAGGTTTTTTTGTAAAACTGCACACACACAAAACCTAATCCTTTCCACCACTCCAGCTGTGTCCTGTCCCTACACTAATCAGGGCAGAATGATGGCACCTGTGATCAGGCATTTATACTGGTCTGTGTTGGCAGATGTGCAACAGTTAGGGTACCGTCACATTTAGCGACGCTGCAGCGATCTAGACAACGATCCCGATCGCTGCAGCGTCGCTGTGTGGTCGCTGGAGAGCTGTCACACAGACAGCTCTCCAGCGACCAACTATGCGAAGTCCCCTGGTAACCAGGGTAAACATCGGGTTACTAAGCGCAGGGCTGGGCTTAGTAACCCGATGTTTACCCTGGTTACCAGCGTAAACGTAAAAAAAAACCAAACACTACATACTTACATTCCGGTGTCTGTCCCCCAGCGCTGTGCTTCTCTGCACTGTAAGCGCCGGCCGGAAAGCACAGCGGTGACGTCACTGCTGTGCTCTGCTTTCCGGCCGGCCGGCGCTTACACAGTGCAGGAAAGCACAGCGCCGGGGGACAGACACCGGAATGTAAGTATGTAGTGTTTGGGTTTTTTTACGTTTACGCTGGTAACCAGGGTAAACATCGGGTTACTAAGCGTGGCCCTGCATCTCATGCTGCAAAAAACACATCTGCATCTCTGGCTGCTATGGGCATAAAAGAGGACAAACTTATGGTGTGGCCACCATCTTTCCCTGACCTCAACCCCATTGAGAACCTCTGGAGCATCATCAAAAGGAGTATCTATGATGGCGGGAGGCAGTTCACATCTAAGCAACAGCTCTAGGAGGGTGTTCTGTCCACATGCAAAACAATTGAAGCAGAAACCATCCAAAAACTGACAAATTCAATGGACGAGAGAGTTCAGAAGCTTCTTTCGAACAAGGGGTCCTATGTGCAAATGTAACATCACCTAGAATAAAGTTTTCACTTGAAAACTGTTTGATTTCATTTTGTAATAAGCTGATAATGCTTATAACTTCACAATTGACCATTTTTTTTGTTCAAAATAAAAAAAAAAGGTTGAAAACTCTGCTGTGCATAATAATTTGGAACATGCATTTTGAGTGTTTATTTTTTTTTTAAATATACTGTTTTCATAGGCAGTTTGTTCCAAAAGATTGCAATTATACTAGAATAGTAGATGACTGGAAAATAACAATGACTGCAATTCAGATAGGTAATTTAGAGAAAATATGAGGAAATATTATTTGCATAATAATTTGGAACACAGTGTAAACCCTCAGGTGCTTCACAAATTGATCCATAAAAATGAAAAAGTCCTTTTTTTTCACAAAAAAATTCTTTTAGCCTCAAATTTTTCATTTTCACATGGGCAACAGGATAAAATGGATCCTAAAATTTGTTGGGCAATTTCTCCTGAGTACGCCGATACCTCATATGTGGGGTAAACCACTGTTTGGGTGCACGGCAAGGCTCGGAAGAGAAGGCGCGCCATTTGACTTTTTGAATGGAAAATTAGCTCCAATGGTTAGCGGACACCATGTCGCGTTTGGAGAGCCTCTGTGTGCCTAAACATTGGAGCTCCCCCACAAGTGATGCCATTTTGGAAACTGGACCCCCCAAGGAACTTATCTAGATGCAAAGTGAGCACTTTAAACCCCCAGGTGCTTTACAGAAGTTTATAACGCAGAGCCGTGAAAATAAAAAATAATTTTCTTTCCTCAAAAATGATTTTTTAGCCCGGAATTTTTTATTTTCCCAAGGGTACCAGGAGAAATTGGACCACAAATGTTGTTGTCCAGTTTGTCCTGAGTACGCTGATACTCCATATGTGGGGGTAAACCACTGTTTGGGCGCACGGCAGGGCTCAGAAGGGAAGGCACGCCATTTGGCTTTTTGAATGGAAAATTAGCTCCAATCATTAGCGGACACCATGTCGCGTTTGGAGAGCCCCTGTGTGCCTAAACATTGGAGCTCCCCCACAAGTAACCCCATTTTGGAAACTAGACCTCCCAAGGAACTAATCTAGATGTGTGGTGAGCACTTTAAACCCCCAAGTGCTTCACAGAAGTTTATAACGAAGAGCCATGAAAATAAAA
Organism: Ranitomeya variabilis; assembly: GCF_051348905.1. NCBI lineage: Eukaryota > Metazoa > Chordata > Amphibia > Anura > Dendrobatidae > Ranitomeya > Ranitomeya variabilis. The sequence continues at coordinate 872,613,272 of NC_135232.1, forward strand.
AATAATTTTTCTTTTCTCAAAAATGATTTTTAGCCCGCAATTTTTTATTTTCAAAAGGGTAACAGGAGAAATTTGACCCCAAAAGTTGTTGTCCAGTTTCTCCTGAGTACGCTGATACCCCATATATGGGGGTAAACCACTGTTTGGGCACATGCCGGGGCTCGGATGTGAAGTAGTGACGTTTTGAAATGCAGACTTTGATGGAATGCTCTGCGGGCATCACGTTGCGTTTGCAGTGCCCCTGATGTGCCTAAACAGTAGAAACCCCCCACAAGTGACCCCATTTTGGAAACTAGACCCCCAAAGGAACTTATCTAGATGTGTGGTAAGCACTTTGAACCCCCAAGTGCTTCACGGAAGTTTATAACTCAGAGCTGTGAAAATAAAAAAAATCATTTTTCTTTCCTCAAAAATAATTTTTTAGCCCAAGGGTTACAGGAGAAATTGGACCCCAAAAGTTGTTGTCCAGTTTCTCCTGAGTACGCTGATACCTCATATGTGGGGGGTAAACCACTGTTTGGGCACACGTCGGGGCTCGGAAGGGAGAGAGCACCATTTGACTTTTTCAATGCAAGATTGGCTGGAATCAATGGTGGCACCATGTCGCGTTTGGAGACCCCCTGATGTGCCTAAACAGTGGAAACCCCTCAATTCTAACTCCAACACTAACCCCAACACACCCCTAATCCCAACCCTAACCACAACCCTAACCCCAACACACCCCTAACCCTAGTCTTAACCCTAATTCCAACACTATCTCTAATTCCAACCCTAACCCTAAGGCTATGTGCCCACGTTGTGGATTTGTGTGCGGATTTTTCCGCACCGTTTTTGAAAAATCTGCAGGTAAAACGCACTGTGCTTTACCTGCGGATTTACCGCGGGTTTCCAGTGTTGTGTGGATTTCACCTGCGGATTCCTATTATGGAGCAGGTGTAAAACGCTGCGGAATCCGCACAAAGAATTGACATGCTGTGGAAAATACAACGCAGCGTTTCCACGCTGTATTTTCCGCACCATAGGCACAGCAGATTTGGTTTTCCATAGGTTTACGTGGTACTGTAAACGTGATGGAAAACTGCTACGAATCCGCAGCGACCAATCCGCTGCGGATCCGCAGCCAAATCCGCACCATGTGCACATAGCCTAATTCTAACCCTAATTCCAACCATAGCCCTAATTCTAACCCTAACCCTAATTGCAACCCTAATTCTAACCCTAACCCTAATTCTAACCCTATCCCTAAGTGCAACCCTATCCCTAAGTGCAACCCTAAGTGCAACCCTATCCCTAAGTGCAACCCTAAGTGCAACCCTATCCCAAAGTGCAACCCTAAGTGCAACCCTAACCCTAAGTGCAACCCTAACCCTAAGTGCAACCCTAACCCTAAGTGCAACCCTAACCCTACCCCTAACCCTACCCCTAACCCTAACGGAAAAACAAAAATAAATATATTTTCTGTATTTTATTATTGTCCCTACCTATGGGGGTGATAAAGGGGGGGTTTATTTACTATTTTTTTTATTTTGATCACTGTGATAGAACCTATCACAGCGATCAAAATGTACACTACGCATGGGCCCGCCATTTTCCAAGATGGCGGCGCCCATGCGAGAAGACCGAGGACACCGGGAGGGACACCGGGACTAGGTAAGTATGGGGGAGTGCAATCGGACAGCGGGGGGCGGAGGGGAGGACGGGGGAGGGTTGGAGGGGAGAGGAAGGCGCTTAGGACAGGACGGAGGGGTACGGAACACTGATGGCGGCTGCAGATCGCCGCCGTCAGTCGGTGGGGGGGCCAGATCCGGGTCTCCAGGCATGGACGATGCTATTGCAGCATCAGCCATGGCTGGATTGTAATATTTCACAAATTTTCATAGGTGAAATATTACAGATTGCTGTGATTGGCTGTTTCACTTTCAACAGCCAATCAGAGTGATCGTAGCCACGGGGGGTGAAGCCACCCCCCCTGGGCTGTAGTACTACTCCCCCTGTCCCTGCATGTCGGGTGAAATTGGAGTTAACCCTTTCACCCGGCCTGCAGGGACGCGATCCGACCATGACGCATATGCTGCGCCACAGGTCGGATTGGCACAGGTTTTCATGACGCATACGCCGCGTCAAAGGTCGGGAAGGGGTTAAATCACAAACTATCCTTGCTAAGAAATCTACACCATGAGATTAAGTGGACGGAAAGAAATGCAGGAGCATATACAGTAAACTCCATGATGGGGGTGGTAACACAGCTGAGATCAGTCGGTGAAGACATTAAGGAAAGCCAAATAGCAGCATTATTATTGTGCAGTTTACCAGATTCATACACTGCTCTAATAAATGCATTAGAGACAAGACCTGAAGCAAACATTACACTAGTGTTTGTAAAGACCAGACTTATAGATGAATATCATTATAAGGAAAGAACAAACAAACTAATCAACTGAAAAGGATATTGAAAATGTTTTTAAAGTGACAGACAAGAAGCCCTATAATACAGAGACAAGAGAATGTTTCAGATGTAAGAAAAAGGGACATTTAAAGAAAGACTATATGGAATGCAAAACAACAGAAATTACACCAAAAGGAGAATAAACAGAAAGTAAAAAGCACAATTTCTAACCCACATGCAGATCACTGGAATGAATGTAAAGGCAACATTTCTGAATGGAGACTTAACAGAAGACATTTACATGGAACAACCCCCAGGATTCAAAGATAAATGGAAACCAAACATGGTTTGTTAGCTATGGAAAAGTATATATGGTTTAAAACAAGCCGCTAAAGCAAGGAATTATAAAATCACAGAGGTACTCATAAATGAACATTTTCAAAGAAGTAATGTGGATTCTTGTCTATGTACTGTACAAATAGACTGACAGACAGATGGATCAATGTGCTGATATATGTGTACAATATTTTAGTTTGTTTTGAAAAGAAAGGGATGAAGCGGAGATAGTGAAAACTTTGGATCAACACTTCGAGATCAAAGATCTGGGAAATGTGAAACAGTACCTAGGAATACAGATAGAAAGAGAAGAAGATGGGAGTTTCCTTCTTAATCAAAATCACATGATTCAAGACATAATTGAAACATTTGGATTGCAAGATGCAAAACCAGTAAAGTCTCCAATGGAAACAAACTAACTACCGTATTATCTGGCTTATAAGACGACTTTTTAACCCCTAAAAATCTTCTGAAAAGTCAGGGGTCATCTTATACGTCGGGTACGGCGTGTGCAGGGAGCAGTCCTGGATGGTTCCCAGGGTCTGGAGGAGAGGAGACTCTCTTTCAGGCCCTGGGATCCATATTCATGTAAAAAAAGAATAAAAATTAAGAAATATGGATATACTTACCTTCCGACAGCCCCAGCTCTCAGCTGTGTGAACGCGATGTCATCTCCGATCCTTTGCGCAATGCATCCTTGGGAACGTAGGCCGCCGCTTGCACCGCTGAGAGCCGGGTGCCGTCGGAAGGTAAGTATATCCATATTTTTTATTTTTATTCTTTTTTTTTTAACATGAATATGGAACCCAGGGCCTGAAGGAGAGTCTCCTCTCCTCCAGACCCTGGGAACCATCCGGACCTCACACGCCGTATAAGACGACACCCGGTGTATAAGGTGACCCCCGTCTTATACGGCGAGTATATCCCAAACTCCAAATTTTATATGGAGAAGTTGGGGGGGTCGTCTTATACGCCCAGTCATCTTATATACCCAAAAATACGGTAGCTGAAGGAAATAAATAGTGAACAGAATCTGTTACTGAATAATGAACAATACAGAATGGGAATGGGAAAATTATTATGTTTTGCGACTGTTACAAGGCCAGACATTGCAGCAGCAGTGGGAATTTTGAGCAGGAAGGTGTCAAAGCCAAACAAAATGGATTGGAATGCAGTGAAGAGAGTAATCCATTATTTGAAAGGGACTAGCATCGTTAAACTGAAACTTCCTGCAAGTGAGAAATACATTTTAACAGGATACGTTGATTCAAACTGGGCTGTAGATCCAATTGACGGGAAACCTACCAACGGCTATATTTTCTTGCTATCAGGCTGAGTAGTTGGACTAGTAAGAATCAATCTATAGTAACACTGTCGTCGACAGAGGCATAATATGTCACCGCAGCACATGCCAGTCAAGAAGTTCTATGGTTAAGACAACTGCTAACAGACTTAGGACAACAACAGTTGGGACAAACAAAGAGGTACGAGGACAATCAAGGATGTCTAGTTCTTGCTCAGATGGAAAGAGTTAATCCAAGAACTAAAGACATTGATGTGAAGTTTCATTTATCACCAGCAACAAGGAATCTTAAATTTACAGTTCTGCCCAACTGAGGATATGACAGCAGATATTTTCACAAAGGCATTGAATGCTGAAAGACATCAGAGACTGATGAAGAAATTAGGCTTAACTGAATAAGTCCTTACTGTTTAGAAAGGGTGTTGGCAGATATGCAATAGATACAGACTTATTTGTGTACAGGAGGAGTTTACCCTTTTCTGACAGAAGATGGTGATGTTGTTACTGTTATATGCTTAGTTGAATGTAATGCATATACTTGTGCTTTGGTTTCACTTTCTTTCTGGTTAAAGGTCCTTCAGACTTCATGTTATGCTGTGTTAAGAAGCTGATGCATGTACCTCATGTTCGGTGTAGGTAAAAGTTGAATTACCCCATATAATCTACTCTCACAAGTTTCTTCTATGACCAAACTATGCAACAGTCTGGTCACGTGGTGTGCCGCCAATTACAGCCATGCCAATACCTGACATGGCTGTGATGTCCAGAGCCTAAAAGCTTGTTAATTGGCTGCACTGCAGCCTTTCAGCAAACTTTATTAGGCATTCGAACCCAGAAACTAAACCAGACCTTCAGTAAAAAGTCCGTGTTCGTTGTTCAGTAATGAACACTTAAGTGTTCAGTACGAACCCTGAACTTTACAGTTCAGGAGCACTCATTCCTAGTCCTAATAGAAAACAGAAGAATTAACTGGGTGGAAAGGCAAAATGAGCAATTGTAAGTACACAGTGCTATATAATATGATGATTGCAATATATTAAGGGGATGAAAATTTTGATGGTAGTGCAGAAGATTCAGTATGCTGTATCATTTGATTGCTCTTTGTGCCTTGTCAGCCTGTTTCCTTTTTTAATGCCACCCCTTTTTCACCTTTAGGTGACAAATAATTATATCTGAACATGCTTGACCGTCAGTTCATTCATTATGGGACTGTCAGAGAAATCTGAGTACAGTACTCTGGCAGTCCCATAGACAAAGAATGGAGCTACAGTCGAGCAGGCCCATTGCTGCTTTATTCTAAAAGGGATAAAAATACCCTGTTTTTGAAAAAGTGAGGGTCCCAAGTGCTAACTTCTTAGAATTGGAATACCACTTTAAGTAATAGTATATGTGATAAGCTTGCGCATGAGACAGAACTTCCTCTTGTTAAGCATACAATATATGAGCATTGTTTCTTTTCAAGGTTTCTGCCAAGAATGGAGCAATATGCTTGAAGTAAACTGGCTGCTCTGGGAAGAACAAGCAATGTGTTTTCTAAATAGTGCCCTTTTGGTTTAAAAAATGTTCCTAACAGATCACAACCCAAGACTAAAAATTACATATACCGTACCTTACTAGATGGGGGGGTGACAACATATTGTATATACTGAATAGCACAAAATGCTGAAAACAAAAATGACTAACAATTGGAATACATTTTTTTCAGGCATCTGTGTGTCAGAACCATATGAATTGACCACTTATAAAGAATTCTTCATTGATCTGAGAATGCCATACAGTGTTATAAGAAATGAACAAGTACAGATAAGAGCAGTAATTCACAACTACCATTCCGATCAAGCTACGGTTTGTTTTCCAGCTCTACATTCTCCAATCCTGTTGTTTGACATGCTGATACATTTTCTCTTATATTTGTCTGTCAATCGTCTGATATGCTTCCAAGTGCAAACTAGAAGCTCCAATGAACATGAGTCTTTCTTGGGTGTAGAGGAGTGGGTGTCATATTGCCTGCCCAAAAGATAAAGAGTACAGTATATCTGCTAGTTATGTTACATTTAAAATGCCATGCACTCCATTTAGGTACATTTGGTGGAGTTGGCACCATGACATACAATTATACTTGGTATCACAATGTTGAAAAGTGTCTCCAACAGTGGTGTAAAATATGTAGAAATATAAAGTGTTCTAACCACCAGAGTGTGCGCAATAGAAAAGTATAAGACTCAATAGTATAAGATTTAACAAAATATCAAAATCATACGAGCTTACAACAGTGAAAATCATTGTTGTGCCCCAAAACCTAGAATTTTGCTTTTTATTTTACTTCCATTACTTATTATTTATTTTGCTTTATTTTTTCTTTTACCAGGTCAGAGTGAAATTCCTTTATAACGAGAATTTATGCAGTTTGGCTACTAAATCCAAAGGTTATCAGGAAACAGTCAGAGTACCACCGAAATCATCCAAGGTGGTGTACTTTGTTGTAATCCCACTTGAAGCAACAGAAGTTGACATAGATGTTTCAGCTACTGGTGGCAATGGCCTATCAGATAGAGTGAGAAAGAAGCTCCATGTGTTGGTATGTACATAAGTATTTTTATAACCAAAATGAAAGACTTTTTTTGAGTTAAATTTGTCAAAATTCACACAAATTGCCATAGGCAAAGCTAGATCTCTAATTCAAGACCCTAAATAAAACATAGCTATTATTTAATTATGAAACAGAAATCATATGCTTTAAAAACACATATAGCCAAGATAGTATTATTAATCAGGAAATCCTACAGCTCGATATACGTATTAGGCAGTCTCCTCACTATGTGCTGATATACACTATAGTGCTACTATAGCCTCATTCCCCTGATGGCGCCTTATGGCGAAACATGTTGCGGAGGCTAATGGTTATTCATTTTAACAGTATGTGCTAGGCAGGGTAAAAGTGGATTAATAGTCAGGGAAGCACTATATATTGTCTATGAGACAGCTAATTGAGCAAGATAGTGGAATCTGGACTAATAATAGTTATGAGAAAGTTCAAGTAGATTGATCTTAAGAAAGTGGAACCAGATAGTTAGGAATTTTTCCGGTCAATCTAGGAACCAGTTTCATAGTATGTGTACTAGAGACTGATCACTGAATTTATGGGTTGTGTGCCATTACTAATAAAGCATAAGCACTTTAGATTGATATGAATAATCAGTACTAGTTAAGGTGCTATGAGATAGCGACCTTGTGAGCTTGTTACCTAGGTACACCAATCTCTTAGGCCTCTTTCACACATCCGTGTCTCTGGTACATGTGGTGACAGTTTTCACACATACCGGAGACACTGACACACTTAGACCCATTCAAATGAATGGATCTGTGCACATGTCAGTGTGTTTCCGTGGACTGTGTGTCCGTGTGCCTCACACGTAGACATGTCCATTTTTTACCATCAGCACGGACGGCAAAACGTCCCTCACACGTGCACACGGAGAGCACACGTTGATGTCCTCCATGTGACACGCATTTGCATCGGCGAAGAAGCGCTACAGTAAGCGTTGTTCCTCGGCGGCAGGTGCTGAATATGGCTCTCATCATTCTTCCCTGCTCTGCAGTAGATCGGCGTGAGCAGAGGAGAATGATGAGAGTTATATTAAAGTCAGAATGATGACAGCAGGTGGGGGCTTTTGGGACTCTTACTCCCATCATCCCCCCTATTTTCTTGAACCAACCAGGCAAAACTCACAGCTGGGGGCTGCAACCCTCAGCTGTCCACTTCAGCAAGGTTAGTTATCAAGAATAGAGGGGTTCCCACGCTCTTTTTTTAATTATTTAAATAAATCATTTAAAAAAACGGCCTGGGGTCCCCCCATTTTTGACAACCAGCCTTGCTAAAGCTCACATCTGGAGGTTGGTATTCTCAGGCTGGTAAGGGGCCGGTAATATAGCCCCCCAGCCTAAAGACAGAAGCCCACAGCTGCACAGAAAAGGCACATCTTCCCACTTGCCCTGTAGCGGTGGCAAAAGGGGTTAATATTTGTGGGCTTGATGTCACCTTTGTATTGTCAGGTGACATCAAGCCCACAGCTTAGTAATGGAGAGGTGTCTGTAAGACACCTCTCCATTACTAAACCTATAGTTATATGTTAAATAAAGACACAGCCAGAATAAAATCCTTTAATTTAAAAAGTGACACAGACTCCTTTAAAATTCTCAATTAAACCATACTAACGACCTTGCCTAATTCCACTGAAACCCTTGAACTCCTGTCATAAAAATAAAATGGAAAAACAACAATACACCATACCTGTCCATCATTCTGTTCCATACCGTAATCCATGTCTGGGGGATAATTAGTTTTCAACCTGGACGGTGCCAAGATTCAACTGTCCAGGCTGAGAACCACTCTGGAATGAGATGCCGCGAGCAAAGACGTCACTGAGGCTGCGTTCCCAGTTGGCCTGAACTGCGGTGACCTCAGGACCATGGGAAAAAGTCAGTGATGAGGTCACAGCAGTTCAAGCTCCATGTCTTCACAGCAGATCACCAAGAAAAATTCTCACGGTGATCTGCTGTGAAGACACTGAGCTTGAACTGCGGTGACCTCATCACTGACTTTTTCCCATGGTCCTGAGGTCACAGCAGTTCAGACTGGCTGGGAACGCAGCCTCAGTGACGTCTTTGCAGCATCTCATTCCCCAGTGGTTCTAAGCTTGGACAGTCGCATCTTGGCACCGTCCAGGTTGAAAACTAATTATTTCCCAGACGTAGATTACGGCGTGGGGCAGAATGACAGACAGGTATGGTATAATGTTGTTTTTTTATTTTATTTTTGTTACAGGAGAATTAGGCAAGGTCATAAGTATGGTTTAACCCCTTACCTGGATCCCCTGCTCCGGTGGTGAACCCGCATCAAAGCCGGGACATGTCAGCTGTTTTGAACAGCTGACATTTGCCCGCAATAGCGGCAGGTGGAATGGTGATTCACCCACCCTTATTAACTAGTTAAATGCCGCTGTCAAACGCTGACAGCGGCATTTAACTACCGCTTCCGGCCATCGGGCTGGAAATGAGTGCATCGCCGACCCCCGTCACATGATCTGAGGTCTCCTTGAGACCTCTATGGTTGTTGATGCCGGATTGCTATGAGCGCCACCCTGTGTTTGGCGCTCATAGCAATGCATTAAATCTACTACATAGGGGTGATCTGACGATCGCTCCTATGTAGTAGAGCCGATCGAGTTGTGCCATCTTCTAGCCTCCCATGGAGGCTATTGAAGCATGGCAAAAGTTTTTAAAAAAGGTTTTAATGAATATGAAAAAAAATAAAAAAAATATAAAAGTTTAAATCACCCCCCTTTCTCCCCAATCAAAATAAAACAGTAAAAAAAAAAATCAAACCTATACATATTTGGTATCGCCGCGTTCAGAATAGCCCAATCTATCAATAAAAAAAAGGATTAGCCTGATCACTAAACGGCGTAGCGAGAAAAAAATTAAAACATGACATTGCACTAAAATGTAATAACGGGCGATCAAAATAACATATCTGCAGCACAACAGTATCATTAAAAATGTCAGCTCAGCACGCAAAAAAATAAGCCCTCACCTGACCCCAGATCACGAAAAATGGAGACGCTACGGGTATTGGAAAATTGCGCAATTTTTTTTTTTTAGCAAAGTTTGGAATTTTTTTTACCACTTAGATAAAACATAACCTAGACATGTTTGGTGTATATGAACTCGCAATGACCTGGAGAATCAAATTGGCAGGTTAGTTTTAGCATTTAGTGAAACTAGCAAAAAAGCCAAACAAAAAAACAGTGTGGGGTTGCACTTTTTTGCAATTTCATCGCACTTGGAATTTTTTTCCCGGTTTCTAGTACACAACATGCTAAAACCAATGATGTCATTCAAAAGTACAACTTGTCCCGCCAAAAAAAAGCCCTCACATGGCCATATTGATGGAAAAATAAAAAAGTTAAGGCTTTGGGAAGGAGGGGAGCAAAAAACGAAAACGCAAAACCGAAAAAGGGCAAGGTCTTGAAGGGGTTAATTGAGAATATTAAAGGAGTCTGTGTCATTTTTTCAATTAAAGGATTTTATTATGGCTGTGTCTTTATTTATCATATAACTATAAGATTAATAATGGGGAGGTGTCTTATAGACACCTCTCCGTTACTAAGCTGTGGGCTTTATGTCACCTAACAATACAAAGGTGACATCAATCCCACAAATACTAACCCCACTTGCCACCACTACAGGGCAAGTGGGAAGAGAAGAATTGTGAATTTGTGATTGCTGGTCTGCTCTCCAATAAAAATGGTGTAAAAGATAAATTGTACTGACGTGGTATATATTTATTTATATATTTATTTTAAAAATTGTGAATACTTTCAGATTTGTTTTTTTGCTTTTATATTTCAGCCAGAAGGGAAACTTGTGAGGAAACAAGCTTTCAGTGAAACTATAAACCCAAAAGGTTAGATTCCTATAATGAAAATATCTTGATCCTTATTCCTTGTCTATAATAAACAAATAGTGTATATGTCTAGATGTTAATTATTAGATCAATAGGAATCCAACCACAGAGACCACCATCAATTATTAGAACGATGGACTCCAGTTTGCACTGTAGTGGAAAATAGGATGCGGCTGGCAGGTTTTTAAAGGTGTTGTCCGGGTTTGGCACAAAAGTCAGCAGTCACTATATATGACTAGATTTATGAATCCTCACATCGTGCATAATGCAGGCAGTCATGATTCTCCGATGCCAATGGCGAGATAAGGTAGTCATGTGACTGCAAGTTTGTGAAATGCATACTCCCAGCCACAATCTGATTAGACATGAGCTGTCCTTGCTCAGTACAAATCAATTAAATGAGGCTGTGCACGTCTACAGGTGCTTCTCATAAAATTAGAATATCATCAAAAAGTTAATTTATTTCAGTTCTTCTATACAAAAAGTGAAACTCAGAAGAAAAAAACCCCATTGCATATTTAATATGCCAAAAGTGGGGATACTAAGTAGTATCAACCCACATTCACAATATTTTATTGACTCCGTAATGTAACTATATAAATAGGAGAAAAACTGGAGTAACCAATAAATAAGTAAGAAAGTACAAAATTTATTTCAAAAAATCAAAGAAAAACACATATAATAAAATTGTCAATCAGGACAAGGACACGGAAGTACATATAGTAGTGAGGTGCACATGGGAGTTCAGAGGTAATACATCTATCTGATTTACATTTGAATGCTTGTCCATGTGCTAGGTAAGTAGAGCCAAAAATAAGGCACAATAAATAAAGCCCAAGTATTGTATAACAATGCGGGGATCCACAGAAGCAGCGGGAGCTCTATAGCAAGGTTTAAAGCCAAAAGTAAGGCAAAAAAAAAGGTCAGGGTAAATCAACATAGATCAAGCCCAGCTGGAGATCCGCAGAGTAAAGGGACTGTATCATAAATTAATAAATTAAGGGCAAAACTTACCAGGCCCAGTGCACAACACTACTCAGATGGTAATGAGCCCCAAATGATGGCTCATTACCATCTGAGTAGTGTTGTGCACTGGGCCTGGTAAATTTTGCCCTTAATTTATGATACAGTCCCTTTACTCTGCGGATCTCCAGCTGGGCTTGATCTATGTTGATTTACCCTGACCTTTTTTTTTTTTTTTTGCCTTACTTTTGGCTTTAAACCTTGCTATAGAGCTCCCGCTGCTTCTGTGGATCCCCGCATTGTTATACAATACTTGGGCTTTATTTATTGTGCCTTATTTTTGGCTCTACTTACCTAGCACATGGACAAGCATTCAAATGTAAATCATTCAATCTATATGTACTTCCGTGTCCTTGTCCTGATTGACAATTTTATTATATGTGTTTTTCTTTGATTTTTTGAAATAAATTTTGTACTTTCTTACTTATTTATTGGTTACTCCAGTTTTTCTCCTATTTATATAAAAAGTGAAACTCGTATATTATATAGAATCATTACAAACAGAGTGATTTATTTCTAGTGTTTATCTCTGTTAATATTGATGATTATGGCTTACAGCCAATGAAAACTCAAAAGTCATTATGTCAGTAAATTAAAATGATTAACAACCTGCAAAGGCTTCCTAAGCGTTTAAAAAGGTCCCTTAGTCTGTTTCTGTAGGATCCACAATCATGGGGAAGACTACTGACTTGACAGATGTCCAGAAGGCAGACATTGACACACTCCACAAGGAGAGTAAGTCACAAAAGGTCATTACTAAAGAAGCTGGCTGTTCACAAAGTACGGCATCCAAGCATATTAATGGGAAGTTGAGTGGAAGGAAAAAGTGTGTTAGAAAAAAGTGCACAAGCAACTGGGACAACCACAGCCTTGAAAAGATTGTTAAGAAAAGGCTATTCAAAATTTTGGGGGAGATTCACAAGGAGTGGACTGCTGCTGGAGTCATTGCTTCAAGAGCCAACACACAAAGATGTATCCAGGACATGGGCTACAAGTGTCGCATTCCTTGTGTCAAGCCACTCATGACCAATAGACAACGCCAGAAACGTCTTGCCTGGGTCAAGGAGAAAAAGAACTGGACTGTTGTTCAGTGGTCCAAGGTGTTTTCAGGTTAAAGTAAATTTTGCATTTCATTTGGAAATTCACGGTCCCAGAATCTGGAGGAAGAGTGGAGAGGCACACAATCCAAACTGCTTTAGGTCTAGTGAAGTTTCCACAATCAGTGATGGTTTGGGCAGCCATATCATCTGTTGGTGTAGGTCCGCTGTGTTTTATCAATACCAAAGTCAGTGCAGCCATCTACCAGGAAATTTTAGAGCACCTCATGCTTCCCTCTGCTGACAAGCTTCTTAGAGATGGAAATTTAATTCTCCAGCAGGACTTGGCACCTGTCCACACTGCCAAAAGTACCAATACCTGGTTTAAAAACAATAGTATCACTGTGCTTGATTGGCCAGCAAACTCGCCTGACCTTAACCCCATAGAGAATCTATAGGGTATTGTCAAGAGGAAGATGAGATACACCAGACGCCAAAAATGCACACAAGCTGAAGGCTGCTATCAAAGAAACTTGGGCTTCCATAACACCTCAGCAGTGCCACAGGCTGATCACCTCCATGCCACGCCACATTGATGCAGTAATTGATGCAAAAGGAGCTTCAACCAAGTATTGAGTGAATTTACTGAACATACATTTCAGTAGGCCAACATTTCAGATTTTAATATAATTTTTCAAACTGGTGTTATAAAGTATTCTAATTTTCTGAGATAATGACTTTTGGGTTTTCATTGGCTGTAAACCCTAATCATCAACATTAGCAGAAATAAACACTTGAAATAGATCACTCTGTTTGTAATGGCTCTATATAATATATGAGTTTTTGTATTAAAGAACTGAAATAAATTAAATTTTTGATGATATTCTAATATTGTGAGAAGCACACGTATTCGGAATGTGGCCACCTACATCAGAGTATCATGACAGCGCGCATCATGTATGATTTGAGGATTTACATGCCTGCTGTCACATATAGTGAATTCAGACATCTGCACCAAACCTAGACAACCCTTTTAACCCCTTTCTGCCATTAGATGTACTATCCCGTCGAGGTGACCTGGGACTTAATTCCCAGCAATGGGATAGTACGTCATAGGCGATCAGCCGTGCTCACTGGGGGAGTGCGGGCGATCGCGGCCGGGTGTCAGCTGATTATTGCAGCTGACATTTGACACTATGTGCCAGGAGCGGTCACAGACACCGGGCACATTAACCCCCGGAACACTGCGATCAAACATGATTGCAGCATTCCGGTGGCATAGGGAAGCATCGTGCAGGGAGAGGGCTCCCTGCGTGCTTCCCTGAGACCCTCGGAACAACGTGATGTGATCGCGTTTTTCCGAGCGTCTCCTCCTTCCTCCTCCCTGCAGGCCCTGGATCCAAGATGGCTGACACTATACAGTGATGTCCCAACCTGGGACAAAGTAAAAAAGTAAAAGTAAAAAAAATATATATCATGTGTAAAAAAACAAACAAAAAAAAAGCAAACCTAAATAAATAAATTAAAAAAATATATTGTTCTAATAAATAAATAACTTTATGTAAATAAAAAACCCAAAACAATAAAAGTACACATATTTAGTATCGCCACGTCCGTAACGTCCCGACCTATAAAACTGTCCCACTAGTTAACCCCTTCAGTGAACATCGTAAAAAACAAAATAAAAAACGAGGCAAAAAACAATGCTTTATCATCATACCACCGAACAAAAAGTGGAATAACACGCGATCAAAAAGGCGGATATAAATAAGCATGGTACCACTGAAAACGTAATCTTGTCCCGCAAAAAACGAGCCACCATACAGCATCATCAACAAAAAAATAAAAAAGTTATAGCCCTCAGAATAAAGTGGTGCAAAAATAATAATTTTTTGGATAAAATAGTTTTTATTGTATAAAAGCGCCAAAACATAAAAAATGATATAAATGAGGTATCGCTGTAATCATACTGACCTGAAGAATAAAACTGTTATATAAATTTTACCAAACGCGGAACGGTATAAACGCCCCCCCCCCCCCCCAAAAGAAATTCATGAATTGCTGGTTTTTGTTCATTCTGCCTAACATAAATCATTATAAAAAGCGATCATAAAATGGCATGTGCCCGAAAATGGTACCAATAAATATGTCAACTCGTCCCGCAAAAAACAAGACCTCACATGACTCTGTGGACCAAAATATGGAAAAATTATAGCTCTCAAAATTTGGCAACGCAAAAAATATTTTTTGCAATAAAAAGCGTCTTTTAGTGTGTGACAGCTGCCAGACATAAAAACCCGCCATAAAAACCTGCTATAAATAGTAAATCAAACCCCTCCTTTATCACCGCCTTAGTTAGGGAAAAATAATAAAATAAAAAAAAAAATGCATTTATTTCCATTTTCCCATTAGTGTTAGGGGTAGGGTTGGGGCTAAAGTTAGGGTTAAAGTTGGGGCTAAAGTTAAGGTTGGGGCTAGAGTTGGGGTTAAGGTTGGGGCTAAAGTTAGGGTTAGGGTTGGGGCTAAAGTTAGGGTTGGGGCTAGAGTTGGGGTTAGGGTTTAGATTACATTTACGGTTGTTTTAGGGGTGTGTCAGGGTTAGGGGTGTGGTTAGGTTATGGTTAGGGTTGGGATAAAGGTTAGGGGTGTGTTGGGGTTGGGATTAGAGTTAGGGGTGTGTTCGGGTTAGGGGTGTGGTTAGGGTTGGGATTAGGGTTAGGGGTGTGTTGGGGTTAGGGGTGTGGTTAGGGTTGAGATTAGGGTTAGGGGTGTGTTGGGGTTAGGGTTGGAGTTAGAATTGGGGGGGTTTCCACTGTTTAAGCACATCAGGGGCTCTGCAAATGCAACATGACGTCCGATCTCAATTACATCCAATTCTGCGTTGAAAAAGTAAAACGGTGCTCCTTCCCTTCCGAGCTTTGCCATGCACCCAAACAGTGGTTTACCCCCACATATTGGGTATCAGAGTACTCAGGACAAATTGGACAACTTTTGCAGTCCCAGTTCTCCTGTTATCCTTGGAAAACTACAAAACTGGGGCTAAAAAAAATCATTTTTGTGGAACAAAAAGATTTTTTATTTTCAAGGCTCTGCGTTATAAACTTTAGTGAAACACTTGGGGGTTCAAAGTTCTCACAACACATCTAGATAAGTTCCTTGGGGGGACTAGTTTCCAATATGAGGTCACTTGTGGGGGGTTTCTACTGTTTAGGTACATCAGGGGCTCTGCAAACTCAACGTGACACCCGCAGACCATTCCATCAAAGTCTACATTCCAAAATGCCACTTCTTCCCTTCCGAGCACTGCCATGCGCCCAAACAGTGGTTTACCCCCACATATGGGGTATCGGCTTACTCAGGACAAATTGTACAACAACTTTTGGGTCCAATTTCTCCTGTTACCCTTAGAAAAAAAGTTAAATGTTCATTTTTTTTTTAAAAAAAAACATTCCAAAAATTCCTCTGAAACACCTGAGGGTTAATAAACTCCTTGAATGTGATTTTGAGCACTTTGAGGGGTGCAGTTTTTAGAATGGTGTTACACTTGGGTATTTTTTTATCATATAGACCCCTCAAAGTGAGTTCAAATATGATGTGGTACCAAAGAAAAAAATGATGTAAAAATGAGAAATTGCTGGTCAACTTTCAACCCTTATAACTCCCTAACAAAAAAAAATGTTGGTTCCAAAATTGTGCTGATGTAAAGTAGACATGTGGTAAATGTTACTTATTAAGTATGTTGTGTGACATTTCTCTGTGATTTAAGGGGATGAAAATTCAAAGTTGGAAAATTGCAAAATTTTCAAATTTTTCACCAAATTTCCGTTGTTTTTTCACGAATAAACGCAAGTAATGTCAAGGAAATTTTACCACTAACATGAAGTACAATATGTCACAAGAAAAAAGTGTCAGAATCACCGGGATCCATGCAAACGTTCCAGAGTTATAACCTCATAAAGGGACAGTGTTCAGAATTGTAAAAATTGGCCCAGTCATTAACATGCAAACCACCCTTGGGGGTTAAGGGGTTAATGCCATAAACTTTAAATGATCTATCATGTTCATTCACTGCTTTATTAAAATTTCTACTAGCCTTGTCCATTGTTCTAGTGACCGATGGTGATCTAACCACTGCACACATGTGCCCTATAGATGTCTTTGGAGACTGTACATTATGGATCCAGACATATGCTGCCAATTTGACTATGTGTGAATTGAATGTAATTCATTTGAATACATGCCATTTTTTAACTAAAGAATTGTGATTAACAGGAGAACTTCAGCAGATACAGATAAAGAAGGAAGCTTTAGAAGGAATGGTTCCTGGCAGCATTGCCACAAACTTCATTAGCATACAAGGTATCACATGTTATTACTGCCAAATAGAATATATTATTCCCTAAGATTACCAAAGTCAGTAAAAGTTCTTCAAGATCTTGTGCTTTTTTGTGCAATATGTACAGTGGGGAAAATAAGTATTTGATACGCTGCTGATTTTGCAAGTTTTCCCACCTACAAAGAATGGAGAGGTCTGTCATTTGTATCGTAGGTACACTTCTACTGTGAGAGACAGAATCTAAGGGCCCCTTTCCACTTGCGAGAGAAAAAAATGGTCCGATTAACGGACCGAAAAAACGGAGGAAAATCATGCGAGTGTCATGCGATTTTTTTATTGCAACATCCGTATGACATCCGTATGACATCCGTATTGCTGTCCGATTTTTACGCACCGGTGTCCTTTGAAAAGCCGGCAAATCAGTGCTGTGTACAGTAAAATCACACTGACAGGTTAGAATAGAATAGATATATACACATAGAATGTGTATATATACATATATATATATATGTCAGTGAGATACCTATATATGTATATTTATATTTAATGCAGCGCTAGATAGCATAAAAGCCGCTAATTCAATTGCCGGCTTTTGCTCTCTCCTTCACAAACCCGACAGGATATGAGACATTGCTTACATACAGTAAACCATCTCATATCCCTTTTTTTTTTGCATATTCCACACTTCTAATGTTAGTAGTGTGTATGTGCAAAATTTGGCCGCTGTAGCTGCTAAAATAAAGGGTTAAATGGCGGAAAAAATTGGCGTGGGCTCCCGCGCAATTTTCTCCGCCAGAGTGGTAAAGCCAGTGACTGAGGGCAGATATTAATAGCCTAGAGAGGGTCCATGGTTATTGGCCCCCCTGGCTACAAACATCTGCCCCCAGCCACCCCAGAAAAGGCACATCTGGAAGATGCGCCTATTCTGGCACTTGGCCACTCTCTTCCCACTCCCGTGTAGCGGTGGGATATGGGGTAATGAAGGGTTAATGTCACCTTGCTATTGTAAGGTGACATTAAGCCAGATTAATAATGTGCTCGTGCCTGTAAAACCCAGGGAATGAAGGTAATGTCGGTCAATGACCTATAGTTACCTTCAGTCGCGGTGATGCGCCCTCTGCTGTATGTCCTTATGAACTGCAGCCTGGGAACTTTGTCCCACGCGCGACGTCATATGAGGACATCCAGCAGGGGGCGCCTCACCGCGACTGAAGGTAACTATAGGTCATTGACCTACATTACCTTCATTCCCCAGGGTTTACAGGCACGAGCACAGCTGCATTATAGCAGAGCTCCTGCCTGTAAAATATTTTAACCCTTTCAGATGGATTTACATCGTGGGATGTCACAGATCATCTGAAGGTATGTATATTGTTGGTTTATTATTTTTCCAAGCGAGGGTCTTCAGGTGGATTGAGAGAGCAATAAAATATTACAACATCCAGTGTGTTTATTTCATTAAAATACATTTTAATAATGTGTGTGTGTTTTTTTAACCCTTTCAAACAATTGGATTAATAATGGATAGGTGTCATAATTGACGCCTGTCCATTATTAATCTGGCTTAATGTCACCTTACAATAGCAAGGTGACATTAACCCTTCATTACCCCATATCCCACCGCTACACGGAAGTGGGAAGAGAGTGGCCAAGTGCCAGAATAGGCGCATCTTCCAGATGTGCCTTTTCTGGGGTGGCTGGGGGCAGATGTTTGTAGCCAGGGGGGGGCAATAACCATGGACCCTCTCTAGGCTATTAATATCTGCCCTCAGTCACTGGCTTTACCACTCTGGCGGAGAAAATTGCGCAGGAGCCCACGCCAATTTTTTCCACCATTTAACCCTTTATTTTAGCAGCTACAGCGGCCAAATTTTGCACATACACACTACTAACATTAGAAGTGTGGAATATGCAAAAAAAAAGGGATATGAGATGGTTTACTGTATGTAAACCATGTCTCATATCCTGTCGGGTTTGTGAAGGAGATAGGAAACGCCGGCAATTGAATTAGCGGCTTTTATGCTATCTAGCGCTGCATTAAATATAAATATACATATATAGATGTCTCACTGATTGATATATATATATCATATACATATACGATATATATGATATATATATATCAATGTGTATATAATATGTACCTATTCTATGTGTATATATCTTCTCTATTCTAACCTGTCAGTGTGATTTTACTGTACACCGCGCTGAATTGCCGGCTTTTCAAAGGACACCGGTGCGTAAAAATCAGACAGAACTCGCATGGTGCGAGTGCTGTGCGATTTTTTTCTCGCACCCATTGACTTGCATTGGCGAGTCTCGTCCGAGAATCGCAGCAATACGCAGCATGCTGCGATTTTTTTCTCAGCCGATCCAGATTTTTCTCAGTCCGATTTCGGCTGAGAAAAAAATCGCAAATGAAAATACACCTATTGAATAACATTGGTCCGAGTGCAATCCGATTTTTTATCGGATTGCACTCGTCCGTTTTCCTCGCAAGTGGAAAGGGGCCCTAAAAATAAAAAACAGAAAATCACATTGAATGACTTTTACATAATTAAATTGCATTTGATTGCATGAAATAAGTATTTGGTTACCTACCAAACAGTAGGGATTTTGGCTCCCACAGACCTGTTAGTTTTTCTTTAAGAAGTCCTCCTTTGCAATCATTACCTGTATTAATTATAGCTGTTTGAACTCATTACCTGTATAAAAGACACCTGTCCATACACTCAATCATTCACACTCCACCATCTCCACCATGGCCAAGACAAAGGAGCTCTCTAAAGACACCAGGGACAAAACTGTAGACCTGCAGGAGTCTGGGATGGACAAAGGACAATACGCAAGCAGCTTGGTGAGAGGGAAACAACTCAAACATTACTGTTCCTAACACATTACGCCGTCATGGATTAACCCCTTCATGACCCTGGGATCTTCAGTTTTTCCGTGTTCGTTTTTCACTCCCCTCCTTCCCAGAGCCATAACTTTTTTATTTTTCCGTCAATTTGGCCATGTGAGGGCTTATTTTTTGCAGGACGAGTTGTATTTTTGAACGACATCATTGGTTTTACCATGTCGTGTACTAGAAAGCAGGAAAAAAATTCCAAGTGCGGTGAAATTGCAAAAAAAGTGCAACCCACACTTGTTTTTTGTTTGGCTTTTTTGCTAGGTTCACTAAATGCTAAAACTGACCTGCCATTATGATTCTCCAGGTCATTACGAGTTCATAGACACCTAACATGAATAGGTTCTTTTTTTTCGAAGTGGTGAAAACAAATTCCAAACTTTGCTAAAAAAAAAAAAATTGCGCCATTTTCCGATATCCGTAGCGTTTCCATTTTTCATGATCTGGGGTTGGTTGAGGGCTTTCTTGTTGCGTGCTGAGCTGGTGTTTTTAATGATACCATTTCGGTGCAGATACGTTCTTTTGATCGCCCGTTATTGCATTTTGGTCGCGGCGACCAAAAAAACGTAATTCATGGTAATGCTTTTTTTTAATGATAGATCGGGCGATTCTGAACACGGCGATACCAAATATGTGTAGATTTGATTTTTTTTTTATTGATTTATTTTGAATGGGGCGAAAGGGGGGTGATTTAAACTTTTATATTTTTTTATTTTTTTCATATTTTTTTTACTTTTTTTTTAACTTTTGCCATGCTTCAATAGCCTCCATAGGAGGCTAGAAGCTGGCACAACGTGATCGCCTCTGCTACATGGCAGCGATCTTATGTAGCCGAAAATCAGGTGTGCTGTGAGCGCCAACCACAGGGTGGCGCTCACAGCTGCCGGAGATCAGTAAACATAGAGGTCTCAAGGACCTCTATGGTTACAATGGAGAAGCATCACCGACCTCCGATCATGTGACGGGGGTCGGCGATGCGCATATTTCCGGCTGCCCGGCCAGAAGCGGTAGTTAAATGCCGCTGTCTGCGTTTGACAGCGGCATTTAACTAGTTAATAGGCGCGGGCAGATCGTGATTCTGCCCGCGCCTATTACGGGCACATGTCAGCTGTTCAAAACAGCTGAAATGTCCCGGCTTTGATGCGGGCTCACCGCCGAAGCGGGGCTTCTGACCTCGGACGGGATAGTACGTTCGAGGTCAGAAAGGGGTTAATATCCTGCAGGGCACACAAGGACCCTTGCTCATGCCAGCACATGTCCATGCCAGTTTGAAGTTCACCAATGACCATCTGGATCATCCAGAGCAGGCACGAGAGAAGGTCATGTGGTCAGATGAGACTAAAATAGAACTTTTTGATATCAACTCCACTCGCCGTATTTGGAGGAAGAAGGATGAGTACAACTCCAAGAACATTGTCCCAACTGTGAAGCATGGTAGGGGAAACATCAAACTTTAGGGGTGCTTTTCTGCAAAGGGGACAGGACGATTGCACTGTATTGAAGGAAGGATGGATGGGGTCATGTATTGCGATATTTTGGCCAAAAATCTCCTTCCCTCAGTAGGAGAATTGAAGATGGGTTTTAGCTGGGGTTTCCAGCATTTCAATTACCTGAAACACACAGCCAGGACAACTAAGGAGTGGCTCCATAAGAAGCATTTCAAGAAAATCTTTGGAGGGAGCTGAAACTCAATGCTGCCCAGCGACCTTGTTCTTGTCTGCAGCTTAACCCCATTAACCCCTCTCTGATATCCGATGTACTATCCCGTCAATGTGACCTGGGCCTGTCTGACCATGGACGGGATAGTACGTCATATCTTTAATGCGACATTGCGACCGAAGTTGCGGTGATCGCTTTAAAATTCTGGTGCCATCTTACCTGTGTTACCACACTGTGCCCTGTCGGCGACCTGCCTAGGATCGGCCCGAAGACCATTCCATCAAAGTCTGCATTACAAAACATCACTACTTCCATTCCGACCCCCGACGTGTGCCCAAACAGTAGTTTTCTCCCATATATGGGGTATCAGCGTACTCAAAACAAATTGGACAACAACTTTTGGGGTCCAATTTATCCTGTTACCCTTGGAAACATTAAAAATTGCAGACTAAAAGATCATTTTTGTGGAAAAAAATGTTGGTTTTTTTCACACCCGGGCATTATAAACTTTAGTGAAACACTTGGGGGTTCAAAGTTCTCACCACACATCTAGATAAGTACCTTAGGGGGTCTAGTTTCCAAAATAGGGATAACTTGGGGGTTTCTACTGTTTAGGCACATCAGGGGCTCTGCAAACAGAACATGACACCTTCAGACCATTTCATCAAAGTCGGCATTCCAAAACGTCACTACTTCCCTTCCGAGCCCCAACGTATGCCCAAATAGTACTTTTCTCCCACATATGTACCAGTGTACTCAGGACAAATTAGACAACAACTTTTGGGGTCCAATTTTTCCTGTTACCCTTGGTAAAATAAAAAATTGGGGACGAAAAGATCATGTTTGTGGAAAAAATATGATTTTTTATTTTCATGCTCGGGCGTTATAAACTTCAGTGAAATACTTGGGGGGTCAAAGTGCTTACCACACATCTAGATAAGTTCCTTGGTGGGTCTAGTTTCCAAAATGTGGTCACTTGTGGGGGGTTTCCACTGTTTGGTTTGAAAAAGTCAAACGGCGCTCCTTCCGAGCTCTGCCGTGCACCCAAACAGTGGTTTTCCCCACATATGAGGTATCAGCATACTCAGGACAAATTGGACAACTTTTGGGGTCCAATTTCTCCTGTCACCCTTGGTAAAATAATTGGGGACTAAAAGATCATGTTTGTGGAAAAAATAGCACTGCCTGTCACCTGAGTAATACATTCCACAGACCTTGACACTCTCTGGGACATGTCCTATAATTACTCCACTGTTGCTTAAAACCATGCAAAAGATAAATTTTAAATTAATCAGAACCCATGAAACAAAGGGCACAAGAAGTGTATAGAAAATATGTCAAAATCAATTTATTATTGTTAATTATACACTGCTCAAAAAAATATAAGGAACACTAAATTCCCACATCCTAGATATCACTGAATGAAATACTCCAGTTGTAAATCTTTATTCATTACATAGTGGAATGTGTTGAGAACAATAAAACGTAAAAATTATCAACATAAATCACAACTAATATCCCACGGAGGTCTGGAGTTGGAATGATGCTCAAAATCAAAGTAGAAAATGAAGTTACAGGCTGATCCAACTTCAGTGGAAATGCCTCAAGACAAGGAAATGATGCTCAGTAGTGTGTGTGGCCTCCACGTGCCTGTATGATCTCCCTACAACGCCTGGGCATTCTCCTGATGAGGCAGCAGATGGTCTCCTAAGGGATCTCCCCTCAGACCTGGACTAAAGCATCCGCCAACTCCTGGACAGTCTGTGCTGCGACGTGACGTTGGTGGATGGTGCGAGACATGATGTCCCAGATGTGTTCAATCAGATTCAGGTCTGGGGAACGTGCGGGCCAGTCTATAGCTGCAATGCCTTCATCTTGCAGGAACTAATGACACACTCCACATGAGGTCTGGCATTGTCCTGCATTATGAGGAACTCAGGGCCAACCGCACCAGCATATGGTCTCACAAGGGGTCTAAGGATCTCCTCTCGGTACCTAATGGCAGTCAGGCTAACTCTGGCGAGCACATGGAGGGCTGTGCGGCCAACCAAAGAAATGCCAACCCACACCATTACTGACCCACTGCCAAACCGGTCATGCTGAAGGATGTTGCAGGCAGCAGATTGCTATCCACGGCATCTCCAGACTCTGTCATGTGTGTCACATGTGCTCAGTGTGAACCTGCTTTCATCTGTGAAGAGCACAGGGCGCCAGTGGTAAATTTGCCAATCCTGGTGTTCTGTGGCAAATGCCAAGCGTCCTGCACGGTGTTGGGCTGTGAGCACAACCCGCATCTGTGGATGTCAGGTACTCAGGACATCCTCATGGAGTCGGTTTCTTACCGTTTGTGCAGACGCATGAACATTTGTGGCCTGCTGGAGGTCATTTTGAAGGGCTCTGGCAGTGTTCCTACTGTTACTCCTTGCACAAAGGCTGAGGTAGCGGTCCTGCTGCTGGGTTGCTGCCCTCCTACGGCTCCCTCCACGTCTCCTGGTGTACTGGCCTGTCTCCTGGTAGTGCCTCCAGCCTCTGGACACTATGCTGACAGACACAGGAAACCTTCTTGCCACAGCTCGCATTGATGTGCCATCCTGGATGAGCTGCACTACCTGAACCGCTTGTGTTGGTTGTAGAGTCCATCTCATGCTGCCACGAGTGTGAAAGCATAACCAACATTCAAAAGTGACATCAGCTAGAAAGCATTGGTACTGAGATGTGGTCTGTGGTGCCCACCTGCAGCACCACTCCTTTATTGATTGTGTCTTGATAATTGCCAATAATTTCCAGCTGTTGTCTATTCCATTTGCACAACAGCATGTGAGATTGATTGTCAAACAGTGTTGCTTCCTAAGTGGACAGTTTGATTTCACAGAAGTTTGATTTACTTGGAGTTATATTCTGTTGTTTAAGTGTTCCCTTTATTTTTTTGAGAAGTGTACATAAAATTGATGTGAAAGTATATAATGGATGCTACTGGTGAGACCAGAAGATGAGCAGCTAACTGACATGTATGTATTTAGCACACTTTATGCACTGTAGCATGTGGTTAATTAGTTCTGTTTAGGTTAACTAGGAAAATATTTAGAATTGAGAGTCCTCAGTGGTTGATACCTTTTAATGGCTAACTGAAAAGATGGTAACAAATTGCAAGCTTTCGAGACTACACAGGTCTCTTCATAAGGCAAAGACTAAAAGAAATTCCGAAGAATCACATATTTATGCACAACATAGCACAGAAAAAAAAAAAAAGGAAAAAACCATGGCTAAGATAGGTGACATGAAGCAGAATTACCATGAGTGATAAACAGTTATGTCCATAAATATTAAGTAGGTTAACTAGGGAAATTTTGATTTGATAGATTTCTTACCTTGTTGTCATGCACTCAGACACCTTATAAATGTTTTGGCAGTTCTTCCATACGGAGACCTGGTAGATTTTTACCTTATTTATGTGCACTTAGACACCTTATATATTTTGGTAGTTCTTCTACATTGTGATCAAGGGTGTTAGCTTGATGTTTTATTGGTAAAAAAAAAAAACTACAAATTATTCTATCATGTCTTGGGTGAATGACATTATGCCTTATTTTAATACTTATTGATCTGCCTTCTAAATAGGGTTAATCTTTGAGTATTGACAGTTGCCATCTTTGCATTATTGATTTTTCCCTTTGCTCTTGATATTTGAATTTTCTTTTGAATACCACTGAGCTCAATAATAATACTATTAACCTGTATTTACAGTAGTGTGTCAGTTTGCTGCTCGTCTTCTGGCCTGACCAGTAGCATCCATTACATACTTTGACATCAATTTTAAGTATAATTAACAATAATACCGTAAATTGATTTTTACATATTTTCTATACACTTCTTGTGCCCTTTGTTTCATGGGTTCTGGTTAATTTAACTTACCGTATATACTCGAGTATAAGCCGACCCGAGTATAAGCCGACCCCCCTAATTTTGCCACAAAAAACTGGGAAAACTTATTGACTCGAGTATAAGCCTAGGGTGGAAAATGCAGCAGCTACCGGTGAATTTCAAAAATAAAAATAGATGCTCCATACCGTTCATTATGGCCCCATAGCTGTGCCATATAGTGCTCTGCACCATTCATTATTGCCCCATAGCTGTACTATAGAAAGCTGTGCCATATAGTGCTCTGCACGTTCATTATTGCCCCATAGCTGTGCCATATAGTGCTCTGCACCGTTCATTATTGCCCCATAGCTGTACCATAGAAAGCTGTGCCATATAGTGCTCTGCACCGTTCATTATTGCCCCATAGCTGTGCCATATAGTGCTCTGCACCGTTCCTTATTGCCCCATAGCTGTGCCATATAGTGCTCTGCACCGTTCATTATTGCCCCATAGCTGTACCATAGAAAGCTGTGCCATATAGTGCTCTGCACCGTTCATTATTGCCCAATAGCTGTGCCATATAGTGCTCTGCACCGTTCATTATTGCCCCATAGCTGTGCCATATAGTGCTCTGCACCATTCATTATTGCCCCATAGCTGTACCATAGAAAGCTGTGCCATATAGTGCTCTGCACCGTTCATTATTGCCCCATAGCTGTGCCATATAGTGCTCTGCACTGTTCATTATTGCCCCATAGCTGTACCATAGAAAGCTGTGCCATATAGTGCTCTGCACCGTTCATTATTGCCCCATAGCTGTGCCACATAGTGCTCTGCACCATTCATAATTACCCCATAGCTGAGCCATATAGTGCTCTGCACCGTTCATAATTGCCCCATAGCTGTGCCATATAGTGCTCTGCACCGTTCATAATTGCCCCATAGCTGTTCCATATAGTGCTCTGCATCGTTCATAATTGCCCCATAGCTGTGCCATATAGTGCTCTGCACTGTTCATTATCGCCCCATAGATGTACCATAGAAAGCTGTGCCATAGAAAGCTGTGCTGCTGCTGCAATAAAAATAATAAAACACATACTCACCTCTCTTGCTTGCAGCTCCTCAGCGTCCCGTCCTGGCGTCTCTCCGCACTGACTGATCAGGCAGAGGGCGGCGCGCACACTATATGCGTCATCGCGCCCTCTGACCTGCACAGTCAGTGCGGAGAGACGCCGGGAAGATGGATCGGCGCCCGGCGTGTGGAATGCGGACAGGTGAATATGACATACTTACCTGCTCCCGGCATCCCGCTCCTTCCCCCGGACAGCTGGTCTTCGGTGCCGCAGCCTCTTCCTCTATCAGCGGTCACCGTTACCGCTGATTAGAGAAATGAATAGGCGGCTCCGCCCCTATGGGAGTGGAGTCCATATTCATTTCTCTAATGAGCGGTCCCACGTGACCGCTGAACAGGGGAAGAGCTGCGGTACCCGGAGACCGTGGGACAGGCAGGGGGAGCGCCAGGAGCCCCGGAAGCAGGTAAGTATGCCTCAGCGCCCTCTCCCCCTCACCCGCCGACCGTGACTCGAGTATCAGCCGAGAGGGGCACTTTCAGCCCAAAAATTTGGGCTGAAAATCTTGGCTTATACTCGAGTATATACGGTATATACGGAGTGTGACTAATGTTTTTTAAGGACTAATATGTATTAAAAGATACATTTTGCCTGGTTGTGTAGTTTCCAGAAGAACTGTGTAGGCTTGTGCCTTATGCTTTTGGTGTCTGGTAGAATCCAGTTTACTAACATTGATCATACAGCTCCCAAAACTCCTGTATTATATTCACCTTACAGCGGCTTCACCCACTAAGAAATTGGCTCCCTTGAGATCCAGTGGCCAAAATGAACTGTGCAGCTCACAAAACTCAAGTTTCACGTCACCTGCTGGCCCTCTAAAAATGTGAAGCGAGGGCCGCATAATGACATAGAGGTGGACATGGCAGTGGCAGGCGAAGCCCAAAAGTCAAATGGACATGTTTTAGCTGGCATTGTAAATTGATGGGGGAATATATATTCCACTTTCTAACTAACAATGTTGAATGAGGGAGGGACTTCCCAAATATATTATACAGGTCCACCCGAGGGCCCTTTCAAAACTCAGGTTTCACGGCACCTGCTGGCCCTCTGAAAATGTGACTAAATACTAAAATAGATTACTAAAGGGCATAAATCAACTAGTATAAATCATAAACCTACCCTATAAAAGCCAATTTTTATTATTCATTATTAAAACCAATAGATAGGTCACAAAAAGAACCAAAAAACACGCGTGAAAAAATAAATAAAACTATGGGATATTAGGGGATCCCTAGTACTGTATCTATGCTTTCACCTTCCTAGCAGCGGGGGTTGGCACCCTATGGGAAACGGACTGGCGCCCCCGCTCATCGATGGCTGCCCCTTGTGGCCCTAAAAATATCATGAGCCGTAACCCTCCCCAGGTAGGGAATAAAGGGCACCTCTAGGTCTATACAGTGATCACTCCTACAAAACTAAGGATAACCCTAATCCCCAGATGTGCGTGCAAATAAAACCAAATGATGAACACAATCGGCGAATGGTGGAAACATTATGCATATAAATCCTGCTTAATTGATATCAATGGGATAACCGTAAAATCTCAATAATAAATATGGTTAACCCTTCAAAATGACAAGTACCAAAACATAAAGTCTATTTCTGGTAACAAAGGTTTGCTGCAGTCCAGGCCATGCCCTATTTGCCCTTTAGGAAGATGAGCACAGATTGAGACATGACAAAAGGAGAATATATATATTGGTACTCCTCCATGCATGTCCACCCGCCACTTCCGCCTCAACGCGTTTCGCCCCTCTGGCTCATCAGGAGGCCCGATACAGAGAAAGTGTTCCGATTCTAATATGATGCTTACCGATGGATACAACCCCTCCATTTAAATAGTCCCGCTATTGTCTCTCTCCCCTTACACTTCCGCTGCGCCAAACCGGAAGTGCCGTGGCCGCGCAGTCATGTGGGAAACATTCCATTGCGCATGCCCCAGTTGGAACGCATAAGATTAAACTGCGCAGACTCAGTATGGAAGGCGCGGCCCTTGCAATATGGAGGGCTGCGCTCTGGCACTATCCTCAGTTTTTTCAATGGATAGCCGATGGCGCATACACCCAACAGAATACGTGATCCTAGCTAAATGCAGTCAAATGACTGCCACAGAGTTGTTAACCCTATAAAATACAGATGACTCGGAACAGAACCAGAACGCTGCATTAATGGATTAAAGGGGCGACCCCTAAATTGAGTCACATTATTCGATCAGCCCATAATTATTGTTTTTAAGCAGCCAAGGGGAAAACAGGTTACAAATGGTAACATTAATTCTAAATAAAGTATCCTACTTCACATAGAATTAGTAGATTACAAACAGACTCGATTGAATCCCATATAGAAATTGCAAAAAAATTTTTTTCTTTTCTCTCCTGGTGTGATAAATTGCAAATGGAGTATAAAACTCCACAACAATGGCCGTTATAGTTAAAGAGGAGGGGGGAAGGAGAATAGGTCAGGAACCAATGGAGGATTTTTATTATTAAAAATAGGTTACATCAATGTGTAAAACCCCAAAATGGGGGGGGGATTTTTTTGGTCCAGTATTTCCCTATTAGCTTTTCTATATCTATATCCAAGCAGTCCAAATGGGACAATACACCCATATGGCCGGAGCCACACACCCGGTCTACAGGAAGCAGGCAAAAGATATTTGTTCATTTAGACCTTTGGGCACCAGTGAGTCCAGTCTAAATGTCCACTCACATTCCCTTTTGAGGATGGACTTATCCTGGTTTCCACCTCTACAATTATGTATTGCCACTTCAATGATCATAAAGTGAATATTATCCAGTTGATCTCCATGGACTGATCTCATATGTTTGGCTAGGGGGGTATCCCTATTGTTCCTTATATCCCCCAGGTGTTCCCCCACCCTTCTCCGGAACTCACGTTTTGTCTTCCCTACGTAGCCCTTCGGACAAGGGCAGGTGGCCTTATAGACAACACCAGTCATTTTACAATTGGAGAAGTCTCTCTGGTAGAATTTTTTACCCGAAGATGAACTCTCAAAGGATTTATTTGGCTTCATCCACTTACACATATGGCAATGGCCACAACGATAGAAGCCACATGGCTTCCTATCCAGCCAAGTCCCTTCTGCCACTGGTCTTTTGTAGTGGCTATGCACCAAAAGATCTTTGATGGACTTTCCTTTGCGAAATGTAATATTTGGTCGCTCGCCTATACAATCACTAAGATCTGGGTCCATTTTTAATATGTCCCAATGTTTGTTAATGATCTCTCTGACACTCTGGTGTTGATGATCAAAGGTACCAATGATTCTAATCACATCATTCTCAGATTCTTGTGTTTTTCTACCACTCTTCCCCTGCAACAACTTCTCTCTATCCTCTTTCTCAGCGACCCTATAAGCTGTCTCTAACACATGTCCTGGATACCCTTTTTCCCTAAATCTATTGTACATGTCTCCTGCTTGACTCCTAAAGATTTTGTTGTCAGAGCAGTTCCTCCGGAATCTTAAAAACTGACCCCTAGGAATCCCTTTTTTCAGGGGGACAGGGTGATGACTTTGCCAGTTCAGGAGGTTATTTGTGCTCGTTGGTTTACGATAGATGTTTGATGACAAACTACCGTCAGGTTCTTTCTTGATTTTGACATCCAGGAAAGCTATTTCCTCCCTCCAAATCTCTGATGTAAATCTCATACCTATGTTGTTAATATTTAAAGAACCAATAAACCGCTCAAACAACTCCCTGGTACCTGTCCAGACCACGAAAACATCGTCAATAAATCTGTACCAGATGGCTATAAATTCATGCCACCATTCCATCTCTTCCCCAAACACTATTGTCTCCTCCCACCAGCCCAGGAACAAATTTGCATACAATTGGGCACATGGACTCCCCATCGCAGTGCCCCTGAGCTGGTGGTAATGCCTCCCATTAAAGGTGAAGGCATTATGAGAGAGGGTAAACTCCAAAAGAGACAAAACAAATTTATTGTGTGCATTGCATGCTGTTGACCTTTGCCTGAGGAAGTGGTTAACTCCCTCAATTCCTTTTTTATGTGGTATATTACTGTAAAGGGCCTCCACGTCTATTGATGCCAACCAAGCCCTTTTTTCCACGTGGAGGCCCACCAGTTTCTGCAGAAGGTCAGAAGTGTCTCTTAGGTAAGATGGAATTGATGTTACAAAAGGGCGCAGTATCTCATCTAAATATAACCCGCAATTTTGTGTTAGTGAATTTACCCCTGACACAATTGGACGTCCTTTCAAGGGGTCCAAGCCTTTGTGTATCTTGGGCAGTGTATAAAACGTTGCCACTACGGGAAAAGCAGGTGATAGAAAGTCATATTCAGATTTTGAAATGAGGTCCGCAGTAAATGCAAGATCAAGAATTGATTTCAAATCAGCCTTATATGTGTTCATTGGATCAGATCTCAAGATCTCGTAAGTATCTCTGTCCTGAAGAATGGCATTACACATTCTACAGTATTCCACATGGTCCATAATTATTAAGTTACCACCTTTATCAGATGACTTAACGATCAAACGATCATTCCTTTTCAATACCTCAAGGGCTTCTCTCTCTTTTTCTGTTAGATTAAATTCTATGTCCGAGTTAGACCCTTTTATTTTTCTTAGGTCTCTTTCCACTAATTGCAGGAAAATATCGATATTCATTATGTCACCCTGAGGTGCCATACGGGTGCTTTTATTTTTTAATGTTGTAAAAGGTCCCTTCCCACTTTCTAAATTTTGCGTGTTTTCACTAATAAGGCCAAGTAAAGCCTGATACCCCTCGAGGTCCTCCTCCTGTAAACCAAGCCTATGACACTCTTCCCGATCATTTGACCTAAAGAATTTTTTCCATTTTAATTTCCTGCAAAACAGGTTGATGTCTTTAACCCATTCAAAACAATTAAATTTTTGTTGGGACGAAATTTAACCCTTTAAGTAAAACATCAGTTTCAGTCCTTGAGAGGGAATAAGAGGAAAGGTTGATAATTTGACCCCTATTTAATTGTACTTGGTTCTTAGGAAGTAACCCGTCCTCGCACCCTGCTCTAAAAAAGAGGAAGAAGAGGATACAGGTACAGATGAGGAGGGGGCCACCCCAGATGTATTTCTCTGCTCTCCCCCGCTTCCTAAACCTCCCCTCCCTCTCTTTCCATGGCCACCTCATTTTTTGCCCTGCCATCTTTGTCTTTGTGGAAAACTCCTAAAGAAATGTGTATCTCAGTTTGGTAGATCAGCCCTTTCTGAATCAGAGGTCTCTATATCTGATGATGAAGCTTCAGAGGCCCTGTCTTTTTGAAAATTGTAGACCTTATTCTCTCCAAAAATTTTTAGATCTTTCTGAAATTGCAGCTGTTTCCTTTCTTTTAGGAGGGCTTGGTATTTTTCCACTGATGTTTGCAGAAGGCCCTCCCTCCTATTAAAGTCTGGGTCTGATTTAAATTTCAGAACGTTTTCAATCAATTTATTCAAATTAGCTGCTTTCTCTAATAATTTCTTCAAGTAATAAGATCTGCATGAACCTCAAAGATGAATCAATGGATTCTTTCAACCATAAATTCAGTACCTCTGGAGATGATGACCTTGGGGAGGGAGTGATATCAATTCTTAATCCCCTAGGAATAATTCTATTTTTCATATAGTTTTCCAATGTCCTGATTTCCCACCAAGACTTTATATATTCTTTGTATCCTGCATAGATCTCATTAAATATGTTCTTAAGTGTAAGAGTGCCAGTATTGCTGTCCCCAGAGCCGTCTACACTGAAGGCCTGGTTTGCATCCTCCAACCATGAGTCTAAATTAACTGGACCTGTTAGAAAGCTAGCCATAACCGGACAAAAAAAGTTTTAGACACTAAATACCAAAATAGATTACTAAAGGGCATAAATCAACTAGTATAAATCATAAACCTACCCTATAAAAGCCAATTTTTATTATTCATTATTAAAACCAATAGATAGGTCACAAAAAGAACCAAAAAACACACGTGAAGAAATAAACAAAACTATGGGATATTAGGGGATCCCTAGTACTGTATCTATGCTGTCACCTTCCTACCAGCGGGGGTTGGCACCCTATGGGAAACGGACTGGCGCCCCCGCTCAACGATGGCTGCCCCTTGTGGCCCTAAAAATATCATGAGCCGTAACCCTCCCCAGGTAGGGAATAAAGGGCACCTCTAGGTCTATACAGTGATCACTCCTACAAAACTAAGGATAACCCTAATCCCCAGATGTGCGTGCAAATAAAACCAAATGATGAACACAATCGGCGAATGGTGGAAACATTATGCATATAAATCCTGCTTAATTGATATCAATGGGATAACCGTAAAATCTCAATAATAAATATGGTTAACCCTTCAAAATGACAAGTACCAAAACATATAGTCTATTTCTGGTAACAAAGGTTTGCTGCAGTCCAGGCCATGCCCTATTTGCCCTTTAGGAACATGAGCACAGATTGAGACATGACAAAAGGAGAATATATATTGGTACTCATCCATGCATGTCCACCCGCCACTTCCGCCTCAACGCGTTTCGCCCCTCTGGCTCATCAGGAGGCCCGATACAAAGAAAGTGTTCCGATTCTAATATGATGCTTACCGATGGATACAACCCCTCCATTTAAATAGTCCCGCTACCCTCTGAAAATGTGAAGCGAGGGCCGCATAATGACATGGCGGTGGACATGGTGGTGGCGGTCGATGCCCAAAATTCTAATGGGCATCCTGGTATGATTATCACCCATCCCTGTCCAGGTATGCATGACCCCATCCTTATCCTGGTATGTTTGGCCCCCATCTCTGTCCTGGTATGGTCTTGTTCCGATGCCAGCAGCTGCTTTATGATTGTAAGCAGCGCATGGCAAGGACGTCATGCACTGCTTACAAGCCGAAGGACAGCTGATGGAATACTCACTGCTCTGCACACCGGGACTATATGCGTCAAGGGCAGTGAGTATTCAATGCTATTTAGTAATGAGCACAATGTCAGCCAGAGTCTTCCTGCAACTGCCTGCGGTCATGTGTGCCAGCTACTTAAGAGAAATTGATATTCACCGCATTCCACCCCATGGGCGTGGAATGCGGTGAATATTCATTCCCTTTAGTAGCGAAGACACGTGATCGCCGGCAGCTGCAGGAAGCCAGCGGCTCCAGCTGACACTGTGCTCGCTACTAAAGAGCAATGAATACTCACTGCCCTCCATGCACATGATGTCCCTGCCATGTGCTGCTTACAAGTATAAAGCAGCTGCTGACATCGGAACAAGACGCCTCAAGAGCGCGCCGGGAAGGTAAGTGCAATTTTTTTTTTATGTTTTCTGATGGGATCATGCATACCAGGATGGGGATGGGGGCCAATCGTACCAAGATAAGGATGGGGCCATGCATACCAGGACAGAGATAGGGGCCAATCATACCAGGATAAGGATGGGGAGATGCATATTAGGATGAGATGAGGGCCCTGCATAGCAGGATTGGGATAAGGGAGACATGCATACCAGGCTAGGGATGAGGGGGCCATGCATACCAGGATAGAGATGAGGGAGCCATGCATACCAGGATGGGGATGATGGGACCATATAAACCAGGATAGTGGATATTAAGTACAGAACTTGACCACATTTTTTGCTTCAATTTTTTTTCCTAATTTCCTCCTTTAAAACCTAAGTGTTTCTTATGGTCCGGTGCGTCTTATAGTCCAAAACATACAGTATATCCAGCTTTTCAGCAAGAATATATGGCCGTCTACTATTTTTTAAAATTGTAATCTTTATTGAAATACATTTTTCAATTTTTACAGGAAAAGAAACAAAGCCATTTTAGATTTTTCATCATTCATAGGTTGTCAACCAATCTTGATGTGAGAATATAGATCTAGTTGGGAAGGTGGAGAGGTTTGCTTCCAGTGGTAGGCAATCAAACAGCGTGTTGCTGTCCACATATATAAAAGCAATCTAATGGATCTCTTAGATATGGATCCCAGCAAAAATATTTAATAGAAAGAGCTGAGGATCTAGAGGGACATCTACTCTGAAAATTTGCTTAGTGAAGAGATGGACTTCCACCCAAAATGCTTTAATCAGAGGGTAGTCCCAAAAAATGTGAAAAACAGGACCTCTAGACAAGACGCAAAGCCAGCGAAGGGAAAGAAGAGATGGTTCCACTTTATGTAAAATTTTAGGCTTGTGTTACTAAAGACGAAGAATTTTGTACTGATTTTTTTTGTATGAAATACAAGATGCAGTCTTAGCTGCTATGGTCCAAACATTTCTCCATTCTACTACGGTCAGTGTTTTACCTAGATATTCCTCCCATTTGAGCATATAAGAGTGTCTACTTAGGGAATCTGTGTCCTGAGTCTATAGAATATTGTAAATACTATATTTTAGCCCTTTGGCCGAACTATTCTTGCAAAGTCTCTCGAAAGAGGTAGGAATGGAGGCCTGTAGGCCGTAGAATAATAATTTGGCAAAATGGCTACTAATCTTAACCCCTTTCTGACGTCAGACAGGATAGTACGTCCGACGTCAGAAGCCCCGCTTTGAAGTGGGCTCCGGCTGTGAGCCCACCTCAAAACCGGGCACTTCTGACCCTCGTCACGTGATCGGGGGTCAGCGGTGCATCGGCATTACAACCAGAGGTCTCCTTGAGACCTCTTTGGTTGTTGATCCCAGAATGCTATGAGTGCCACCCAGTGGTCGGTGCTCATAGCAATGCAGTAATACTGCTACATACGGGCGATCTGAGCATCGCCTCTATGTAGCAGAGCCGATCGAGTTGTGGCAGCTTCTAGCTTCCCATGTAGGCTATTGAAGCATGCCAAAAGTAAAAAAAAAAATGTGATTAAAAATATGAAAAAAATAAAAAAAAATATATAAGTTTATATCACCCCCCTCTTTCGCCTCATTCAAAATAAAACAATAAAAAAATCAAACATAGACATATTTGGTATCGCCGTGCTCACAATCGCCCGATCTATCAATAAAAAAAGGATTAACCTGATCGCTAAACGGCGTAGCGATAAAAAAATTCAAAACGCCAGAATTACGTTTTTTTTGTTGCCGCGACATTGCA
Organism: Ranitomeya variabilis; assembly: GCF_051348905.1. Classification (NCBI taxonomy): domain Eukaryota; kingdom Metazoa; phylum Chordata; class Amphibia; order Anura; family Dendrobatidae; genus Ranitomeya; species Ranitomeya variabilis. Next base: position 872,648,784 of record NC_135232.1, read on the forward strand.
TTGAAATGCAATAACGGGCTATGAAAAGATCGTATCTTTGATGGTATCATTAAAAATATCAGCTCAGCAGGCAAAAAATAAGCCCTCACTCAACCCGAGATCGCGAAAAATGGAGACGCTACGGGTCTCAGAAAATTGCACAATTTTTTTTTTTTTAATTTTAAGAAAACTTTGGAATTTTTTTCACTACTTAGATAAAAAAGAACCTAGACATGTGTGGTGTCTATGAACTCATAATGACGTGGAGAATCATAGCGGCAAATCAGTTTTAGCATTTAGTGAACCTAGCAAAAAAGCCAAACAAAAAACAAGTGTGGGTTTGCAATTTTTTTTGCAATTTCACCGCACTTGGAATTTTTTTCCCGTTTTCAAGTGCACGACATGCTAAAACCAATGGTGTCGTTCAAAAGTACAACTTGTCCTGCAAAAAATAAGCCCTCACATTGCCATATTGATCAAAAAAATGAAAACATTACGGTTCTGGGAACGAGGGGAGGGTTAAACGAAAACCCAAAAACGAAAAAAGCTCCGATCACGAAAGGGTTAATGTATTGGAATAATGAAAGATAACTTTGCTTTCAGCTCATCATAGGAATGTAAAATTCGTGTTTTATAGTTGATTATGTCTGCGAAGTTAAACAAGCCAGATTGAGTCCATACCCCTGTCACTGAGTAGCTTAGACTTTCAGGGAAATTCGGATGGAAAAGGAAAGAAGTAAGACTGGAATTCGTTGATGCCAGACTGAATTTTTTAGAGCCGACCATATTTTTCTGGTGTGCATCATTGGACCTAATAGGTCTATTCCATATCCAGGAGTTGGGGTGAGCTGGGGCTAACTATAATTTTTCCATCTCTATCCATTTCGTATAAGCAAGTTTAAAAGATGATGATGTGATTGTGTGAAACTGAGATGCCCAATAATATTGAATAAAGTTAGGTGACGCTAGGCCTCCCATCTTTTTAACAGCCAACATAACCGACTTTGGAATTTTAGGACTTTTTCTTGCCCACGTGAAATTTAAAGTGACCGATAGAAAAGCACGTAAATCTCTGAGAGGGACGTATCTGGGTAAACTCTCAAAAAGTTTTGAGAGGAGAGTCCTTTTTATTGCTGAAATGCATCCAGATAGCGAAAGAGGGAGTGATTCCCATTTTGTCATATGACCGTCTACTTAAATATATTAATATATATTCTTCAAAGGTAAGTAAAGGTGGAGCTTCACTACTAGCGATGACTAAATATATTCGTTACTCGAGATTTCTCGAGCACGCTCGGGGGTCCTCCGAGTATTTTTTAGTGCTCGGAGTTTTAGTTTTTCTTGCCGCAGCTGAATGATTTATATCTGTTAGCCAGCATAAGTACATGTGGGGATTCCCTAGCAACCAGGCAACCCCCACATGTACTTATGCTGGCTATCGGATGTAAATCATTCAGCTGCGGGGATGAAAACTAAAACTCCGAGCACTAAAAAATACTCGGAGGACCCCCCGAGCATGCTTGAGAAATCTCGAGTAACGAGTATATTCGCTCATCACTATTCACTACCCAACATCTCACTATTCAACTACTCAATATTCCTTTATGTTTAAACATATAAAAAGCAGGCAAAAATCAATATCTATCCAACTTCTATTTAACTCAGTGCAGTATGTTGAGTAAATGCAATCATCATTATTACAAACAACCTCTTATTTGATATTATGTTAATGAAAAACTATGCTTCATTTACCTTTTTTTTGTAGGCGATATCATGGGGGAAACTTTGTTGGGTGCCTTAGATGACACTTATCTCGGATCTCTCATATATATTCCTGATGGCTGCCCAGAACAGAACATGGTCACCACTACACCAAATGTCATATTGACTAAGTATTTAGATACCACTAAAAGGTGGAATACCATTGGAGCCGAAAAGAGAAGCACAGCTATGAAAAATATCAAAAAAGGTAAAGTATTTAATGGGAATCTGTCAGTGGGATCAACCCTCTGAAGCCATCTCTATGGGCATTTAGGTCATAGAAAGCTGAATAAAATGATATCTTGATGTCTGTAATCCAATGTTTTAGTCCAGAAAAATCCAGATTTTTCTTAACATGTAAATGAGCTGTTAAGATTTATCGCCGGACATGTATTTCCCTGAGAACTTGCCTCCAGAGCTTATTTCAAATGAAAGATGGAGTTGCCAGTGTGAGACATGTAATGTCACTTTCCTTTCTCCATTTGGTAAAAGCCTCCTGGGATAGCACCTGTCTGTTTTCCTATTCCATTGAGCAGCTCCTTAGTCTTCAGTTGACATCTTTGCAGAGCTCTTAACTCTGCTTCTATGGATGCAAGTCTTAGAGGAAGGGTACTTCAAGCAGAAGTTACTCCGGTACCAACTGAGAGATTGCTATTATTCCTTATGCAGTACTAACATTAGTTTTCCCACCTTAGGGACTGCTTTAGGACATCTCATGGTTACTGTGTCCCTCAATGAAGCATCCAAGAAATGAAGATTTTTGGTTCTTAGCATAAAATCTAATTCTTGTAGCCTTAACTGGAGGACACAGCATAGCCTTAACTGGAGGACATAGCACCGTCTCTTGTTTTGGGGGTCTTGGTTTTACTCCTACTGTTTTTGCACTGAACGTCTGGGTGGCCAGGTGTAGTCTGTTGGGGATGAGTCAGCTTTTTTTCTAAGATGTGTTCTTAGTGTCAGCCTCCAGATGGCAGCCCTATCCCAATGGTTCCAGTGTCATCCAATGATGGCTATTAGAAAGAGAATTTACGGTTAGTACCAAAAATCTTAATTTCCGGGGAAGTAAAATAGCTATCTTTATAGTGGCATCAAACAGTATCTAACTTGTTAGCAAAGCAAATTAAGGTATCCATTTGGATAAAAAAGCTTCCCAAATTTATTAGTACAGCTTCAAAGGTTTCAGGTACTTTAAAAATATTGCATAGAGGCAAAAACTTAGCTTTTGGGATATAGAACTGTCCTTAGTTGCTAATAGTATTCAAAACAGGACAGTGGTAGACACCAAGAGCACGATTAGTCAAGAAGTTTTCTCCAGTTTCCTGGCATAAAACATCTTGAAATGTTGAAAAAGTTTTCCCAACTCGAAGTTGCGCAAATATTTTGCGACTTTTGGTGTTTTTATGCCAGTCATGGCCAGTTGCATCAAAATGGTCAAGGTCCAGCTGTTCAATTCATTAAAAATGTACTTCACCGTAGTGACATAAATACACCAGAAATGTAGTTAAGGTCCTGACTGGACTAATATTTCTGGTGGAAGCGCACTCCAGCTGTAAGATTCGCCTGATTCATAAAGGGGCATACACCTCTTAATGAATTAGGCACATCTTACTCCAGCGTTTTCTTCATTAGATAAGGCGTAAAAAATGCTGGCCCTAATGAATCAAGCCACAAGTTTCTAAGTTGTGCTCTGGTGACGAGCAAATAATTATATTAGCCATTTAATAATACAAGTGACAGTGCTAATGTAATGTGTATATGTTACCAAAATACAAGCCGCTGTACATTCATAGATCTCAAGAATGGCTGAAATTTGTAATAAACAGTAAATTGCAAAAGTGCTTGATTTTTAAGCACTATCTTTCAATATCTGTACATGAAGATCGGAATAAACCTTTAACCCCATCACGACCCCTCACTTTGGAAAGGGGTTCCCAGCCTATGATGTACAGTTATGTAATGGCTTAAGTGGTAGTCAAGCCTTGGCTGTTACAGCACCGCCCACGGCTCTTTAACCCCTTAAATACTGCGATAAATATCGACGTCACCGCAGGCTACCAATTATTGTTATGACAACCAGAGGCCATCATGATGACCTTTGGGTCTGCCAACTAATGTACCCTGTTTAGACCATGCCAGGAGCGTGGTCTAAAAGACGCTTAGTCAGAGTAACACTGACAGGTACAGTCATATGAAAAAGTTTGGGCACCCCTATTAATCTTAAGCTTAATGTTTTATAAAAATTGTTTTTTTTGTAACAGCTATTTCAGTTTCATATATCTAATAACTGTTGGACACAGTAATGTTTCTGCCTTGAAATGAGGTTTATTGTACTAACAGAAAATGTGCAATCTGCATTCAAACAAAATGTAACAGGTGCATAAGTATGGGCACCCTTATCATTTTCTTGTTTTAAATACTCCTACCTACTTTTTACTGACTTACTAAAGCACTTTTTTTTGGTTTTGTAACCTCATTGAACTTTGAACTTCATAGCTAGGTGTATGCAATCATGAGAAAAGCTACTTAAAGTGGCCACTTGCAAGTTGTTCTCCTGTTTGAATCTCCTCTGAAGAGTGGCATCATGGGCTCCTCAAAACAACTGTCAAATTATCTGAAAACAAAGATTATTAAACAAAGTTGTTCAGGGGAAGGATACAAAAAGCTGTCTCAGAGATTTAACCTGTCAATTTCCACTGTGAGGAACATAGTAAGGAAATGGAAGAACACAGGTACAGTTCTTGTTAAGGCCAGAAGTGGCAGGCCAAGAAAAACATCAGAAAGGCAGAGAAGAAGAATGGTGAGATCAGTCAAGGACAATCCTCAGACCATCTCCAGAGAGCTGCAGCATCAACTTGCTGCAGATGGTGTCACTGTGCATCGGTCAACTATACAACGCACTGTGTTTTTTTGCCGCCATGCATAACGCCTTTTTGTATTACCAAACAACTCAATCTTGGTTTCATGAGTCCACAGGACCTTCTTCCAAAAAGAAATTGGCTTCTCCAAATGTGCTTTTGCATACCTCAGCCAACTCTGTTTGTGGCGTGCTTGCAGAAACGGCTTCTTTCGCATCACTCTCCCATACAGCTTCTCCTTGTGCAAAGTGCGTTGTATAGTTGACCGATGCTCAGTGACACCATCTGCAGCAAGTTGATGCTGCAGATCTCTGGAGGTGGCCTGAGGATTGTCCTTGACTGATCTCACCATTCTTCTTCTCTGCCTTTCTGATGTTTTTCTTGGCCTGCCACTTCTGGCCTTAACAAGAACTGTACCTGTGTTCTTCCATTTCCTTACTATGTTCCTCACAGTGGAAATTGACAGGTTAAACCTCTGAGACAGCTTTTTGTATCCTTCCCCTGAACAACTATGTTGAATAATCTTTGTTTTCAGATAATTTGACAGTTGTTTTGAGGAGCCCATGATGCCACTCTTTGGAGGAGATTCAAACAGGAGAACAACTTGCAAGTGGCCACTTTAAGTAGCTTTTCTCATGATTGCATACACCTAGCTATGAAGTTCAAAGCTGAATGAGGTTATAAAACCTAAAAAAGTGCTTTAGTAAGTTAGTAAAAAGTAGGTAGGAGTATTTAAAACAAGAAAATGATAAGGGTGCCCATACTTATGCACCTGTCAAATTTTGTTTGAATGCAGATTGCACATTTTCTGTTAGTACAATAAACCTCATTTCAAGGCAGAAACATTACTGTGTCCAACAGTTATTAGATATATGAAGCTGAAATAGCTGTTGCAAAAAAAACAATTGTTATAAAACATTAAGCTTAAGATTAATAGGGGTGCCCAAACTTTTTCATATGACTGTATAATGCATTGCAGTGCTGGTGCATTGCAATGCATTACACCAGCATCAGATAAATAATAAAAGTTAAGTCCCATAAAGGGACAAAAGTAAAAAAGAATTGTAAAAATATTAGAAAAAAAAAAATGAAAAAATATACCAACAAATAGGTATGTTTATGTAAAAACAAAAATAAACCAAAAAAGCACACATATTTGGTATAGCTGCATCCTCAATCACATTAGTTAGCTCCTTCAGTGAATGCCATAAAGAAAAAAAAGTGGCAAACAAACTATACTTTTTCATCATACTGCCGAACAAAAATATAATAGAATGCAAAGAAAAAGTCAAATACAAATAAAAACAGTAGAGCTGAAAACGTCATCTTGCCCCGCAAAAAACAAGCCACCATATAGCTTCATCAGCAAAGAAAAAAAGTTATAACTCTCAGAATACAGTAAAGAGATGCAAAAGCAATTCTTTTATATGAAAGTTTTTATTGTGTAACAATAGCAAAACATAAAAAAGATTTAAATGAGATATCTCTGTAATCGTACTGACGTGAAGAATAAAGCTGCCTTATCACTTTTACCACACGGTGAACAGCATAAAAAACATTTCCTGAATTGCTAGTTTTTGTTCATTCTGCCTCATCAGAAATCAGAATAGAATGTGATAAAAAACTGTTATGTGCCCGAAAATGGTACCAATAAAAACATCAACTTGTCCTGCAAAAAACAATCCCTCACATAAATCTGTTGGCAGAAATATAAAAAAAATATAGCTCTCACAATATTTCAATGCAATTATTTTTTTGCATAAAAGGCACTTTTTAGTGTGTGATAGTAGCCAAACATAAAAAAATATAAATCTGGTACAGCTCTGGAAAAGCTTATGGCCCCTCGTCCCCCAAAGGAAATCCAGCAAATCTGCGCTCCCAAATCCAAATTCCCCCCCTCTCTTTTGAGCCCAACAGTGTGCCTAAACCACAATTAGCATCCATGTTTGGCATCTTTGTAGCCATGAGAGCCCACTTAATTTATGGGGTCACAAGCAGGGCACAATGTATGGGTCCTATAATGTACAGGCACTACAATGGTAGATTTTTAATTTTTAATCAGCAACATCTGCTGCCAGTGGAGCACCCGCCAGGGCCTAGGGGTACTCGGTACCAGATCCAGTCATCATGAAAGGAGTGTTCACCGTGGCAGCGACCCGGTCCGTGGCCCTGGGCATCCAAATTATAGGAAAGGTCTTTAAAGGGATTGTTAAATAAAGAATAAAGTTTGTTCGTGAGTCGTGATGCCACCTGTGGTATTCAGTCAGGGATAACCGACGTTGCTTAAAGGGGTCCACTGGGAATGTTGGCACTTCAGCAGGGATGGTATGGCTTTCCACTGGTGAAGCTGGATTCCCAGGGCTCCAGGTGTAGTAGGGACAGGTGGTAGGTGGTGTAGAAAGAATCAGAGGACACAAAGTTGCAGTCCACAGTCCAGGGTATGGATCACAGGTGCTGGTGTGGTCCGGCAAGCTTGAAAGCGATTCAGAAATCCCCCTAGACAGGTGGGGTTGGAAGACTTCCTCTCTGCGCTGTGTTGTAGTCCCTTGCTGCCTTAGGCCTCACACAAGGTCCTCACTCTCTCTCTGTCTCTTTTGGTAGAACACTACCCACATGGCAGGCAATTAAAGCCTTTTTACAAGGGTCTCTCAGATGACTCCGGGCTTTATGTGCAGCTGTGCCAATGGGTATTAATGGTGGACAGGCAACTTGTAATCTGCTGTCCGCCGGTTCCTGCTGTGGGGCATACAGTCCCACACAGCCTCGGTCTTCCGGCCACCGGTTCCTGCTCTTCAGCATGGAGGAAGCTCAGTCGCAGCTCCAGTCCAGCTCTTTACTTCTCCTGTGTTTCTCCTCCCCTATCAGTCTCCTACAGACTGCTCTGTTTCTCTTTCCTCCTTCCAGGAGCTGCAGCACAATTGTCTGCACGGCTCCAGCTTTCCTCTCTCAGACTCTCTCTGTCTGCTTCCTCTCTCCTCTGTCCCTCTGACAGACCATTCCTAACTCCTCCAGCCAGAATATATAGGGAAGTCCCCTGAATCCAGGTCTCGAGCTCCCCCTTCTGGCTTGGAGTCAGAACAGTGTTGCATGTACTGGTTACCTGCTAAAGGGATCCTTCCTTGCCTCCAAGCATGGCATCACCCTCCCCGTGAGGAAGGCAACACCACTGTAACAGCTGGTTACCTGGGGTGTTACACCACTTTCTGCAAAGCACCCATGGGTGTCAAAATCATCATTGCACCTGTAGATAAATTCCCAAAGGGGGGTAATTTCCAAATTGGGGTCACTTGAGGGGGAATTCTACTCTTCTGGCACTTAGGGGCTCTGCATACAGATTCTGCAAAAAATTTGATGATAATTTGTTCTCCAAGAGTCAAATGGCGCTCCTCCCTCCCATGTCTTGCCATATGGGTAAGCAGTACTGTGTAGCCAGATATACGGTATTGCCATGCTCAACAGAAATTGTACTGCTAATTTTGGTACCATTTTTTACTCATTTCCCTCTGTGAAAATGGAAAATTTGGGGATATAACAAAGTTTTGGTAATAAAAATGTTATAATTTTTTCTCCACTGCCCAATGGTATAAAATCCTGTGACACAACCGTGGTGTCAGTATGATCACTGATGAATTCATTGAGGGGTATAGTTTGTAAAATGGGATCCTGTTTTGGGGGATTCTGCTGTTCTGACCCCTAAGGGGCTCTTCCAGTGGGTTATGGCACCCGCAAACCTTAACAGTAAAATCTGCACTACAAAATGGCACTCCTTCTCTTCTCATCTTTCCAGTGTGCCTGAAAAGTAGTTCCCTCTTTCATGTAGGGTATAGATATCTATAACCCTGTATGTAACCTCTTTTCACATGTACAGCACCATGGAATTAATGGTGCTATATAAATAAATAATAATAATAATAATAATGAATAATAGTGCACTCTGGATGACATTGCACAACAAACTGTGAGGTCCTTATAAAAATTAAAATATTGAGGCTTAAACAACATTTTAGTGGTCAAAATGTAATTATTCTTTCATCACCGCCCAATGGTATAAAATTCTGTGAGGCACGTGTGGTGTCAATATGCTGTCTGCACCCCGAGATTAATTTATTTAGAGGGGTAGTTTGTGAAATAGGGTTACTTACAGAGAAGTTCTGCTGTTTTGTTACCTCAGGGGCTCTGACAATGTGACATGGCATCTTCAAACCATTCCAGCAAAACATAAACTCCAAGATGGCGCTGCTTCTCTTTTGATCTGTGCCTCAAAACTAGTTTTTGATCACATATGGGGTATTAGCGTACTCAGGAGAAATTGTGCAACAAATTGTGCTGTTCATTTTCTCCTATTATTCCTTTTGAAAATTGAAACTTGGGGCCAAAACAACATTTTAGTGGAAAAAATGGCAAATTTCCAATGTTATACAATTATATGAATCGCCAAAATGAAGTGATGGCCGGGGGACCACCACGGTGCAGGGAGACTACCGTACACAAGATGAGGTGCAAATAACAAAGGGTAAATTTATTGGAAGGCAAGGAATGAAGTGGATGAGGAAGGTGCAAACAGGGGTATGCAATTGCAAAAGATAATTTACAAGAGTTGTATTCTTTAGCTGGGCCATCAAATAGCACGGTGCTCCAACTATTACAGAATCAACATACGTCACACAAGCAAATGCAAACAATAAATAAAGAATGATGCTACTCTATGTATAGCCTCCCTGGCCTCTACTAAGAAGGCCACACAGCTGCCGTGTTCTGTCTATTGAAGCCTACACTGGGCCCTGGCATGTGCACAAAACAGGAACAGACTCACGGTGATGTTGGGGACTCAGATCCAGTCCCGGGGGCCCCCAACAGTCTAGTGCGGTGGTGCGCACGGCTCTCTGCCAGCTCCGTGAAACGTGGTCTTCTCCTTGCTTCTGGCATCTGGAGGTGCTCCTGGGAACTGTAAATCCCTTTCTCGTTATCTTCGTGGCTTCTCAAACTAGCAGCACAGGACAGCCACCTTTGCTACACCTGAAGAATCTGTCCTATTTCATGAGTCCACTCCGTCCCAGGCTGTGGGACCTCTTTTACAGGTACAAGCTTAGCACAGACATTCTCTGCAGCAGCCTCTGCTCACACACTCCCAAGGCCCAACTCCGCCCCTTAGCACAGGGCAGTTCATTTTACACAGTCTATTGCAGGGGGGAGCAGAACATTCCATCACACCAGACAAGAGGGTGCTGTCTCTTAAAGTGGCAGTGTGTTCCTACTATCCATAACAGCACCATCCCCCCGGAATAAACATGCTCACTACATCCCTAGATGAATTCATCAAAAGGTGTAATTTACAAAATGGGATCACTTGTTCTGCTGTTTTAGCATGTCAAGGGCTCTTCAAATGTGACATGGCATCAGCTATCTATTCCAGCCAAAATTGCACCCCAGAATTCAATTGGCGCTCCTTCCCTTCCGAGTCCTGCCGTGCGCCCAAGCACTAGTTTTCCACTCTATATGGGGTATCAGCATACTCAGGAGAAGTCACACAACCAATTTTGGGGTCCATTTTCTCATGTTACCCTTGTGAAAAGGAAAAGCTTGGGTCAAAGTGACATTTTTGGGAGAAAAATGTATTTTTTTTCATTTTCTCGGCTCAACGTTATAAAATTCTGTAAAGCACCTGTGGATTCAAGGTGCTTACTAGAGATGAGCAAACCCTTTAAGGTTTAGTTTGGTTCGATTCTCCGGATAGTTAGACATTCGCTGAACATAATAACCCATTAAATTCAATGGGAGGCCAAATCAAACGTATACACAACACCTTAAGAGGTGACAATATGCTTCCCAAACAGCTAAAATTAAGGGCAGACACCATGAAAAGTGGCATCAATTGACCCACAGTAAAAATTTGTAAATGGCACAGCAGCAGTCAGCCAAGGGCCATCCGTGAGGTAACAGGGTCTGGGCCAGCAATAACAGCTTTGAATTGAAGTTTCAATGAGGACCTGGTGGTTAAGCGAGCAGTGTAAGCCTTTTTAGCTGGGAGCCCTGATACCTCATGTGACACCTCCAAATTTTTTTTGTCAAGCCACACTCACATGGCGCAAACATCAGTTCATACACTACTATTGGTAGAAAAATGAAAGAAAAGTAACACAGGCAGCTAAGTGAAAATAAGTTCTGGCCTCTGACACACCTTCCTCTGCAGACAACCCACCAGATGGAGACACAACTTCGAGTCTCCACATTTAAAAAAAAATATTGTCACACACTAGTGATGAGCGAGTGTACTCGTTGCTCGGGTTTTCCCGAGCACGCTCGGGTGACCTCCGAGTATTTGTTAGTGTTCGGAGATTTAGTTTTCATCACGGCAGCTGAATGATTTACAGCTATTAGCCAGGCTGAGTACATGTGGGGGTTGCCTGGTTGCTAGGTAATCCCCACATGTAATCAAGTTGGCTAATAGCTGTAAATCATGCTGCTGAGGCGATGAAAACTTAATCTCCGAGCAGTCATAAATACTCGGAGACCACCCGAGTGTAGGGTTGAGTGAAACGGGTCGGCAATTTTCAGAAGTCGCCGACTTTTGGCAAAGTCGGGTTTCATGAAACCCGACCCGACCCCTGTGTGGGGTCGGCCATGAAGTCGGCGATCTTCTGAATCTGGAATCGGAATTCCGATACCGATTCCCGATATGTTTAAGATATCGGGAATTGGTATCGGAATTCAGATTTAAGTGTAAAATAAAGAATTAAAATAAAAAATATCGCTATACTTACACTCTGACGGGCCCTGGTACTAAGCGGGAACCTTCCTTCCTTAGAATCAGCCTTCCATGACCTTGCGGTGACGTCACGGTGACGTCGCGGCTTGTGATTGGTCCGAGGCCGCCCATGTGACCGCTCGCGCGAGCGGTCACATGGGTGGCCGCGGACCAATCACAAGCCGCGACGTCACCGTGACGTCACCGAAGGTCCTTGAAGGGCTGATTCTTAGGAAGGAAAGCTGCCGGAAAGAAGCAGGGCATGTCCGAGGGTGAGTATATACCTAATAGGAATATACTCACCCTCGGCTTCTTTCCGGCAGCCTTCCTTCCTAAGAATCAGCCCTTCCAGGACCTTCGGTGACGTCACCGAAGGTCCTGGAAGGGCTGATTCTTAGGAAGGAAGGCTGCCGGAAAGAAGCCGAGGGTGAGTATATTCCTATTAGGTATATACTCACCCTCGGACATGCCCTGCTTCTTTCCGGCAGCTTTCCTTCCTAAGAATCAGCCCTTCAAAGACCTTCGGTGACGTCACGGCTTGTGATTGGTCCGCGGCCACCCATGTGACCGCTCGCGCGAGCGGTCACATGGGCGGCCTCGGACCAATCACAAGCCGCGACGTCACCGTGACGTCACCGCAAGGTCATGGAAGGCTGATTCTAAGGAAGGAAGGTTCCCGGTTAGTACCAGGGCCCGTCAGAGTGTAAGTATAGCGATATTTTTTATTTTAATTCTTTATTTTACACTTAAATATGGATCCCAGGGCCTGAAGGAGAGTTTCCGCTCCTTCAGACCCTGGGAACCATTGGAAACCCAATGCACTGCATTGGGTTTCGAGTTTCGGCCGACCCCGACCCCGACTTTTTTATAGGATCGGCCCCTTTCACTCGGCCGACTTTTGAAAAAGTCGGGTTTCGTGAAACCCGACCCGATCCTATAAAAGTAAAGGTCGCTCAACCCTACCCGAGTGTGCTCGGAAAAACTCGAGAAATGAGTACACTCGCTCATCACTATCACACACCACTAAAGTGGCTTCAATTTCCTCAGAGTAGAAATAGTATAATAGGCCTCTGACACACCTTCTACTACAGGCAACCCACCAAATGGAGACCCAACTTGAAGCCTCCACATTTCAAAAAACTAATTGTCATACAGCACAAAAGTGGCATCAATTTCCACAGAGTTGAAACAGTATAAAAGGTCTCTGACACACCTCCACTACAGGCAACCCACCACATGGAGACCCAACTTTGAGTCTCCACATTTCAAAAAATTGTTTGTAACATCATCAGCAGTAGCCAGCGCAGGCACGGAGGCCACGACAAAGGTGTGACAGACTACAATAATTCGAGAACAATGTAGCGCACTAAAAACTACACCATCGCCTAGTCTGCGACTGGGGTGCAAAAGTCATTGAAGATCCATGACTTGTTCATTTTGCTGAAAGTTAAGTGGTCTACACTTTCAAGGGACAGCCGGATGTGCTTATCTCCTATCAGGACACCACAAGCAGCGCTGAAGACACGTTCTGAGAGAACGCTGGTTTCCAGGCATGACGAAACCTCCAAGGCATGATAGGTGATGCAAAAGGGTCCAACCTCCCCCTCGATGGCATTGCTATTGAGCTCCAGATACTCCTGCACCATCTTCTCCAGTCATTCACAACTTGTCAGACTTGTACTCTGTTCTGCTAGAGCACAAGCTGGTCTAAAAAAATGTGTGAAATGACTCACAGAAATTGCTTATGCCACTTACACTGCTTCTGTTGCTAATGTTTTTGCTATGACACCTTGACGTAACCAGGTTTGGACGTCTAGAACTGCGATGCATACTGTGTTCCTCACTGCTGTCTTGGGGAAAACCACTTTTAAGATTGTCTACAAGCGTGTTTCAATACTCTAGCATGCACGTATCCCTTTCCAGGTGAAAGCATCTGTGTGTGAAACAACTGAAAATATGTCTTATATTCTAGGTTCTTCAAAGTAGCCACCTTTTGCTTTGATGACTGCTTTGCACACTATTGGCATTCTCTTGATGAGCTTCAAGAGGTAGTCACCGGAAACGGTCTTCCAACAATCTTGAAGGAGTTCCCAGAGATGCTTAGCACTTGTTGGCCCTTTTGCCTTCACTCTGCGGTCCAGCTCACCCCAAACCATCTCGATTGGGTTCAGGTCTGGTGACTGTGGAGGCCAGGTCATCTGGTGTAGCACCCCATCACTCTCCTTCTTCGTCAAATAGCCCTTACACAGCCTCAAGGTGTGTTTGAAGTCATTGTCCTGTTGAAAAATAAATGATGGTCCAACTAAACGCAAACCGGATGGAATAGCATGCCGCTGCAAGATGCTGTGGTAGCCATGCTGGTTCAGTATGCCTTCAATTTTGAATAAATCCCCAACAGTGCCACCAGCAAAGCACCCCCACACCATCACGCCTCCTCCTCCTATGCTTCACAGTGGGAACCAGGCATTTAGAGTCCATCCGTTCACCTATTGTGCGTCACACAAAGACACAGTGGTTGGAACCAAAGATATCAAATTTGGACTCATCAGACCAAAGCACAGATTTCCACTGGTCTAATGTCCATTCCTTGTGTTCTTTAGCCCAAACAAGACTCTTCTGCTTGTTGTCTGTCCTTAGCAGTGGTTTCCTAGCAGCTATTTTACCATGAAGTCTCCTCTTAACAGTTGTAGTAGAGATGTGTCTGCTGCTAGAACTCTGTGTGGCATTGACCTGCTCTCTAATCTGAGCTGCTGTTAACCTGCGATTTCTGAGGCTTGTGACTCGGATAAACTTATCCTCAGAAGCAGAGGTGACTCTTGGTCTTCCTTTCCTGGGACGGTCCTCATGTGAGCCAGTTTCTTTGTAGCTCTTGATGGTTTTTGCAACTGCACTTGGGGACACTTTCAAAGTTTTCACAATTTTTCGGACTGACTGACCTTCATTTCTTAAAGTAATGATGGCCACTCGTTTTTCTTTACTTAGCTGCTTTTTTCTTGCCATAATACAAATTCTAACAGTCTATTCAGTAGGACTATCAGCTGTGTATCCACCAGACTTCTGCTCAACACAACTGATGGTCCCAACCCCATTTATAAGGCAAGAAATCCCACTTCTTAACCCATTATCTACCAATGTCCTTTTTTTGGGACACCTAATCTTTACGTTCTAGCAACTAAGATTTTATAATTTTTATAATTAGGTCCTAGGGGTTAACGTCTGGTGAAGACAGTCTGGATTCAGCTTGCACCCTACTTCGTCTGGCCCTGGATCCAACAGAAAAAATTTTGGGCATTGGTGCAGATGCTTTCCTGATCTGGATTCTGTGAATCTTTGGAGCAGATCTCTGATGTCCATACAATAGAATCTGTGAACACCTCTACAGAATGGCCCATCCCACAGTCAGTTGGGTGTTTGGAAATTTGTAACACGGGGAAACAAGGATGATTCCTTGCCACCACCTCTGAGGATTGTACTGTGTGTGATGCTAAGGTGAGGGAAGAGGAGGGGAGGCCATTTGATGCAGCACTTGCCATCCACTGCAACACATGCTCTTTCTGAACCTCATCTACAAGGCAGACCACTGTGCAGCTGCCAAAGAGAGTCGAGTAGCCCATCCAGTAACAGATGTTGTCAGTGGTCTTTTGATAGGATGAGACGATGTTTGTTCAGTTGAGCTTTCGTTAACATTAACACTCAACCCATGTACACATCGAACACCAAGCCTATTCCCTCTTCCACCACAACCTCGCTTTTTCCCACTCCTGCTGTATGTACCCTTCCCCCTTGCAACCTGCTGTTTCACAACCTTAGGTCCACGGCTGTCAGTCACTTGTTACTAAATGAGCAATCACTATTTATTTTCTTAGATAGTGTGTTTGAACAACACTGTTATACCTAACAATTTTTAAGAGGAAATCTGACCTTCTGATTTCTCACTGAAACACAGTTTTATCACAAACCATTTGGATTAGCAAATTGGGCCTCCTGGCTGCATCCCAATATTAAGCCTAACGATTTTGAAGTGGAAATATGGTCTTCTGATTTCTCACTGAAACACAGTTTTATCACAAACCATTTGGATTAGCAGATCCCAATATTAGACCTAACAATATTTAAGTGGCCTTCTGATTTCTCATTGCAGCACAGTTTTAGCCCAAACGATTTCGATTAGCAAATTGGACCTCTTGAGACTGCAACACAGCTTTTGCACAATCTCGTTAGATGCTGGAAGATCGATTTCACACAGGACAGGATCCTATCTAGCTAACTGATGAGCAGTAGTAGTCTTTGCCATACAAAAATAGCTAGTGTTCATCAGCTGATCCAAGTGATCCAAGTAAAACCATACATTCTGTTTGGTTTTCCATAAAGCCCCATTTTCTGTGGTTGTTCTCTCGATTTTTGGTCTAAAGATCTCTTGTGTAGTGACGGAATATATATTATTCCCTGAGATAACACCTGTCTGTTGGGACGTGTGTTATGGACCTGGTGGTTAGGTGCACCAGGAATGACCTGATAGTTAAACACGGAATCAGGACGAGCTCTGGGGAAATGGGAACTCTGCTGACCGCAAACCCTACTCCTATCAACACAACTAGAAACAGCCGTGGAGCGTGCCTGACTCTGCCTAGACGCCTCTTCACAGCCTAAGAGCTAACTACCTCTAAAGAAAGGAAACAAAGCCTTACTTGCCTCAGAGAAATTTCCCCAAAGGTAAAAGCAGCCCCCCCACAAGTATTGACTGTGAGATAAGAGGAAATCACAAACACAGGATGAAATAGGTTTTAGCAAAGAGAGGCCAGTCTAACTAAACAGATTGAGGATAGAAAAGGGATCTTTGCGGTCAACACAAAAAAGCTACAAAAACCACGCAGAGTGTGCAAAAAATACCCCCGCACCGACTCACGATGCGGTGGTGCCACTCTGCACCCCCAGAACTTCCAGCTAGCCAGATAGTTTCATGATAGCAAGCTGGACTAGAACTTAGCAAGAAAAACCATATGTAACAAATGAACAAGCAGGAACTTAGCTTGTGCTGGAGTAGACAGGTCCTCAGAAAGATCCAGGAGAGATCTGAACCAGTACTAGAACATTGACAGCTGGCATGGAGTAACGATCTGAGTGGAGTTAAATAGAGAATCCTAGCCTAGCCCCAAACGAGGGCAGCTGGAGAAGGAATCTCAGAACCAGCAGCTCCACTCACAGCCACCAGAGGGAGTCCACGGACAGAACTCACCGAAGTACCATTCATGACCACAGGAGGGAGTTCGAGATCGGAATTCACAACAGACGTGTTCTCATTTCTCTTTCCCAGGTTTCATAACTATCAGCACATTATCATAGCTCCCAACCGTCCCTCATTGTGCGGGATTGTCCCAGTTTTCAGCCTCTGCCCCGCACTCCCGCACGGGGCACTCTAATCCCGCGGCGCAGACAGCAGGACCGACACGCCCCCTTGTTAGTTAAGCCAAGCCCCGGGTCCTTACCCTTCTGTATGGCTGCCTGCTTTTTACACACAGGACCTGTGATGAGGTCACAGGAGGGGAGGAGTCAGCGGTCACATGATCGTCAGATCGGGACCTCCGTGGATTGCAGGACTTGCTGCCACCTTGCCACATGGTCCTGCAGGAGGTATGTAATGCCTTGTATGGGATCAGGAGGTGTACAGTGTGGATATAGCAGAGCCGTGTGTGTACGAGGTGTGCGGAGCGGAGCCGTGTGTGTACGAGGTGTACGGAGCGGAGCCGCGTGTGTACGAGGTGTGCGGAGCGGAGCCGTGTGTGTACGAGGTGTGCGGAGCGGAGCCGTGTGTACAGCATGTGTGGAGCGGAGCCGTGTGTGTGCGAGGTGTGCGGAGCGGAGCCGTGTGTGTGCGCGCGAGGTGTGCGGAGCGGAGCGGTGTGTGTGCGCAAGGTGTGCGGAGCGGAGCCGTGTGTGTGCACGAGGTGTGCGGATCGGAGCCGTGTGTGTGCGCGAGGTGTGCGGAGCGGAGCCGTGTGTGTGTGTGCGCGAGGTGTGCGGAGCGGAGCCGTGTGTGTGTGCGCGAGGTGTGCGGAGCGGAGCCGTGTGTGTGTGTGTGCGCGCGCGCGAGGTGTGCGGAGCGGAGCCGTGTGTGTGTGTGTGCGAGGTGTGCGGAGCGGAGTCGTGTGTGTGTGTGCGCGCGCGCGAGGTGAGCGGAGCCGTGTGTGTGTGTGTGCGCAAGGTGCGCGCAGCGGAGCCGTGTGTGTGTGTGTGCGTGTGTGTGTGTGTGTGTGTGTGTGTGTGTGTGTGTGTGCGCGCGCGCGAGAGGTGTGCGGAGCCGTGTGTGTGTGTGTGTGTGTGTGTGCGCGGTGAGCGGAGCCGTGTGTGTGTGTGTGTGTGTGTGTGTGTGTGTGTGTGTGTGCGCGTGTGCGTGAGCGCGCGAGAGAGGTGTCTGGAGCGGAGCCACGTGTGTACAAGGTGTATGGAGCGGAGCGCGTGTGTATGGAGCGGAGCCGTGTGTGTGTGTGTGCGCGCGAGGTGTGCGGAGCCGTGTGTGTGTGCGCGAGGTGTGCGGAGCGGAGCCGTGTGTGCGCGCGCGAGGTGTGCGGATCGGAGCCGTGTGTGCGCGCGAGGTGTGCGGAGCGGAGCCGTGTGTGTGTGCGCGCGAGGTGTGCGGAGCGGAGCCGTGTGTGTGCGCGCGCGAGGTGTGCGGAGCGGAGCCGTGTGTGCGTGCGCGCGAGGTGTGCGGAGCGGAGCCGTGTGTGTGTGCGCGCGAGGTGTGCGGAGCCGTGTGTGTGTACGCGCACGCGAGGTGTGCGGAGCGGAGCCGTGTGTGTGTGTGTGTGTGTGTGTGTGCGTGCGCGCGAGGTGTCTGGAGCGGAGCAGTGTGTGTACGAGGTGTCTGGAGCAGAGCCACGTGTGTACGAGATTTATGGAGCGGAGCGCGTGTGCACGGAGCGGAGCCGTGTGCAAAGTGTAAGGAGCGCAGCCGCGTGTGTAGGAGTAGCTATGTGTGGCCATTATATGGTACGAAGCATCATGTGCAGCCATTATACAGTATGGAGCATCATGTGCAGCCAGTATACAGTATGGAGCATCATGCGCGGTCATTATACAGTATTGAGCATCATGTGCAGCCAGTATACAGTATGGAGCATCATGTGCGGCCATTATACAGTATGGAGCATCATGTGCAGCCAGTATACAGTATGGAGCATCATGTGCAGCCATTATACAGTATGGAGCATCATGTGCAGCCAGTATACAGTATGGAGCATCATGTGCAGTCATTATACAGTATGGAGTATCATGTGCAGCCAGTATACAGTATGGAGCATCATGTGTGGTCATTATACGGTATGGAGCATCATGTGCGGCCATTATACAGTATGGAGCATCATGTGCAGCCAGTATACAGTATGGAGCATCATGTGCAGTCATTATACAGTATGGAGCATCATGTGCGGCCATTATACAGTATGGAGCATCATGTGCAGCCAGTATACAGTATGGAGCATCATGTGCAGTCCTTATACAGTATGGAGCATCATGTGCGGCCATTATACAGTATGGAGCATCATGTGCAGCCAGTATACAGTATGGAGCATCATGCGCGGTCATTATACAGTATTGAGCATCATGTGCAGCCAGTATACAGTATGGAGCATCATGTGCGGCCATTATACAGTATTGAGCATCATGTGCAGCCAGTATACAGTATGGAGCATCATGTGCAGTCATTATACAGTATGGAGCATCATGTGTGGCCATTATACAGTATGGAGCATCATGTGTGGCCATTATACATTATGGAGCATCATGTGCGGTCATTATACAGTATGGAGTATCATGTGCAGCTAGTATACAGTATGGAGCATCATGTGTGGTCATTATACGGTATGGAGCATCATGTGCGGTCATTATACGGTATGGAGCATCATGTGCGGTCATTATACAGTATGGAGCATCATGTGCAGCCAGTATACAGTATGGAGCATCATGTGCAGCCAATATACAGTATGGAGCATCATGTGCAGTCATTATACAGTATGGGGCATCATGTGCAGTCATTATACAGTATGGGGCATCATGTGCAGTCATTATACAGTATGGAGCATCATGTGCAGTCATTATACGGTATGGAGCATCATGTGCGGTCATTATACGGTATGGAGCATCATGTACGGTCATTATACAGTATGGAGCATCATGTGCGGTCATTATATAGTATGGAGCATCATGTGCGGTCATTATACAGTATGGAGCATCATGTGCGGTCATTATACAGTATGGAGCATCATGTGTGGTCATTATACAGTATGGAGCATCATGTGCGGTCATTATATAGTATGGAGCATCATGTGTGGTCATTATACAGTATGGAGCACCATGTGCGGCCATTATACAGTATGGAGCATCATGTGTGGTCATTATACAGTATGAAGCATCATGTGCGGTCATTATATAGTATGGAGCGTCATGTGCGGTCATTATACAGTATGCAGCATCATGTGTGGCCATTATACAGTATGGAGCACTGTGTGGCCATATTTTTTTGTTTATAATTATTGTATATGAAACAGTGTGATCAGCAGTGCTAAATGGGTGTGGTTGGGACGTGGATATGGGTGTGGCTAATTATGAATGGGTGTGGTCAGAGGTGTGGCCTAAAATTTGCCGCAGCGCGCATTGCGCGCCGCAAACTTTGTCCCTCTTTCCCATCTTCAAAAGTTGGGAGGTATGCATTATCAGCTCCATGAGCAATTACTTCAGCAGGTTCTGGAGGACCTTTGTCCCCCTGATTTTTACACCATCATTGATAGTATGTGAGGATCCAACTCCTTTATCAAATCTAACCTGATGGGCACCTCTCTGGTCTGTGCCCATTGGTAAGTAGCTTTTTCTCCTAGGTGTCCATATTTCTAGTGTGCCCACTGAATTCTTTTTTCACAAATCAACTGGCCTCCACCCTTTTATCTACCAAAGCTTTAACATGTTGCCTGTTTTTATTTTTCCAGTTAATCACCAAATCTACGTGGGGGCGTCTAACAATTTGTGGGGTGTGGCCAGCAAGTCAATCACTCTTATCTTTCCCCCCCCCCATTGATCCTCCATTTTTTAGATGAAGACATCTTGGTAAGAGAAAATGATTGGCCCTTCAGTTGGGCTTTGAATTCATGTATCACGGATTTCACTTCAGCATAAAGATCCTCAGTCCCTGGTACTGTGGGCTTTGACGGAGATGAAGAAGTGAGTAGGTCTTCTCTCCCGGTTTTCTGTCTCGCCCCTGCTGTGGAGATTCAGAATCTTTTACAGAAACCTTTTTATTATGTGAAACACCTGGCTTTTTATTAAATCCTCTCTTTTGATACAATTTCCACATCAGTAGCAATCCCATCTATTTTATCCCTGTGGACGCCATTCTTTATTAAAGCCATAAACCTATGTTTGCGTGTAATACGGGTTCTAGAATTGTAATGACTTTTGACATAGTCATGCTGCTCTTCAGAGGGAAAAGTACCCTTTTGTTTGGGACCCCAATCTCCCAGATCCCTTAACTGTCAAATTGCCTCCAATATATTAGCGATTGCTTTCCAAGTCTGATTTACCATTAGCGTCATCATGATATGTTTATATGCTGGAGGAGCATTTCTGATTAAACAATTTCTAACAAATACACTTACAACAACTAGCATATAATCATCATAGGTGCTTGCTGAAATAGCATTTTTCATGACTTCCTCCTTCAACCTCTGAGCACAATCTTTTAATGTAAACCATAGTTTTTCATTGGGTGGCCATTCCACCTCAGATGGGTATTTATGTTGCAATGCCATAGCCACAATGTCAAGCATATTACATACCACAAGTGGTTGCTGGATTATCAAGGTACGGAATGCCTCCTTCACTACAGGTTCATGACAGACAAATTTTGGGCCATCCACAGCATCCACCTGTACTCCATTAACCCCCATCTCCCATAATCTTACTGCCCAAGCTACCAGAGGTTCATTTGGCTTTTGAGAAAAATTATCATGAAGGTCATTAAGCTTCTTCTGACTGTAATCCTCTATCGCATTCTCATTCTGTTTTCCTGTCGCTGTCTCTACAATCCGTCTCCGATATATAGGATGAACTTTCACTGGGTAAAGAGGAGGATTAATTTCCCTCTTCCCATCGAAATGTTCATCCTCAGACTGAGGATTGGTGATGTTTTCTAAGTCAGTTGAATTCCAAACATCACCATCCCACTGATCAGGGTTCCAATCCATCCCTGTACTTTTTTTTTATTCACCTTGCCTTTACTCCTTCTGTACTTATACTCTGCTACACGTATGGCAGCCTTTTCTGCAACATGCTGATATCAATGACATTTAAGCTTTAATAACTTATTCTTACATTGTGCTATAAACAATGCATTCTGGGCCTCAAACAACTGTTTTTCCAATTCCTGTACTTTTGTTAACATATTCTTTCCTCATGCTGTTTTCTATATGCAGACAACAGCCATCCGTGCATACCAACAGCGCCCAATTCTTTACCTTTCTCTACTTTAACTTTCTCTATGCATGCAACCACATCAGCAGGTTCAGCATCCTTCAAACATTTGTCCCATGCTTCACCCAAACCAGCACTGTGCAACCACTTGGTTGCCAAAATATCATAGGGAGCCTGTTCCCAACCTGGAATCTCCATAGACTCACTCACAGCCACCTTTTTTCTTTAAGAGAGGCATGTTTTATGTAATATCAAACTATCACACAGAGTCCTGTTAATATTAATAAAAAACTTTAGAGCCTTCTGCGTATCCTGCCACCTACGCCAAATTATGTATTGCCAAATTTTTACTACTAAGGTTTGGATACGGCTTTAACCCCTTCCCGACATTTGACGTACTATCCCGTCGAGGTGGGGTGGGCCCCCATGACCGCCGACGGGATAGTACGTCATACGCGATCGGCCGCGCTCACGGGGGGAGCGCGGCCGATCGCGGCCGGGTGTCGGCTGCATATCGCAGCTGACATCCGGCACTATGTGCCAGGAGCGGTCACGGACCGCCCCCGGCACATTAACCCCCGGCACACCGCGATCAAACATGATCGCGGTGTACCGGCGGTACAGGGAAGCATCGCGCAGGGAGGGGGCTCCCTGCGTGCTTCCCTGAGACGATCGGTACAAGGTGATGTACTCACCTCGTGCCGAACGTCTTCTCCCTGCAGGCCCCGGATCCAAAATGGCCGAGGGGCTGTATCCGGGTCCTGCAGGGAGCACTTCCGGGTCGGAGCAGGCTGCAGATGAAAGCTGCAGCCTGCTCCGATGAAAGTATGATCGCCGATCTGATAGAGTGCTGTGCACACTATCAGATCTGCGATCTGTGATGTCCCCCCCTGGGACAAAGTAAAAAAGTAAAAAAAAAAATTTCCACATGTGTAAAAAAAAAAAAAAAAAATTCCTAAATAAATAATAATAAAAAAAAAAATATTATTCCCATAAATACATTTCTTTATCTAAAAAAAAACAAACAAAAACAATAAAAGTACACATATTTAGTATCGCCGCGTCCGTAACGACCCAACCTATAAAACTGGCCCACTAGTTAACCCCTTCAGTAAACACCGTAAGGAAAAAAAAAAAAAAACGAGGCAAAAAACAACGCTTTATTACCATACCGCCGAACAAAAAGTGGAATAACACGCGATCAAAAAGACGGATATAAATAACCATGTTACCGCTGAAAACGTCATCTTGTCCCGCAAAAAACGAGCCGCCAAACAGCATCATCAGCAAAAAAATAAAAAAGTTATAGTCCTCAGAATAAAGCGATGCCAAAATAATTATTTTTTCTATAAAATAGTTTTTATCGTATAAAAGCGTCAAAACATAAAAAAATGATATAAATGAGGTATCGCTGTAATCGTACTGACCCGACGAATAAAACTGCTTTATCAATTTTACCAAGCGCAGAACGGTATAAACGCCTCTCCCAAAAGAAATTCATGAATAGCTGGTTTTTGGTTATTCTGCCTCACAAAAATCGGAATAAAAAGTGATAAAAAATGGTCACGTGTCCGAAAATGTTACCAATAAAAACGTCAACTCGTCCCGCAAAAAACAAGACCTCACATGACTCTGTGGACCAAAATGTGGAAAAATTATAGGTCTCAAAATGTGGAGACGCAAAAACTTTTTTGCTATAAAAAGCGTCTTTTAGTCTGGTTTCACACTTGCGTTTTTATCTGCATGCGTTTTTTAAAAAAACCACATGTGTGAAAAAATGCATGTAAACGCGGTAAAACGCATGCGTTTTTATAGAAAAACACAAGAAAACAAGAAAAAAACAAAAAACCCTAACCCTACCCCTAACCTGAAATACGTGGCACTGAAATACGTGGCACTGAAATATACATTTATATACGTATATAAGTGCCACGATATTTCAGTGGCCACGTATATAAGTGCCACGTATATAAGTGCCACGTATTTAAGTGCCACGTATTTAAGTGCCACGTATTTATGTGCCACGTATTTACGTGCCACGTATTTACGTGCCACATATTTACGTGCCACGTATTTACGTGCCACGTATTTTTCAGTGCCTGAAATACGTGGCACTGAAATACGTGGCACTGAAATACGTGGCACTGAAATATCATGGCACTGAAATATCGTGGCACTGAAATATCGTGGCACTGAAGTATTTACGTGCCACGTATTTTTCAGTGCCTGAAATACGTGGCACTGAAATACGTGGCACTGAAATACGTGGCACTGAAATATCGTGGCACTGAAATACGTGGCACTTAAATACGTGGCACTTAAATACGTGGCACTTAAATACGTGTCTCTTAAATACGTGGCTCTTAAATACGTGGCACTTATATACGTGGCACTTATATACGTGGCACTTATGACTGTCAGAAAATGTTCAGTAAACGGTTAGGGGTGAGGTTAGGGGTAGGGTTTCAGGTAGAATTGGGGAGTTTCCACTGTTCAGGCACATCAGGGGCTCTCCAAACGCGACATGGCGTCCAATCTCAATTCCAGCCAATTCTGCGTTGAAAAAGTAAAACAGTGCTCCTTCCCTTCCGAGCTCTCCCGTGCGTCCAAAAAGGGGTTTACCCCAACATATGGGGTATCAGCGTACTAGGGACAAATTGAACAACAACTTCTGGGGTCCAAGTTCTCTTGTTATCCTTGGGAAAATAAAAATTTGGGGGGCTAAAAATCATTTTTGTGGGAAAAAAAATATGTTTTATTTTCACGGCTCTGCGTTGTAAACTGTAGTGAAACACTTGGGGGTTCAAAGTTCTCACAACACATCTAGATAAGTTCCTTGGGAGGTCTAGTTTCCAATATGGGGTCACTTGTGGGGGGTTTGTACTATTTGGGTACATCAGGGGCTCTGCAAATGCAACGTGACGCCTGCAGACCAATCCATTTAAGTCTGCATTCCAAATGGCGCTCCTTCCCTTCCGAGCTCTGTCATGCGCCCAAACAGTGGTTCCCCCCCACATAGGGGGTATCAGCGTACTCAGGACAAATTGGACAACAACTTTTAGGGTCCAATTTATCCTGATACCCTTGTGAAAATACAAAACTGGGGGCTAAAAAATCATTTTTGTGAAAAAAAAAATAATTTTTATTTTCACGGCTCTGCGTTATAAACTGTAGTGAAAACACTTGGGGGTTCAAAGTTCTCACAACACATCTAGATAAGTTCCTTGGGGGGTCTAGTTTCCAATATGGGGTCACTTGTGGGGGGTTTGTACTGTTTGGGTACATCAGGGGCTCTGCAAATGCAACGTGACGCCTGCAGACCAATCCATTTAAGTCTGCATTCCAAATGGCGCTCCTTCCCTTCCGAGCTCTGTCATGCGCCCAAACAGTGGTTCCCCCCCACATAGGGGGTATCAGCGTACTCAGGACAAATTGGACAACAACTTTTAGGGTCCAATTTATCCTGATACCCTTGTGAAAATACAAAACTGGGGGCTAAAAAATCATTTTTGTGAAAAAAAAAATAATGTTTATTTTCACGGCTCTGCGTTATAAACTGTAGTGAAACACTTGGGGGTTCAAAGTTCTCACAACACATCTAGATAAGTTCCTTGGGGGGTCTAGTTTCCAATATGGGGTCACTTGTGGGGGGTTTGTACTGTTTGGGTACATCAGGGGCTCTGCAAATGCAACATGACGCCTGCAGACCAATCCATTTAAGTCTGCATTCCAAATGGCGCTCCTTCCCTTCCGAGCTCTGTCATGCGCCCAAACAGTGGTTCCCCCCCACATAGGGGGTATCAGCGTACTCAGGACAAATTGGACAACAACTTTTAGGGTCCAATTTATCCTGATACCCTTGTGAAAATACAAAACTGGGGGCTAAAAAATCATTTTTGTGAAAAAAAAAAATAATTTTTATTTTCACGGCTCTGCGTTATAAACTGTAGTGAAACACTTGGGGGTTCAAAGCTCTCAAAACACATCTAGATAAGTTCCTTAGGGGGTCTACTTTCCAAAATGGTGTCACTTGCGGGGGGGTTTAATGTTTAGGCACATCAGGGGCTCTCCAAACGCAACATGGCATCCCATCTTAATTCCAGTCAATTTTGCATTGAAAAGTAAAATAGCGCTTCTTCCCTTCTGAGCTCTGCTATGCGCCCAAACAATGGTTTACACCCACATATGGGGTATCGTCGTACTCAAGACAAATTGCACAACAACTTTTGTGGTCTAATTTCTTCTCTTACCCTTGGGGAAATAAAAAAATGGGGGTGAAAAGATCATTTTTGTGAAAAAATATGATTTTTTATTTTTACGGCTCTGCATTATAAACTTCTGTGAAGCACTTGTTGGGTCAAAGTGCTCAACACACATCTAGATAAGTTCCTTAAGGGGTCTACTTTCCAAAATGGTGTCACTCGTGGGGGGTTTCAATGTTTAGGCACATCAGGGGCTCTCCAAACGCAACATGGCTTCCCATCTCAATTCCAGTCAATTTTGCATTGAAAAGTCAAATGGCGCTCCTTCCCTTCCGAGCTCTGCCCTGCACCCAAACAATGGTTTACACCCACATATGGGGTATCAGCGTACTCAGGACAAATTGCACAACAATTTTTGGGGTCCAATTTCTTCTCTCACCCTTGGGAAAATAAAAAATTGGGGGTGAAAAGATCATTTTTGTGAAAAAATATGATTTTTTATTTGTACGGCTCTGCATTATAAACTTCTGTAAAGCACTTGTTGGGTCAAAGTGCTCACCACACATTTAGATAAGTTCCTTAGGGGGTCTACTTTCCAAAATGGTGTCACTTGTTAGGGGTTTCAATGTTTAGGCACATCAGGGGCTCTCCAAATGCAACATGGCGTCCCATCTCAATTCCAGTCAATTTTGCATTGAAAAGTCAAATGGCGCTCCTTTGCTTCCAAGCTCTGCCATGCACCCAAACTGTGGTTTACCCCCACATATGGGGTATCAGCGTACTCAGGACAAATTGTACAACAACTTTTGGGGTCTATTTTCTCCTGTTACCCTTGGTAAAATAAAACAAATTGGAGCTGAAATAAATTTTGTGTGAAAAAAAGTTAAATGTTCATTTTTATTTAAACATTCCAAAAATTCCTGTGAAACACCTGAAGGGTTAATAAACTTCTTGAAAGTGGTTTTGAGTACCTTGAGGGGTGCAGTTTTTAGAATGGTGTCACACTTGGGTATTTTCTATCATATAGACCCGTCGAAATGACTTCAAATGAGATGTGGTCCCTAAAAAAAAATGGTGTTGTAAAAATGAGAAATTGCTGGTCAACTTTTAACCCTTATAACTCCGTCACAAAAAAAAATTTTGGTTCCAAAATTGTGCTGATGTAAAGTAGACATGTGGGAAATGTTATTTATTAAGTATTTTGTGTGACATATGTCTGTGATTTAAGGGCATAAAAATTCAAAGTTGGAAAGATGCGAAATTTTCAAAATTTTCGCCAAATATTCGTTTTTTTCACAAATAAACGCAAGTTATATCGAAGAAACTTTACCACTAACATGAAGTAAAATATGTAACGAGAAAACAATGTCAGAATCGCCAAGATCCGTTGAAGCGTTCCAGAGTTATAACCTCATAAAGGGACAGTGGTCAGAATTGTAAAAATTGGCCCGGTCATTAACGTGCAAACCACCCTTGGTGGTGAAGGGGTTAAAGAAGGCTACTACTTGTGATATAACACAATTTTATTTCAAAGTACAAAATTAAAGGAATAGTATGATTGTGTACACTTTTGTATATCTATATATATTTGTCTAAGGGGCACTTCCGTCTGTTTGTCTGTCTGTCTGTCACAGAAATCCCGCAGGCCACGACCAATCAGCGACGGGCACAGTCTGGCCACGAATTCGCCCCATCCTACTCTCTGTCAGTGCCCCCTCCAGTCAGCACTCACACAGGGTTAATGGCTGCGTTATGCCGGGATGTAATGCAATCCGTTAACGCTGCTATTAACCCTGTGTGACCAACTTTTTACTATTGATGCTGCCTATGCAGCATCAATAGTAAAAAGATCTAATGTTAAAAATAATAAAATAAAAAATCATTATATTCTCACCTTCCGTCGCCTTTACCGATGCTCCTCGCGACGCTCTAGTCCATGCATTGCGGTCTCACGAGATGATGACGTAGTGGTCTCACGAGATGCATTCTTGGGACTGGAGCGTCGCGAGGAGCATCGGTAAACGCCTGGGCTGGATCCGGGGGCCGACGGAAGGTGAGTATATAACTATTTTTTATTTTAATTCTTTTTTTTAACAGGGATATGGTGTCCACATTGCTATATACTACGTGGGCTGTGTTAGATACTATGCGGGCTGTGTTATATACTGCATGGGCTGTGTTATATACTGCGTGGGCTGTGTTATATACTGCGTCTCTGTGCTATATACTACGTGGGCTGTGGTATATATTACATGGCTGGGCAATATACTACATCGCTGTGCTCTATACTACGTGGCCTGTGTTATATACTGCATGGCCTGTGTTATATACTACGTCTCTGTGCTATATACTACGTGGCTGTGCTATATACTACGTGGCTGTGCAATATATTACGTGGCTGTGCAATATATTATATGGCTGTGCAATATATTACGTGGCTGGACAATATACTACGTGGGCTGTGTTATATACTGCATGGGCACAGTGTTATATACTGCGTGGGCTGTGTTATACACTATGTGGCTGTGGTATGTATTACGTGGCTGGGCAATATACTACATCGCTGTGCTCTATACTACGTGGCCTGTATTATATACTGCATGGCCTGTGTTATATACTACATCTCTGTGCTATATACTACGTGGCTGTGCTATATACTACGTGGCTGTGCTATATACTACGTGGCTGTGCTATATATTACGTGGCTGTGCAATATATTACGTGGCTGTGCAATATATTACGTGGCTGAGCAATATACTACGTGTCTGCTATATACTAAGGGGGCTGTGCTATATACTACGTGGCTGGGTAATATACTACGTGGGCTGTGCTATATACTACGTGGGCTGTGATATATACTATGTGGGCTGTGTTATATACTACATGGGCTGTGTTATATACTACGTGAGCTGTGTTATATACTATGTGGGCTGTATGCTACTTGGCTGTGCTATATTTCTCTGCTGTATCTGTGCATCATGATTCGTGGTATGTGTTAAAGAGGAGGGCCCACTGAGACTCTTTCGCCCGGGGCCCTCAAAAACCTGGAGCAGGCCCTGGCTTCACTGATTGTTCAGGGCCGGGCGTGACCAATCAGTGACAGGCGCAGTCTGGCCGCGAATTGGGGCGGAATTTGAACCACGCTTCGCTAATTGGTCGCGCCCAGCCGGCCAAATCCTGTGTATAAATTGCATTATTCTGAAAACTTCATAAATAAAGTACATACATATTCTAGAATACCCGATGCGTTAGAATCGGGCCACCTTCTAGTTTTAACGTACAAAGGTTAAGTACATATATAGATTAAATACATATAATGATTAAGTACATATATAGATTAACTACTTATACTCACATCTTCACCAAGAGGCTTTTAAACATCATCCATCTGGAATATCAGAGAAGCAACACCAAGACAGAGAACCCCTGGGAAATTCACAACACTACACAAACGTCCCCACTTATGCAGGTATCACAACACTGTACACGTGTACAGGTACCCAAGCTTCTGCTTCTATCTCAGTCAAGTTTATCTGGCCTTATATAGTGATTTACACTATGTATTAACTCTGGTTTCACCTGACCCTTCCAGTGGCCAGCTTTCAAGATTGGATGAAACAGAGATACCAGTCAAACATCAGATGATGGGCCATAAACCCTCAATATAAAAGGCCGATGGGATTAGATAAAGCCACCACAGACAGAGGTTAAATAAACCTTCATGTTTTACAAAAACAAACAACAAGCATAGAGAAACATAGAACTGTTTGTGAGGTGAAAGCATTCAGACAATAAGTAAACAATTCTCAAGATTGTGCCACTGTGAGCATTGTCTGTAAATGTATGACCAGCAATGTTGTTTTGTAATGGTCTGAATGCATTCAATATGGCCTCAAAATATCCATTTTTATATTCACACTACAATAGGTTGCAAGGTCTCTGTATGAGCTGAATTGCAGTATATAAGAATTTTGAGTTTAGTCAATGATGGAGTCTGTTAAAACTATCATAGATTTATAAGACAACCTGTAATAACCGTTTCTCTTTCAAACAGGTTATCTGAAACAATTATCTCATTTATCTGGGAATTCTTTTCAGAAAAGCACATGGTAAGAAGTTTTTTATTTAACTTTGAATTGCTGATGAAAAGTAACCTAGCCATCAGCAGGACATACACATAGTTTGCCATAATGTGGTGGGCAATGGAGTTGTGCCGTTGTCAACTGCAGTGGCTTACTATTCAGCTGAGCTGAGCTTCCATTGGAACTCCTTGGTCCAGAGCTATTTTTGATACAGAGTAGTGATGGGCGAGCATTCCGTAGTCGAATCGAGCTGGTCCAAAGCTCGGTCGGGCTCAATTTGAATGATGAGTATAATGAAAGTCAATGGGAAACTTGAGCACTTTTCCGGACGATCCTACCAAGAGGGTTGGGATCATGAAAATTGCTGAAATGGATGGAAACAGCATTCAAATGGAATAAGAACTGCATGGGGAAGACACCTGGACTAGTGATGAGCGAGCATGCTTGAATAAGGTGTTATTCGAGCATGCCCAAGCGTCCATCTGTTTAGCGAAATGTGGGACTTTGCAAATGCCACACGGTTTTTTATTTGCCTTTTGTTTAGTGCTGGCTTCTGGGCACTGATTCAACCATGGAGGCCATTTCGAGACAGAATCCTACAAACTATTCTAGTTGACAAAGGGACTTGAGGTTACCAGGCCTGTTGGAGCTCTGCTGCAGTGGAAGAGGCGCTTGCATTAGATTTTCTAACCAACAAACGTCCCTCCTGAGCAGTTGTCTTGCAGGGTCTGCCGGACCTGGGCTTGTCAAACACATCTCCAGTCTCTTCAAATCTTTTTTAATTTTTTGTACTTGACGCTGAGACACATTAAAGGTGCCAGCCACCTTTGCAGTGGATCTGGTCTTCAGTCTCTTGATAATCCAGGCTTTGGTCGCAGGGTGGATTTTTGGCATGTGGTCAGAGCTCAAGTTGCAGTTCAAGTGAAGGTCTGGGGTGCTGGGTTTCTTTTTATACACACACACCGATCATTTAATGAGCACAGGTGAGGATGTAAATTAGGATTGGGTGCATTATACGACCAGGCGACAAAACTTTTGTCTTGCCAAAATCTGACCATTCTGTGTCCATTAACTGATCAATATTTCTGCATTAATGCCAATTTATTTTATTAACCTAAACCATATTTCGGAGGGTTTCAGCTTTCAAAAGAATAATTTATACAACCAATGGATGAATTTAACGTCAGGTTATAAGCTTTTATTTACATAACATGGATAAGCGACATATCTTCTGTCAGGGAGTGTAATTAGCAAAGTTTTATCTTCACTCATATCTGTTAATTTATCCTCTTCCCCTAAGAGTCTTGCCAATCTCCCTGCGACTCGTCCTGTAATGGGCTGGGTGGTGGAACAATGTGCCGAGAATGAAGGAAAGCCTTAAATATCGTCTTAAATAGCAAGTGTCCTCCAACTATTAGCTGGGGACACTTTAGGAGGATGCACTTGACCCCCTTTAAGAAAGTGGAAGTGTGTGCACACGTACCCTAAGCATAGTGCCTGGGGACCTGCATGCTCTACTTGTTCCCCAGGCATCTGCAGACCCAAAAGGAAGAGACAGAGCATTACGGGGCCGCAGTGGAGAGTATGCTGGCGTCTCTGCTGGGGAAGAGGGGCAGAAGGCAGAGATGCCAGTGCTACATTTCCCTTCTGTTTTCAGCTGGTATATTTCATGTGTAATTAAAATTGTATAAATATAGAGCAATAGGTCTCTGCGTGCAGCTTCTTAAAGTGCAGATTTTTAAGTGCACAATAGAAATATACCAGAAATGTCCCAGAAATTCCTATATTTGCTTCAAAATGTTCATCTTTTTCTTTCACTTCATGTTTTACGCTTTTTTTCTGTCCAGTGTGGATATTTGTGTATCTTGCATTTTAATGCATGCTGTGGTCTCTTGCTAATTGCCTAAATATTCAACAAGGCAAACTGGTCCTACATCCCAGCAGACACTTACAAAAGATCGTGTGCTGGGCCACACTGAAGATATTACATATTACACTTAGAAATAAATTTCACAAGTGCCTTGCCAGTTACACATGGCAAGTTGGCAGCAGGAGAAGGGTAAGCTATGCCAGATATCCAAACAAGACTGCTCTCATTGAGAAAAACAAAATAATAATCTTGTAGATATGATAACTTTTAAATAGGGTTGAGCAACCTTAACTTTTATAGGATCGGGTCGGGTTTCACGAAACCCGACTTTCTCAAAAGTCGGGTCGAGTGAAATCGGCCGATCCTATAAAAAAGTCGGGGTCGGGGTCGGCCGAAACCCGAAACCCAATGCACTGCAATGGGATACTATGGTTCCCAGGGTCTGAAGGAGAGGAAACTCTCCTTCAGGCCCTGGGATCCATATTTAAGTGTAAAATAAAGAATTAAAATAAAAAATATTGATATACTCACCTGTCCGGCGGCCCCTGCAACTTACCGAGGGAACCGGCGGCCTGCTTTGGTTAAAATGAGCGCGTCCAGGGCCTTCCGTGACGTCACGGCTTTGTGATTGGTCGTGACGGCCCATGTGACCGCCACGCGACCAATCACAAGCCGCGGACGTCATTCTCAGGTCCTAAATTCCTAGAATTCTAAATTCTAGGAATTTAGGACCTGAGAATGACGTCCGCGGCTTGTGATTGGTCGTGTGGCGGTCACATGGGCCGTCGCGACCAATCACAAAGCCGTGACGTCATCTTAAGGTCCTTCACGCGCTGATTCTTAGGAAGGAGGGCTGCCGGAAAGAAGCAGGGCGCGTCCGAGGGTGAGTATATTCCTATTAGGTATATACTCACCCTCGGCTTCTTTCCGGCAGCCTTCCTTCCTAAGAATCAGCGCGTGAAGGACCTTAAGATGACGTCACGGCTTGTGATTGGTCGCGACGGCCCATGTGACCGCCACGCGACCAATCACAAGCCCTGACGTCACCGCAGGCCATTCACGCGCTGATTCTTAGGAAGGAAGGCTGCCGGTTAGTACCAGGGCACGTCAGAGGGTGAGCATATCAATATTTTTTATTTTGATTCTTTATTTTACACTTAAATATGGATTCCGATACCGATTCCCGATATCGCAAACATATCGGAACTCGGTATCGGAATTCCGATCCCAGATTCAGAAGATCGCCGACCTCATGGCCGACCCCACACAGGAGTCGGGTCGGGTTTCATGAAACCCGACTTTGCCAAAAGTCGGCGACTTCTGAAAATGGCCGACCCATTTCGCTCAACCCTATTTTTAAAGGCTAACAAAAATAAAATAAGTGCTGTTGCAAAGCAAGCTTTCAAGACTTCTAATGTCTCTCCATCAGGCATAATATAACAAAGTATCTGAAAAAATACAAATACAGTTATATGAAAAAGTTTGGGCACCCCTATCAATCTTAAGCTTAATGTTTTATAAAAATTGTTTTTTTTCAACAGCTATTTCAGTTTCATATATCTAATAACTGTCGGACACAGTAATGTTTCTGCCTTGAAATGAGTTTTATTGTACTAACAGAAAATGTGCAATCTGCATTCAAACTAAATTTGACAGGTGCATAAGTATGGGCACCTCACCAGAAAAGTGACATTAATATTTAGTAGATCCTCCTTTTGCAAAAATAACAGCCTCTAGTCGCTTCCTGTAGCTTTTAATGAGTTCCTGGATCCTGGATGAAGGTATTTTTGACCATTCCTCTTTACAAAACAATTCCAGTTCAGTTAAGTTCGATGGTCGCCGAGCATGGACAGCCCTCTTCAAATGATCCCACAGATGTTCAATGATATTTAGGTCTGGGGACTGGGATGGCCATTCCAGAACAGTGTAATTGTTCCTCTGCATGAATGCCTGAGTAGATTTGGAGCGGTGTTTTGGATCATTGTCTTGCTGAAAGATCCATCCCCTGCGTAACTTCAACTTTGTCACTGATTCATGAACATTATTGTCAAGAATCTGCTGATACTGAGAGGAATCCATGCGTCCCTCAACTTTAGCAAGATTCCGGTGCCGGCATTGGCCACGCAGCCCCAAAGCATGATGGAACCTCCACCAAATTTTACTGTGGGGAGCAAGTGTTTTTCTTGGAATGCTGTGTTTTTTTGCCGCCATGCATAACGCCATTTTGTATGACCAAACAACTCCATCTTGGTTTCATCAGTCCACAGGACCTTCTTCCAAAAAGAAATTGGCTTCTCCAAATGTGCTTTTGCATACCTCAGCCGACTCTGTTTGTGGCGTGCTTGCAGAAACGGCTTCTTTCGCATCACTCTCCCATACAGCTTCTCCTTGTGCAAAGTGCGTTGTATAGTTGAACGATGCAGTAACACCATCTGCAGCAAGTTGATGCTGCAGCTCTCTAGAGGTGGTCTGAGGATTGTCCTTGACTGATCTCACCATTCTTCTTCTCTGCCTTTCTGATGTTTTTCTTGGCCTGCCACTTCTGGCCTTAACAAGAACTGTACCTGTGTTCTTCCATTTCCTTACTATGTTCCTCACAGTGGAAATTGACAGGTTAAATCTCTGAGACAGCTTTTTGTATCCTTCCCCTGAACAACTTTGTTTAATAATCTTTGTTTTCAGATAATTTGACAGTTGTTTTGAGGAGCCCATGATGCCACTCTTCAGAGGAGATTCAAACAGGAGAACAACTTGCAAGTGGCAACTTTAAGTAGCTTTTCTCATGATTGCATACACCTGGCTATGAAGTTCAAAGCTCAATGAGGTTACAAAACAAAAAAAAAAGTGCTTTAGTAAGTCAGTAAAAAGTAGGTAGGAGCATTTAAAACAAGAAAATGATAAGGGTGCCCATACTTATGCACCTGTCAAATTTTGTTTGAATGCAGATTGCACATTTTCAGTACAATAAAACTCATTTCAAGGCAGAAACATTACTGTGTCCGACAGTTATTAGCTATATGAAACTAAAATAGCTGTTGCAAAAAAACAATTTTTATAAAACATTAAGCTTAAGATTAATAGGGGTGCCCAAACTTTTTCATATAACTATATATACACAAAAGGAGCAGATGCATAGCATGATAAATGGACATGTAAATAAACAAACTCAGCTTAGATAGTGAATCCCTAATTAGATTATATTAGTGGTGTGAATGTTTTATCGTCCCAATATCCCTGTAAGATCAGAGATCTCACTCACACGTCCTCACTATCTCTAGTGCAGATTCTTCAGATAATGTAGTGAGTCATGAATCCTCCAGAAAGATTTAGTCCTGTGTAGAGGGTGTTGTGAATTCCGTTCTCGAACTCCCTCCAGTGGTCATGAATGGTACTTCGGTGAGTTCTGTCCTTGGACTCCCTCTGGTGGCTGTGAGGGGAGCTGCTGGTTCTGAGATTCCTTCCCCAGCTGCCCTCGTTTAGGGCTAGGCTAGGATTCTCTATTTAACTCCACTCAGATCGTTACTCCATGCCAGCTGTCAATGTTCTAGTACTGGTTCAGATCTCTCCTGGATCTTTCTGAGGACCTGTCTACTCCAGCAAAAGCTAAGTTCCGGCTTGTTCATTTGTTACTTATGGTTTTTCTTGCTAAGTTCTAGTCCAGCTTGCTATCATGAAACTGCCTGGCTAGCTGAAAGCTCTGGGGGTGCAGAGTGGCACCACCGCACCGTGAGTCGGTGCGGGGGTATTTTTTGCACACTCTGCGTGGTTTTTGTAGTTTGTTGTGTTGACCGCAAAGATCCCTTTTCTATCCTCAATCTGTTTAGTTGGACTGGCCTCTCTTTGCTAAAGCCTATTTCATCCTGTGTTTGTGATTTCCTCTTAACTCACAGTCAATACTTGTGGGGGGCTGCTTTTACCTTTGGGGAAATTTCTCTGAGGCAAGTGAGGCTTTGTTTCCTTTCTTTAGGGGTAGTTAGCTCTTAGGCTGTGAAGAGGCGTTTAGGCACGCTCCACGGCTATTTCTAGTTGTGTTGATAGGAGTAGGGTTTGCGGTCAGCAGAGTTCCCATTTCCCCAGAGCTCGTCCCGATTCCGTGTTTAACTATCAGGTCATTCCTGGTGCACCTAACCACCAGGTCCATAACAGTACAGCTGGCCCACAAAGTGTTAATGCATCTCAATAGAGGGAAAAGAGAAGTTCTGAGACCATTTTTTTTTTTTTTCTCTGCAGTGTGTTTTGCCTTTCTTTTCCCCTTAAACTCTGGGTGGTTCAGAACTCAGGTGTGGATATGGACATTCAAGGTCTGTCCTCTAGTGTAGATCAACTCGCTGCAAGGGTACAAAACATTCAAGATTATGTAGTTCAGAATCCTATGTTGGAGCCTAGAATTCCAATTCCTGATTTGTTTTCTGGGGATAGATCTAAATTTCTGAGTTTCAAAAACAATTGTAAACTGTTTCTTGCTCTGAAACCCCGCTCTTCTGGTGACCCTATTCAGCAAGTGAGAATCATTATTTCTTTGTTGCGTGGCGACCCTCAAGACTGGGCATTCGCCCTGGCGCCAGGAGATCCTGCATTGCGTAATGTAGATGCGTTTTTTCTGGCGCTGGGATTGCTTTATGATGAACCGAATTCTGTGGATCAGGCAGAGAAAATTTTGCTGGCTTTGTGTCAGGGTCAGGATGAAGCGGAGGTATATTGCCAGAAGTTCAGAAAGTGGTCTGTGCTTACTCAGTGGAATGAGTGTGCCCTGGCAGCAATTTTCAGAAAGGGTCTTTCTGAAGCCCTTAAGGATGTTATGGTGGGGTTCCCCACGCCTGCTGTTCTGAATGAATCAATGTCCTTGGCCATACAGATCGATCGGCGCTTACGTGAGCGCAGAACTGTGCACCATTTGGCGGTATCCTCTGAGCAGAGGCCTGAGCCTATGCAATGTGATAGGACCTTGACCAGAGCTGAACGGCAAGAACATAGACGTCAGAATGGGCTGTGTTTTTACTGTGGTGACTCCACTCATGCTATCTCTGATTGTCCTAAGCGCACTAAGCGGTTCGCTAGGTCTGTCACCATTGGTACTGTACAGCCTAAATTTCTTTTGGCCGTTACTCTGATTTGCTCTTTGTCATCCTATTCTGTTATGGCATTTGTGGATTCAGGCGCTGCCCTGAATTTGATGGACTTAGTGTTTGCCAGGCGCTGTGGGGTTTTTTTGGAGCCCTTGCAGCATCCCATTCCTTTGAGGGGAATTGATGCTACGCCTTTGGCCAAGAATAAGCCTTAGTACTGGACCCAGTTGACCATGTGCATGTCTCCTGCGCATCAGGAGGATATTCGCTTTTTGGTGTTGCATAATCTGCATGATGTGGTCGTGTTGGGTTTGCCATGGCTGCAGGTCCATAATCCAGTATTGGATTGGAAATCAATGTCGGTGTCCAGTTGGGGCTGTCAAGGGGTACATGGGGATGTTTCATTGTTGTCAATTTCTTCCTCCACTCCTTCTGAAGTCCCTGAGTTTTTGTCGGATTACCGGGATGTATTTGATGAGCCCAAGTCTAGTACCCTACCTCCTCATAGGGATTGTGATTGTGCTATTAATTTGATTCCTGGTAGCAAGTTCCCTAAGGGACGACTTTTCAATTTGTCTGTGCCAGAACACGCCGCTATGCGGAGTTATATAAAGGAGTCCTTGGAGAAAGGGCATATCCGCCCGTCGTCGTCACCATTGGGAGCAGGGTTCTTTTTTGTGGCCAAGAAGGATGGTTCTCTGAGACCTTGTATAGATTACCGCCTTCTTAATAAAATCACGGTCAAATTTCAGTACCCTTTGCCTCTACTGTCTGATTTATTTGCTCGGATTAAGGGGACTAGTTGGTTCACCAAGATAGACCTTCGAGGGGCGTATAATCTCGTGCGTATTAAACAGGGCGATGAATGGAAAACAGCATTTAATACGCCCGAGGGCCATTTTGAGTACCTGGTGATGCCATTCGGCCTTTCTAATGCTCCCTCTGTGTTTCAGTCCTTTATGCATGACATCTTCCGAAAGTATCTGGATAGATTCATGATCGTATATTTGGATGATATTTTGGTATTTTCAGATGATTGGGAGTCCCATGTGAAGCAGGTCAGAATGGTGTTCCAGGTCCTTCGTGCTAATTCCTTGTTTGTGAAGGGATCTAAGTGTCTCTTTGGAGTTCAGAAGGTTTCCTTTTTGGGCTTCATTTTTTCCCCTTCTACTATCGAGATGGATCCTGTTAAAGTCCAAGCTATTTATGATTGGACTCGGCCTACATCTGTAAAGAGCCTTCAGAAATTTCTGGGCTTTGCCAATTTTTACCGTCGCTTCATCGCTAATTTTTCTAGTGTTGTTAAACCGTTGACTGATTTGACCAAGAAGGGTGCTGATGTGATGAATTGGTCCTCTGCGGCCGTTGAGGCTTTTCAGGAGTTGAAACGTCGTTTCTCTTCGGCTCCTGTGTTGTGTCAGCCAGATGTTTCGCTCCCTTTTCAGGTCGAGGTTGATGCTTCTGAAATTGGAGCAGGGGCTGTTTTGTATCAGAGAAGTTCTGATTGCTCTGTAATGAAGCCATGCGCTTTCTTTTCAAGAAAGTTTTCACCTGCTGAGCGTAATTATGATGTTGGCAATCGGGAGTTGTTGGCTATGAAGTGGGCATTCGAGGAGTGGCGACATTGGCTTGAAGGAGCCAAGCATCGCGTGGTGGTCTTGACAGATCACAAGAATCTGACTTATCTCGAGTCTGCCAAGCGGTTGAATCCTAGACAAGCTCGTTGGTCGCTGTTTTTCTCCCGTTTCAATTTTGTGCTTTCGTACCTTCTGGGTTCTAAGAATGTGAAGGCTGATGCCCTTTCAAGGAGTTTTGTGCCTGATTCTCCTGTGGTTCCTGGGCCGGCTGGTATTCTCAGAGAGGGGGTAGTTCTGTCTGCCATCTCCCCTGATTTGCGGCGGGTGCTGCAGGAGTTCCAGGCTGATAGACCTGACCGTTGTCCAGCGGAGAAACTGTTTGTCCCTGATAGATGGACTAATAGAGTTATCTCTGAGGTTCATTGTTCGGTGTTGGCTGGTCATCCTGGGATTTTTGGTACCAGAGATTTGGTGGCTAGGTCCTTTTGGTGGCCTTCCTTGTTGCGGGATGTGCATTCTTTTGTGCAGTCTTGTGGGACTTGTGCTCGGGTTAAGCCCTGCTGTTCTCGTGCCAGTGGGTTACTTTTGCCCTTGCCGGTCCCGAAAAGGCCCTGGACGCATGTTTCCATGGATTTTATTTCAGATCTTCCTGTTTCTCAAAGGATGTCGGTCATCTGGGTGGTTTGTGATCGCTTCTCTAAAATGGTCCATTTGGTACCCTTGCCTAAATTGCCTTCTTCCTCTGATTTGGTTCCATTATTTTTCCAACATGTGGTTCGTTTGCATGGCATTGTCTGACAGAGGTTCCCAGTTTGTTTCAAGGTTTTGGCGGTCCTTTTGTGCTAAGATGGGCATTGATTTGTCTTTTTCTTCGGCTTTCCATCCTCAGACAAATGGCCAAACCAAACGAACCAATCAGACTTTGGAAACTTATCTGAGATGTTTTGTTTCTGCAGATCAGGATGATTGGGTGACCTTCTTGCCATTGGCTGAGTTCGCCCTTAATAATCGGGCCAGTTCGGCTACTTTGGTTACGCCTTTTTTTTGTAATTCTGGTTTTCATCCTTGTTTTTCTTCAGGGCAGGTTGAGCCTTCGGACTGTCCTGGTGTGGATTCTGTGGTGGACAGGTTGCAACAAATTTGGACTCATGTGGTGGACAATTTGACCTTGTCCCAAGAGAAGGCTCAACGTTTCGCTAACCGCCGTCGCCATCATCTCGTTATGTTCCTATGAAGGTTTCTTCTCCTAAGTTTAAGCCTCGTTTCATTGGTCCTTATAAGATTTCTGAAATTCTTAATCCTGTATCATTTTGTTTGGCCCTTCCTGCTTCTTTTGCCATCCATAATGTGTTCCATAGGTCGTTGCTGCAGAGATATGTGGTGCCTATGGTTCC
This sequence comes from Ranitomeya variabilis, assembly GCF_051348905.1. Classification (NCBI taxonomy): domain Eukaryota; kingdom Metazoa; phylum Chordata; class Amphibia; order Anura; family Dendrobatidae; genus Ranitomeya; species Ranitomeya variabilis. The sequence continues at coordinate 872,688,773 of NC_135232.1, forward strand.
CTCCGTTGATCCTCCTGCTCCGGTGTTGGTCGAGGGGGAGTTGGAGTATGTGGTGGAGAAGATTTTGGATTCCCGTATTTCGAGACGAAAACTTCAGTACTTGGTCAAATGGAAGGGCTATGGTCAGGAGGATAATTCCTGGGTTGTTGCCTCTGATGTCCATGCTGCCGATTTAGTTCGTGCCTTTCATTTGGCTCGTCCTGATTGGCCTGGGGGCTCTGGTGAGGGTTCGGTGACCCCTCCTCAAGGGGGGGGTACTGTTGTGAATTCCGTTCTCAAACTCCCTCCTGTGGTCATGAATGGTACTTCGGTGTGTTCTGTCCTTGGACTCCCTCTGGTGGCTGTGAGGGGAGCTGCTGGTTCTGAGATTCCTTCCCCAGCTGCCCTCGTTTAGGGCTAGGCTAGGATTCTCTATTTAACTCCACTCAGATCGTTACTCCATGCCAGCTGTCAATGTTCTAGTACTGGTTCAGATCTCTCCTGGATCTTTCTGAGGACCTGTCTACTCCAGCAAAAGCTAAGTTCCGGCTTGTTCATTTGTTACTTATGGTTTTTCTTGCTAAGTTCTAGTCCAGCTTGCTATCATGAAACTGCCTGGCTAGCTGGAAGCTCTGGGGGTGCAGAGTGGCACCACCGCACCGTGAGTCGGTGCGGGGGTATTTTTTGCACACTCTGCGTGGTTTTTGTAGTTTGTTGTGTTGACCGCAAAGATCCCTTTTCTATCCTCAATCTGTTTAGTTAGACTGGCCTCTCTTTGCTAAAGCCTATTTCATCCTGTGTTTGTGATTTCCTCTTAACTCACAGTCAATACTTGTGGGGGGCTGCTTTTACCTTTGGGGAAATTTCTCTGAGGCAAGTGAGGCTTTGTTTCCTTTCTTTAGGGGTAGTTAGCTCTTAGGCTGTGAAGAGGCGTCTAGGCAGAGTCAGGCACGCTCCACGGCTATTTCTAGTTGTGTTGATAGAAGTAGGGTTTGCGGTCAGCAGAGTTCCCATTTCCCCAGAGCTCGTCCCGATTCTGTGTTTAACTATCAGGACATTCCTGGTGCACCTAACCACCAGGTCCATAACAAGAGGGTATCAAAGATTCTAATCTGTTTGCATGCCCAGACCCTTTGATGTTTTGGGGATTTGAAGTTGCCTTTTAATATGACAACTTCCATGTTGTTTATGTTGTGTCCTGGACCAAAGAAATGTTTGGCCACAGGTAAATGGGGTTTTTTGTCTGTAATTGTGTGGTGATGAGACCTTATCCTTGCTCTCAGTTTATATCCTGCTAATTCAACCTGAAGATATTCAAACAAACAAACATGCCTCTCATTCAGTTGCACTACACCATCTAATTTTCATACCTCTCTGCTTCATATATGTCTTAGCTGCCGCTTCCCTTTACCTCTACTCCCCTTTTATATATTCTACAGTCTCTCTACATCAGTCCCTCTCTTCTCCTATCTCCCATGTACGACACTGAGGCCTTACTGACTTTTCTCAATCACTTCAAGCCATCCACTACCACCATGCAGTGCACTAAACAGTCACACAAATCATTGAACTACCTGCTCTTTCTCTTTTGTTTCCTTCTTCTAGTCACTCGTGACATCTCTCCCAACCCTAAGTCTACCTCCACTAGTATACATAACTCACATCCAGCTGCATATAGAAACCCTGCTAATCTAATCAACATTCATTGGTCTCCTTCTCCTGTCTCTTTTAATTGTGCGCTTAGGAACTCATAGTCGGCATGCAACATACTCCCTTACATCCAAGATTTCTTCCTTTCTAGCTCTACTATTCTTCTGGCTCTTACTGAAAACTGGATCCAGCAGTCTCACACCAAAGCCGCTGGTGCTCTCTCGTATGGTGGGCTACAATTCTCACACACTGTCAGAAATGAGAAGAGAAAATTTGGAGATGCTGGTATGCTCCTGTTATCACAATGTGCTTTCCAGGTCATCCCCCAGTTCCCTCACTTATGTTTCCTTCCTTCCATGCTGTCAGAATTTTCAAACCCCTCTCTCTGCAAGTGGCGGTTGTGTATCACCTTCCGGGTTCCTCCTGTCAGTTTCTGAATCACTGGTTTCCACACTTCCTATCCTGTGATATTCCCACTCCCATCATGGGGGATTTTAGCTCTCCCCATTTGCCTCTACTTATGAAGACGGGAACACTTTGGACCTGGTCTTTTCCCAGCTCTGCTCACTACATGACGTTAGTGAAAAAAAATGGAGGAAAGGGTAGAATCTTTTTTGCGCTGCTTAACAGATAGAAAATCCAAAAATAGGTAATTCAATGAAAGATTGGCTTTATTCAACACGCTTCGGAGCATCAAGGCTCCTTCATCAGGATACCACACGGAATGTGTGTTGTCCTAGGACAACATTGGCACCATTTTTTTTGAATCTTGGATGTATTTAAGAACTGCCAAACATGTATTTATGTACATTCCATGTGGCATCCTGATGAAGGAGCCTTGTTGCTCTGAAACGCATTGAATTACCTATTTTGGGATTTTCTATCTGTTAAGCGGCGCAAAGAAGAATCTACCCTTTCCTCCCATTTTTTTTTCACTTTGGTTGGTCAAGAGGAGACCGGTGGATCTGCAGCAGCTTACATTACTATGAGCCTGTGTAAGGGCTCGATCTGGTGAGTAAATTTGAATAGAATTTATCTTCTTATACCCAGATAAGACCCTATTGCACTTTTATTTTCTTCCTGTTTTTTACTGCACTACATTACTTTATTATTAACTTTCATCTCCCACTCTCTGACCACAACCTTCTTTCCTTCTCTGTTAAGGACTGTCTCAATGTCCAAGACACCCCCACTTACAGAACATACATAAATCTACGTGCCATCAATACCCAGCAGCTTCTGAACAACATACAGTCATCTTTAGCTCCCTCTCCTGTCCAAACTCAGCATTTTCACATTATAACATACATTTCAGAAGGCCTTGGATGAAGCAGCACCTGCTACATGCAGAACAACCCACCACAGATGACGACAGCCCTGGCGCACGCTGCATACATGTTTTCTCCAGCATTGCTCAAGGAGTGCTGAGCGTCTGTGGAGAAAATCCGCGATAAGTTCATGCTCAAACCCTATAAGTCTGTGCTCCATCTGGTTAAACAAGTCTACGTCACCACTCACATGACTCTCATCACATCACTAGCCAACAATCCAAAATGACTATTTGAAATCTTTCATTCCCTCCTGAGCCCTGAAGTACAGGCCCCTATCACCAACCTTAGTGCTGATGATCTGGCCACTTATTTCCTACAAAAAAAAATCAATCATATCATTCAAGACATTTGTGTACAATCCCCTTAGTGCCTGGATCCCCTTCCCACCTGCACTTCAAGTTCTCTTTCCATAGAGCCTGTAACAGAAGAAGTGACCAAGCACCTTGCTTCTTCTCTCCCTACAGCCTGCATCAGTGACCATATTCCCTCACAACTCCTTCAGTCCCTCCCCAGCTGTCACTACCCACGTAACTAAAATATTCAACCTCTTTCTTTCTTTAGCTATCTTTCCCTCTTCTTTCAAACACGCCATCATAACCCCTTTACTTAAAAAGCCAGAACCTGGCATGAAGTGGACCAGAACTCTGCTGCTAACTACTAACTACATACCAGTGTCCGATCTTCCCTTTATCTCCAAACTCCTGGAAGGCTTGGTCCACTCCCATCTCATCCGCTATCCTCCCATAATTCTCTTCTCAACCCTTTACAATCTGGTTTCTGCCCTTTGCACTCTACTGAAAATGACCTTACTAAAGTCTCTAATGACTTATTAACAGCAAAATCCAATATTCATTACTCCCTGCTGATTCTCTTGGATCTCTCTGCAGCATTTGACACTGTGGATCACTAGCACCTTCTCATGCTCCATTCTATCAGCCTCAAGAACATAGTTCTCTCCTGGTTCTCCACCAGGATACTGCTCCTTCACCGTATCTTTCGCTGGCTCTTCTTCTTCTAATATTCCCCTTACTATTATTGGCGTTCCTCAAGGCTCAGTCCTAGGTTCCCTCCTCTTCTCCTTATGTACTGCCCCTATTGAACAAACCATCAGCAGATTTGATTTCCACTATCATCTCTATGCTGATGACACTCAATTATACCCTCTATCTGAAACGGAATCTCCAAAACTGAACTCCTTGTGTTTCCTCCCTTTACTAACTTACCTACAACCGACTTTTCAACTTCCTTGGATGGTGCAACCGTAACTCCCAAGCAGCAAGCTTGCTGTCTTGGGGTCATATTTGACACCCAACTTTCCTTTATTCTCTATATCCAATCACTAACTTATACCTTAAAAAAATCTTTAGAATCTGACCTTTTCTCACCTTTGAAACTGTAAAAACTCTTTCTGTCGCTCTTATTCAGTCTCATCTGGACTATTATTACTCTCTTCTAATCGGTCTCCCTCTAACCAAACTTTCTCCTTTACAATTCATTTTTAATTATTACCAACAAAAATAAGTGAGGTAGGGTAATAAATATGTGTCAAGACGCACCAAGAAATTGAACTCAAATACAAACATGGAATGCAGTGCTAAGTCTCATAAAAAACAAAATGTATTAATCATATTAAAATCTATAATATAACGCTGGGAGCGTCACTCTGTCCGAAGCCTTTATAGACTGCGCAAGTGCCGGCGCAGTCTGGGCCCCACAGAGCGACGCTCCCAGGAGATCGCGGTATGCGTAAGCGCTGAACGCACACCGCGATCTCCAACGGAGAAGCAGGGACGAGCCAGGAGGCGGAGGGTGAGTATACTTACCTGACGCGATTCCGGGCCATGAATGTCCCCCTGCTCCCGGAATCGGCGCCTGCGCAGTCCGCGCTTTCCGGCGCCATTTTATTGGACACATTCCAGTGTGTCTTCAAGAAAATGGCGCCGGAAAGCGCGGACTGCGCAGGCGCCGATTCCGGCACCAGGAGGACACAGAAAATGGCGCCGGAAATGAATGAGGTAGCGCAAGTATCAAATTGCTGTGCCATGAGGCTGTGGCACTTCATGCCACAGCTATTTGTTACTTACACCACCTGATTCATTTCCGCCGCCATTTTCTTGGTCCTGCTCCCGGAATCGGCGCCTGCGCAGTCCGCGCTTTCCGGCGCCATTTTCTTGAAGACACATTGCAGTGTGTCTTCAAGAAAATGGCGCCGGAAAGCGCGGACTGCGCAGGCGCCGATTCCGGGAGCAGGACCAAGAAAATGGCGGCGGAAATGAATCAGGTGGCGACAGCCGCCGCACCCAGCACAGCCGTCCACAGCGGACGCACCCAGCACAGCCACCGCACCCAGCACAGCCGTCCACAGCCGCCGCACCCAGCACAGCCACCCACAGCCGCCGCACCCACCACAGCCACCGCACCCAGCACAGCCACGCACAGCCGCCGCACCCAGCACAGCCACCGCACCCAGCACAGCCGCCCACAGCCATGCACAGCCGCTGCACCCAGCACAGCCACCGCACCCAGCACAGCCATCCACAGCCGCCGCACCCAGCACAGCCACCCACAGCCGCCGCACCCACCACAGCCACCGCACCCAGCACAGCCACGCACAGCCGCCGCACCCAGCACAGCCGCCGCACCCAGCACAGCAGCCGCACCCAGCACAGCCACGCACAGGCGCCCACAGCCACGCACAGCTGCCTACAGCCACGCACAGCCACCGCACCCAGCACAGCTGTCCACAGCCGCCGCACCCAGCACAGCCACCCACAGCCGCCGCACCCACCACAGCCACCGCACCCAGCACAGCCACCGCACCCAGCACAGCCGCCGCACCCAGCACAGCCACGCACAGCCGCCCACAGCCACGCACAGCTGCCCACAGCCACGCACAGCCGCCTACAGCCACGCACAGCCACCTACAGCCACGCACAGCCACCGCACCCAGCACAGCCGTCCACAGCCGCCGCACCCACCACAGCCACCGCACCCAGCACAGCCACGCACAGCCGCCGCACCCAGCACAGCCGCCGCACCGAGCACAGACGCCGCACCCAGCACAGCCACGCACAGCCACCCACAGCCACGCACAGCCGCCTACAGCCACGCACAGCCGCTGCACCCAGCACAGCCACCGCACCCAGCATAGCCATCCACAGCCGCCGCACCCAGCCCAGCCACGCACAGCCACCCACAGCCGCCCGCACCCAGCACAGCCACGCACAGCCGTGCCACATACAGCCGCCCGCACTCAGCACAGCCACATACAGCCGCCCGCACTCAGCACAGCCGCCTGCACTCAGCACAGCCACCCGCACTCAGCACAGCCGCCCGCACTGATGGGGGCGCAGGATGGAGCAGCACATGATAGGATGGGGGCGCAGGATGGGAGCACATGACAGGATGGGGATGCAGGATGGAGCAGCACATGACACGGTGGAGCAGCACATGACAGGATGGGGGCGCAGGATGGAGCAGCACATGACACGGTGGAGCAGCACATGACAGGATGGGGATGCAGGATGGAGCAGCACATGACACGGTGGAGCAGCACATGACAGGATAGGGGCGCAGGATGGAGCAGCACATGACACGGTGGAGCAGCACATGACAAAATGGGGGCGCAGGATGGAGCAGCACATGACACGGTGGAGCAGCACATGACAGGATGGGGATGCAGGATGGAGCAGCACATGACACGGTGGAGCAGCACATGACAGGATGGGGGCGCAGGATGGAGCAGCACATGACAGGATGGGAGAGCAAGATGGGAGCAGCACATACCAGGATGGAGACCATATACCAATATAAATGCTCACCACCCGGGCGTAGAACGGGTTCAATAGCTAGTACATATATATGAGAAATAAATGTGGTTAAGCAGAGTGGCACAAAAACAAGGGGGAACACTATGAAAAAAGATGCATATAAATAGATGAAAAGTTATGCAAATAGCACATAAAGCAAAGTGAGTTTGCCCATGTCACACTGCAAGGCAGGGTGAGATACTTGGTATAAATGGCTAAGGATATTTAAAAGAATAGGCATAGTACTTACATCCAGTGATGTGTTGCTGTCGGATGACTATGCCATATAGTGTTGAAACCCCCAGCCCCTACAGGTGTTTCACCCAAGCTTCGCCGGGGCCCCCTGGATGGAACCACTCACTTATGAGACAGATGAAGTCACTTTGGACTGGTCTGTGTTCCTGCGGTGTCTCATTATTTTAGACGTCTTTTTAGAGCAAACGTTTGGGCGACCACCGATGTGTGCACACCTAAAAAGATGGATAACAAAAGAGCAGACTCCAAAGTGTCTGCATGTGCCTCATCATGGTGGGTGGTTTTGTTGGGAGTTTTTTCTGAATCGCATTTTTGTGGGATTTACATGGAAACCCGACCTAAGTGATCAGCGTAGAACACAAGAATGTGATCCAGCCTTATTAAGCGATCGAACAATATTATGTACCCACAAAATGTTACCAATAAAAAACATAATTTATCTCTCACAAAACCAGCCACCACTCAGGTCCATCATCTGTCACTGAAACTATAGGGGGTTCCCACGTTACTGGTAAAACAAAGACTCTGGAAAAGTGACATGGCTCCCACCCCCTCAAATAAAATCCAGTGAATTCTACACTCCAAAATCCAAATGTCCCCTCCTTCGGAGCCCCAATGTGCCTAAACCAGAATAAGCGGTCACATGTTTGGCATTATTGTAATGGAGAGAAGGCACTTAATTGATGGGTGTGTATTGCCAGAAGCACAAGTTTGACACAAAGTATGGGGGCATTATATTTGGACTCTACACTATATGGGGATACAATGTATGGGTACTAGACTGTCAGATTTGCAATTTTCCAAAAAAAAAGCCTGGGTTGGATGTTACAAATAGTCACTGCAGCCATATATCAATTCATTGAGAGGTGCAGTTTTTACAATGGGTCACTTTTGGGGTTGTTCTGCTGTTCTGGCGCCTTCCGGGCTCCGCAAATGTCACTCGCAAACTATTCTACCAAAATCTGAGCTCCAAAAGCCAAATAGTGCTTCTTCCTTCTCAGCCCTGACATGTGGCCTAACAGTAATTTCTGACAACATATGAGGCAGCAACACATTTGGGAGAAATTGCGCTGTAAATAGTGGGGTCTAGTTTCACCTATTGACCCTTGTGTACCTGACGAATTTGCACCAAATACAAAAATTTCATTTTTACCACTAAAATATCATATTTCCACGTCTCAATGTTATAAGATTCTGTGGGGGACCTATGGGTTCAAAATGCTCTTTGCACCTCTAGATGAATTCCTGGAGGGGTCTAGTTTCCAAAATGGGATCACTTGTGGTGGGTTTCTGCTGTTTTCACATGTCAGGGCGACATAGCATTCACAGTATATCCCAGGCAAATAGTGCTCTTTCCTTTTCTAGCCCTGCCATGTGCCCAGAAGTTTTTGACCACATATGGGGTATAGTCGCGTTCAGGATAAATTGTGCAACAAATTATGGGGTCCGTTTTCTCCTATTATCCATTGTGAACATTACATATTTGGGGCAAAAGCAACATTGACAATATGACAACCTAATGTTATCACTACCCCTTCAAGGATTTTATCCAGAGGTATAGTGAGCATTTTGAACCCACAGGTACTACACAGAATTTGATAACAAATTCTGTGTAGTACCTGTGGGTTCAAAATGCTCACTATACCCCTGGATAAAGTCCTAGAAGGGGGTAGTTTCCAAAATTGGGTAACTTGTGTTTTTTTTTCACTGTTTAGGTACATCAGGCACTCGACAAACGTGACATAATGCCCGCAGACCATTCCATCTAAGTCTGCGCTGCAACATGTCACTCCTTCCCTTCTGAGCCCTGCAGAACAGTAGTTTTCCTCCATATATGGGGTATTAGCATACTTAGGATAAATTGCACAACAAATTTAGTTATCAATTTTCTACTGTTATGTTACCCTTGTGAAAATAAATTATTTTTTTTTACAGCTCTACCTTATAAACTTCTGTGAAGCACCTGGGGGTTCAAGGTGTTCACCACACATCTAGATTAATTTCCTGAGGTGTCTAGTTTCCAAAATGGGGTCACTTGTGGGGGCGTTTCCACTGTTTAGGCACATCAGGGGCTCTCCAAACACGACATGGCATCCGCTCTTGATTCCAGACATATTTGTGTTCAAAAAGTCAAATGATGCTACTTTCCTCTGCCGTGCACCCAAACAGTGGACTTCCCCCACATATGGGGTATCAGCATACTCAGAAAAAATTGCAAAACAAATGTTAGGGTCCATTTTCTCCTGTTACCCTTATGAAAATAACAAATTTCGGAGCTAAAGTTTTATTTTTGTGAAAAAAGTTACATTTTTTTTTTCCTTCCACATTGCTCTAGTTCCTTTGAAGCATTGGAAACTTCTTGAATGTGGTTTTGAGCACCTTGACGGACAGTTTTTAGAATGGTGTTACTATTGGATATTTTTTGTCATATAGGCCCCCCAAAGTCATGTGATGTGGTCCCTAAAAAAATAGTTTTGTAAATTCTGTTGAAAAATGACAAATTGCTGATCAACTTTTAACCCTTCTAACTTCCGAACTAAAAAAAATGTTTCAAAACTGATGCAGATGTAAAGTAGACATGTGGGAAATGTTACTTATTAACTATTTTGTGTGATATACCCCTTTGATTTAAAGGGATAAGAATTGAAAGTTTGAAAATTGCAACATTTTTAAAATTTTCACCAAATTTCCAATATTTGCACAAGTCATATCGAAAAAATGTTATTACTTAATGTTAATAACTATGAAGTACAATATGTCACGAGAAAACATTGTCAGAATCCGTGAGATCCGTTGAAGCGTTCCAGAGTTATTACCACATAAATTGACAGTGGTCAGATATAAATAATTTGGCTTGGTCATTAACCCCTTAATCCCATATGTCCTACTATCCCGTTGAGGTGACCTGGGACTTAATTCCCAGGGATGGGATAGTACATCATAGGCGATCGGCCGCGCTCACGGGGGGAGCGCGGCCGACAGCTGACACCCGGCGGCGAATTATTACAGCTGACATCCAGCACTATGTGCCAGGAGCGGTCACGGACCGCTCCCGGCACATTAACCCCCAGAACACTGAGATCAAACATGATCGCAGAGTTCTGGCGGCATAGGGAAGCATCCCTGAGACTCTAGGAACAACAAGATGTGATCGCGTTGTTCAGAGGGTCTCCAGAAAAAGAGAGCCATTATACTGTATGCACACCACCAGAAGTTATAATGAATCAAACAAGCTTTATTGGTAACATATATAAAAACAATTAAAACCATACATACAAAACTCCCTCCATATACTTGTGCCCAACACTGCCCAATACACAATATTCATACATCAAATATGGCAGATAATCAAATAGTATACACATATAAATAATTACTGGCAAAAGCCGCCCTGTCCTGATCAGCAAAAGATATATCTGTCAATAGCAAAACTCTGTCAGGCTGCAGCTTACCCCCAGCAAATAGTCCTCCTGGTATGTAATGGGTAGGGCACAAGCAAAGACGGCCAAATAATTACCCCAAATGGGAAGAGGGAGCACGGCTGTCACACGTCCTGAGCATAAGAGGGGAACATGCTGCGGCAGCTAGAGGGTGATCCAGACAGAAAGCTCACAGAATATGGAGAAAATATAGCAAGAACTGGGCAGCCAGCAAGTGAAGGGCAATGGAGGGAGAGCCCAAAGCGTATGGTGTTCAAGACAGCTTCGTCAGGGGAAGTTTATATATGTTACCAATAAAGCTTGTTTGATTCATTATAACTTCTGGTGGTGTGCATACAGTATAATGGCTCTCTTTTTCTTGTTTATTATCTGCTCTGCGTATTAGCCATTGTTTTGCACCCCCAGTATATATTTATTTGATATCATTGTGGTGCGCCAACCTATTTTTTCTATGATGCATGGTTCAGAGGGTCTCCTACATCCTCCTCCCTGCAGGCCCCGGATCCAAAATGGCCATGGGGCTCCTTCCGGGTCCTGCAGGGAGGTGGCTTACAAGCGCCTGCTCAGAGCAGGCGCCGGCAAGCCTGGAGCACTGCCTGTCAGATCGCTGATCTAACACAGTGCTTTGCAAAGTGTCAGATCAGCGATCTGACATAATACAGTGATGTCCCACCCTGGGGCAAAGTTAAAGTTGTTCAAATAAATACATTTCTTTATCTAAATAAAAAAACAATAAAAATACACATATTTAGCATCGCCGCGTCCATAACGACCTGACCTATAAAACTGTCCCACTAGTTAACCCCTTCAGTGAACACCGTAAAAAAAAAAAGCAAGGCAAAAAACAACGCTTTATTATCATACCGCCGAATAAAAAGTGGAATAACACGCAATCAAAAAGACGGATATAAATAAACATGGTAACGCTGAAAACATCATCTTGTCCCGAGCCATCATACAGCATCATCAGCGGAAAAATAAAAAAGTTATAGTCCTCAGAATGAAGCGATGCAAAAATAATTATTTTTTACACCATGTTCCAAATTATTATGCAAATTACATTTTTCTCTGATTTTCCTAAATGATCGGTGCAAATGACAGTCAGTCTAATAAAAGTCATTACCCGTTAGAGTATACATCAAATTTTATTGAAGAAACCTCCCAATGATAACAGTATAATCTCCAAAATGAATAAAAACTCAAAATGCACTGTTCCAAATTATTAGGCACAGTAGAATTTCTAGACATTTGATATGTTTTAAAGAACTGAAAATGCTCATTTGTGGAATTTGCAGCATTAGGAGGTCACATTCACTGAACAAAAAAGCTACTTAACTCCAAAACATCCTAACAGGCCAAGTTACATGTTAACATAGGACCCCTTCTTTGATATCACCCTCACAATTCTTGTGTAGCGCCCCCACTGCCGCAGGGCCGAGGGGTACCCGGTACCGGGCCTCTGAGTCTCTGCTCTGGGGTTGTCACGGTGGCTAGACCCGGTCCGTGACCCTGCTGAGGGGCGCACAATGATAGATGTGGATGGTGGTAGTGGTGCGGTGTAGTGCCAGTCGCAGTTAATAACGAGGACACAAGGTTGCAGTCTCTTTAACCGAAGGCTTCTGGGTCCTCAGTCCGGAATACGGTTAACCGGGCTGCGCAAGTCCGGCCGGTCCGATGGCACCTCCAGAGTTCCCTTCACAGGTGGAAATCTGTGCCTTCCTTCTAGCGCTTATGTGTTGTGGTCCTCCCCTGCTGTGCTTACGGGATAGTCCTCACAACTGTTGTGTCTGTTTCTCGTGTTCCCTCACAACTCGATTCTGATGTTCTTCTTCTTCTTCTTCTCGTCCCCCAGATCTTATGGTAGGACGCACCCGTATGACGGGAAGGCTCGGAGCTCTTCCGGGACCCTAGAGTCGCCCCTCTCCACAAGTTGCCCCCTATGTCTGCGTAGGTGATGTAGGTGAGACAGCCAGCCTATAGCTCTCTGCCCTGCCGTTGGTTTGAAGTAATGCTTAGAGCCCTGTACTTCCTCGGCGTTCCGGCCACCGGTTATTTACGCCTCAGTAGGATGTTGCCTCGGTCTAACAGCACGACTCCTACTGGTATTCTCCCTGTTGCATTGATCTCGTTTCTCACTCAGCACAATAAATCTCGCTTCTTGTCCTTTCTTAGGGCACCGCCGCTATGAAGTGCAGGCGCGGTCCCGTAGCTTTCTCTCTGTTTGCCAGGCCTCTGTCAGGATCCCACCCCTGATAGGGACCCTACCGAATCTTCCCCTACAACACCCTCTGCCACCAGGTGTTGCCTGGTTCCAACCAGTCATCGTTCTCTCTAACTTCCTGCCTAACCCCCAGTTTTACCAGACTGTGAGGAGTGGCCTAATGAATAGTACCCTTAGCTCCCCCTGGAGGCCAGACTGTGAAATGTATTGGTGTCTGTGATACCTGGTCAGATGAACTCCTTCAGTGCCATCAGACGTACCATAGCCCCCCTTAGCGGCGGAGCCACAGTACTGCAACGACCAGGACTCTGGGGCGCTGCACTTGCATCTATTGAACTTGTGAGTTTTTGGAGATTTTATGCTTGTATTTCTTTGCATGAAGTCAGAATAGCCTCCCAGAGATGCTGTTTTGATGTGAACTGCCTCCCACCCTCATAGATCTTTCGCTTGATGACACTTCAAAGGTTCTCTATAGGTTTGAGGTCAGGGGAAGATGGTGGCCACACCATGAATTTATTTCCTTTTATGCCCATAGCAGCCAATGACTCAGAGGTATTCTTTGCAGCATGAGATGGTGCATTGTCATGCATGAAGATGATTTTGCTCCTGAAGGCACGTTTCTGCTTGCTATACCATGGAAGAAAGTTGTCAGTCAGAAACTCTGCAGAGGTCATTTTCACACCTTCAGGAACCTTAAAGGGTCCTACCAGCTGTTTCCCCATGATTCCGGCCCAAAATATGACTCCTCCACCTCCTTGCTGACGTCACAGCCTTGTTGGGACATGGTGGCCATCCACCAACCTTCCACTACTCCATCCATCTGGACCATCCACGGTTGCTCCACACTCATCAGTAAACAAGACTGTTTGGAAATAAAGTCTTCATGTATGTCTGGGCCCACTGCAACCGTTTCTGCTTGTGGACACTGTTTAGGGGTGGCCGAATAGTAGGTTTATGCACCATAGCAAGCCTTTGAAGGATCCTACACCTTGAGGTTCGAGGGACTCCAGAGGCACAAAAGTATCACAGAGAAAAAAGCAGAGATGGTTACCTGCTGAAGCCTCCAAACAAATGCACCAGCAGGGCGCATCGGACCCGATTAATGATGGCAACAACATAGGTGCAAAAAATACCGATGAAACAACCACTTTCAATCCAGTATTGGTTGTTTGGCATTAGTGCACAAAAAGATAAGCGATAATAGTCTGTATGTGGCATTGTTCACACAAGCAATGCAGAGCATCTGGTCTACAGCCTATTACTAACGCACATACAGGCGGGCTGCCCAGTGCTACAAAATGCATGCTGTGTGAATAGAGGCCTACAGTTTACAGAGCCATCATGGTCTGACTGCGCCCTGCAAGATAAAGTGCAAAAAAACCACATATCAATGTATGTAAGGTATTAGTTTATATTGGGGCCTCAATACGTAAGCCGGCAACCCACGTCAAGGGTCCTTACATTTTTGCCGGACTCCAGAGGCACCAGCATCTTCAAATATCTGTTTGCTGCTTTGTAATGGTATTTTGGCAGCTGCTCTCTTAATTCAATGAATTTGTCTGGCAGAAATCTTCCACATTATGCCTTTATATGCATGAACTCTGTCTGTGCTCTGTTTCAGTCACAAATCTCGTCACAGTATGATGATCACTCTTAAGTTTTCGTGAAATATCTAATGTTTTCATACCTTGTCCAAGGCATTGCACTATTTAACGCTTTTCAGCAGTAGAGAGACCCTTTTTATTTCCCATATTGCTTGAAACCTGTGGCCTGCTTAATAATGTGGAACATCATTTGTAAGTAGTTTTACTTTAATTAGAATCACCTAGAAAACTAATTATCACATGTGTTTAAGATTGATTTCAGTGATCCATTGAGCCCTGAGACACAATACCATACATGAGATTATTTGAAAAACAAAACAATTAAATCTTTATGACACTTAAATCCAATTTGCATAATAATTTGGAACACGGTGTATATAAAATAGTTTGTATCATATAAAAGCGCCAAAACATAAAAAAATGATATAAATGAGGTATCTCTGTAATCATACTAACCCGAAGAATAAAACTGCTTTATTAATTTTACCAAACACGGAACGTTATAAACGCCCCCCCAAAAGAAATTCATGAATTGCTGGTTTTTGGTCATTCTGCCTTACAAAAATCAAAATAAAAAGTCATAAAAAAATGTCACGTGCCCGAAAATTGTACCAATACAAACGTCAACTCGTCCCGCAAAAAACAAGACTTCACATGACTCTGTGGACCAAAATATCGAAAAATTATAGCTCTCAAAATGTGGAGACGCAAAAACTGTTTTTGGCTATAAAAAGCATCTTTTAGTGTGTGACAGATGCCAATCATAAAAATCCGCTAAAAAACCCCGCTATAAATAGTAAATCAAACCCCCTTCATCACCCCCATAGGGAATTATAATAAAATTTAAAAATGTATTCATTTCCATTTTCCCATTAGGGTTAGGGTTAGGGCTACAGTTAGGGTTAGGGCTACAGTTAGGGTTGGGGCTAAAGTTAGGGTTGGGGCTACAGTTAGGGTTGGGTCTACAGTTAGGGCTGGGGCTAAAGTTAGGGCTAGGATTGGGGCTAAAGTTAGGGTTAGGGCTTCATTTAGGGTTGGGGTTAAAGCTAGGGTTAGGGTTGGGGCTAAAGTTAGGGTTGGGGCTAAAGATAGGGTTAGGGTTGGGGCTACAGTTAGGGTTAGGATTGTTGCTAAAGTTAGGGTTAGGACTACAGTTAGGGTTAGGACTACAGTTAGGGTTGGGGCTAGGGTTAGGGTTGGGGCTAGGGTTAGGGTTGGGGCTAAAGTTAGGGTTGGGGCTAAAGTTAGGGTTAGGGTTTGGATTACATTTACAGTTGGGATTAGGGTTGGGATTAGGGTTAGGGGTGTGTCAGGGTTAGGGGTATGGTTAGGGTTTTGGTTGGGATTAGGGTTAGGGATGTGTTGGAATTAGGGGTGTGGTTAGGGTTGGGATTACGGTTAGGGGTGTGTTGGTGTTAAGCATTTGTTGGGGTTAGGGGTGTGGTTAGGGTTGGGATTAGGGTTAGGGGTGTGGTTAGGGTTATGGTTGGGATTAGGGTTAGGGGTGTGTTCGGGTTAGGGTTGGAGTTAGAATTGAGGGGTTTCCACTGTTTAGGGTTAGGGTTCAGGGACTCTCCAAATGCGACATGGCGTTCAGGGCTCTTGAAACGCGACATGGCGTCCGATCTCAATTCCAGCCAATTCTGCGTTGAAAAAGTAAAAAAGTGCTCCTTCCCTTCCGAGCTGTCCCTTGCGCCCAAACAGGGGTTTACCCAAACATATGGGGCATCAGCGTACTCAGCACAAGTTAGACAACAACGTTTGGGGTCCAATTTATCTTGGTACCCTTGGGAAAATAAAAAATTGGGGGCTAAAAAATCATTTTTGTGAAAAAAAAAAGGATTTTTTATTTTCACTGCTCAGCGTTATAAACTGTAGTGAAAAACTTGGGGGTTTAAAGTTCTCACAACACATCTAGATACGTTTCTTGGGGGCTCTAGTTTCCAGTATGGGGTCACTTGTGGGGTGTTTCTACTGTTTAGGTACATCAGGAGCTCTGCAAATGCAATGTGACGCTGTAGACCAATTCAACTAAGTCTGCATTCCAAATGGCGCTCCTTCCCTTCCGAGCTCTGCCATGTGCCCAAACGGTGGCTCCCCCCAATATGAAGTATCAACGTACTTAGGACAAATGGCACAACAACTTTTGGGGTCCAATTTCTCCTGTTACCCTTGGGAGAATACAAAATTGGGGGCTAAAATATAATTTTTGTGGAAAAAAAAAGAATTTTTATTTTCACAGCTCTGCGTTATAAACTGTAGTGAAACACTTGGGGGTTCAAAGTTCTCACAACACATCTAGATAAGTTCCTTAGGGGGTCAACTTTCCAAAATTGTGTCACTTGTGGGGGGTTTCCACTGTTTAGGCACATCAGGGGCTCTCAACACGCAACATGGCGTCCTATCTCAATTACAGTCAATTTTGCATTGAAAAGTCAAATGGCGCTCTTTCCCTTCCGAGTTCTGCCATGCGCCCAAATAGTGGTATACCCCCACATATGGGATATCAGCGTACTCAGGACAAATTGCACAACAACTTTTGAGGTACAATTTCTTCTGTTACCCTTGGGAAAATAAAAATTGGGGTCGAAAGATAATTTTTGTGAAAAAATATGATTTTTTATTTTTACGGCTCTACATTATAAACTGCTGTGAAGCATTTGGTGGGTCAAAGTGCTCATCACACATCTAGATAAGTTCCTTAGGGGGTCTACTTTCCAAAATGGTGTCATTTGTGGGGGATTTCAATATTTAGGCACATCAGGGGCTCTCCAAACGCGACATGGTGTCCTATCTCAATTTCAGTCAATTTTGCATTGAAAAGTCAAACGGCGCTCCTTCCCTTCCGAGCTCTGTCATGCTCCCAAACAGTGGTTTACCCCCACATATGTGGTATCAGCATACTCAGGACAAATTGTACAACAACTTTTTGGGTCCAATTTCTCCGGTTACCCTTGGTAAAATGAAACAAATTGGAGCTGAAGTAAATTTTTTATGAAAAAAAGTTAAATGTTCATTTTTTTTTTAAATATTCAAAAATTCCTGTGAAACACCTGAAGGGTTAATAAACTTCTTGAATGTGGTTTTAAGCACCTTGAGGGGTGCAGTTTTTAAAATAGTGTCACACTTGAGTATTTTCTATCATATAGACCATCAAAGTTACTTCAAATGTGATGTGGTCCCTAAAAAAAATGGTGTTGTAAAAATGAGAAATTGCTGGTCAATTTTTAACCCTTATAACTCCCTAACAAAAAAAAATTGCTTCCAAAATTGTGCTGATGTAAAGTAGACATGTGGGAAATGTTACTTATTAAGTATTTTGTGTGACATACAGTATCTCTGTGATTTAAGGGCGTAAAAATTAAAAGTTGGAAAATTGCACATTTTTCAAAATTTTCTCCAAATTTTCTTTTTTTTCACAAATAAATGCAGGTAATATCAAAGAAATTTTACCACTATCATAAAGTACAATATGTCACGAGAAAACATTGTCAGAATCATCAGGATCCGTTAAAGCGTTCCAGAGTTAACCTCATAAAGGGACTGTGGTCAGATTT
Source organism: Ranitomeya variabilis (assembly GCF_051348905.1). NCBI lineage: Eukaryota > Metazoa > Chordata > Amphibia > Anura > Dendrobatidae > Ranitomeya > Ranitomeya variabilis. Next base: position 872,706,619 of record NC_135232.1, read on the forward strand.
GTAAAAATTGGCCCTTCATTAACGTGCAAACCTCCCTTTGGGGTTAAGGTCAAAATTTGCTTGGTTGTTAAGGGGTTAAATGTCTGGGGCCAATGTTACCCAATATCTGGCCATTGCAGCAGTTAGTCAGTTGTATATTACATGGGATACACACTGTGGATGGTGCGAGCACAGCTCCAGAACACACGTTGTTCCTGAATCAGAATTTCTTTTTCTTCCAGGTTAACCGCATATGTAGTAAAAATATTTTCAATGGCTTCAAATGCAAGTTTACTGGATGTTGATAAAAACATGCTATGTCAAAGTTCCAAATGGCTGGTCGATAATCAAAATCAAAATGGTGAATTTATGGAGCCTGGAACTGTGTATGCAAAATCAATGCAGGTAAGGCATTAACCAGTGCTGAAGAAATAAATGATAAACAAAACCTATTTTGTTGAGATGATGTCTGCCAAATTTGTGTGAAAAATAAAGAAAAAAACCCAAAGAAAACCTCCGTCAGAAAAACATTGGGGTGATTTATCAACATTTACTGCTGCGGTAAAGTGCAGCAGTTGCCCATGGCAAACAATCAAGACTCTACTTTAACCTCGTCCCGAAATGGCGATTTTACTTTTTTGCACTTTTATTTTATCCTCCCCTTTTTCCAAGCGTCATAACGGTATTATTTTTCCATTGATGGGCTATGTTCACACATTGTGTTTTTGCTGCTTTTTTAATGCAGATTAAAAGCTATGATTTACAGTACCAGCAAAAGCTATGAGATTTCAGAAATCTCATGGACACATTGTTTTTTTTTTCCTGATTGAATTGGAAAACTGCTGTGTTTTTAAAAACTGCAGCATGTCACGTCTTTAAATATTTTTGCAGCACTTTTTCATCTATAGAAAGCAATGAGCAAGTGCAAAAAGGTATGTATCAGGTTTTACTGCATTTTTGGTGCAGAAACCTCAGTACCAGAGGAACTAAACTGTATCAGAATGCAAAACGCAGAGCAAAACCTCCTTCTTGTAAGCAGCTTTACTGCTGAGAGCAGTGAAAACACTGCAAAAACACAACTTGTAAACATGGCCTTAAAGCCGTGTTGGGGCTTGTTTTCTAGAGGACAAGTTATACTTTTGATTGACACTATTCATTTTACCATATTAAAACAGGAAAAGATTCTAAGTGCAGCGAAATTGTGAAATAGTTTATTTTTTGTTTTGTTTTAGAGAGTTCATTATGCAGTAAAAGTAACTTGGTAATATGATTCTCCAGATCAATATGATTACAGCAGTAACAAACATGCATAATTTTTTTTCTTCATTTAAGTGGTTAAAATAGTGAAAGCATTTTTTGCTTGTGTCACTATTTTCTGAGTCCCATAACATTTTCATTTTTCAGTCGATGGTGCTGGGTGAGGGCTTGCTTTTTGCACCGTGAGATGATGTTTTTATTTATACTGTTTTAGGGTAGATGACGAGATCACTGCTATTTAACCATTTTAATGCCGTGTCAGTTACCTACTGGTATGTAATTGTCATGACCGTGGGGTACCGATGGGTTGCCATGGCACCATTGGCTCTCATGGCTGCCATCTTGGTCCATGGCTGATATCTTAGAATGTCATTTTCACAATATACTTCAGTAAAAATACAGTATATAGAACAAATGATTCAACAAGGGACCTAACACAAAAATGGATACAAAATGAAAAAAGTTTTGAAAAATACAAAAAAAATTGTAAACATTCATCCACTTTTTTAAATGGCAGAATTTGTGTTTTTTTACTCCGTGGACCATTGTAAAGGAATTCAATAAAAAGCCATTAAAGCATATGCTCTCTAATATGATAAAGGAACTTGTCACCTGATTCATGCTGCCCAAACTCTGGGCAGAATGAATCATCTCTCTGAAATGCTCTGGCATTTTAGAGAACATATACTTGGAAGATCAGATTGGGGACCATAGCCAGAGACGAAACTAGTCCCATGCCAGCATTTTTCTGCATCGCTGCAGGTGATTGACAGGTCTCTCCATAGCAAGGGACCAGTAAATCACCTCAAGAAGCACAGGGAAAAGTTGGCAGGGAGCAACTTTAATAGCCAGAGTTAAAGGGAATCTATAAGCAGTAGAGATGGGAGTATTGATTTGCAGGACTCCAGTCCATTAGTTAACTAAGTAGTCTGTGATAGATGGAAGGGAGGGCGGTGAATCTCCTTGATTAGTTGGGCTTGTACAATGTTGTTATCGCGGCGTGACATACACATGACATTGCACAAGCCTTGGCTAATCAAAAGAAGAGTTGGGTTTGCCAAGAAGTAAAACGATTCACAGACCTCTCATCTAGTGGTCACAGATTACTAACATGACCGCAATTGACTAGAATCCTCCAAATCCATTATCTGATCTTTACTTAGCAGGATTTCTCCCTCGGGCTGTTTATATCCACACATAGCTCTTGCAATGAAAAGTCCATCCATACTTTCTTCTGCTTGACTGTAAGTTCCTCTGCTTGAAGTCACATAACAAATGGAGCTGTCAGTCAAGCAGAAGGTGTTGCTGGGCAGGAAATAGACCTGGGAAGAGAAGAGGCTGGGATGTGCTTCCACACATTGAAAGCACTTCAGCATCATTTGAATGTTGATTCAAAGGCGATTCCTCGGCAATGGAGGAACCAACTGGTTATGGAAGGACTTGTCTTTGTAAGAGCTACATGTGCATATAAACTGCTTGAGGGGGTGAAATCCTTCTGATAAATGCATTTTTAAATGGCACCTAAGTGAGGCCATCACAACAGTCATTTGCATTGATATTTTTGAGATTATATTACTACACAGCAGCTCTCGGACAACAAACGTTAAAGTTCAGCTGCACTTAAAGCAAACTGACTGGATCAGATCCAAAGCCAGTCCACTAGAGAAGAGCGGATTGCTTTGTGCAACCCCGGTCCATGGTGAACATCTAAGTTCTCTGGTCATGGACAGTGGCTGTGCAAATTTTCTGAGCTTCCACATTCCCTGGTGCAGCATTTCATTTGCGTGTTGCCATATGTGCAGCTTGCAGCGCACATGTGATGTCCCTCCAGCCCGGTTAATTATAAGCTGAGCCTGTTGTCCCAGAAGCTACTGATCTGGGCCATGGACTTGGGTTGTGCAAAGTCATCAGCTAATCTCTACAGCCCACTACTTTGTTCATGAATTAACTGAGAACAGAGAAGAGAGCTGTCCCCTTGATAGACAGCATGGGTAATGTACAAACACAGGAAGCTCTATCCTGTGGCACTAAGGCTACGTTCACATTTGCGTTGTGCGCCGCAGCGTCGGCGCCGCAACGCACAACGCAAACAAAAACGCAGCAAAACGCATGCACAACGTTGCATGTGTCCTTTTTTTGATTGATTTTGGACGCAGCAAAAATGCAACTTGCTGCGTCCTCTGCGCCCGGACGCGTGCGCCGCAGGGACGCATGCGGCACAAAACGCAAGTGCGACGCATGTCCATGCACCCCCATGTTAAATATAGGGGCGCATGACGCATGCGGCGACGCTGCGGCGCCCGACGCTGCGGCGCAGACCGCAAATGTGAACGTAGACTTACAGGGAAGAAGAGGTGCTTTAAACAATTTTTAAGCTGGTTAACCCTCTTTTAGGTGATACATTTTTACCAAACCAAGTTGTGTTCTTGTCTTTCTAGGGTGGCTATACAGAGTCAGAGTCCTCACTTACAGCATTTGTACTCATTGCATTAGCTGAATTAGGAAACATGTGTGATCATTTGGTAAGTACTGGTTACAGGTAAAATGGCTGTGAATATTGTATTATACAGTGCGAGGGTTAGTGAATACACCAACTGGTGTATAACATGTAAACACAAGCATCAGCTAAAAAATAATTTCCACAGTCCAATAAATCCTTCTACATTTATGACCATTTCTCAAAGAGGGTCTGTTTTTTCTCATGATACGCAGTTTGGTAAATAATTGTATTCCCCATAATGCAACAATTTTGGAGCATCTCTTAGTACTCTGTGTTGTGTTAATTCTCACTTATACTGAAGAGATAATTATGAACAACTTTACAACTGTACGTTAACGATATATGGTGTTTCCTTGCACATTCTCATACTGTCCAATCATTGCTGCTTGCACCAGTCTGCATAGGGTTATGTGTTGTGAATTCTGTTGTGGGTTCTGCTCTTGGGTTCCCTCCGGTGGTTATAAGTGGTAGTGCTGCTGTTTGTCCTTCACAGCAGTTATCAGGTGCGTCCACTTCGGACGGGGCTATTTAGTCTGGCTTAACCCTTTGGGTTGGATACACTCTCCCCTAGGGGTTTAAATATCGATTACCCACAGGGTTGTCTTCTATGAACGCTCTATTGTTCTATTGCAGTTTCTTCGTCGGTGTAATTTTGTTTTTAACCTCTGTTATATAGTGTTTTATGGTACTCATCGGAATAACCCCCTTATTATGAAATTACCCCCCTTTGGATACACTGTGCAATTAACTTCCCATGGATGACTTTATATGGAGATAATAACATCATATGATGGTTATGGTTAATAAAATAAAATATATGTATGTGTATCTCTATTGGAATATATTTATACATTATGGTTCTATGGTAGCATTTATCCCTAGTTAAGTCTTCGTTTATTGCACAGATCTCTATATATAGATGTTGGTTTCTCCCTGTATGTGTGATTTCTCATTTCAGGTCCATCTGATATGGTTGAGCTTTGTATCCCTGCGTGTGGACCTGAGATGATGAAATATTGTGAAGTTCCTCGATTGTCAGTTAGATCGATTGTTGTACACACCCGGGATCTGGAGATGCTGTTCGAGAAGATCTCCATGTGACATGCGCCGTTGTGCCGTGTTTTTCGGCGCATGAAGGGTGTAGGACCTTTGGAATGTGACTTCCGCATAGAGAATTGAAGGGAAGATGACGTTACGGACATGCGCATTGAGGAGCGGCTGTTTGAGAGAACTTACCAGCGGATCGGTATGGGGACGAGCGATGCATGCTGGTTATATGACGTCTATTTGCCATGTGGGAATCCTGTGGACGCGATTGGACTAGCGCCGTTATGGACATGCCCCGTTACCATAACAGGGGTTGATGCACCGCATGGATTGGTGCGATCGCCGGTATATACAAATAGAACGTGGAGAATGTATATTTGGCTTTTCTGGGGATAGTTTGCATAAAAGGAACGATCAGGGAGGGTTGAACCCTGCGGGGGGTGATTATGTATGGTGGGCTATGTATGGGTTGCGATTTTTAATTGTATTTATATGTTTCTGTTGTGATTTGGTTTTTTTTTTATTGTATTGAACCGTCCTATTGGCTGTGAGTCAATTGGTGGGGTGGGACTATTGATATATAATGGTGGTTGGAGTGTTCTTGTGTCATGCTTGATAAAGGTCTGCGGACCGAAACGTTGCAGGAGGTGGAATAAAACGTGGTTTTTCTTTTTCACATCTGCTGTGGTGCTGTCCCTCTTTTATATTTGACTGAGAATCGCAGAAATGTCTCCTGAAAAGTGATCTGTATGTCATCCATGTGCAGTGTGAGGATGCCTTTTTCTCGCATGTAAGCATCTGTTTGACATCCGTATGGCGATTTTCTCGCTGGCTTGCAAAATGGAAATATAATGGATCCATGGGCTCAAATATTCGTGAAAACATATATACGGTTTATATATACAGTATATATATATATATATATATAAATATATATATATCAGTGAGACACACATATACAGTACAGACCAAATGTTTGGACATACCTTCTCATTTAAAGATTTTTATGTATTTTCATGACTATCAAAATTGTACATTCAAACTGAAGGCATCATAACTATGAATTAAAACATGTGGAAAAGTGTGAAACAACTGAAATTATGTCTTATATTCTAAGTTCTTCAAAGTAGCCACCTTTTGCTTTGATGACTGCTTTGCACACTCTTGGCATTCTCTTGATGAGCTTCAAGAGGTAGTCACCAAGAATGGTCTTCCAACAATCTTGAAGGAGTTCCCAGAGATGCTTAGCACTTGTTGGCCCTTTTGCCTTCACTCTGGGGTCCAGCTCACCCCAAACCATCTCGATTGGGTTCAGGTCTGGTGACTGTGGAGGCCAGATCATCTGGCGTAGCACCCCATCACTCTCCTTCTTGGTCAAATAGCCCTTACACAGCCTGGTGGTGTGTTTGGGGTCATTGTCCTGTTGAAAAATAAATTATGGTCCAACTAAATGTAAACCTGATGGAATAGCATGCTGCTGCAAGATGCTGTGGTAGCCATGCTGGTTCAGTATGCCTTCAATTTTGAATAAATCCCCAACAGTGTCACCAGCAAAGCACCCCCACACCATCACACCTCCTCCTCCATGCTTCACGGTGGGAACCAAGCATGTAGAGTCCATCTGTTCACCTTTTCTGAGTCACACAAAGACACGGTGGTTAGAACCAAAGATCTCAAATTTGGACTCATCAGACCAAAGCAGATTTCCACTGGTCTAATGTCCATTCCTTGTGTTCTTTAGCCCAAACAAGTCTCTTCTGCTTTTTGCCTGTCCTAAGCAGTGGTTTCCTAGCAGCTATTTTACCATGAAGGCCTGCTGCACAAAGTATCCTCTTAACAGTTGTTGTAGAGATGTGTCTGCTGGTAGAACTCTGTGTGGCATTAACCTGGTCTCTAATCTGAGCTGCTATTAACCTGCGATTTCTGAGGCTGGTGACTCGGATAAACTTATCCTCAGAAGCAGAGGTGACTCTTGGTCTTCCTTTCCTGGGGCGGTCCATATGTGTGCCAGTTTCTTTGTAGCGCTTGATGGTTTTTGCAACTGCACTTGGGGACACTTTCAAAGTTTTCCCAATTTTTCGGACAGACTGACCTTCATTTCTTAAAGTAATGATGGCCACTTGTTTTTCTTTACTTAGTTGCTTTTTTCTTGCATAATACAAATTCTAACAGTCTATTCAGTAGGACTATCATCTGTGTATCCGCCAGACTTCTGCACAACACAACTGATGGTCCCAACCCCATTTATAAGGCAAGAAACCCCACTTACTAAATCTGACAGGGCACACCTGTGAAGTGAAAACCATTCCCAGTGACTACCTCTTGAAGCTCATCAAGAGAATGCCAAGAGTGTGCAAAGCAGTCATCAAAGCAAAAGGTGGCTACTTTGAAGAACCTAGAATATAAGACATAATTTCAGTTGTTTCACACTTTTTTGTTAAGTATATAATTCCACGTGTTAATTCATAGTTTTGATGCCTTCAATGTGAATGTACAATTTTCATAGTCATGAAAACACAGAAAAATCTTTAAATGAGAAGGTGTGTCCAAACTTCTAGTCTGTACTGTATATATTTTATTTCATACATTGTGAGCCCCTTTGGGGACAGCGATGATAATGTGTGCAAAACTGTAAAGCGCTGCGGAATATGTTAGCTCTATATAAAAATAGATTATTATTATTATACAGAGCTAGATAGCAGAATATCCGGTAATTCATTTGTTGGCTTTTGCAAAATTTTACAGAACCCGACAGGATATGAGACATGGTTTACATGCAGTAAACCATTGCATATCCGTTAGATTTACAGTATATATGTACCTCACTAATAATGTTAGTAATGTGTGTGTGTGTGTAAAATTTTGGAGCAGTAAGGGGTTAATGTCACCTTGCTATTGTAAGGTGACATTAAGCCTCGTTAATAATGGAGAGGTGTCAATAAGACACCTATCCATTATTAATCCAATAGTATGAAAGGGTTAAAAATACATACACACATTAAGAATAAAGTATTTTAATGAAATAACGAAACACACAGGTTTAACATCTTTATTACACTTTCAATCCAAGCGAAGCCCTCATTCTTCTGTAAAAAAAAATTCTAAATAATATAGCACAATATCCCATACCTGTCCGCTGTACAGTCAAGTCCCACGCTGCAATCCATCTCAAGGGGTTAAATAGTTTACAACCCGGAGCGGTGCTAATGTTACCGGCCGGGCTGTAAACCACGGAGGAATGAATGAAAAGCTTCCTGCGCCGCCTCCCCTCCTGATCGGACATGAACTCATTAGTGTGGGAAAGTTTCTGAACATTTTCCGACGCTGCCGAGTTCACCGCAGGCCAGGCAGGGAGTCTGCGCAAGCTCAGTGACGTCAGCGATAGTCGGCCCCGCCTGATGCGGTGAACTTAATTCTTAATGTGTGTGTATTTTTAACCCTTTCATACTATTGGATTAATAATGGATAGGTGTCTTATTGACACCTATCCATTATTAACCAGGCTTAATGTCACCTTACAATAGCAAGGTGACATTAACCCCTTATTACCCCATATGCCACCTCTACAGGGCAATGGGAAGAGAGAGGCTAAGTGCCGGAATAGGCGCATCTTACAGATACGCCTTTTCTGGGGTGGCTGGGGGCAGATGTTTTTAGCCGGGGGGGAAATAACCATGGTCCCTCTCTAGGCTATTAATATCTGCCCTCAGTAACTGGCTTTCCCTCTCTGGGGGAGAAAATTGCGCTGGAGCCCACGCCAGTTTTTTCCATGAATTAATCCTTTAATTTAACACCTACAGCTCCAAAATTTTACACACACACACACACACACACACACACACACACACACACACACACACACACACACACACACACACACACACACACACACACACACACACACACACACACTAATAACATTATTAAACACGGATATATGCATAAATCTAACTGATACGCAATGGTTTACTGTATGTAAACCATGTCTCATATCCTGTCGGGTTCTGCAATGAATTTACAGAACCCTACAATTGAATTATCGGCTATTCTGCTATCTAACTCTCTATGAAATATAAAGATATATATGTGTCTCTATGACATATATCTACCTATACTATGTGTAGACATTTATTTTATCTATTCTATTTTAAGATTATGATTTTACATTACAGTGTGATTTTACATTACACCGCACTGAATTACCGGCTTTTCTATAGGACACCAGTGGGTATTTCTCGCAAGTCACACTGTGTGGTGTGCGAGTTTTTCTCGCACCCATAGACTTTTATTGGCGAGTCTCGGCCGTAATACGGTGCAAATCGCAGCATGCTGCAATATCTCTCGCACATATAATACGGCCGAGAAAGCAAGGGATGATAGGAGCTGCCCTATAGATTAACATTGGTCCGAGTGCTATGCGATTTTTTTATAGCATAGCACTCGTCCGTATTACGCTCTAGTGTAACTCCGGCTTAAGGCCGGATTCATACATCTATAATATAATCAAAACAACGGAGAAAAATCGCGGAAGCTTTTTGTTGTATAAAATGATTTTAGAAAATTTATTTACCAAATACAAAAAGATAAAAACACACACAAACACAGTAATGAAAGTGCTTCAATATAAAGACGCCAGATATGCCTAGGCCCTCAAAGGTAATAGCATCTATGCTTGATATAATGAGGTGAGAAACACATGCTCCTGCAGACCTAACAGACATGAACTCCTAGCACTAAACCATCAGATAATTCCATCCCATGCTACATAGGAGGGTGAATGTCAGCAGATATGAAATGTCAAATATTAGCATACCATTGCTCAACTACATGAAGATACCAGAAAGCAGCATGTCTCACCTATACTTGAGGGGGCCAGAGCACACATCCCGACGCGCGTTTCGCCGCTGTCAGCACCCGCTTTCTCTTTTTATCTTTTTGTATTTGGTAAATAAATTTTCTAAAATCATTTTATACAACAAAAAGCTTCCGCGATTTTTCTCCGTTGTTTTGATTATCTGTATGTGGAGGTAGATTTACATGGTAGGTGACTAACTTTTGGTCACATTATGAATCTGGATTATGCCATATTAATATCTATAATATAAGGCCCATGCTCTGACCACAATATCCGTCTGGGGTTTTCTGGCCTCACAGTAAAATATAGGAGACCCAAGGTCAGGTTGGCTATTGTGGACTTTATATAATGGACATGTGAATGCAGCCTCATTCACACATCTGTGCAAAATGCGACTTTATAGTGTTATTATTCACATTGTCAAATGGGTGTGTCTCTACATAGTCTGACATGGTCCGCACTGATTGGACAGTGTCACATTGTCTAGGGACAAATTGCTAATGGTCGCAGCCAGTTATCAATATATTAACCCCTTTCTGCCAGCTGACGGAATAGTACGTCAGCTGGCAGATCCCCTGCTTTAAGGTGGGCTCCGGCGGTGAGCCCACCTTAAAGCCGCGACATGTCAGCTGTTTTGTACAGCTGACATGTGCGCGCAATGAGCGCGAGCGGAATCGCGATCCGCCCGCGCCCATTAACTAGTTAAATGCCGCCGTCAAGCGCTGACAGTGGCATTTAACTAGCGCTCCCGGCCGCGCGGCCGGAGGTGCTCGCACCGCTGACCCCCGTCACATGATCGGGGGTCAGCGGTGCGTTGCCATAACAACCAGAGGTCTCCTTGAGACCTCTATGGTTGTTGAGGGCCGATTGCTTTGAGCGCCACCCTGTGGTCGGCGCTCGAAGTACACCTGGATTTCTGCTACATAGAGGTGATCTGTACTTCACCTCTATGTAGCAGAGCCGATCGAGTTGTGCATGCTTCTAGCCTCCTATGGAGGCTATTGAAGCATGCCAAAATTAAAAAAAAAAAGTGGTTAAAAATATAAAAAAAATAAAAAATATATAAAAGTTCAAATCACCCCCCTTTCGCCCCAATCAAAATAAAACAATTAAAAAAAAATTAAACATACACATATTTGGTATCGCCGTGTTCAGAATCGCCCGATCTATCAATAAAAACAAAGGATTAACCTGACTGCTAAATGGCGTAGCGAGAAAAAAAATCAAAACGCCAAAATTACGTTTTTTTTGGTTGCCGCGACATTGCATTAAAATGCAAGAACGGGCGATCAAAAGAATGTATCTACACCAAAATGGTATAATTAAAAACACCAGCTCGGCACGCAAAAAATAAGCCCTCACCTGACCCCAGATCATGAAAATTGGAGACGCTACGGGTATCGGAAAATCGCGCAATTTTTTTTTTTTTTTTAGCAAACTTTGGAATTTTTTTTCACCACTTAGATAAAAAAATAACCTAGACATGTTAGGTGTCTATGAACTCGTAATGACCTGGAGAATCATAATGGCAGGTCAGTTTTAGCATTTGGTGAACCTAGCAAAAAAGCCAAACAAAAAACAAGTGTGAGATTGCACTTTTTTTGCAATTTCATCACACTTGGAATTTTTTTTCCCGTTTTCTGTTACACAGCATGGTAAAAGCAATGGTATCATTCAAAAGTACATCTCGTCCCGCAAAAAATAAGCCCTCACATGGCCATATTGACAGAAAAATAAAAAAGTTATGGCTCTGGGAAGGAGGGGAGCGAAAAACGAAAAAACGGAAAAAGCTCCGGGGGTGAAGGGGTTAATAAAGGGGTTAATAAATTAAAATTCAAGAAGAAATAAGAGAAACATCACTATATTCAGTTTTCAGAAAAGATTATCCAGAGTAATAACTTCAGGCAAAATACATTTATTTACTAGAACAGACATTCCATGAGTGCTGACAGATCCTCCTTTTATCCCCTAAAATATCCTCTAAAAGGGTAGGATGAATAATTATTGGTTGTTTTTTTTAATACACAAAAATGTGTTTGCTTTTTTTTCTAGGAAATTAAAGAAGCTGTAAAAAAAGCTGAAAAATATCTGGCAACCGAGCTTCCAAATTTACAACACACATATAGTGCCGTTATAACCTCTTATGCTCTTTCTTTAGTAGGAAACACTGAACACAAAGATAATATTGATTTTTTTGCAAGTGAAGGTAAGCAATTTTTTGTTTCTATTTTAATACTCTATTGGGCAAATATAGTCTTAAGTCACTATCAGTGTATACATTTGAGCAATATTTAAAATTATGATGGTAATTTATCTTAATTTTCTGCATTTCTGTGTGCCGCTGTGATTGATGATCTTTCTCTTTCTGAAGATGGATCTCACTGGCCAGTTGAGAATTCAATAGATTCTTTATTTACTGTGGAAGCCACCGGCTATGCTCTTCTTCAAAAGTTAAAACTTAGAAAATTTGAAGAAGGCCATAAAATTGCAGACTGGCTGGTGAAACAAAGAAATTTTGGCGGCGGATACAAGTCGACACAGGTAGTGCAACAGAACAAACTTTAATTTCCCCACTTTTTTTAACTCAGTTTATAGTGACCTAAAAAATGTTTCAGCACAGTTCCAAACTTACGGTACCTTGGGACAAGTGGTGAATAGTGACGAGCGAATATACTCGTTACCCGAGATTTCTCGAGCATGCTCGGGTGACCTCCGAGTATATTTTAGTGCTCGGAGATTTAGTTTTTCTTGCCGCAGCTGAATGATTTACATCTGTTAGCCAGCATAAGTACATGTGGGGATTCCCTAGCAACCAGGCAACCCCCACATGTACTTATGCTGGCTAACAGATGTAAATCATTCAGCTGCGGCAAGTAAAACTAAATCTCCGAGCACTAAAAAATACTCGGAGGACCCCCGAGCGTGCTCGAGAAATCTCGAGTAACGAGTATATTCGCTCATCACTAGTGGTGAACCCTTTGTGTCTGTCACTATTTGTTTTGTTAAAATCGGAAGGGGAAATTCTCATGGATTTTACATTTTAATGCAGGGAATCCCTATAATTGTGTAGTTGTGGTGCAATCTATATGCTAACACAGAGGCAGACAAGACACAGTAGGACCACTGGTCAAGAACAACATATGGGCCCTTTGCAGTTCATCAGCTCATTATCATGCACAATTTATTAGGTCATTCCTTACCTCTTGGGCCCCTGTCTAGCTGCACAGGTTGTAACAATGAATGGTCTGCCTCTGCTAGCACCCATATAGGTGAAGGGAGGCAAGAAATTACAGTCCAGATCAAATCCAATGTAACAAACATAGTAACACACCTCAGTTATAGGTGAGGGCAGGTGGAAGTTGATATGTACTGGACCTTAGAGTTTATACAGAGCAATGCTCATAAAAAGGGCCAATGCACAGCATTGGGTTAAATAAAAGCCTTTTTGAAATTACTTGCATCATTTTAATGAATATCTTCATCAGAACTCTTTTAAATAGGACGTTTCAGCTATATTCGCTTGAAACACATTAAACAAATTTTTCTGAGGCTAAACAACCACTTTAGTTAGTTTTCTTTATAATAGAGGGCCACAAAATTTATTCCATGTTTTATTTCATATGAAAATTCAGGTTTTATATTTTAGGCTACTGTAATTGCGCTGCAAGCCCTGGCACAATACCAGATGGATACCAGTGCTCCCGAAGCTGTCAATTTAGATGTCCAGCTTGTTGTAGAAGGAAAAGAAAAACCAATTACATATAATATCCAAAATGCTAATATGTACTTGGAACGGACAAGTAAGGTAAGGGGTGGACGTTTTCTTATATATCTAATATACTCTCAGAAGGTAGACATATTATTATTGTTTTGGCATATACTAAGACCCCCTGAAAACGCAAAAAGTTATGACATAATGACAATAGAACTAAAATGGAAAAGCAGCGATAGCATAAATTAGTTATGACTTCTGAGGTCATGGCCAACGGAAAAAAGAAGGTTGAAAGTGATAATAAATATAATTAAGTGAAAGAAAAATTAAAACTTACAAATATAATCCCATACTGTGAATTCTTCTGCACTGGTGTCATGCACTCGATAATGAATGTATAGTTCACCCTTGTTATGAAATGTGATTTTGGCACAGTACCACACATTGACTCTTTCCTTTGGGTGAAATCCATGATCACATCTGTGGGCTTATGTGTATTTTGTATATGTATATATCAGAGATCTTTGACAATATTTACAAAAAAAAAATCTTATTGTCATTTATAAACACCTAAAAGGTCTAAATGTAACTTTTCTCAGATTTCAGCAAATAAAAATTTTAATATTGAGGTGAGAGGAACGGGAAAAGGTACCATAACGGTAAGTTACATTTATTTTTCTTGTACAAATAACATATTGCTCCACATATTAAAATTAAAAGTGTTATGTGTATTTGAAACTTCTCAGCACTCCTTGTGTTCATGATATGCAGAGGTATAGCTGAGAGTTCACATCTGAGTGAGCCCCTAATCTAAGTATTCATATTTACAACAACGGGGGCTCACTCTGATCACAGTGAGAACAGGGAACCTCAGCTGATCACAAGACTGTTACTAGAAAAATAAAACACTGCACAAAGACATATATTAGTGTTGTCAGGGATGGTGTGGGGGGGCAGTGTGGTATATGCATCAGTACCTTGTCATATGCAGGGCAGACATACCGCCAGTGCAGTCAGTGCAGCTGCACCATGGCCCAGAGGCAGGTATGGACTGGGGCTGAAATTCAGTCCTGGCATTTGAAGTCACACAGGCCCATGTTGTCCCCGTCCCCATGAACCAGATGGGGATATATTACTAATATTACCCTGGATGGAGGATAGGAAGATTTTTTACAAGACCAATATGTCTAATGATACCCGTGGCCTGCTGGGGTAAATGACGGAGTCAGCAACTTTGTGCTCCATCACAGCTCTTAACAGTATGGGTATCTTGAGAACACCGATTCTGTTAACAACGTAGCAGACAAGGCAGCCCATGACCAGACAGGCCCTTCTGGCATTTGCCAGATGGCCAGTCTGGCCCTGCCCAGAGGTGGAGGGCGCCTGCCAGCTCCCTGCACTGCAATACAGACCGCCAGCCAATCAGAGGCTGAAGCTGATGTTGGCATACCTATTACGGGTGGTACAAAGCGGTAACATCATGCGCCATTGCAGGCAAGCTTAAGTCAGGTGCCAGATCCTCCACTGGCTGTAAAAGAGGATGCCACTGATCGTGAGAGCGGAAAATGGTAAAATGAATTTTTTTAAAATGTTTTGGAGAAGATGTGAGAAAACAATGAGAAAAAAATGTGCTGGAGCCGTGAAACATGGATTATCCCACGAAGGGGCCCAGGATGGCAGACATTATCCCAGGAAGGTGGCAAGGATGGGAGACATTACCACAGTAAGAGGCCAAGGATGGGAGACATTATGCTAAGAAAGGGACCAGAAAGGGGGACATTATGCCAGGAAGGGACCCAGGATGGGGACATTATACTAGGAAGGAGCCCAAGATGGGGGACATTATACCAGGAAGGGGCTCATGACAGGTAAAGGACTTTATCACTGTATCATCTGAAGGAGTTTGCTGCTACATTCTATAAGAGCATGGACATCGGCTAATTCCCTTCGCAATGTGACTTTGCATGTTTCATCCATTGTTAACTATGGAAGGAGATCATTTTCCAAAACCGATGGGTCAATTTTTATATTTGGAAACTAATATTTGTGTTTGATTTTTAGGTAATGACAGTTTACCAAGCCTTACTGAATGCAGAAAACCAATGCAATGGATTTTCATTGGAGGCAAAGGTGACATCACATGGTAAGCTCTGGGGTAATAACTTTCACATAAATTCAGTAGTGAAATACCATTAACGCCTCGGTTAATATCTACAATAGCACATCAGGCACACAGCACACAGCACACTACTACAGATGTAGAAGACCAGAGTAGTCTGTAATGTTCCCCAACACACTGCATAAATATGGCGCTTGTGCGTAGCATATTTGTGGTCCCAAACGTGGGATGAGGGCCACTAACTTTAAAAAGGCTATTTTGAAGAGAGTTATTTTTATGGTATTTTTTTTCACCATGCATTGTACAATAATATGATTAGTGTTCTGCTACATTATAAGAGCTAGTTAGGAGAATTAGGCATTACTACAAGCCTGTCAACTGTTCATTAAGCAGAAGTTTGAATTCAGCACTTAACTTTTTATCTAAAGTATATATATATATATATATATATATATATATATATATATATATATATCTACACTGCTCAAAAAGGTAAAGGGAACACTAAAATACCGCATCCTAGGTATCACTAAATGACATATTCCAGTTGCAAATCTTTATTCATTACATAGTGGAATGCGTTGAGAAAAATAAAATATAAAAATGATCAATGTAAATCAAAATTACTATTCCATAGAGGTCTGGATTTCGAATGATACTCAAAATCAACATGTAAAAAACAAATTACAAGTTGGTTGAAACTTCAGTGGAAATGCCTCAAGACAAAGACATGATGCTCAGTAGGGTGTGCTCCTGATGAGGTGGCAGATGTTCTCCTGAGGGATCTCCCCCAGACCTGGATTAAAGTATTAAAGTATCTGTCAAATCCTGGACAGTGTGTTGTGCAATGTGGATTTAGTGGATGAAAGGAGACATGATGTCCCAGATGTGCTTAATTGGATTCATGTCTGGGGAATGGGCAGGTCAGTCCATAGCATCAGTGCCTTCATAATGCAGGAACTGCTGACACACTTCATCCACATGAGGCCTAGCATTGTCATGCATCAGAAGGAACCCAGGGCCTAATGCATATGGTCTCACTATTGGTCTAATGGCAGTCAGGGTACCTCTGGCTAGCATATGGAGGGCTGTGACGCCCTCCAAAGAAATGCCTCTCCACACCATTACTGACCCATTGCCAAACCCGTCATACTGGAAGATGTTGAGGGCAGCAGAACGTTCTCCACAGCATCTCCAGATTCAGTCACATGTGCTCACTGTGAATCTACTCTCATCCGTGAGGAGCACAGGGCGCCGATGTAGAATCTGCCAATCACCCTGCAAAGTGTAGGACTGTAAGCACGACACCCACTTGTGGAAGTCATACCACCCTCATGGAGTGTGTTTATGGCAGTTTAAGCAGACACATGGATGTTAGTGGCCTACTTGATGTCATTTTGCAAACCTCTGGCATTGCTTCTCCTGTTCCTCCTTGCACAAAGGAGGAGGTAACGGTCCTACTGCTGGGCTGTTGTCCTCCTATGGCCCCTTCCACGTCTCCTGGTACAGTATCTGCTCCATGCTCTGGACACTTTGCTGAAAGACAAAGCTACCCTTCTTGCCACAGCTCTCATTAATGTGCCATCCTGGGTAAGCTGAACTACCTGTGCAACTTCTTTGGGTTGTACTGTGAAAACCGCCTCATGATACTGTACAGCTAGGGGCGAGAGCAATGACAAAATGTAAAAGTGACCAAAACAACAGCCAAAAAAGATGAGAACAGAGAAATAGTCTGTGGTCTCCACCTGAAGAACCACTCCTTGCTAGGGGTTGTCTTGTCTTGCTAATTGCCTATCAGGTTGATTTCACAGAAGTGTGATTGACTTGGAGTTATATTGTGTTGTTTACGTGTTCCCTTTATTTTTTTGAGCAATGCATATACCGTAACTGTACAAGCTAAACATGTTTTATACTATTTTTCTCTCTTTTATATTTTTGTGTTTGATTACACTTATTTAATACTTTCCCACAACAGAAACAAAAGCTGATACATACATTCTCCTCCTGAAAACAAGGTATTATTCATATTTTGTAAATCCCAATTATTATGGTTCCAACAATTAACGCAGCACTCCAGCAAAGTTTAGTGAGAACTCACTAGTAGTATTCTATCTGTGTAACTTTTTCCATCCCAGCTATAAAAGAAAAACTTTCCAGCCACAGCACAGCTTTCATTTTGTAATATGCCTCATGTGAAATGTACTCTGTATTGAGGAATCCAATGAAAAGGGAGGAAGCATCAAGATGACTAACGACCAAGAAATGTCATATTAACTAAAACAAGTATAATGTACAGGGTGAACTATATAGGAACAAAAATCCTGGAGTGCTGCATTAATTAATTAATGCTACTGTAATGAGTTATGCATACGATATTGCTCTAAAGTACAGGAATGTTTTTTGCAAGTAATTTTTGTTGCAATATACTATTTATATGAGCCTTTAATGGGAACCAGTCAGGAGATTTGTGACACATGATTCACAGCCTGCCTGTGTGATTGCAGCCAGGTATATTTTTCTCTAAATTACTCCAATGTTTTGGAGAAAATTCTCTTTAAAGATCCGGCTGAGGACAATAGCCAAAGAGGAAAATAGTACAGCTCTGCCCCAGGTCGGGTCTTCCCACCGCTGATTGCCATGTCTCTATGTACACACGCTGGAATGACTGGTCATTCACCTGTGGCAGTGGCAGCCAAGGGCAGCATCGGATTAGTTTGGATTCTAACTCTGGTCCCTGGCCGGATATTCAGAGAACATTTTTTCTAAAATGCTGGCGCGCCTCAGAAGATGATATACCTGAGTGCGATCGTGCAGCCAGGCAGTGATTCATGCTGCCCACTGTTTGGGCATGAATCGCCTGATTGGTTTCTATTAATACGGTACTCCCTAGTGGAAATAAACAGAAGAAATAATGCATGATACTGATCTGATATATTAATTACCAGATTTAATTACTACATGTTTTTTTCACTTTTGTAATCGGTTTAGACCAATAACTTTTTTTCCTAACACAGGTACCATGGTAATTTACCTGCAACCATGACCCTGATTGAAATCACCATGCTTTCAGGCTTCACTCCTAGCACTGAAGATCTAAAATTGGTAGAGTGTTTAAAGCATTTCATTTTTGACTTCCAAAATGTTAATTTGTCTGATATTTGTGTCTTCCACTGTTAATGATAGGGATAAGCGAATGTGCTTGGTGATACTCGGTTATCACTCCAGTATCACGACGCTCGGATGTGCTCTTTACTTGACGATGTAAAACTCTAATCCCTTCCCTACATCTTTGGTGCCTGTTACGCAGCCAATAAGCATGCAGGGATTGCCTGTGAGTTTCTGTAATGCCATAGCCATCTTGGTTGTGGCATTACTGTGATTGGCTGGTTGTCTGACATCATCAGGGATTATAAAAGGACAGACGGCGCCGGGCTCGGCACGCTAATGCCATTGCACAGCTCTGTGACAGTACATATTGAGGGTAGAGAGTGCTTCTCTTGGCCTGTGTGCACAGTATAATGAATCAGAGGCCTGTACTGTTGATACTAGTGCTAAAGCTGAGCCATCACACTAAAAGCTCTTGTAAGAGCTAATCAATTGTAGTACATACAATCTACATTTAGCCTAGAGAGGGAGAGAGAGTTGCAGGAGTAGGGATAGTGACAGAATCCAGTCTGTAGACAGGGATAAGGCCTGTGCAGTCCATTGATGAATATATAGCTGAATTTTTTATGTACGGGCAGAAAAATTGTAATATATTTTGATCCATCAAGCATTACGTGCTTTGAGACCTTTTTTGTGTTATATAACCCACCCAAAAATCGTTGAAACATTTTCCTGGTCTACATTTCTCAGAAATACATTATACCGTTGTGTGGAGTACATTTCTGTGATCTGTAAAACTGCTAAAAAACTTTTAACATTTTTGTAAGCATCTATTTCTCAGACGTACAGTGTTAAGTGGTATGTGAACATTTAAAGGATCTGTTAAACTGCTAAAAAGCTTTTAACATTTTTTTTAGTCTTCCATTTCTCAGACATACAGTGTTACATGGTCTCTGAACAATTCTGTGATCTAAAAAACTGCAAAAAAGCTTTTCAATTTTTTTAGGATTCTATTTCTCAACCGTAGAGTGTAATGTGCTCCAGATCCATGGGTTTCACAAACAACTTCAGATTCTATGTCCATTCTTAACAGTTCAACTTTACTCATCAACAGCAAAGGAAGGAAAAAAGTTCCAACACCAGGCGTCTCTTCATTAAAATCTTCAATATTTTATTTTCATGTCAAGAATAAAACATCATCCTGTGACGTAGCCCCTGAACTGAAAGATTATTATATATACACACTATTAGTAAACGGGATCTGTCACCATGGTTTTGCCACCTAAACTGAGAGCAGCATAGTGTAGAGACAGAGACCCCAAATAGAGGGATGTATCACTTACTGGGCTAGGCTGCTTTGTGTAGTTTATATAAAATCACTGTTTTATCATCATTTGAATCTTTGGAGTCTTACAGACTGAGACTGTGACTCCCATGTTCAATGTTCTTCAGCACTGCAGTACCACACCATAATCACATTAGACCTTTTTCGATGCCTATGTGGAATGAGCTGTGCGCTATGCCCTCCTGTCCCCACTTTGTATAAGTATAAAATAGGGCTCTCTGGCCAGCCCCCATCTTTCACACTCGCTGTGATATCCGACCTCATCGACTGCACTACAACCATGTGAAGCCATAGCTATAGAGATTAAAGGGTAGAATCATTAGCCCGGCACCGGCATGTTATTTATTTTATCGATTCTATAAAATAGCAAAGTGATTGAATCAGAGGAGACCTGCGAATTTCAAGAGACGTGAGTCGAAGTTGATTCTTATTGGATGGATTCTCTCATCTCTAGGGGACACCTTTGTCAGCCTCACAGCAATTTAGGGTCCAAACCTCATATGGGCAGACATCATTTTATCCATTGAATTGTCTGATCATGTTCCTGTTGTGAGGGAATGCTGACAAAATATGCATGTACCAAAATGTCACCTACAAAAAAAACAAAAAACAAGTTGTCCAATAAAAAGGTTGTACAGTTACTGTATATAGAAAATAAATTATCATGGCTGCTGGAATGCAAAAGGCAAAATATTAAATGCTTAAACGTTTTGTTTTAGTTGGCAAATAATGTAGAAAATTACATTATGAAGTTTGAAACCTACAGCACTGCATCTAACGCAACAGTTGTACTGTATCTTACAAAGGTAACATACTTTTATTCTTTTCCGTTACTGAACCTGTATTTCTTATTACTTATGTATGCTACTTACAAATTCAATTACAGGTTCCTAATACTGACGTTCTTGAAATTGGATTTCGAATACACAAGAATTTTGAAATAGGACTTCTCCAACCAGCCGACATTTCCATATACGAGTATTACGATCTTGGTAATTAATGGCTCCTCTACATCTCTATAAATTGCATTCTTCTCTAGTCATTTGTTATGATAAAACATATTTGAATGGTGTGCCTGCTTTAGATAAGAGTGTATATATTGCTCTGGGGGACTCTTTGTGATTTTACAGTGGGCAGATATTATATACCCTGAGATCAACTAGTTTTGCATATGGAAAAAAAAAATGGAAAGGAATTTTGAAAAACGGACAAACCCTTTACCAGTTTTCTTTAGTTTCCACCTATTTCTTATTGGGAGTAAATGATTGAATGTCATTTTCTTTAGAGCCTGTAGAAATGGTGAATTTTTTTTGAGGACCAATGCAGCAGGTTTATTAGTGTAAACATTGTCCAAAGAAGTTCTTTGGTTTGTAGTTTAGCAAAACTAACCATGAAATTATGATGTGTTATCTGTGGTCTTATGAAGAGTAGATAGCTCTACTAAATCTTTAAATATGTTTACAGTTGAAACACCAAATTTCAGTCCCAGCAGTCATGCCTATCCAGCTTCTCATTTGCTTGGTATTTAACTACCAAATTTGGTACAACTATTGCATTGATCTTTCTAACAGTAGGTGTAAATAACAGGGGGTGTAATTTTGGTCATATATACTTCTTACCTATAGGAACACATTTTGAAGACTGATTAACCAACATAAATTTATAGCGCTCCGATTTATCATACTTATACAGTAACTATCACTGTCTGACTACAGCTGCTCCCAGTCAATGTCCTGAACTGCAGTCTTCAAACTGGGAAAATTGGCCTTTTTAAATTATTTTTTTCCTCCACATCCAGTTATGTTTTTTTTACAATTTGAGCAAAATTAAATGATGTTTTGGTTACTGGTGTGACAGGGTACATAACAGAGATCAGTGAACAATTCAAAAGGCCTTTATTGGGACTGGGACAATATTCCAAAAGTAGATACGATTCCTTAGAATCTGTACAATCTGCCATACACGGGCACCAGGACCTGGTCACTGCAGCAGATTCTTGCCCTTCACAATACACATCAAAAACTAACAAACCAAACCTGTGGCTTATTGTTCTACCTCTCTTGGGATCAGCCCTCTGGTTGAGCAGAGATACTCACACCCCACCCCCTTAAACATTTGCTACAGGTAGCTCAAAGACTGAAGAAGGTTCCGGAAGCCCAGACGCCAGCCTGTATGTGGAGTTGTGTATTAGGGAGGCCCCCTGCAGAGAGGAACAAAGACACACATGTCTCCACCAGATGCAGAACAAAAAATACTAATGTAGGCCTGCTTAAAGTATGGTCCATGACAACAGGCTGGGGTGACACTGTTGCAACCCTTCCCCCCTCAACTTGTGTACAGACTAGTGACCTCAACAGGTCACTTGTCAAGTACACGTAGACATGGCTTACGTGACTCATGGCTGCTTCTGCCTGGACAATCTATCAGCATGTTGGTGTTGGCTCTCTTTTGGATATCATACAATAAAGTTATAGGGTTGAAGGTCCAAGCTCCATTTTGCATCCTCTTTGACTTAAACTCTACTTCCTGCACCCACAAATCATCATTGTAGATCTCTCACATAATTTCCTAGGAGAATATCTGCAGGCAAGCCAATCAGCACCCCAACCACTCATAGCTTCAACCCAAAGTCAAAGTCTAGTTCTACACTTGCTTTTTTGATATTACTCCATTGGCCACCAGCTAATTCAATGGTAATCTCCTGTCCATGCTTTATCGCCTCTGGCCGAACAACTCAGGAATCAGCTATTATGAGATATGCCCCAGAGTCACAAAAATCAAGCACTTTCTGACCAACCAGCACAACCTTCTGTAAGTCCTTTCTTTGAAGAATAAAGTAACTTGTGGCTGTTGCTTGCAACCCATAAGCCCCTAGTGGTTGAACATGGGTGTCTAAGTCATTAGGCAAGTCAACTTGGGGGGTAAAACATCTTCCTCCACTGTATTTGCTTGTAAATAATAGTGCTGCCAGGTTCTTGTAAATGATAGGTAGATTTGATGCTGGGTCATTCCTCAATCGACCATGAGGGCAGGTGTCTTGCAGATGCCCAGGCTGCCCACATCAGTAACATCTGCGCTGTGTCATAGTTCTTCCCATTTGCTTTCTGGAAAAGGAGTTAAGGAAACCTGGAGGCTGATATCCATGTGAAGGTGCATGTAGTGGTTGTTGGGGTTGAGGATAACTCCTCCACTGGATAGCTGGGCATGTGACTTGCAGATGCCCGTAATGTCCACAACCATAACATCTGTGCTCTACTACTTTCTCTCCTTGTCGCATTCTAGAGGATGAGGTAGAACTAGTTGGAAGGTGATTCACATGGGTATCAACATGAAGTGGTGGTCTAGTGGGACAGCAAGCCCTGTGGAAGAACAAAGGACCACCGGTGATGGGGTGTTGGTGTTTTTTTCTCCATCCATCAGTAGCTTTTTAAATTGATCATTTATGGTGAGAACCTCATCAGCTAAAGCATCAGCTGGATTTCTCTCACGCACCCGTTCAGTGAGCTCAGTGGGGCAAAGAACTGTTCTTTTAGAATGACCTGGAGGATGGCATCCTGAGTTAGGGCCCCCTCTCCCTCTAGCCAGTGATGACACGCTTGTTTGATGTTATGGGCATAAAGTTTAAAACAGCCTTCTCCATTACAGGCTAAAAAATGGAACGGAGTCCTGTAAGTATCTGGAGTTACTGCGTAATGTTCTAGGATGGTTTCCTTGATATCCTCATACTCGCGGTTCCACCGAGGCTCCATAGCTTGATTTGCTTCCGCAGGTCCACCCTCTAAGAGCTCCACCAAACGTCCGACCTGCTCCATTTCTGGAACTTCCAATAACTGACATTGGTGTTCAAAGTCTTGGAAAAATCCCTCAATGGGCCCTGAAGCCTCATTAAATGGCTTAAATTCCTTTGGTGCACTCTTGGGGATTCCCTCATGGTGGGTGTTGTGGTTACTGTGTGCCTGGGGGTTCTAACTGCTTCTACAGCAAGCCACCTTTCATGACCTCTCTGAATGGCCTCCTGCTTATCTTCTATGGTGGCAATGCCACCTCCTCCTCATACCACCCAACCCACTGACTTTTCTGGGTATTTACCCCGGTCCTGTCTTTCCTCCAATTGCTCGGGGAATCCCACTCCAGTGGCATCTTCAAGCCTAGCTCCTTCCAAAACCTCAATTAGTCGATCTTTGGACAGTCCTTTGTAACTGATCCCTAATTCACGGATATTTTGTTTGTAGGTTCCCCACAGTCCAATTCCTGTGTTCTGAGGTACTGGTTCCATTCGTTGCCAGGTCTTTGTTCTCCATTCCCTCTGCCCTGATTCCTCTGCTGCCAATCAGTGTGTGACAGGTGCATAACCGAGCAGACAGGGACAACAGACCAGTGAACAATTCAAAACACCTTTATTTGGACTGGGAGAATAGCCCACCAAACCTAGATATGATTGCTTAGAGGCTGCAAAGTGGCTACAACCAAAGGAACAAATCCAGGGTCGCCAGCCGGTAATCCTAGTCCAAGGAAGATGCAACAGCAGTCCTTAGACTAGTTCCTGAAATCCAGCAGGGCAAGACAATGTGGCATCTGATCTACAATCTTCCATATACGGGCACCAGGACCTGGCCGCAGGAGCAGATCCTCGCCCTTCGCAAGACACAACAACAACTAACAAACCAAACCTGTGGCTTATTGTTCTACCTCTCTTGAGATCAGCCCTTTGGTTGGGCAAAGATACTCACACCCCACCCCCTTAAATATTTTCTACAGGTAGCTCAAAGGATGAAGAAGGTTCCAGAAGCCCAGTTTCCAGCCTGTCTGCAGGGTTGTGTATTAGGGAGGAACAGAAACATACATGTCCCCACCAAATGCGGGACAAAAAATGCTGGGGTGACACTCTGTTACAACTGGTGCAAAGGTTTTTGCAAATATTGACACTTCCAAGAAGCTCTACATTGTTAGATATGACCAGACTCAACAGAGCATCACCTCTTGTCAGGTCTTCTACAAGCTGACCCAAAATATCTCATATAACAAGCTGAGCAATATTTTTCCTATTTGCAGTTGAAGCAGAACCATTACTGCAGTCAATAAGTGGGAAGTTAAAATCTCCCATAGCTACTATTATAGCAGCCTGTGCAGCCCCCCCCCCCCCATCTGATTATGCAGCCAATCCTTCAATTCTTCAGTGATGTTGGGTGGTCTATACATTACACCAAAAATTACTATTACTATAAATTATTTTTTGTTTTTGTGACATGGAGAGGGCTTTTTAGGATTTGCGCTTTGTTTTTTGTGAAAAAACATGAAAAAAGATGTGACAATACCATTGCATCTGTCTTTCATTAAATGCAATGTTATAAAATACAGATCGCTATTTATTTTTTTTTAAAGAGTAAAAAGTGCAGGAGACTTTTTTTGCATCCTGTTAAAAAACAGATATTTGCACAAACTAATGTCAAACTGATACCCTTTTGACATTTTTTCCATTATCATCTATGTAAATTATATATTTTATATTTACACATATATTTATTTGGTAGGCAATATGTTGCCCAAGAGAGTATAAAAGTACTCAGGAGGACTTTACATCTTTTTCCATTACTCAGCCTTTTACTGTAACTGAGGACACCATAGCAGTGCCAGCAGACCCAGGAAAACCAGCGCTCTGCCATGGCACAAATTCTTCATACAGATCAGCTAGTTGTGCTAAGACCCCAAGAGCTTTGTTTTTTCCTGGAGACAACCAATAGCTATGTGATCATTGCGTCCTATAGAAGCACTGGCTGTGCCAATACTTTTATTCAAAAGACAAGATAAACAAAATGACCTGCCTCTGTTAGGCTGGTTTCACACTTGCGTTTTTATCTGCATGTGTTTTAAAAAAAAACGCATGTGTGAAAAACGCATTTAAACGCGGTAAAACGCATGCGTTTTTTAGACGCATGCGTTTTTATAGAAAAACACAAGAAAACACAAGAAAACACAAGAAAAAACAAGAAAACCCTAACCCTACCCCTAACCCTAACCCTAAACGTGACTGAAATACGTGGCACTGAAATACGTGCAACTGAAATACGTGGTACTTAAATACGTGGCACTTAAATACGTGGCACGTGGCACTTAAATACGTGGCACTTAAATACGTGGCACGTGGCACTTAAATACGTGGCACGTGGCACTTAAATACGTGGCACGTGGCACTTAAATATGTGGTACTTAAATACGTGGCACTTAAATACGTGGCACGTCGCACTTTAATACGTGGCACTTAAATATGTGGCACTTAAATACGTGGCACGTGGCATACGTGGCACTGAAATACGTGATACGTGGCACTTAAATACGTGGCAATATGACTGTCAGAAAATGTTCATTAAACGGTTAGGGGTGAGGTTAGGGGTAGATTAGGGTTAGGGTTTGGATCCCTTTATCACCTTGATGGTGGTGGGTGGTTTTTCAGTGTGTTTTCTGTTTTTTTTCTATAAAAACGCATGCGTTTTTAGCGCAAACAAACGCATGTGCTTAAAAACGCATGCGTTTAGGCTACGTTCACATTTGCGTTGTGCGCCGCAGCGTCGGCGCCACAGCGCACAACGCAAACAAAAACGCGGCAAAACGCACGCTAAAACACTGCGTTTTGCGCCGCATGCGTCGTTTTTGGCCGAAAGTTGGACGCAAAAAAAATGCAACTTGATGCGTTTCTTGCGTCCAACGCTTGAGGCCATGCGGCGCAAAACGCAGCACAACGCATGTCCATGCGCCCCCATGTTAAATATAGGGGCGCATGACGCATGCGGCGCCCGACGCTGCGGCGCCCGACGCTGCGGCGCTGACCGCAAATGTGAACGTAGCCTTACATAGACAGCAATGCATTTTTTTGCCGCGAAAAAACGCATGCGTTTTTTCGCGGCAAAAAACGCGCAAGAAAATACTGCAGGTAGCATTTTTGAAAATGAACGCATGCAGACAAAAAACGCATGCGTTTGAAAACGCATGTGCAAAAAAACGCATGCGTTTTCAATGTTAAATATAGGGGAAAAAAACGCTGCAGACAAAAACGCAAGTGTGAAACCAGCCTTAGATTCAAAACCTGTAATGCAAAAATGTCAAAGAACACTGCGGCAAACTCATAACCCATATCACGGGTCATAGCTTAGTTACAGTTCACCGTGTAAACAATCATTTTATTTGAAAAATTAATTTTAAATGCATATCTCCACTTTTATTCATACACAATAAATGTCTAAAGGACATTGTGTTTGCTTTGTTTTCATTGTCAATTTCTTTTATGCAGATAAAAAGTGCAGTACATTTTATAACCTTCCTGAGGAGAGTGGAGAATTGAAGAAAATCTGCAAAGGGTCTTTATGCAAGTGTGCCACAGGTAACATTACGAACGCAATTTTGTAATAAGTTTCTTTTGCCTTTTATTGTATGGCAAACATTAGTAAAAAAATCTTACTGCTTACGTATCCAAACACCAAAATGTCAGTGCACTTGTCGGTTGCACTCCCTTACCCAATGTTTCCACCACCAGTACAGTGTTCATTTTAGGACATCATCACATATCAAAGTCAAACATCAGAAATACTTTGTCTGATACCTGACTCTGATGCCTGACTCTGATACGTGATTCTGATACCTTAGGTATCAGACTCAAGTATCAGAATCAGGTTTCAGAATCAGGTATCAGAATCAGGTATCAGAGTCAGGCATCAGAGTCAGGTATCAGACAAAGTATTTCTGATGTTTGACTTTGATATGTGAAAGTCAGGTATCAGAATCAAGTATCAGAATCAGGTATCAGACAGAGTATTTCTGATGTTTGACTTTGATATGTGATCATGTCCTAAAATGAACACTGTACACCTGACCATTCTGAGAAGCAGAGGCATCAACAAACATCTATCATCACTGATCAGGATTGTAACTAGGAACAATCAAAGGCTATAGCTTTAAAACAAATCCTTAGTGTATTGAATTTCTGTGAGAACTTCATCTATCAAGAATAGTGTTTAAAAAGCATAGACAGAATTTAGAACTGGTGGTATTCTCATGTTATGACCCACATGAGGGGAACCTTTAGTCAGAAGCTGGCTAGAAATTAGAGTTGAGCGAATATGTGCGGGTTCCCTCTTATTCAGCAAGCTTGCCGAATAAGCTGCCGAGGGAGCACGGCATCCTGAATCACGCCGGCTGATCGTCACCACAGCTGCATGTGTCACGGCTGTGTCACAGTTACGACACATGCATGGAGAGCCCAACAAACAGCCTCTCCATGCATGTGATGTGACCGTGACACCGCCACGACACATGCAGCTGTGGGGCTGATCGGCCGGCGCGATTCAGGAAGCCGTGTTCCCGAGCAAATTCGTTCTTCTCTACTAGAAATCCACGTTGAACATGCAAGTGCAATTCGTTTAGGGCTTGTGCACACGTTGCAGATTTGCTGTATTTTTTCTTTGCAGATTTGCTAGCCAAACCTGAAATAAAGTGAAACTTGTATTGTCATGCACACGTTGAGTATTTTTGATTTGCAGATTTAGTGCAGAAAGTAAACTGCAGCACGTCAATGCTCTGCATTTTTGCCAGCGTTTTTCACCATTGACCTCACTCAAATTGATTAAAAATGCGTTTTTCCTGCAAAGAGATGCAGAAATTTCCTCATCGTGTGCACATAGCCTTAACATTTTTAATTAGTCTAATTTTTAACCTAAAGGGAATCTGTCAGGTAATTTTTTTTAGTACAATAGTACTAAATGGTAACCTGAAACAGGGATAGGGCATGTAACTTTTGTTTCTGTAGCTTCTCTGGTTTTCTTGATGTATGGCTAGTCAAGCGTATGTAAATCAATGCTAAATATGCACTTCTCCTCACACTTATAATTTTGCCCACCCCTCTGCACCGATGTGGTATACGGTGAATCCAAACTGAATATGCACTGCTCCCCACGCCCATATTTTCGCCCACTCCTCTACGCTGATGTCAGTGATAGTAAGAATCTTCACTGTCACTTACTACCGCTGACGTCAGCATAGAAGGGTGGGTGGGATTATGGGTGTGGGGAGCAGTGCATATTCAGTTTGGATTTACTATCTGTGACATCAGTGCAGAAGAGTGGGTGGGGGAGCAGTGCATATTCTTTTTTGGATTTACATATGCTTTACTAGGTGGTGCGCAGCTGTGAATTCTCCAGTGCTTACAGCAAGAAAACGGAGAAGCTACAGCAAAAATATGCTACAGATTCTGAAAGGGCTGCCCAAGTCCTATTTCAGAATGCTCTTAGTATCGTATTAAAAAATAAATCAAATTACAGATTCCCTTTAGCTTATGTGATAAAATCATAAGAAAAAAGAACATCTTCATGTAGAATACCTTATCTCAACACTTAACCCCTTCCAGACCCTGAATGTACCCAGTGCATCATGGAAGGCAGTGACTTCTCGACCCTGGACGTACTAGATAAATCATGGCTAAATTATGATCACATTAGGGTGCATGCTGTTTCTAACAGGGCACCTGGGCTCATCTTCAATGGTGGTTTTGTCGACCCACACAACTACAATTCCTGTGATTGGCTGTTCAATTATGAACAGCCAGTCATAGGGATTTCAGTGTCAGAAACACTGATGTCCAGCCTATGATCAGTGCTGCTGTAACAGCACTGACCATAGGCTGGAGCCTAGCAACGCCAGTGTCACCAGGCTCAGCACTGATTGGTGTGATTGGACAATGACGTTGATTGCACCAGAGTGCACAGACTCAATCTGACCACACAATGACTGCTCTGCACCTGCTCATTCTGGCTTGGGAATGTTGCAGAGCAGTCATTGTGTCATTCTGTCGTGCTGTGCTGGGTCTTGTGGTGCAACAGACTTTTTCGAGCTATCGGTGTGTCGAAAGTGGGAGAAGAGGGTTGCATTGAAAATCCAACACAATGGGCAGCACTTTGAACACATTTTATAAGTGGTCATAAACTTGTAATAACTCATGAAAGAATAAAGTTACATTAAAACCAAGCACACCATTGTTTTTCTTGTGAACTTCTCAATAAGGTAAATGTGTCACATGTCGCTCTTTCCATTGGAAAAAATGAAGTTGGATCCAAAATGGCCAACTTTAAAATGGACCCCATGGTCACCACCCATCTTGAAAAGTTTTCCCTCTCCCATATACTAATGTGCCACAAACAGGAAGTTGATCTCACCAACCATTCACATTTTATTTAGGTGTATCCATATAAATTGCCCACCCTGTATTTCAATTTACAGGATATTACATCAGTATGTAAAATTATATTTTCAATCACTGTGTAATTCCACAAAGTCATTCTACATACTATTATATTACTATACCTTAAACTGGTTACATAAACAACTTTGTTTTCTTTTATGTTTAGGAAAGTGTGCAACTCTAGGCAAAATGACTGACAAAGAGACACTAAAACTCAAAGCATGTGAAGTAGGAGTTGACTTTGGTATGTTTTATGTATAACTTGCAACATTTATCACTTTTACACAATTGCAGATGACTATTATTACCATTGTTATGACTTTAAGATGCTGCATCTTTTATCCAATATATTATTTTTAATGTTTTTATGTATTATATTTAACCTTTTACTGACATATGAAGTACTGGTATGTCATATGCTGGCTCGCTGACTTTGGTGCGGGCTCGCACACAGAGCCTGCATCTTTCCTGGCACATGATGACTGATTTAATGAGCCATCATGTGCCTTTAACCCTTTCACAACCTTTGACGTACATTTACGTCCAAGATTATGTCCCTGCCTTTGATGAGGGCTGAATAAACAGTAACTGTGAAGGGAGAAGCGCACAATAGGGTAAAACTCTGATATAGGAGACCCTAAAAACAATAGGCTTGTTCACCTTGGGTGGTTGTGTGAAGACACAACTACTATTAAAGTTTAGATAGCCAGCTGCCGCTACCCCGTGTCTGGGAGAGGGATCAACCAAAGGGAAATTACCAAAACATAAAAAAAAAAGTTAAAAAATTGGCTGCGCTGCAGGAAATAAGTCTCTTGCTGCAATATTCATTAGATGCCTAAACCAACTTCTTGTTTTTTTCTTACACTTGATAAAGATGCCAGTATGGCATTGAAACGCGTAGTGGACAATAAAGAACCTTCTAAGGAATATCACAGCAAGAGACTTCTTTCCTGTAGCGCAGCCAGTTTTTAAACGGGTTTTGATGCGGGCTTGCATGTCTCGCCCACATCTTTCTCCACATAAAATGGGGAAAATAACGATTTGATACAGTGCCGATTTTGCAAGTTTTCCCACATCCAAAGAATGGAGAGGTCTGTAATTTTAATGATCGCTACACTCCAACTATGAGACTATTAAAAAAATCAAGAAAAATCACATTGTATGATTTTTACATAATTATTTTGCACTTTATTGCATGAAATAAGCATTTGATACAATAGAACAACAGAACTTAATAATTTGTACAGAAACGTTTGTTTGCAATTACAGAGGTCAGATGTTTTCTGTACTTCTTGACCAAGTTTGCACACACTGCAGCAGGGATTGTACCCCACTCCTCTTTACAGCTCTTCTTCGGACCTGTAATCGATTTTCAACTCCCTCCAAAGATTTTCTATTGGGTTCAGGTCTGGAGACTGGCTAGGCCACTCCAGGACCTTGAAATGCTTCTTAGTGAGCCACTCCTTAATTGCCCTGGCTGTGTGTTTTGGGCCATTGTCATGCTGGAAGACCCAGCCATGATGCATCTTCAATGCTCTTACTAAGGAATGGAGGTTGTTTGCCAAAACCTCACGATACATGACCCCATCCATCCTCTTTTCAATACGCTGCAGTCGTACACTCCCCTTTGCAGAAAAAGTATGATGTTTCCTCCCCCATGTGTCACGGTTGGGAAGGTGTTTTTGCGGTTCTTCCAAACACAGGGAGTGGAGTTGAGACAAAAAAGTTCTATTTTTGTCTCATCTGACCACATGACCTTCTCCCATGCCTGCTCTGGATCATCCAGATGGTCATTGTTGAACTTCAAACAGGCCTGTACATGTGCTGGCATGAGCAGGGGTCCTTGTGTGCAATGGAGGATTTTAATCCATGATGGCGCAGTGTGTTACTAACAGTAATGTTTGACACTGTGGTCCCAGCTCTCTTCAGGTCATTGATCAGGTCGTCCCATGCCATGTATTTCTGGGCTGATTTCTGATCTTTCTCAGAATCATCCTTACCCCACAGCTCGAGATCTTGCACGGAGCCCCAGTCCAAGGAAGATTGACAGTCATCTTGGGTTTCTTCCATTTTCTAATAATTGTGCCAACAGTTGTTGCCTTCTCACCAAGCTGTTTGCCTATTGTCCTGTAGCCCATCCCAGCCTTGTACAGGTGTTTAATTTTGTCCCTGCTATCCTTAGAAAGCTCTTTGGTCTTGGCCATGGTGGAGAGGTTGGAGTTAGTGATGAGCGAGTATATTCGTTGCTCGGGTTTTCCTAAGCATGCTCGGGTGGTCTCCGAGTATTTGTGAGTGCTCGGAGATTTAGATTTTATTGATGTAGCTGCATGATTTGTGGCTGCTAGACAGCTTGAATACATGTTGGGATTCCCTAGCGACCAGGCAACCCCCACATGTATTCATGCAGCTGCATCAACAAAAACTAAATCTCCGAGAACGCCAAAATACTCAGAGACCACTCGAGCATGCTCAGGAAAACCGGAGCAACAGGTATACTCTCTCATCACTAGTTGGAGTGATTGACTGAGTGTGTGGACAGGTGTCTTTTATACAGGTAACAAGTTCAACAGGTGCAATTAATACAGGTAATGATTGCAGCGTAGGAGGGCTTCTTAAAGAAAAACTAAAACAGGTCTGTGAGCCAGAATTCTTGCTGGTTGGTAGGTGATCAAAAACGTATTTCATGCAATAAAATGCAATTTCATTATGTAAAAAAATCATACAATGTGATTTTCTAGTTTTTATTTTTAGATTCTCTCTCACAGTTGAAGTATAGCTACGATTAACTTACCGACCTGTCCATTATTTGTAGGTGGGAATAGGTCATTGTATCAAATACTTATTTTCCACACTGTATGATGACTGTCAGCTGTCATGTGCCTTTAACAGTTGCAAGTGGAGTCCATTTTATCAAAATAAAATAGACTAATCCGATTGGTAAACGATGTAACTAGCAAAAAATTGAAACTCCAGGATTACGATATTTTTAGTTGCTACAACATTGCTATAAAATACAATGTTTTGATTGAGCAAATAATAAGCCCACAGAGCCTCTGATCCCCAAAAATAAAAACATTACGGGTCTTAGAAAATTTTGACACCAACCAATTTTTTTTTTATTTTTAAACACATATACAATTTTTGTCACCACTTAAATAAAAAAAACTATACATGTTTATTATCTGCATAATTGTACTGACCTGGAGAAGCATACTGCCAGTTTTACATTATAGTGAACATAGTAAATACCCTCTCCCCCCCAAAAAAAAACAATTGTGGAAAAGCACTTTTTCTGCAATTTCAATGCACTTGGAATTTTTTTCCGCTTTCCACTACATAACATGAATAAATAAATGAGGTAATTCCAGTAAGTGCAAATCGTCCCACAAAAAAACAAGTCCTCAAACGGTTGTGACTCTAGGAATAAGGGGAGGAAACACCGAAAATGGAAAAATGGGAAATAGCCCCATTAGGAAGGGGTTAAGTGATGCCTGTCAGCAGTTATGAACCAACCAAAAGCTGCTGACAGCAACTGACAGGAGAATAGTGTAAACATACCTGGTGTGATGATCATGCACGCTGAATGACCCAGAAAGTTGCAGGCTAGAGCTCGCTCCCATTGGCGTATAATACAAAGGAGTGCAATACAAGAAAACATCACATTGCACTCTGACCAATGTTATTAAATGAGTCAATGCTGTTCAAAAAATTCAATGTGTTGTGAGTGGCCGAGTATATCGAGCAAGATTTGCAAGTCTATGGTTGCGAGGAAGAAAAAAACAAACAAATCGAATTACACTCGGAGCATATGTTTGCTGCCCAATTTTTATACACATATCTTAAAGGAATCCCAACATTTCTTCAGCCAAGTACAGTAAATTCACAGCCCAAACCATCAGAATAGATTAGATAGATATTAAATAGCTACAGGACATCTATTCTGTCATAAGCTCCCTACATATAATAAACTTCAACCCATTAGTGCCTATCATGTGGCAATAATGGTTGTTTATCCCTATTTAACCTATTACAAAAATAAATCATTTTTTTAAATGACGTGGGGTCTCCCCTATTTTTGATAACCATCCAAGGTAAAACAGACAGCTATGAGCTGATATTATCAGGTTGGGAAGTTCCCTGGTTATTGGGCCCTTCCCAGCCTAAAAAACAAACCCGCAGACACCTCAAAATTGGTGTTTCACATGACATGTGCCCAGCTTTTACTGGTTGCCCTGGTGTGTTGGCAATCAGGGTAAATGGTAGTTGGGGTTGATGACAGCTGTGAGTTGTCAAAAATAACAGCTTCCATCAACCCCTGGGGTTGTAATGAAGAGGTGTCTATCAGATACCCCATCACTAACCCTGTAACAAAAAATAAAAACACAGAAAATAAACTTTTATTTGAGAAAAAGACTCCCCCACACTATCTTTTGTTCACCAATTTATTGAAAAAAAATCCCATGCAGGTCTGAAGTAATCCAACAAATCCGAAGTAGTCCAGAAAAGGATACCTGAAGTACATAAGAAGGCAGAAATAAAAACAAGAGACAGTCCTCCATTCACCAGTTTATTAGATAAAACTGTTCCCACGCGGGTTCGACGTAGTCTATGGGGATACCAGAATCCGGCCCCAGCAATTGTGAATAGCAGTAAGTTAAGTTACTGTAATTCACAGGCGCTGAGTACTGATATCACCAATCAGAGTTCCCGACTCCTGCCCCGTTCCATGAGACCCAGTGGCTCTAAACAGCAGTGACATCAGTTACTGCACTACTTATCAGCGCCACTGAGTCACGCTGCCCAGGACAGTGATTTGACAAATCACAGCTGTCATCAACCCCAACTACCATTATCCCGATTTCCAACACACCAGGTCAATGGAGAAGAGCCGGGCAAGGTGCCAGAATTGGCACATGTCTTGTGATTCCCACTTCTGGGGCAGTTACGAGCTTGTATTTTTAGTCAGTGAAGGACCCAATACCCAGTGACATTCCAGGCTTGATAATATAAGCCCACAGCTGTCTGCCTTACCTACGCAGGTTATCATAAATAGAAGGGACTCCACGTTATTTTTTATATATTATTCATTTAATAGGTTAAAGTAGGCTAAAAATGCTTTAGTGCCACATGAAAGGCACTAATGGGTGAAAGTTTATGATGTGTATAGGGCTTGTGGCATTATATATCTACAGAATATCTGTCTATTTATTATATATCTAATATTTCTATCTATATCTTTTTATAAGATTGCTTTATTAGGTTTATAAACTAGTTTTAAATTACATAGAGTATGGATTGCAAACGCATGTCATATGGATGTTAGGTGATAAAAATCACTCGTCCAACTTCTCAGGATCAACATGAGGGCTATTTTTTAAATGCACATGTGAGCAATCTCTAGATGAGAGAGTTATAGCACAGTCAATGCTCCTGAGTTCATACCCTCTGCTCCAAATGACAGCTCGAGCTACTTCCTTCCCGATAGGAAATGCAATGAAAATTCAATTTTATACTCTGTGCTGTTCACATATTATATACAGTGCCTTGAAAAAGTATTTGTACCCCATTAACTTTTTCACATATTTCATGTTACAATCACAAACTGAATGGGATGCTATGTGATATACTAACACAAAGTAGCTCGTATTTTGGAAGTGTAAAGGAAATTATGTATGGTTTCCTAAATATTTTACAAATATAAATCTGAAAATTGTGACAGATTTGTATTCCGCCCCCGAGTCAATACTTTCTAGGGCTATACTATATTTTGCTTCAATTACTGCTGCAAGTCTTTTGGGGGTATGTCTCTATCTGTTTTACATGTCTAAAGGAGGAATATTTTTGGCCATTTATCTTTCCAAACTGGCTCTAGCTCAGTGAGATTGGATGGAGTCTCGTCACAGATTCTCAATGGGATTTAGGTCTGGACTCTGACTGGGCCATTCCGCACATGAATATGCTTTGATTGAAACAATTCAATCAAAAAATAAAGTTTAATTAAAAAAAAGTTAAGTTTTACACATCAAAAAATGTTACCGGAAATATAAAACTATTTTGCCTCACTGCAATTGTAACAACTTACAGTATATAGTTAACATTTTAAACGTAATCTTTTTTCTAAACTACTTTATTAACATATCAAAGGAATAAAGAAAAGAGTTAGGAACCCTGTTGTGAGAACGAGCTCACAGACAGATTTCACTATAAGGCTGCCTTCACACATTCAGTATTTGGTCAGTATTTTACCTCAGTATTTGTAAGCCAAAACCAGGAGTGGGTGATAAATGCAGAAGTGGTGCATATGTTTCTATTATACTTTTCCTCTAATTGTTCCACTCCTGGTTTTGGCTACAAATACTGATGTAAAATACTGACCAAATACTGCTAGTGTGATGGCAGCCTTAACTTATTCTGCAGTCTATACAGTGGGGCAAAAAAGTATTTAGTCATTCAGCAATAGTGCAAGTTCCACCACTTAAAAAGATGAGAGGCGTCTGTAATTTACATCATAGGTAGACCTCAACTATGGGAGACAAACTGAGAAAAAAAAATCCAGAAAATCACATTGTCTGTTTTTTTATCATTTTATTTGCATATTATGGTGGAAAATAAGTATTTGGTCAGAAACAAAATTTCATCTCAATACTTTGTAATATATCCTTTGTTGGCAATGACAGAGGTCAAACGTTTTCTGTATGTCTTCACAAGGTTGCCACACACTGTTGCTGGTATGTTGGCCCATTCCTCCATGCAGATCTCCTCTAGATCAGTGATGTTTTTGGCTTTTCGCTTGGCAACACGGACTTTCAACTCCCTCCAAAGGTTTTCTATAGGGTTGAGATCTGGAGACTGGCTAGGCCACTCCAGGACCTTGAAATGCTTCTTACGAAGCCACTCCTTCGTTGCCCTGGCTGTTGTGAACTGTGTTTCTGGGCTCCCTCTTGTGGTCACTAATGGTATTGTATGAGTCATGTCTTCTGCAGGCCTGGGCTTCAGCTGTTTCATTAAGCTGTGGGTGTTCCCTATTTAGTCCTCCTTAGGACTCAGTCTCTTGCCTGGTATCGATGTAGTCCAATTTGGTCTCCTCCTGATTCCTTGCCATCTGTCTTATGCAAGAAAAGCTAAGTCCTGTTTGCATACTTTGGATCATTTGCATTATCAGTGTTTTTTGTCCAGCTTGCTCAAAATGTGATTTTCTAGCTCGCTGGAAGCTCTAGAGTGCTGATATTCTCCCCTCACACCGTCAGTCGGTGCGGGGGTTCTTGAATATTCAGCGTGGATGTTTTTGCAGGGTTTTCTGCTGACCGCATAGTTCACTTTCTATTTTCTGCCTATCTAGATTAGTGGGCCTCACTTTGCTGAATCTAGTTCATCTCTACGTTTGTGTTTTCCTCTTGCCTCACCGTTATTATTTGTTGGGGGCTTTCTATATCTTTGGGGTTAATTTCTCTGGAGGCAAGTGAGGTCTTATTTTCCCTCTAGGGGTAGTCAGTTCTCCGGCTGGCTCGAGACGTCTAGAAACAACGTAGGCACGTTCACCGGCTACTTGTAGTTGTGTGTTAGGATCAGTTATGCGGTTAGCCTAGTTTCCACCTCTCTAGAGCAGTTCCTATGTTTTTGTAGACTTAGCCGGAATACCAGAGATCCTCTACCACTAGGATCATAACACCTGGCGGTGTGCTTTGGATCATTGTCATGTTGAAAGACCCAGCCACGTTTCATCTTCAATGCCCTTGCTGATGGAAGGAGGTTTGCACTCAAAATCTCACGATACATGGCCCCATTCATTCTTTCATGTACCCGGATCAGTCGTCCTGGCCCCTTTGCAGAGAAACAGCCCCAAAGCATGATGTTTCCACCACCATGCTTTACAGTAGGTATGGTGTTTGATGGCTGCAACTCAGTATTCTTTTTCCTCCAAACACGACAAGTTGTGTTTCTACCAAACAGTTCCAGTTTGGTTTCATCAGACCATAGGACATTCTCCCAAAACTCCTCTGGATCATCCAAATGCTCTCTAGCAAACTTCAGACGGGCCCGGACATGTACTGGCTTAAGCAGTGGGACACGTCTGGCACTGCAGGATCTGAGTCCATGGTGGCGTAGTGTGTTACTTATGGTAGGCCTTGTTACATTGGTCCCAGCTCTCTGCAGTTCATTCACTAGGTCCCCCCGCGTGGTTCTGGGATTTTTGCTCACCGTTCTTGTGATCATTCTGACCCCACGGGGTGGGATTTTGCGTGGAGCCCCAGATCGAGGGAGATTATCATTGGTCTTGTATGTCTTCCATTTTCTAATTATTGCTCCCACTGTTGATTTCTTCACTCCAAGCTGGTTGGCTATTGCAGATTCAGTCTTCCCAGCCTGGTGCAGGGCTACAATTTTGTTTCTGGTGTCCTTTGACAGCTCTTTGGTCTTCACCATAGTGGAGTTTGGAGTCAGACTGTTTGAGGGTGTGCACAGGTGTCTTTTTATACTGATAACAAGTTTAAACAGGTGCCATTACTACAGGTAATGAGTGGAGGAAAGAGGAGACTCTTAAAGAAGAAGTTACAGGTCTGTGAGAACCAGAAATCTTGATTGTTTGTTTCTGACCAAATACTTATTTTCCACCATAATATGCAAATAAAATGATAAAAAAACAGACAATGTGATTTTCTGGATTTTTTTTTCTCAGTTTGTCTCCCATAGTTGAGGTCTACCTATGATGTAAATTACAGACATCTTTTTAAGTGGTGGAACTTGCACTATTGCTGACTGACTAAATACTTTTTTGCCCCACTGTATGTAGGTGCTTCATACACTAAATTGTGCTTAAAAAATGTTTTGGGATTCTACTGAAAAAGTTACCTTTAAGAAGAAATACAAATATTTAAGTAAAAATCCTTTAAATGTGTTTTTTATATTGTTTAGTTGTAAAGGTTCAACTGACTGACTCAAGGACGGAAGCCAACTTTGCTTTCCACAATTTCACCATTTTGGATGTAATCAAAGAAGGTAAGAAAAAAACGTCACAGATGCAGTTAGTTCTCAAGTCTCCCGTTCAGTGGGCAGAATTTACTATCGTGATCAAAGACCTTTATCTATGCTGCGTAATACACAGGCACATCTTACATTATGGCTTATAAAAAATAATTACCTGCATGCAATAAGTGTCAGCCTCCTGGCTTGAGGCGGTGTAAATTTTTCCCTGACTCGTGTTTTGCCTATATCACCAGGTTTCTAATTTTCTTTTGGTAAATTTATGAGCAACTTAGGTAAATCGATGCTTCCATTGTACTCTATGTACCAGCAAAAGAGGTCGGATCTTGCCAGAGCTGAGCACTTTGTCATTGAGCTTGCGCTATAGAATCAGCTTCCCCCAACACCCAGAAAAAATAGTCTCACCAGATTTTTCACTCACTCTGGTATCCCCTTAGTGTTCCAGCCTATCAACACAATTTCATGGTGGGATTTGTTTTCATGGCATGTGGCTGCCTAATAGTGTCCCACATGTGGTGCAATCTTAGTCCTTAGTTTAATATCGCCAGAGGCTCAGCCTGGTTGAATGTCCGAATGCCTGTCACATCTATAATGACAGGCATAATGCAATGGAGAAGAATTGGAGTGTATTTTATCAAGATCATTTAAGTTGAAGTCCCTATTGGAGACTAAAATAAAAAGGTAACAAAGCTGAATAAAATGTATGAAAAAATATAGAAAATATTTTTTTAAAAAGTCGAAGGCGGCGGCGGCTGCTAGTGATGGGTGAACATGCTCGGATAACGTTTTATCCGACTGTGCTTGGGTGTTATTCGAGCATCTGGGCGTGCTCGTATATTATGTTCGGGTCTCCGTGACTGCATGATTTGCGGCTGTTAGCCTAAGCACATGAGGGGATTTCCTAGCAAACAGGCAATCCCTGCATATGTTCAGGTTTAGCATCACTAAAGGCTGTACATGAGTGATAACACATTTGGAACAATCCAATCTATGTAAATTTCATGTTCTTTGACCCATACAGTGAAGAACAGGAAAGAACTTCAAACTTGAAATAACTTTTTAATTCATCCATCTCCCAAAAAATGGAATAAAAAGCAATAAATATAAAAGACAAAAAAAATAAAAAACAATAAAAATCAATGAGTCCCAAATTGATACCAATGCAAACATCAACTGATCGACCCAAAACTAAGCCCTCAAAAAGTTGTATTGACAGAAAAATAAAAAGAAGCTCAATAAAAGACATTTGAAATTGTATTACCCCTGACTAATGGAGTTTTGAGCTGGGTTTACACCAGTTGACCAGCAGCATTAAACGATAGCCGAAGGCCAATATTTGCCGTCTACGGCCATTCAATGGGCTGCTTAGACAGGCAGACTGATCGATTATCGATTGTTCTCTGCCTAGACTTCCACTGTTCTCGGCAGCACATAAATTGCATCCACAGGACGATGTGCTGCCGAGAACAGTGATAATTTAAGAAAGCTTAAAAATTATTTCACCCAATGAACAAATGTTTTACTAGTATATCAGGTGACTGGCAGCCTATTTACACTGCATTCTAAGGAACAATCTTTCCTGATTAATTGTGGAGTGTATAGTTATGTGCAAAATAATTGAAGTTTAACATTACTAATGTGCTTTTATTTACTGTTGTTGGCATTCATATTCATTAAAAAGTTGTACATTTTATTGTACAGTAATTCACAAAGAATATATACAAAAATAGAAATCAGAAAACCAGGAAATAACAAACCATTTCAGCAACGGGAACTAAAGTAGCACAGACAGAACAATGTGAACTTCTCATGATACCATAGCCGAGTAACAATAAAGTGCATAGTGCATGTTTGGGCA
Organism: Ranitomeya variabilis; assembly: GCF_051348905.1. Taxonomy (NCBI): domain Eukaryota; kingdom Metazoa; phylum Chordata; class Amphibia; order Anura; family Dendrobatidae; genus Ranitomeya; species Ranitomeya variabilis. The sequence continues at coordinate 872,747,603 of NC_135232.1, forward strand.
GACACACATAGGGGCAGAGTATTCCATATAAGTAATAATTTAGCCCTTCTCTGGGGCTCTAGGGTCATGATATATCAATCATTCCCACCCCAAGCTCTTACCCATTGCATGGCATCAAAAAGGGTCCACACCGTAGCCCCAACGCGCGTTTTGCGTCGGCTTCGTCAGGGAGCGGTGCTGCTAGATGTGTGCGGTCAGTTTTTATAGACCCCCCAATTACCAGAACGATACCATTTGTTGCGGCGCATGTGCTCTGTCTGTCCCCCCAGGGATTACATTGCTAATGGTGTTCAACATGGCACTGCGGTTCACAGCTTCGTCGTGATGACGTCACTGCACCGCACACGTCACTAATGGGCACCGTCCACAATGCCCCAGGCCGCTGATGGCAGAGGACATGCGCACAATGGATCAATATCAGGTAGCGCATACCAAACATATATGTGCCTATTACAGGATACACCTCCTTAATATAAAATAGTATTATTGATCCCGCACTCAATCTATCTAAAAGGGAGCCAATAAAGTGCGATAGTGCAAATATTAATAAGATAATATAAGGATTATATAACTAAATATTAGTTCAGTGATTAACAGAAAAGGGAAGTCTGTAAGCAAATTTCAGTTTATGCTGTAAATATTCGAGTATGTAAATGAAGATGCTGCTATTTTTGAGCAGCCTATTCCTTTTTCTTCATTTTCAGTATAAAATTTGATATTTTGTTAATGTTTTCATTTGGAATTGAATGTGCAGTGCTCCCAGTGCCTTTGTACATATGGAAATAAATATTATGAAGATTGAGCTTTTTCCTAGTTGTTTTAAACACACTGCTAAAGTTGTTCATATACTTTACAAATGATGATATTTGGTGCAAATTTTAGAGTGCCCCCCCACCGCCTACAACAAAACCGAAATGTCACGCTGTATACCTTCAAACTGTATAAAATATTACTACTGTACATTAGCGTCTTGGAAGCTGTAACATGGCTTCCATTGCGCTATTTGGGGTCCTGCTGTACTGCCATGTCTCTGACTATAAAATGGAAACATACACAGTTTTTGTTCCTGTTAGATTCTATATGAATCCAAGATGGAAAAAACAAAATTTCTTCATCATCAAATAACTCAGTAATACAACATAGAGAACATTCTAGCAAAGGCTGTTGTGTCAGTTTCACCATTCATTTGTGCCTTCTTTTGTGGTGACTTTCACAAAATTCCAGACCCCATAAATAATTCAAAACCCTAAATCTATCCAGACCCTATACCAGAGGCCAAAATTAATTTAGATCCCAGGCCAGACCCCTACATTAGTAAGACACACAGACCAGATACCATAATTAACCTAGACCAAACTGAAAATCTGACGTAAAAACTAACCCTACTTGACATCTGCCATACATGAATAGTGCAAAGGGGGAGTGGGCTCAAAGGCTGATCCCAAACCATACCTGGCAGATAATGGCTGCATGTCACAATCAGGAACTGCCTCTAAGGGAAGAGTCAGGCAGCGTATAACTTGGATGAGGATCGCAACGTAGTGCTGGAACTGGCCGTAGGCTTCCAGACCAGAGAGTGACAGCATGTATTTCTATTCAGCTGTCACGCTCGGGTTAGGAGAGCAAACTGCTAACCTGAGCATTACATTTCAATCCTTATCCAAGTTATACGGCCGTCTGACTCCTCCCTAACAGCCGCGGGCAGACTGTTAATGTTAAATACCGCTATCACAGAGAAGTCAACAGATTAAGTCTGTCTACAGTGCACTGGCATGGGGGCATGTCACGCTAAGCACCCATCACTCGCCCCATGACGTGATTGCGGAGCACTGATAGGTTGCTATGACATGGTTCTGTTGAAGACCCCCATGCCTATCATAATGTAATGGAGCTCTGTTATCTGAGATTCAAAATAGACTGAATTTTACTATATTCTGCTATAGTCTGGCATTCCTATTTATACTATAGGATATCTGCCAATCACAGGTTCAACTTCCCTTAGAGGACTAACAAATACACTAAAAATAAAAAATATGGAACCCCACCCCCCAAAAAAATGCAACACCCACTTATCACCACAAAAAATATAACAAAAATACACATATATGGAGTAACTGCAACTATAAAAGGTCCAATCTAACAAAGTATAAAATGAATTAACCCGATTGGTAAACACCATAAACAGAGAAAAGTTGTGGGGTTTTGGTAGCTACAACTCTGCAAAAAATGCAGTAAGAAGTGATCAAAATGTCACATCTATCCCAAATTGGTATCACTAAAAAAAGTTGTCTCCCCCACCAAAGATAAGCTCTTACCCGGTTACATCAACCAAAAAAAGAAAATGTCATGGATCTTGTAAAATGGCAACACAATCAATTTTTTTTTACCACCAAAATGCTAAAAAAAAAATTGAACAAATTTAATCACTTTAATTGTACTGTCCTGTAAGATCACGGTGCCAGGAATTTTTTACCACACAATATATGCCATAAAAAGAATTCCCCAAAAAACAAATGTAAAAATTCAGTACTTTCATTCAACTTGGATTTTTTCTGTTTTCTAGTATACTATGTAGTAAACTGAATGGCGTCATTCAAATGTACAACCCTTAATGCAAAATATCAAGGCCTTATATATCTATTCGGAAGGAAAATAACCAAATATGACCTTTGAAAAGAGGACAGGAAAAAAAAATACATGCAAAAATGGAAACTGACCATGTTGGGGAGGGGCTTATATAGATCCCTCAGTTAGACCCTTACATTTACTTCCCACTCCTCGCTCCTGGCGCAGATTCTTAGCTCTTGGCAGTGCTGCACTAGATCCTGAGCATCAGACGGGTCTTGCATAGAGAACCTAAACTGAATAAAGGAGTTGCAAGCATATGGCAAATCATTGACCCACAGTCCCCAGTTCAATTGCTCCTGGCAGTGGCAGAGCAATATAGAGGATTGGTGACTGGTGGAATTCTCAGAGTGGCACACAAGGATCCAATCATTATCACCAATCTTAGCCTGCAAAAGACCAGTATTTAATATTATAAGCCGGGTTAGCTGCATGAACGATATGCCACAACAACATGGTTACCCAAGGCCCCGTGTATATGCAAACCTACGTACAGGCTCCGTTTTCTGTTCGCTGACAAACTTTCATCTTTTTCAGGAGCGGACATTCAGTACATCACCACTGGTCAGCAAAGAGAGTTTCTTAATCACGTGGCTTGTAACCAGATGCTTGAATTGAAAACAAATATGGATTACCTTATAATGAATCACTACGCTAATGTATGGGAGATTTCATCATCGTAAGTATCATAAAATCCCACTATGTCAAATAACCTCCATGTGTAGCATCGTATGACCTACAACGGTCTCCTTGCAATTACCTATTTCTTGTCTCTTATTTGCAGAGCAAGTTACATGTTTGGCAGTAACACATTCATACTCGCTTGGCCAGAAGATGATAATACGCTAAAGGAGTTTACAGAAACCATGAAAGAACAAGGATGCGATACTTAAAGCCTCTTTAAAAAAAATTATATTTAGTAGCAAATGTTCACAAATTAATTAATGTATACAGACGTGCTCAAAAGTTTACATACTCCAGCAGGATTTTTACTTTCTTGGGCTTTTTTCAGCGAATATGAATAATAACATCAAAACTTTTTCACCACTCATGGTTAGTGGTTTTCTCTTTTTAAATCGTAATGACAACCCAAAACATACAAATGACCCTGATCAAAAGTTAACATACCCTGATGACTTTGGTCTGATAATATGCACAGAAGTTGATACAAATGGGTTTGAATGGCTACTAATGGTAAAATCCTCACCTGTTTGCTTGTAATCAGTGTGTGTGCATAAAAGCCGAGTGAGTTTCTGGGATCCAGACAGACTGTTGCATCTTTCATCCAGCCACTGATGTTTCTAGATTGTGAGTCATGGGGAAAGCAAAAGAATAGTCAACGGATCTACTGGAAAAGGTAGTTGAACTGTATAAAACAGGAAAGGGATACAAAAAAATATCCAAGGAATTGATAATGCCAATCAGCAGTGTTCTGAAGATCTGAAAACTAGCGGTGTGACTGTTTCAAGATGCACAATAAGTAGGCACTTGAAGAAAAATGGGCTGCATGGTCAAGTTGCCAGAATAAAGCCATTACTGCACAAATGCCACAGAGTATCTCGCCTACAATACACAAAACAGCACAGAGATAAGTCTCAAAACTTATGGAACAAGGTAATTTGGAGTCATGAGACCAAAATTGAACTTTTTGGCCACAACCATAAACGTTACGTTTGGATAGAGGTCAACAAGGTCTATGATGAAAGAAACACCATTCTTACTGTAAAGCACAGAAGTGGAACACTCATTTTTTGGGGATGTGTGAGCTACAAAGGCACAGGAAACTTGGTCAAAGTTAAAGGAAAAATGAATGCAACATGTTATTAGCAAATACAAGAGGCAAATTTGCACTCATCAGCCCGGAAGCTGCGCAAGGGGCGTAATTGGACGTTGCAACATAGCAGCGATCCAAAACACAAGGCCAAGTCGAACTATCATTGGCTACAGCAGAACAAAGTGAAGGTTCTGGAGTGGCCATCTCAGTCTCCTGACCTCAATATCATTGAGACAATCTGGGGAGCTCTCAAGCGTGCAGTTCATGCTAGACAGCCTAGGAATTTACAGGAACTGCAGGCTTTTTGCCAATAATAGTGGGCAGCTTTACCATCTGTGAATATAAAGATTCTCATCCACAACTACCACAAAGGACTTCAAGCTGTCATTGATGTTAGAGGGGGCAATATATGTTATTAAGAAATGGGGTATGTGAACTTTTGATCAGGGTCATTTGGATTTAAAAATAGAAAACACAGTAGTTTGACAATAAATGGCTTCACCCAACCACTAATCATGAGTGGTGTTATCATTCATATTCTCTGAAAAAAGGCCAAGAAAGCAAAAACCCTGATGGGGTATGTAAACTTTTGAGCACAACTGTGTATATATATATATATATATATATATATATATATATATATATATATATATATATTGTGAATAAACATTTTAGCAAACAGATGTTAATCATTTATTTGCAGTGTGTACACCAGGCATAAGTTGCCAGATAGTACAGATAATATATTACAGTGTTATCCAAGCATGCTTGTGTGCTAACCGAGTGTTTTCAGCGTGCTTGAATAATATGTTTAAGTCCCCGCAGCTGCATGTCTTGCGACTGTTAGTCAATCCCTGCATGTCTTGCAGCTGTCTAACAGACAGGCTATACCCACAATGAAAGTCTGGAGTGAGTTTGCTGCACTGAAAATAAAGGGGCCGAATAATTTTTGCACAAAAATTTAAAATAACCAATAAATTTTGTTCAACTTCACAATTGTGTTCCACTTGTTGTTGACTCTTCACCAAAAATGTACATTTGGTATCTTTATGTTTGAAGCATGATATGTGGGAAAAGGTTGAAAAGTTCCAGGGGGCCGAATACTTTTGCAAGGCACTGTAACTACAAAACTATGGTGTGCAACAAGGAATCAGTGTGGGAAATGCGGTCTGCTGGTAATGTCTGCTTCCTGAAGTTGTTTCATTGTTGTGAATTTCAAATATACATTTGTTTATTTTACAACAGTAAAAACAATAATGTAAAATCTTCCAGAAGCCAAAAGCTTTTCCTATATGGACCCCTTGTTACACTCCTTTGTTCCGGAGAAATATCTCCAAGTGGCTTCCCTTTCTCTTCTGAATGGGGTTTCATCTGACATTTGCTTGTTTATGCATCATATATTCTTGATAAATATAATTTGTCATATTCACATTATTTTAGTTCTTTATTTTACCTGGCATTTTAACATGGAGGTGAAGACTTTTATACACAGAAACAGGGAAAGGGGAGAGGAGGTCAGCTCACCGTTACCCACTGTAGCTTGCTTGGATAGAAGCCTCCGCATGGAGCCGTTCTGGTTGGGGACGCTTCAGAAGAACAAATGGAAAAGAGATTCTCCAGCGTAGGTTGAAAATATAAAACCTCATTTATTCCATCTTCATAAAAATTGACATTCTGGCATACCACTGAATACCCACCAACCTGACCGAAGCATTTCGACTTATACAGTCTTAATCGTGGGTCTAATGTTCAGGAGTACTGGCAATGCAGTACAATAGACTTTATATCTATTGTATATACCAGAGGATGTGCCTGTTTCCCAGCACTTAGTTCTAGGTTTGATTCTAAGGAACTAACAAATGTTTTGATCAGTGTCCAGCATTGTCGCACCATTTTACAAGTGTGGCAATGATTCTGGAAGAAAGCAGATTTTTTTGTATTCTTAGACACACCCTTTAATTACGTACATTTTCGTAATAGATCGCTAAGGCTGGAGTCACACGAGCGCATAGTATCAGATGTGATATGCTAATGATCCTCGGCTCCAGCTTTGCTGCAAGTGCGAGCCGAGTGCTCTGATCTTCTCGCAGGGGAGAATTGTAGCACAGGTGCGGAGGAGACAGAGAAAGTAATTTCTCCATCTCCTCCATGGCCTTTCTTGTTGTGTATCGGACTGCACTGGTATCTGAGTGCAGTCCAATATTTCACACGCACCCATAGACTTGTATGGGTTTGAGTGAGCGGAGTCTTGCAGCCAATAACGGCATGCTGTGATTGTTCTCTCATGCCAAATCAGCATGTGAAAATAATTGCAGATCTGAGCTGCCTCATAGTATAACATTGGGTCTAGTGCTATCCGATAAAACATCCCATAGCATTCAGCTTTGTCATGTTTGTGTGAGCGAGTCCGAAGGAAAAGTATGAAGCCAGCTAAGAATCTGAGCCTGCTTTCATGGTAAGCAGATGCTAGCAATCCAACTAAGTGACCCCAATTATGGGGCGCCGATGAGTTACCCTGGCTGCCGAGGGCCTGCTGAAATCCTTTATAACTGTCATCTTAGTGTGACACTAAGGGCCCCTTCACACTGGTCGATTCTGCTACGATTACGACGCATTTGCGTCATATTCGACATCGCAGTACGAGCTCGTAGCCAGCGGTCACACTCTACGATGTTAACGCTTTTTCTGACGTAGTTGCGATGTGAACGTCACGCGTCGCAATCGTACGCTACCCTTCACACCGCCATAGTCCTACGACTCCGAGCGTGACGTATTACCAGCATGGGCGTGCTAAAACGTCACGCCCAATCAGGAGACAGGTATGCGGAAGCCCAACCCACGTAGTCGCATTACGAGCTCGTATGACCGCCGTCACATACTACGATTTCGACCGCCACAGCGAGACATTTACGACGAAAGAAAGTTCTGCTCTTTCTTTCACATCGTACGATGCTGGGCTGCGTCGCAGATCGTAACGCCATGTCACACTTTGCAACCTCGGAACGAGGACGGATAAACGTCACAAATCGAACGCTCGTTCAGACTTTGATTGCACAGTGTGAAGGGGCCCTTAGCCATAGGCTGAGCTTCATAAGATAATCACAATTTTGCTATACACTGCAATCCTGTGGTATTGTAGTATAAGCAATCAAATGTTCGCACGTTAATATCCACTAGGGAGACTAAAAAATAAAATTAAAAATATTAACAGATTTACAAAAGTTTATCACTCCCATTTTTCCCATTCAGAAATAAAGAAAACAACATTTGGTATTGGTGTGACTAAAAACAAGTATGGAAAAAAAACAATTATTTGAACCGTATATTACACGCTGAAAAGAAAAAGCCCTAAAAAAACATTAATTTCCCTGTTAAATGATACCATTCTGACTGACTGCATCTGCTACAGGTAGCCAGGGCCGCATTTAGACTTTGTGCTGCCCTAGGCACTTTTAGTGCTGCCTCCCCCATTGGTATTATCTAGAAGACACCGCACACTCTTAATAGATATTTATGCAAATTGTGCAAAATTTATTAAATATCACACTACACATTAGTGACACATGGGAGCAATGTACATTTCAAGGATAAGCAACCACTTGTAGTAACAATTTAATTGACGTTTCGGCTCTCCTGAGCCTTAATCATAATATCGCTACAAAGACACATAAAACATAACAAGGGTAAATAACACAGCAAAATTATATACATATATAGAGCATCCGTGCATGATGAAGCAATAAATAGTATGCCAGGTATAAGATGGATGGCAGGCAACTAAATAGATTACCAAGCACCAAGGATGCACCGAAGTGAATAGAATAGAACTCCTAGAGTCATATCAGATGTGAATCCAAGAGGAGGTCAAGAGGTCAAAAGGTTATGAGCAAGAGCAGAAGGGGAACAGGACAATAGGCACTCATTACCTTGGTATAGCAATGATAGATACACATAGCGAATTCCTTGCTTACGGGTATAGGTGGTGCTAAAAGGATAGACAGGAGGTAAGTATAAGTACGGTGTGCCAATAAAGGAAACAAATGAAGAGGGGAGCCTGAATCAATCCCTATTAGCAGATCAGGCGGTATGTGGCCAATCGTGGTATGCTGCCCTGTGTGCTGAACCTATATTGGACCGAAGTAAAGAATCATAAGAATCGCTGTATATGTAAGGCAAAGGTGAGTGGGAGTAAAACAAAATAAAATAAAATAAAGGGCTGTCCAGGAATTGGCTGGGGGAGAGGAGAACGGGTCCATATAGAGGAATGGGAAGCCTGTGTTGAGAGGGATCGCACTGCCTGCAGTTCGTGCGTCCCCCGTGGAAGGAACCTGTATATAGTAACAGGGAATATGGAAGCAGAGGATATGGGGGCAGAGTCCCACTATATCTGGGGTGGATGTCTTGTAAGGCGGCGCTCCCGCACCTTGCTGATGTCGGCGTGCCCATGAGGAGAAGGTGGGACTGTTAAATGGCAGTGGTGACCGCCGGACCGGAGGTGCGTCATCCGGACCGGAAGTCCCACTGTATGGAGCCAGAAGGAGTTACTGAGCACGCCTGTGTGTCACCATGGTAACCTGCTTGAATATAGAACTTAGTGGTGATCGCAAAATGTAGTGACAATGCTCCAAAAGGCATATGGATGAATATTAGGGGATAATCGGACTATATAGAGGAGAGTTTGGTGTGACTGCAGGATATGTGCGCTGCATATGTATCACTCTAATAGCCCTCCTTGTGCGACCCCTAATAGTAACCAGGGTATACAGTTATGGTGTCACTAAGGGCATGTTGGTAAGTGTTTGTATAGATGGCTGGACTATGCGATATGGGGTCTTGTGTAATTATGAGATCCCGGCGCTGGCAGGACTAAACAAAGGATGGGTGGTAGGAGTAGTAAGTAAAAGATAAAAAAAAAAAATAAATAATAAATAAAAATATCAAAATAAATAAAAAGGGTGGTATAAATGAATGAACTATGAATAGAAAATAGTCGACTGAAAAAAAATTGGAGAAAAAATAATGTTGAAAAAACAATGATGATAATAATAATACGGTTGAAAAAAATTGAGAATAAAGTAGAAAAAAAAAAATAATAGAGTTCAAAATAAAGGGGAAAATTAATAGAAAAATAATAGAAAAAATACAAATAAATATAAATGAAAAAAAAAATAAAAATGAAAATGAATGACGGAGGGGGGGGGGGGGGGGGGTTTGAGTCGTCACTCACCTTCATGCAGAGTTATCAGCGGGTCTGGAAAAAATGGGAGATATAGTTAGTACTACAACTTAACAAACCTGCCAATCAATTTCTCTATTGAGACCCCTCGGTGCCAGAGTATCTAAGGTGTGTATCCAGAAAGTCTCTCTGGTTTTCAGTAATTTGATATGGTTGCCCCCTCTTCTGGGACGTGGAACCTGTTCAAGTATTTGAAATTTTAATTGGGCCACAGAATGTTTGAAGGTGACAAAGTGGTCGGGGATAGGAAGCCATGTTTTGCTACAGCGGATAGTAGACTTGTGGCTAGCGATCCGATCTTTAACATGTTGGGTTGTTTCTCCAACATACAGGAGGCCTCAGGGACATTTAATCACATAGATGGCAAAATTAGTATTGCAGGTAAAGAAGCCCTGAATAGGATACGATTTCCCTGTCCTAGGATGGGTGACTTTATCGGACCTGATAACGTTTGAACATGCTGCACAATTAAGGCAAGGGAAAGTGCCACACCGTTGGCTGGCTAAAAGCCTCTGTGTAGTCTGCGGTTGGGTACTCCCAATGTCAGCCCGTACTAGCTGATCTTTCATGTTTTTTGGTCTTCTTGTGCTCATCAATGGTGGTGATTGGAAAGGTTCCACTGAAGGGTAGACTTTGTGCAAGAGGGACCAGTGTTTTCTAATAACTGAGTATATTTTGGGCATAAATGGATGGTGCGTATGCACAAAGGGTAGACGCTCCTTAGGCCGCTCCCGAGGGGGATGGGAATGCGGGGAATTGATGCGTAATTTTTCTTGGTCCAAGAGTTTCAAAGGGTATTCCCTCTCCTGGAATTTGAGGGCCATGGTGTCCATTCTATTCTGGCGTAGGGCAGGATCAGTGACAATACGAGAAACTCTCTTAAATTGTGACCGTGGGAGGCTATTTTTTGTTGTTTTAGGATGGCAGCTAGAGTAATGTAATAAGTTGTTGCAATCCGTAGGTTTGGTAAATATGTCGGTTGTGAGGTTGCCATTATCATCTTTGATAACCCAGGTATCCAAAAAGGAAATTTTCTGTGCATCATAGTGGATGGTAAACTGAAGCCCGGGGGGAAATGGAATTAAGGTATGTAAAAAAGTGGTGCAGAGTGTCTGCTGTCCCTGTCCAAGTGAAGAAAATGTCATCAATATAGCGAACATAATTGGTGGCATAGGTTAAGAATAGCTCGTTGTCATAGATGTAATCGATTTCGAACTGATTCATAAATGCATTTGCATAAGCTGGGGCTACGTTTGAGCCCATTGCGGTCCCACGTGTTTGGACATAGTACGTGTCTTGGTATAGGAAAAAGTTTTCATAAAGGACCAGTGTGAGGAGTTCGAGACAAAGTTGGGAGGTTCTTTTGGGCATGTCAGATTTCTCAAGTAGGGATTTAGTGGCTGCAATACCATTAACATTATTTTTTCTCCAATTTTTTTTCAGTCGACTATTTTCTATTCATAGTTCATTCATTTATACCACCCTTTTTATTTATTTATTTTGATATTTTTATTTATTATTTTTTTTTTTTTTATCTTTTACTTACTACTCCTACCACCCATCCTTTGTTTAGTCCTGCCAGCGCCGGGATCTCATAATTACACAAGACCCCATATCGCATAGTCCAGCCATCTATACAAACACTTACCAACATGCCCTTAGTGACACCATAACTGTATACCCTGGTTACTATTAGGGGTCGCACAAGGAGGGCTATTAGAGTGATACATATGCAGCGCACATATCCTGTAGTCACACCAAACTCTCCTCTATATAGTCCGATTATCCCCTAATATTCATCCATATGCCTTTTGGAGCATTGTCACTACATTTTGCGATCACCACTAAGTTCTATATTCAAGCAGGTTACCATGGTGACACACAGGCGTGCTCAGTAACTCCTTCTGGCTCCATACAGTGGGACTTCCGGTCCGGATGACGCACCTCCGGTCCGGCGGTCACCACTGCCATTTAACAGTCCCACCTTCTCCTCATGGGCACGCCGACATCAGCAAGGTGCGGGAGCGCCGCCTTACAAGACATCCACCCCAGGTATAGTGGGACTCTGCCCCCATATCCTCTGCTTCCATATTCCCTGTTACTATATACAGGTTCCTTCCACGGGGGACGCACGAACTGCAGGCAGTGCGATCCCTCTCAACACAGGCTTCCCATTCCTCTATATGGACCCGTTCTCCTCTCCCCCAGCCAATTCCTGGACAGCCCTTTATTTTATTTTATTTTGTTTTACTCCCACTCACCTTTGCCTTACATATACAGCGATTCTTATGATTCTTTACTTCGGTCCAATATAGGTTCAGCACACAGGGCAGCATACCACGATTGGCCACATACCGCCTGATCTGCTAATAGGGATTGATTCAGGCTCCCCTCTTCATTTGTTTCCTTTATTGGCACACCGTACTTATACTTACCTCCTGTCTATCCTTTTAGCACCACCTATACCCGTAAGCAAGGAATTCGCTATGTGTATCTATCTTTGCTATACCAAGGTAATGAGTGCCTATTGTCCTGTTCCCCTTCTGCTCTTGCTCATAACCTTTTGACCTCTTGACCTCCTCTTGGATTCACATCTGATATGACTCTAGGAGTTCTATTCTATTCACTTCGGTGCATCCTTGGTGCTTGGTAATCTATTTAGTTGCCTGCCATCCATCTTATACCTGGCATACTATTTATTGCTTCATCATGCACGGATGCTCTATATATGTATATAATTTTGCTGTGTTATTTACCCTTGTTATGTTTTATGTGTCTTTGTAGCGATATTATGATTAAGGCTCAGGAGAGCCGAAACGTCAATTAAATTGTTACTACAAGTGGTTGCTTATCCTTGAAATGTACATTGCTCCCATGTGTCACTAATGTGTAGTGTGATATTTAATAAATTTTGCACAATTTGCATAAATATCTATTAAGAGTGTGCGGTGTCTTCTAGATATTACTTGTACGGGGACTCTTCAGTCCATGACACCTGCACCTCACTTTCCAAATTGACTGAGTGCACACCATTGTACCTTATCGATTCTAGTTTTCTTGGTGTTTGCACCTGTCCTCCAAATGACAACCGAAACTTTTGCCTACGATTTGGCAACTAGTACCAATATTCTGTCTCAGGTTACCAGCTCTACCGACTTCCTCAAGGTTCCTGTATTAGACCTGAGGACACGGGATTACGAAAAAGCCAAAAAGAAATTGGTCTCTTATGACCTCCATTGCACCACGTTGGCGGAATACCACCGACAAAATAAAATTCCTAGAGGGCTGAGAAGCAATCTCCGTCCCACATTGTTTTCCAACAATCAGGAATTTTGTGACAAATTCAAAAGAATTTTAAACAAGTGTTCCTTAGATATCATAATCCTTACTGTGGAATATCTCCAGAAGGAGATCATAGAGGTCCAGAAAAATATCCAGGCCATAGAGACTCAGTTGACCAGTACACTTCCTTCCTCTGAATGGTCCTCATTAAAGACTAAAACGGACAAAATTATTGCGGACTTTGAGAAAAGTTTACAGGAATGAAAGAGGATAAAATTTCAACGAGACAACGACGACTATACAAGTAACAACGTATATAGATGGAACGACTCCTCCGCCTCCAACTCCTGGCGACGTCCACCAAACCAACGAAGAGTCGATTCATTCAGCTCGGGCAGCGACTCGTCTACAGGTGCAAGCAGACCACGTTTTTTTTCACAAGGGACGCAGGGGAGGGCACAACAACGCAGACCAACAAGAAGGTCACGGCGAAAGAATGGCAACGAGATCCCAGGTAAGCCATCGAACCTGGTGATAAATATCTCTAGCTACTCCCTCTCCCCTGCCGAACTGACAGTACTACAGAAGGGTTTATCCTTCTGCCCTACGCCTAAATGGGACGCGTTTCAGCTTGAAAAGGATCTACAACGGTTCTATCGATCTGTAAGGTTAAAAACTCATTTTTGTACCATACCTCAGGCTCAATCGAGTGGTGGCTCCTTGATTCGAGGAAGCATGACTCCTGAGCTTTCCATTTCTACCTTGGGACTCCACAATCCGCAATCTTGCCTTGTGCAGGCGTGTACTATGGAGGACAGAGAATGAACTTCAATCCCATATTGCAGCCAGCATGCAGCCAGCGGGTAAGGAAAGGGTGAATCAAACACCCGAAAACCCCGCCCCTATGGCTAAAGATTGTTCCCTCCAAATTCAGGTGACAGTGTCCCTTTAAGATCACAGCATGGTGAAGGGCGGGGCGTGCAAGTCAGAAAAAATAAGGGCTCATACTCACATGCAAGAAACTCGGATGAGTGTCGCACATCAATACCCGTCACTGAGATCGGAGTCTGTGGCCGCATAGCAGTACACGCTCCGCTCCTGAGTGCCGGATATTGATGTGCGACACTCATCCGAGTTTCTCGCATGCAAGTAAGAGACCTAATGCAGGTACTGTCGGCAGCCAAACACACACACATATACAGCTCCGCGAACACACATACAGCTACGCGAACACATACAGCTCCGCACACACACACACATACAGCTCCGCACACACTGCTCCGCACACACACACATACAGCTCCGGACACACACACATACAGCTCTGCACGCACTCACATATACAGCTACACACACACACACACACATATACAGCTACACACAGCCCCACACACACACAGCTCCGCGCACCAACACACAGCTCCACACACACAGCCCCGCACATATACAGCCTTGCACACACACACTCCTCCGCGCACACATACACACACAGCTCTGTACACACACACACAGCTCCGCACACACACACAGCTCCGAACACACACATACAGCTCCGGACGGACACACACACATATATACAGCTACACACAGCCCCGCACACACAGATCCACAAGCACACAGCGCCTCGCACACACACACAGCTCTGCGCACACACACACACAGCTCCACACACACACAGCTCCGAACATACACACACAGCTCCGAACACACACACACATAAACACAGCCCCGCACATGTTTGCTCCCAGGATCCACCCCACTCACTCTATCTGGGTCAGACTCCTGGGAACAAACAAACATCAAACATTCCAGTGCATGGCTCCAGCCTCAGGCACTGTCTGCAGGCAGAAACGCTGAGGAATCTGAGGGAAGGGGTGAGAGGAGTCATGACAGAGCCAGGCAGCAGCCTGCAGAGCGCAGGCAGGCAGATCATTACAGTACTTACTGTGTACTGCAAGGCCTGGCCAGCAATGTGTATGTCCCAGGGCCAGGAGACAGCGCGCCGCCGCTCCACCTCAGCCCTAGTAAGTGGACTTCCAGGCACGCAGGAGTTAGGCTGTGAGTAGGGGGTCACTGTGTCTCACTCAGCAGGGAGTAGGGAGAGTCAGCATCAGCACCACGTGTTCTGACTGCCGCCCCCTGTCTTCAGGAACCAAGGAATGCACTGTACTAATTGGAAAAAACAAACAAAAACGTGCTCAGGCTCTGCCCCCCTTCATCTTCCTGCCCTAGGCACGTGCCCTCAAGTGCCTAGTGGCAAATACGGCCCTGCAGGTAGTGCTCTGGCTTCTCTCACAAATAGCAACTTCCAACATTGTTTGCAGATTTGCAAGTCCTGCCATCAGACAATCTGGGAGCAAACGCAGGTTCTCATTATTATCTTTCGATCTATGTGCAGTCTGTGAAAACATGGACATATGTTCTTTGATGAAGCAGTTCAGATCGGTGCGTTTTTTCACTTTCCAATTCTCCCTGAGGAAGAAGAAAATAGGGATTTTTGTGTACTCATTGTAAAATCCTTTTCTCCAAGCCATTCATTGGGGACACAGGCAGGGGCGGATTATATCGGGGTCAATCTGGGCCCCCCTGGGCTACCGCTCAGATTGCCCGCCGCCATCAGGGCATTACTGCCCTGACTGGCGTATGGGCCCGGTGGGCGGAGGGGGCCCGCATCGGGCCTCATCTCATCTGCTCACCGGGCCCCTACCGGCAGTTAAACGCTATTGATGTGCAGGCGCGCCCCTGCATGTCAATAGTTAACAGCCGCCAGCCAATCGGAGGCTGGCAGCTGACATCAGCTGCAGCACGCACGTCGCCGGCATCTGATGTAATTGTCAGTCGCCGGCGAGTGCGCGCTTCAGCTGCGAGGAGAGAGCTTCGCCGAAGGAGCGCGGACAGGTGAGAACTCTTTTTTTTTTTTTTTGTAATTGCGAATGGCAATCCGGGGGGCCCGGGCCAGTATGCTAGACACACTGGGGGCAGAGATGCTGGACACACTGGGGGCAATATGCTAAAAACACTGGGGCAGATTGCTGGACATACTGGGGGCAGGATGCTGGACACACTAAGGGCAATATGCTGGAGACACTGGGGCAGAATGCTGGACACACTGGAGGCAATATGCTGGACACACTGGGGGGAATATGCTGGACACACTGGGGGCAATATGCTGGACACATTGTGGGCAATATGCTGGACATACTGTGGGCAATATGCTGGAGACACTGGGGCAGATTGCTGGAGACACTGGGGCAGAATGCTGGACAAACTGGGGCGATATGCTGGACACACTGGGGGCGATATGCTGGACATACTGTGGGCAATATACTGGAGACACTGGGGCAGATTGCTGAACACACTGGGGGGCAATATGCTGGAGACACTGGGGCAGAATGCTGGACACACTGGGAGCAATATGCTGGACACACTGGGGGCAGGACTGGAGGCATGGGCAGAATGGAGATACGGGGCATGATTGGAGACACGGGGCAGAATGAAAGACATGGGGCAGGATTGGAGACAGATCGTGCAGGATCATGGGGCAGGATGGATATGATGGAGACTGATGGGGCAGGATGGGGAGATCATATGGGGCAGGATGAATACTCATGAGGACAGGATGGGAGAACATATGGCTGGAACCAGGAATGAGATACACGGGGCCAGGATGGGGGATATTATTATTACCGTAGGGGCTAATTAAGAGATATTATTACTGCAGTGATGTATTTATTTTATTTTTTGAGGACACTTTTAAATGGGGGGGCGGTCCTGTTACTGAGTAGAGTGACACTGTGTCGCCTCTTTTTCTTCATGTGGTGTAATGTAGAAGTTGGGAAAAAATTAAGTAATGTGTTCTACAAGCGGAGCTCGAGATAACTTATTTCCTGCAGAGACGAGTCCTGGCTGAATGAAGTGATGGCGGTCTGTGCTGGATGAAAGATGAAGGACTTCACTGAGAGACGTCACTGGTGAGTCAGTGTGTTACCTATACACTGACACTATGCACTGTATACTATATACTGAACTGAAGGGTAAATTGACTAGATCAATGGATGTTTGACAGGTTAGTTTCACACAGCAACTATTTTTCTGGAATAATCTGGTTCAGGTATATGATGACCATATCACATGACCCCGTCACATGACCGGGGGGCCCACAGTGTCTGAACAGCACGGGGCCCTAGCTACCCTTAATCCACCCCTGGACACAGACCGTGGGTGTATGCTGCTGTCACTAGGAGGCTGCCACTAAGTGATACAAAGAAAGTTAGCTCCTCCACTACAGTATACACCCTCCTGCTGGCTCTCAGCTAACCAGTTCAGTGCAAAAGTAGTAGGAGATCAATAACAATATATGAGCGTATAGCATGTCACATTATATATGAGAGTATAGCATGTCAAATTATAAAACAAGCACAAGCTAATAACAGGGTGGGAGCTGTGTCCCCCAATGAATGGCTCGGAGAAAAGGATTTTACGGTGAGTACACAAAAATCCCCATTTCTCCTTTGCTTCATTGGGGGACACAGACCGTGGGACGTCCCAAAGCAGTCGCTGGATGGGGACGTCAGGTCAGGCCCCTGTGTAACCGCTACTTACAAGTACGCCACTGTGCCCTGCAGAGTCCGCCTGCCCAGACTCACATCTGTGGAAGTCTGGGAATTATAGTGCTTCAAGAATACAAGCGGAATGGACGACTCCGCAAGCTTGCAGGAGTGCTTTGCCGACGCCTGGTGCCTAGAACCCAAGAAACCTTGATAGACAGGGAGATAAGCTGACATCTAACACGGAAGGACTCCTGGATGGTTTAACGAATCCACCAGGCTAACATGGCCAATGAAACGGCTAAACCCTTCCTATAACCGTCAGGAAGCCTTCTTACCGTCAGGAAGCCCAAATAAAGCGTCCAACCTTCGGAAGGACGCCGTCCTCGAGACGTACCTACTCAGAGCACTCACTTCGTCCAGAATATGGGGAACCCATTCAGTTTTATGGACTGGTGCCGAAAGAGATGAGGGAAGAACGTTGCCCTCATAACAGTGGGAATACAATACCACCTTGGTAACAAGGAGACGGGATGGCCTGAGGACAACCTTGCCTTGAAGGTAATAAGGGAAAAAAAGTCAGAAAGAACAGAGTGGCTAGCTCCGAAGAGTCGTCAGGATGACGAGATCGCAGAGAAAAAAGGTCGACCTGATAGTAAAGTCTGTCTGGATCAAAAGGAGTCTACTGTAAGACTCCCAGGACCATTAAGGTCCCAAAAATCTAACAGTATGCGATAGGGAAGAACCACATGTGAAAACTCCCTGCGATGAAGTCCCTACTTGCAGTTTTGTTGCAATAAGATGGAAAAATACTAGTTCCGCAAACGAAAAAAAACTGACGTGGTCAGTACTGATCTCCCAGGATCACTGGGGCCCTTCCTGCTTCCGAAAGGCTCTCAGAAGTAGTGGAAGAGGGGTTATGCAAACTGGTACCATGGAAGAACCAGAGCATGGACTGCGATGGCTTTTGGATCTCGAGGCCGAACCATGAACTAGAGTACATTGGCATTCAGTCTGGACACCATCCGATCTACATCTGGAGTGCTCCAGAGAGGGCAAATCTGATGGAAGACTTCCGGGTGAAGTTCCCACTCACTTGAGGCAGGACCCTGATGGCGTCTGCCGTCTAGAGTTCTACTCCTGGGATGTGTAGTGCCAAGATCACCTGAATGATAGATCTCGGCCCATCAGAGAATGTGAGGTACCTCGACTATGGCGCCTGACCGTGGGCACCTGCTAAATGATTGACGTATGGCACAGCCGTGGCATTGTCATATTGAATTCGGATGGGGTGACCCGCCAGAAGGCAGTGGACCTGCTGTAGAATTAGCCATACCGTTCGGATCCCCAGAACAATGATCAGAAGAGGACTGGCATCAGGGGTCACTAATAACCATTGAACTGGGAGAAAGGATCTCCCCTGGATGAGGAAGAAGCTCAGAGACTACCCTCTGAAAGCCTGTTTGACCTGCAGAAAACGAGAGGAGCGAAGGAAACAGTTTCCATTGACGTCGCCATTTTCCCATGGAACCCTCCTAGCAAATCGAACGGAATGAAGGGATGTGTGAACAAGTGCGCAAGCTCCCTGTTGAAGGGCCACAGCCTTGTCTCTAGGGAGCATTACCAACCTTCTGGAAGTGTCCAGGATCATCCTCAAAAAGGATATTTGCCTGGCTGGAAATGAGGAAAAACTTGTCTAAGATTAGCTGCCAGCCCAGGTGAGAAAGGGTATCGCAAGAGATATAGACGACTCAGCGCAGTCCTGGAAGAGCGGCTCAAAAGTCGACTAGATAGGGCAGGACGACCATGCCTCTAGGGTGCAAGAGGAACATGACAGCCGCCATAACCCTTGCGAACACTATGGGTGCGGTAGCAAGGCCGAAGGACAAGGTCGTGATTTGAAAATGCTGTTCGCGAATGGAAAAGCGAAGGAATTTTTGAAGAGGGAAAAAATAGGAATGTGAAGGTAAGCATCCCGAATGTTGGTGGATGCCAGAAACTCCACCTTTTTCCGTTGAAGTAGTGGCTGAGCAGAGGAACTCCATCCAAAGAAGGGGGACCTTGTCAAGCTTGGTAGAAGTTTGAGGTTCAGGGTCTGTGTTACTTTTCGGTCCCCTTTTTGGAACCAAGATCCCTTAGATCGAGACTGTCCTGGTCAACTCATCCACTGCTGGTTGGGTCTATAGGAAACATGCGATCCTTTGTCCCTGCGTGGGAAATGCTCCCAACTTCTCACTGTCTGTGTCCCACAATGAGGCGAAGGAGAAAAAAAATTAAATAGCAGTGTGCACTAATTTCTTCCGTATGTGGTGACGGATGCCCTGTGGAGCCACAGTATAGCTTCAGTTCCTTTTTTTTTTTTTACAGATACATTGCAATAATTTGACATAGGAAGTTGTAAATGGTGTTGTGAATGATAGCTGCTACTGTGTTTAAAAAAAAACAAACAAAAAACAGATTGCATATTAAACTGTACATGGATGTCAGGTGAGAAAAAAAATTGGCCGAGTTTTCTGCTTGCTATAGACTGAATGCAGACGTTCATGAAACGTGGTCCAAATAGTGCAAGTGTCTGCGCAGAACGACATTATGAAATTGTAAGGTGGAAGGACAAGACAACTTAGGCCATGGCTTTAGACTAGGGCATTTCAAAGAGATTTTCTTTAGGCTTGTAGGAAGGCCCAATCTAAGACCAATATCTTTAAGGGTATGTGGACACGTTGCAGATCCGCAAGTGATTTACAGTACAATGTAAATCAATGGCAAAAAAGAAACGCTGTGCTAATGGTGCAGAAAAATCTGCACAGAAAACGCAGCAGATTCAAAAAAGGACCATGTCACTTCTTTTGTGCAGATCTGCTGCGTTTCTGCACCCATTCCATTATAGAAATCTACAGGGGTAAAAAAAAAGGAAGAAATCTGCACAAAAATCTGCAACGTGTGCACATACCTAAAAAAGGATTCTGACCTGCATTTTCTGCCAAGAAATTCAGAAACTGCACAGAAAATTCCACAGTCAAATCTGCAACTTGTGCACATAGCCTTATATGAATGCACATGTACAAACACAGAATAAAAATGCAAACTACAGAACAAAAATATATTTATTAGAAATGTCAGCATGAAACATTAGCCGTCATTAGACAGGAAGGCAACAGTGAACAAATCTAGTGTCAATCAAAATGGGGTGGTCCGACTAATCGATTCTAGCGTGGTCTCGTATCCATTATCCTTCAATAGTTCAACACACTCCGAATGCTGTAAAGAAAGCAAACAAACGTCAGTAGGTGGTAAAGTTATGGAGACGTAGTCTTAAAGGGAACCTGTCACCCCGTTTTTTCAATATGAGGTAAAAATAGTGTTCAATAGGGCCTGAGCTGTGCTGTACAATAGTGCCGCATCCTGCGGCCATTTTCCTGAAGTCCCGGGAAGCTGAGCACTCCATCTGCGCACGCGCGGCCTCAGGAAGATGGCCGCCCCCACCGATAAACCGTTGAATAGCGCAGATCGCGCTCTTTTTCTACCGCTGCGCAGTGCATTCGGCTGTTGCGCATGCGCGAACCACTATGCCAACCCCGGGAAGAAAAGCAAGAGGTGGGGGAGAAACAGTGATTTCACCACGCCCATTTGACCAGACCTGCGTGATTGACAGCCGAAAACGGCAACTTTACTAAGGTATTTTCGAGCAAAGGTGGGGATAATAAAAGCACTCTTGTACAGCACAGCTCAGGCCCTATTGAACACTATTTTTACTTCATATTGAAAAAACGGGGTGACAGGTTCCCTTTAAAAGGGAACTTGAGCGCTTCCCAGGGCCCCCAAACCATTACCATGTGTAGTTGCTAGCAATAAACCATTAGTTTTAATGTTTGCTGCATATGTAGAAAAAAAAAAAAAAAACTTTTAGAACTGCGGTGGCGATTGTCTAAGTAGTGGTAACTAGTCGTGGGGGTATTGCTTTTCCCACACTAGGCAGTGGTGATACAGGGCTCAACCAGTTGTTACTGCCGACATAGCAAATGACATGGCAGGCTGTTTCCTACGTCACCGATGAAGCCTGGCTTCGTACATCCAGCTTAACGTGCATGGTTGGCGGAGATTTGAAAAGGGTCACTGGTGATGACACTCTTACAATCATGTTACTCACATCCACAGGGACATGACATTATTAGTGGAATGACGTGCCTGGGAAAACAATGCCCCCACGAATATTCACCCACTAATTATATTCCAGCCGCAAGGATTAAAAAAAAAATGTTATATGCAGTATTCAATAAGACTATAAAAGGCTATTTATAAAGTGTATAAGGCTAATAAATACATGGTGGTTTGGGGGAGGGGGTCTGGAGAAGCTGTCAACTTCCCTTTCAGACAGACACCAAATGATCTATCACGCACAAATAATAATAACACTAAAAAGCCCTTATCCATCAAGTCCTGTCCTATAATTCTCTAATGTTATTGTTACATAATGCTGCTTTGTCATATTGGTGGTTAATCACTGTCCATCTATATACGGAAATACAACAATTTTTTCTCAACAACACAATTATATTGGGCAAAATAGCTTAAAAAAACTAACACAACAACCTATAACATCCATGCATCCAGAGACTGTCACTTCTGCATCAGAAATAAATGGCACCGGTGATGTTACCACCAGGTTAGGAAATTCTGTGTAGCAGCAGAACAACAGGGGTTAAGGAATCTCTCTATGGTTTTCCACTTACCTCTTCCCAGAATGCATCAGTTCAAAAGCTTCATTAATTGAAATGAATGGCAAAGTGTGAGTTACAAACTCATCAACTTTTATTTTTTTAGCCATGTATTCGGAAACCAACTTGGGGACACTGTCTACACTTTTCCAACCTGCAAAGGGAAACAATTTACCATAAAATTTTACATTTTATATTAAGTGTCGCCCCACACCGTCCTGCCTTTACATTTTCCAGCACTGATGTTAAGCAACTCGTTTCCAGTTATTCTGGTGAGAACTTCTGGTTCCCCATTTCCCCCCTCAGGGCATATTCACATGCAGCAGATCTTTCCAGAAATTTCTAAATCCTAATTGCAAGTTTTTAAGAGGGGCACGGATTTCTGCAAAATGAGTAGGACAACTGCAGAAATGTCTGCACTGAGGTTGCTGCATGGGATTTCTTCAGTACAGAGAGCAGGTCACCAATTTGAAGCAATAAAAATCTCTCGTGGCTAAATCCAGTTTAGCCAGGCCCAACTCAGCTTTATTTCCATCTATTTTTCAAGAATCATTTTTCTCTTAAACACTGCAGCGTCAGAATAATACAGATCAACACATAGTACACATTATTTTATGATGCCCCTGGCTCCTTACAGGTTCCCTTTCAGTTTCTCTAACCTGTACAAGTCAGAATATATGTAAAAAGACAATTTGCAAAAAAAAAAAAAAAAGTAGGTTAGGAAGTTCTACACATAGAAACAGTAAAATGACTGATAACAGCCATCAGTTTGTTTACAGCCTAAAGGAGCCAAGAGACGTCACCCAGAGGATTACTGTAGAGGAGTCTCAAACCTAATCTGGGGTAATCAGATCGAAACATGAACTAAAGGTACCGTCACACGAAACGACTTTACAACGAGAACGACAGCGATCCGTGACGTTGCAGCGTCCTGGATAGCGATATCGTTGTGTTTGACACGCAGCAGCGATCTGGATCCTGCTGTGATATCGCTGGTCGCTGAATAAAGTTCAGAACTTTATTTGGTCGTCAGACCGGCGTGTATCGTCAGGGTTGACACCAAAAGCAACGATACCAGCGATGTTTTACGCTGGTAACCAGGGTAAATATCGGGTTACTAAGCGCAGGGCCGCGCTTAGTAACCCGATGTTTACCCTGGTTACCAGTGTAAAAGTAAAAAAAACAAACAGTACATACTCACCTGCGCGTCCCCTGCCGTCCGCTTCCTGCTCTGACTGAGCGCCGGCCCTAAAGTGAAAGTAAAAGCACAGCGGTGACGTCACCGCTCTGCTGTTAGGGCACACAGCTCACACAGTACAGGAAGCGGACGCCGGGGGACGCGCAGGTGAGCATGTACTGTTTGTTATTTTTACTTTTACGCTGGTAACCAGGGTAAACATCGGGTTACTAAGCGCGGCCCTGCGCTTAGCAACCCGATGTTTACCCTGGTTACCCGGGGACCTCGGCATCGTTGGTCGCTGGAGAGCAGTCTGTGTGACAGCTCTCCAGCGACCAAACAGCGACACTGCAGCGATCGGCATCGTTGTTGCTATCGCTGCAGCGTCGCTTCGTGTGAAGGTACCTTAAGTGAAGATCCATACATCACATCTGATAGAGAATAGGTAACAATCGGCAACCGGGCGTCTTCCTACAAAACCTAGATTATTGCACAAACATTTGAATCTTACATAAATATAAAATGGGAATTTTTTTTTTTTTTTTTACAGGATGTAGAAAAACATACAAATGTCAGACTCCCAAAAACAGTACACAAAGACCCTTAAAACCAATAGGGACACTACTGTTCTGCTCAGTATATAAGACACGCATAAAGTGATTAGTAAAAAAAAAAATGTATTAATAAATGTCCAGAAATCTGCGACACAATAATTGTGTAAAAGGAATGTTGCACAGCACACCAACGTGTTGGTCCATTAAAGCTACAGGACAACCAACTTTCATATTATGGTAATACCTGGGGCCAAAGGTGATATTCTTTGACTGTCCCCAAATTGATTAAAAAACCCCCAAAACAACAGACCTGTTGCCCGGGCCAGAGCCTTCACAGTTTGTCTGAGCAGATGTCTGCTGACGGAAAAATGAGGGCTGCAGCGCTTATATGGAATTGTTTACGTCACAAGATCACTGGGAGACAGTGCTTCGAATGGAGGAGATGCTCTAGTCTGGAAGAAAAGTGTGCATTGTTTAATTTTATGATGCATATTCAAAAGTGATTGTGTGGTAGAAAAAAGGCCCTATAATGAATGCCTACATTTAGAATTTTTGAGGAGTTGTCAGACTCAAGAAACCGGACTCCTAAAATAGTCCTAAATTAATGTCATCCAACAGCACATATTGCGCTGGGCCACAACGCTACTCTCCATTTTCACTGGACGTCAGAACATAGTGAGAACCACAGTGACGTCCTGTGATGGTGAAGGAAGGTGAAGTGGCTGCTGATGCACATTAACGTAGTGATATTTAAGATAACAGGTATTATCATCATACACTCCTCAACAATGAAATTGAAACAACAAGAAAAAGGTCATGCAATTATGGAAATCAGAGGATGGATGGGTATCTTAGGGCTATGCAAAGGATTAAAAAATGGAAACATTTTCAAAACATCTCGATATCAAGTGTTGGAGCCACAGAGGAAATTTCTGCCACACTGAATGCACTTAAGCATGCAAATCATCAAGATCAGCTGCTGGCAGCTACAAATGTAATTACAGACCAATCACGTCCCAGATATGTTTGATGGGAGACAAGTCCAGAGACGCTGCAGATCATTGTACTAGGTTTAGGCTACGCAGGCTATTCACAGTAGGGCGAGTGGCATGTGGCACTGATGTGGTGTTGAAAAACAAAAAGGAGCTAGGTGATTTTTTGAAGGTAGTAAAGGGAAATGTTTTCTTCATATCAGAGGGCTGAAGAGGAATATCATCAAGACAGGGCTCCTTCACAGTAAAGGCTAACACATGGGCTCCTTCATAGTAAATGGTACATAACCTGGACTTAGACACAATCGCCCTACTAATATTTTAGCCACAGGGCTCTAAGGACTGAATTAATGTGGGAGATGGATCTGGCAGCTAATCTGACTGTATCAGGAGAGGAGTCAGCCAAGAAATCAGCAGCCTTTAGAATGACAGTAAGAAAATATAACATCTAGTCTCTAAATGCTTTCCCACTTAACTACTAAACTAACGGTTCTATCCATAAGATTAGATCTGCAGCAGGGCATGTACTCGGGTTTATAAACATGCACTCCTCAGGAAGCTTCCAGCTTTCCCATCCATAGATTCTTTGAGGGGGCTAATGTCATGAAAAGGGAGAGAAGATTTTCTAGAGAGCTTAGAAATAGAGACAAGAATTTACGGAGTTAAGTCCCAACAATCAGACTCCTGAGATATTTATGCTTAATGCTCGAGTATAAAACCGGTGTCAGTTTTTCCCTCTTAGGCTTCCTTCACACATCCATATAAAAACACGTATGTGAAAAACCAGTACCAGTATCAGTGGCTTCCATTCGTGTGCCCATTTTTACAATTAGTGAATCAGTGTTTTTCCGGTATGGATAAAGAAAAAAAAAAAAAAAAAAAAAAAAGGATAACAAAGCTTCTCCTATACTTTGCAATGTTAAAACATGGTGCGCACAAGGATGTCATCCATGTAAAGTACATTGTTCACGGACCCATAGACTTGTATTGGCCCTTGTCATCCTTGCTGTCAGAGAAAAAAAAAAAACATGTTTCTCTCTGGCTTTCATGGACACATGGACAATGGGTACGTGCTGCATCCGTGTAACAGACGGATATCACACATACGTGTGACGGAGGCCTCCTTACACAGAGCAGCCACATTTGTTACTGATGCCTTCAGTCTTGGATGCTACCATAGGTGACTGGGACGCACCTAAAGCCCCGGACCTGCCTTCTTTATAGAGTGCACTATGGCGGAAAGCCGCTGCACATGTGCCCCAATTCCACAGGCTGCAGTGACACTTCCATTTCCCGTTGCCCATACCCTTCAGTGCTGGATTTCCCACTTCCCCTTGCAGTACCCCACTGCCTCCAACATTATCCACATGCCGAGTCACAGTGATCCTCCATGTGCCCCTCTGCCAAGTATACTGCCCAGAGGAAGTAAGGTTAGTAGGTCAGCACAAATTAGGCTAGGAAAGATTACTCCTTACCCTCAATAGGGATGACAGCCATTCTTCAAGATAATCAGCCAAAAAAAAACACCTGTGAGCCAAAGGACTCAGCGTCCTAGGACAGGAAAAGTGGGTGGCTCTGCCTTTTCATGCCTGCAGATTACTTGCCCTAGAAAGTAGAGCCTCTTTAGCACATCATTAACTCCATGACTTCTCCTTCTTGGTGTTGTAATGTCAGTGTTGAGGAGCGTAGGACAGTCTCTTTTTCTAATGGTGGTTGTGCTGTACCATTAATGGACCACATGGTACCATTTGTCAAGTTCCTTTCGCACAAAGACAAATTGCTCTGGGCATCTAGCACCCTTTTACTATTTGTAACTATTTTTATACTCAGCAGAGTAGTAGGGATCCCTTTATTGGTTTTAGGGGTCTTTGCGTATTGTGTTTGAGAGTCCATCATTTCTATGTCTTTCTATTTCATGTGAAAAAAAAGACTGTATTCTAGGCATTTTATATGAAGACTCAAATGTTCCGAAATATAGAATTGTATTGTATTACTCAGGTCCTATCTTTCTGATGAATTTTTTAAGCTGCTAAGGTGAAGAGTATCCAGAATGTCAAAATGGCTTTTCTCACCTCCAAAAGCCGTTCCTTTCCATGTGCGCCCAGTGACCAGCTGAAATGGTCGGGTTGCAATCTCTTGTCCAGATGCTGCTACTCCGACAATGACACTTACACCCCAGCCTTTGTGGCAAGCTTCTAACGCAGCTCTCTAAAATACAAAAGACAAGGCTGTTATCGAAAAACAGCTCCCCTAGAGGCCAACTGTACACAAGCTACAGTGCCAAGAACATGGGGTTACGGTACACAGAACTAAATTCATATTTCAATAGGACCATGAAAAATGTTGCTCTCGGTTAATACTTGTCAAACTGAGGTAGACCTCGCTGCCTAGGAGTGTGAAAGTTGTGATCACTTCTGTCAAAACTGTGCAGAACCAACATGTCCTATCTGTGGATGGAGCAATCTCTGCTTTAAACGAGTGATCAGCTCTTCATCTTTCTTTTCTGCAAGTTTGGCTCGGATTTCTGCCTCAGTTTAAGGAGCGACAAGGAGATTAGGGCAGTGACAGCTCTTATTTGAGAAATCCTGCAACAAGTTCCAATAAAGGAATATAAACTATAAGGATAACACACTTTCTCTCTTTATTTCCAATTTAGTAGTTAAAAATCCATGATGCAAACTAAAAGTGACAAGTGCAAGTAGCTTACATGTACTGAGAGCTCCATATGATCAAAGTGTTTATTCTCTTAATATATTGCAGTCATCATATTATACAAGTAATGTCATAGAACTAATAGAGTAGAGAATAATTAAATGGGTAGAAAGGCAAAATGAGCAATTGTAAGTACAAAGAGCTATATAATATGGTGACAGCAATATAATAAGAGGATAACAAAAATGTGACGGGAATGCTTCTTTAACAGTGTTTGGAGTACGCTAAACATGTAGCTACCTGCACTGCTCACTTTTACGTGGTAGGATGAATTTTAACTACTAAAATCCTAAATAAATATCTTTATGCTGTATGGTTTAAAGAGTCAGATAAATCCTATTTTATGAAAAGCTATCCCTTGCATAAACACTTAGCATATTAAA
This sequence comes from Ranitomeya variabilis, assembly GCF_051348905.1. Lineage (NCBI taxonomy): Eukaryota > Metazoa > Chordata > Amphibia > Anura > Dendrobatidae > Ranitomeya > Ranitomeya variabilis. Next base: position 872,775,600 of record NC_135232.1, read on the forward strand.
TTCTGTAATACATACATTATATAGCATTACATTGGGATAGTAACTACTCATGAAAGGAATTCTTAAAATCAGCTTTGCTTATGGCCGAGATAGCTTCAATTACACCAAACGATGAAATACTGTATTGATGACTTGAACAGTTTTTCCTATTTTACACCTCCGTCCAAGGCTTTACTTTCTTACGACCATTTAATAAACCTCAATTCAAAATTCCCTCCATAGTAACCTTTGTTGGAAAAATGTCTTGATCCCCGATATCTGTTTAGAACAACCACCTTTAGTTATCAATGTGTTTACTCCAGTTTTTGGTGTAAAATGAGTGTAAAGGGGTGTATATAGTCCAAGGTCATCAAGTATCAAATGAGTGTGATCAAGTTTGCCAATCTCTTTTGAAACTTTTTTCTTTAATCAAAAATGGCAAAAAAAAAATAAAAAAGCAGATATGGTTCCACTGGAGATGCAATTTAGGCCGAATATATTAACATGCACATGACCTTTTGTCCCTACTAAAGTTATTAATCTTGTGCCAGTATCTACAACTATACTCTCCAGTTTTAAGATACGCCATGAGTAGCAGAGTATTGCATAGTGAACACTGCTCGGCCTAGTGACTAGCTGGAAATTTGGGAACAATTTACCTTTTTTTGGAATAATGTAATAAGTCTTGACAACAGCTTTATGTGGTATAATACAAGGTTTCACGAGGTCTGCTAGAGTCTGTACTGAACTAACGCCTAGTTTAGCAGGTAGCAATAAAGAATACCATTTGTTCAACTATATAGTTACCATAACTCCAACATTTCCTATGCACTCGAAGGAATAATCCACGCCTCCGTCAGTCATGTCCACCAGCACTTCCTGGATCGGCTTGCTGTAGTCCGAGGGACTAATACATTCAGTAGCTCCAAACTCTTTGGCCTTTTCAAACTTGTCCTTGTTCAGGTCAATTCCGATAATGCGCTTAGCACCGGCTACTTTACATCCCATAATGACCGCAAGGCCAACCCCTCCTAGGCCAAACACTGCACAGGTAGAACCTGGTTCCACCTGGTATATAAAAAAACAAAACTTGGAAGTTATTGAAATATAGCACAAAATTACAGTAAAATGTGAAAGCCCAAAAAGAAAAATATATGGTGCAGCATAGCACACAAGAAATGTAAAATGATAACTGAATGACACCATTTTTTTTCAAAGACACCATTCATTTTACTGCATCGTGTACTGAATAACAGGAACAGAATTCTAAGTGGAGTGAAATGGTGAAAAACGTGCAGTTCTGAATTTTTTCCTTTTACAGCATTCATTCTGCGGTAAAAGTTACCCGGAAAACTGATTCGACACATTTCTGTGATTAGGAGGATACCAACATTTTTTTTAGTTTAGTGGTGAAAAAAACCCAAACATTTACACGTAAGAAAACAAATTTTATATCAATCATTTTCTGAGACCCATAATGTTTTTCGTTTTCCATCAATAGAGCAGTAGTGAGAACTTTTTTTTTGTGGGGCAAATTTACATTTTAATGGATAGCATTTTGGGGTAAATTTGACATGTTGATCACTTTTCATAGCATTTTTTTTTTTGTTTTAAGGCAGTTGCAAAAAAATTTGCAAATCTGGAATTTTAATTTCTTTGTGCATTATGGCGTTTATTAATCGGGTTAATAAATGAAATATTTTGGAAGCTCAGACTTTTTCACAAGCGGCAATACCAGATATACATTTTTTATCTATTTTTAAAGGGAGCGATTACAATTTTTAGGGGTTTTTTTTAATAAAGTTTGTTACTTAGTCCCTTAGGGGCCTGGAAGTTGAGACTGTCTGATAACAGACTATATTGGGCAATACATAGTATTGTAATATATAGTGTAAGTCTTGGTCTCCTTTAAAGCTCAGCATATAGCTGAGCTTCAGACGAGAACAGCGATATCGGTGACTGGGCCTTCAGCATGCTCCTGGCTGTCATAGTATCCAACTGACACCGGCTGTGACGTCACTTAAATGACACCGGAAGTTTAAATTAATACTCGGCTCTGGGTGCCGCTCTTAGTGACCGATTACCACTATTTAAAACAGCCGGCATCAGCCAGTCTTCCCAGCCTATACCCGTACAAAGTGTCCCAGACTCTGCTTAGAGGACCTCCAGCTGACTCTTAGTTAGGATTATCCCCGACACAGCGATACCCATTATGTATACTTTGTTTACTTTTGTTTTTGCACAAAAACTGAGTTTTTAGTGGCAAACACATTTTTTCCGCTATTTTTCTTTTCGAATTTTGGTTAGCCTGATTGCCATAACCACCATTGGCACTTCACGATTAGACCGTGGGGGGGGGGGGGTTGGGGGGTGTCCAATGGAGTGAAAGAGAGCCCCCTCCTTATCAAAATCAGTTTTTCAGTGCCCAATCTCACTTTTCAGTAAATTACATGGCAAAATTAACTGTGAAATTGAAAACTACATCTTGTCCCGCAAAAAAAAAGCAGTCACATGGCTAGACCAATGGAAATATAAGAATGAAGGCTTTTGGAAGAGGGAATTAAATTACAGAAGAAAAAAAAGCAAGTAATGAACGGGTTAATGCATACATCGCTCATGATATATGATTTTGGGCAGTCTTAAAATCTGCTGTGAATGTATCCTAAATAACGAAGCGATTGTGAACAGGGCCTATGGAAACGCTCAACCTGATTACCTTGGCAGTGTTCAGAGCTGCTCCATATCCAGTGGACACCCCACAGCCCAGCAGGCAGACTTTGTCCAGAGGAGCAGAGTCCTCTATTTTAGCAATCGAGATGTCAGCAACAACGGTGTATTCAGAGAAGGTGCTGGTGCCCATGAAGTGGAAAATCTGCTTTCCTTTGCAGGTAAACCGGCTAGAACCATCAGGCATGAAACCACGGCCTTGAGTTATCCTGTAAAAAGTCCCATAATATGATGTTACCTCATAAAACAGTAAGAAATTACATAAAGCAAATACCATATAAGGCTAAGTTCCCATTAGGCGTTTTTGCAGCTTTATTTATGGAAAATTTCAGCTGCGTTTTACAGTACCAGCAAAGTCTATGACACTTCAGAAATCTCAAACACAACTTGCTTTTTTTGTCATCAGGATTTTGAGCTTTGCGTGTTCTTTGCACAATATAGACTGTCACTTCTTTCAGCGTTTTTCACCCATTGAAATTAATGCTTGATGAAAAAAAACAACAAAAAAAAAAAAAAAAAACACCAAACACACAGCAATCAGTTTTTGCTGCGTTTTTTTGTGGCAAAACCTGATTCTATAGGTTTTTTTCCCCAACACTAAATTAGTATGCACAAGAGACATATGTAGCATGCCAAAACCGCAGCAAAAAAAAGTTCAGCTTCTTTCCTGCAGAAAAAAATGCTGATAAAACGCCTAGTGTGAGAGTATAAGCCGAGATTTTCAGCCCATTTTTTTTAGGCTGAAAGTGCCCCTCTCGGCTTATACTCAAGTCATTGTCCCGGGGAAGGGGGGTCGGCTGGGGAGGGGGAGCGGCGGCTGTGACATACTCACCTGCTCCTGGCGAGGTCCCTGCATCTCCAATGGTCTCCGGGCACTGACAGCTTCTTCCAGCGTTGAGCGGTCACCGTTACCGCTCATTACAGTAATGAATATGGACGCAACTCCACTCTCATAGGAGCGTAGCCGCATATTCATTACTGTAATGAGCGGTAACGGTGACCGCTCAACGCTGGAAGAAGATGTCAGCGCCCGCAGACCGGTGACGCAGGGACCTCGCCAGGAGTTGGTGAGTATAATGGGGAGGGGGAGCACTGCGCGATATTCACCAATCCTCGTTCCGGGTGCCGCTCCGTCTTCCGTGTCCTCTGCAGTGACGCTCAGGTCAGAGGGCATGATGATGTGGTTAGTCCGCACCCTCTGCCTGAACGTTAGTGCAGAGGACACAGAAGACACAGCGGCGCCGGAACGAGGACAGGTGAATATTGCAAGTGCTGGGGGCCTGAGAGGTGAGTATGTCATTTTTTTTCTTTTTTTTTTAATCGCAGCAACAGCATATGGGGCAAATATCTCTATGGAGCATCTTGTGGGGCCATAATCAACGTTTGTGCAGCATTATATGGGGCAAATATCTCTATGGAGCCTCTTATGGGGCCATAATCAGCATTTGTGCAGCATTATATGGGGCAAATGTCTGTATGGAGCATCTTATGGGGCCATTATTAACCTTTGTCCAGCATTATATGGGGCATATTTTAATATGGAGCATCTTATGGAGCATTATATGAGGCTTCTGATTCAATATGGATATTCAAAAACACTTAACCTACTGATGTCTCAATTAATTTTACTTTTATTGGTATCTATTTTCATTTTTGACATTTACCGGTAGCTGCTGCATTTTCCACCCTAGGCTTGTACTCGAGTCATTAACTTTTCCAAGTTTTTTGTGGCAAAATTATGAGGGGGGTCAGCTTATACTCGCGGTACTAACAGACGCCATCAATGAATAAGAAAACAAGTAGTCACAGTGATTCAAAGGCATACAAATACAAAGTTACCTGATCTTCTGACATAGGTTGGTTTTGGGGTTCAAGCAAAATTTGCATTCACCACATTGAGGGATATAAAGAGGAATAACTCTGTCTCCTGAAAATATGGCAAAACACAAGACATATGAAAGAAGTTTGGTAATTGTATTAATAAAATTATCTTACTGTGTGTCCACAGATTCTGGGTCATCACGAGACTACAAAGCCTGCATTTTCCCCAATTCTACAGACTCATTTCTATCCATGTGTACAAACTGTCTCTTCAGAGAGGAACTCTATAGCGCCTCCTATTGGAAGTAGCAGTCCTAAAAGTCAATATCGACCCTTTAATGAGCCTTGTCACGTGACAGGATCAAAGCCATACCAGAATCTCAATTTGCAGACATGTTTCATAGCGTATTTAATTTACCGTACCAGAGAAGCATTCGAGGGCAAGAGGTCACCATGGTAAGGGAAGGGTATAATGGGCATCTAGTACCTATCAGAGATTGGGGGTTACCTGGTGTAGACAAACCACATCAATAGAGGGGCGTCCTCTGTTTTGCTCTTGAACTATTATTTAGAAGGAAAAGCTACACCTAAGAGCAGCTTGTCCTCCAGAAAACAGGACAGTCAGTACATGCCATCAATGGAGCAGCGCTTCCACCCAGGACTGGGAATGTTATGTCAGTTACTGGAATTCCAGGCTCAGCTCATAAAATGCTGATGCATTATTCTTTTCCTTTGTGTGACGGATGCCAGACACATAATGGAAGGCTCACACTCAAGAGTTTTTTTTACCTTAGTGGTGCAGTCACGATTTGTAGGAGATTTGTGGACGTGACCCCTCTGCATTGTGCAGGCGCGCCCAATACATGAATGACATGGGTACACGCACTCCATATCTCAAAACTTTCCTACCTTCCTCAGGTTAGATATTATGTGGATTTCTACTTACCGGCTTTAACTCTTGTAACGCCTTCTCCCACGCTTTCTACAATCCCAGCTCCTTCATGGCCAAGAATCACTGGGAAACATCCTTCAGGGTCAGCACCACTTAAAGTGTAGGCATCAGTGTGGCATACAGCCGTGGCCACGATCTGCGAACAGCCAGCAGTAAGGCAATAAACTAACATTTATGGCAGCTTATTCCTGTCTCACTCCTATAAAGGCAGAGGGCACTAAACAAAAGGTTACCTTAATGCGCACTTCGTGAGCTGCGGGTGGTGCCACCTCTACGTCTTCAATTGACAGAGGTTTTCCTGCCTCCCAGGCAACTGCGGCTTTACACGTAATTACCTAGAACAAGAAATAACCCGATCTCTTAGGCTGGGGTCACATGGTGAGGGTCTCATTCATGTGGTGGCTGTCATATGACTACTTCAGAGTTACAATTTGACAGTAAAAAAAACTTCACTCACACTGCACCAAAGTCGTCACCGATGGTAAGGATGTGTGTGACTTGTGCCCAAAAAGCCAAAATGTTCATAATCCCAGGCTTATGTCACAAGTCACACCATATCACCCTTCCAAAGTACCCCCAGCTGTAGATACAGACCAAACTGAGGGAGCTGCAAGTCACTGTCCACATGGCATTCTGCCTCTCTAGTAACTTTTAGGGAGAGACAAATGTAATAAGTCATCTATTGCAGCAGTAATGCAAATGAAAAAACGGAGGCAGTGGTGCCTCACTGGTCCATCAGGGCTCTGTTTTCTGGAAAGCAAAAAATTCCACTCACAAATTTATTTATTTTTTCAATTAAAAAAAAAAAACAAAAAAAAAACAAGAAAAGAATACCCCATAAATAACGGGATCTGGCAGCAGTTTCAAGGCTGAATGTGCCGTAACATCCACAGCATTTTGTGGAGAATATCCTCAGCAGATGCGTACCACATGGACATACCCTAAAAGCAGCACTCCAGCAGAGTTTTTTATTGTGCCACTTGATTGGGGCTTTGTTTGTAATTCCCCTACCGCCTGTCTTACACTCTCCTGCCATCGCCTTGATCGTTTTCAACCGTCGCTCCCATCAGTCTACAGGGAAAGGTGACCGGCCGGCAGCTCCAGTGTTTCATGGAACGAGCCGGAGGTCGTATTTCAAATCAAGTGTATGTGAGCCCGGCTCTGGTGCTCATAGACTTGCATTTAAAGCGCCACTCCAGCGATGAAGAAGAAAAAACAGCTGGAGTGGCACTTTAAGGCCAAGCTCACACAAGCCATTTTTTCTATCTAAAGTGCCAAATGCTTTGGTGGTTTATGGGCAGATTACATGTGCGATTTATCCAAAGCACATGTATAGCCATTATAGCCAGGACTGTCCCTGCACAGCGCACCGGCCATTATAGCCAGGACTGTCCCTGCACAGCGCACCGGCCATTATAGCCAGGACTGTCCCCGCACAGCGCACCGGCCATTATAGCCAGGACTGTCCCCGCACAGCGCACCGGCCATTATAGCCAGGACTGTCCCCGCACAGCGCACCGGCCATTATAGCCAGGACTGTCCCTGCACAGCGCACCGGCCATTATAGCCAGGACTGTCCCTGCACAGCGCACTGGCCATTATAGCCAGGACTGTCCCTGCACAGCGCACCGGCCATTATAGCCAGGACTGTCCCTGCACAGCGCACCGGCCATTATAGCCAGGACTGTCCCTGCACAGCGCACCGGCCATTATAGCCAGGACTGTCCCTGCACAGCGCACCGGCCATTATAGCCAGGACTGTCCCCGCACAGCGCACCGGCCATTATAGCCAGGACTGTCCCCGCACAGCGCACCGGCCATTATAGCCAGGACTGTCCCCGCACAGCGCACCGGCCATTATAGCCAGGACTGTCCCTGCACAGCTCACCGGCCATTATAGCCAGGACTGTCCCTGCACAGCTCACCGGCCATTATAGCCAGGACTGTCCCTGCAAAGCGCACCGGCCATTATAGCCAGGACTGCCCTGCACAGCGCACCGGCCATTATAGCCAGGACTGCCCTGAACAGCGCACCGGCCATTATAGCCAGGACTGGCCCTGCACAGCGCACCGGCCATTATAGCCAGGACTGTCCCTGCACAGCGCACCGGCCATTATAGCCAGGACTGTCCCCGCACAGCGCACCGGCCATTATAATCAGGACTGTCCCCGCACAGCGCACCGGCCATTATAGCCAGGACTGTCCCCGCACAGCGCACCGGCCATTATAACCAGGACTGTCCCTGCACAGCGCACCGGCCATTATAGCCAGGACTGTCCCTGCACAGTGCACCGGCCATTATAGCCAGGACTGTCCCCGCACAGCGCACCGGCCATTATAGCCAGGACTGTCCCTGCACAGCGCACCGGCCATTATAGCCAGGACTGTCCCTGCACAGCGCACCGGCCATTATAGCCAGGACTGTCCCTGCACAGCGCACCGGCCATTATAGCCAGGACTGTCCCCGCACAGCGCACCGGCCATTATAACCAGGACTGTCCCTGCACAGCGCACCGGCCATTATAGCCAGGACTGTCCCCGCACAGCGCACCGGCCATTATAGCCAGGACTGTCCCCGCACAGCGCACCGGCCATTATAGCCAGGACTGTCCCCGCACAGCGCACCGGCCATTATAGCCAGGACTGTCCCCGCACAGCGCACCGGCCATTATAGCCAGGACTGTCCCCGCACAGCGCACCGGCCATTATAGCCAGGACTGTCCCTGCACAGCGCACCGGCCATTATAGCCAGGACTGTCCCCGCACAGCGCACCGGCCATTATAACCAGGACTGTCCCTGCACAGCGCACCGGCCATTATAGCCAGGACTGTCCCTGCACAGCGCACCGGCCATTATAGCCAGGACTGTCCCCGCACAGCGCACCGGCCATTATAACCAGGACTGTCCCTGCACAGCGCACCGGCCATTATAGCCAGGACTGTCCCCGCACAGCGCACCGGCCATTATAGCCAGGACTGTCCCCGCACAGCGCACCGGCCATTATAGCCAGGACTGTCCCTGCACAGCGCACCGGCCATTATAGCCAGGACTGTCCCTGCACAGCGCACCGGCCATTATAGCCAGGACTGTCCCAGCACAGCGCACCGGCCATTATAACCAGGACTGTCCCTGCACAGCGCACCGGCCATTATAACCAGGACTGTCCCTGCACAGCGCACCGGCCATTATAGCCAGGACTGTCCCTGCACAGCGCACCGGCCATTATAGCCAGGACTGTCCCTGCACAGCGCACTGGCCATTATAGCCAGGACTGTCCCCGCACAGCGCACCGGCCATTATAGCCAGGACTGTCCCTGCACAGCGCACCGGCCATTATAGCCAGGACTGCCCTGCACAGCGCACCGGCCATTATAACCAGGACTGTCCCTGCACAGCGCACCGGCCATTATAACCAGGACTGTCCCTGCACAGCGCACCGGCCATTATAGCCAGGACTGTCCCCGCACAGCGCACCGGCCACTATAGCAAGGACTGTCCCTGCACAGCGCACCGGCCATTATAGCCAGGACTGTCCCTGCACAGCGCACCGGCCATTATAGCCAGGACTGTCCCTGCACAGCGCACCGGCCATTATAGCCAGGACTGTCCCTGCACAGCGCACCGGCCATTATAGCCAGGACTGTCCCTGCACAGCTCACCTTCCCCGCAGTGTCCATTCTGCACTCTGCACTTGCTGGGCGGCGGCGCTCTACCCGTCCGGCACTTACAAGATGCGGTACCGTGAGCGCCCCCTGCCGCACGGAAGGACCCGAGCACGTCATATACTGCTGCAGCTCACTGGAGGGCTCTGCGCAGACAGATCTGATACAGTCTTCTCATTCTATAAGTCGGAGGGAATTACAACTGCACATGGTGGGCACACACAGAAGAGACCCTTGTGAAAGGACACTATATGGGCCCTCTGCTGTCCAATGTCTCCCCCTAATGCACAATTCCTCCTGCTTTGGAGGTGGCAGTGGCCCCTAACCCCTTGGGCCCCTGTGCAGCTGTACAGCTTGCACTTAGTGTGTCCCTCTTGGCATTTGAAAGATATAAAATTACCAGAAAGTCAGAAGATCATTTATTTTCCTTATTACCAAATTTTGTGTTGGAACCACGCTGTTTCCCTTTGCCTGAGCCATGTATACATTGTGTGCCCCGGCGCTGCTGCAGACAGCCGGTGCGACGCCACAAGGCATTTTCACTAGAATTCTGCCCTAAAACTGTACGTCCTACAATTAGGCCATGGAGGAGTGGGTGATAAATGCAGAAGTGGTGCATATGTTTCTGTTATACTTTTCCTTTTTCCTCTTAGTGTTCCTCTTCTGGTTTTGGCTACAAATACTGAGGTAAAAAACGGACCAAATACTGAACGTGTGAAAACGGTCGTACAGAACAGAAAAAGGAACAAACTCCACGTAGCGATACTCAGGCTGCGGCAACTTTTTATTTTTTCAGGACTGTTTATAAAAAATCACGGACAGACTATATTTTAAAGACACATTGCAAAACCATAAGAAATGCTATGATTATTAGTGATACGTGGCTACACGATCTTTTTTCACGGCCATAAATTCGTCCCTCAAGGCCATAAGGCGCACGGCGCACCGTGGAATTATTGCGGCCCATTTTTGCGGCCCCATAGAAATCTATTGGGGTTGCAAAAAACGGGACGCAAAACCACGGTTAGTGTAAAAGAAGCCTTAAAAAAGTAATGAAAATGCTGCTTCACATCTGCACCAAAAATGCATCAAATAAGGTGGAAAATGCATAAAAAAAACACAAGACACCAAAAAATTCCTTCAATCCTGCTGTAAAAAAAAAAACCCCGGGAAGAAAAGAAAAACAACAATCTACACCAAAGAAGGAAAACTCATTCCCAAACGCGGGTTAAAAAATACATTTTTATTAATACACAATATCAAAAATACATAATCATGTTCAAAATAATATAATAACAATGTACCATAGGGGGGAGCATACAGGGACAGAGATACAAGTGGGACACCTGGAAATAGCAGAGCAGCATGCAGACAACAACCTGAAAAAATAGACTGCTATCAAAGGGGTATATTGTGTGAAGGTTTTTTCTTTTAATATATAATATATCATATAAATGCTATTAAACCTAAAGTGCTAGTGCAATATATATATATATATATATATATATATACATATATATATATGTATATATATATATATATATATATATATATAAATATGTGTAACAAAAAAATAAATTTATATATACAAGACTCTCACAGCATATCCCTTTGCAATGGCAGAAACAAATATATATATAAAGTGCAATGTCACATGTTCCAGACCAAGGGTCCCGTGGATGTTGTCACACTTGGGTGTGGTGGGGCACCTGGATACCTATACTCTAGAGGTAAATATGCAGTGCTTAATTTGACTTGCTGTCTTGTATCATTCATGTTTTGACAACATCCACAGGACCCTTGGTCTGGAACATGTGACATTGCACTTTATATATATATATATATATCTTTGTTTCTGCCATTGCAAAGGGATATGCTGTGAGAGTCTTGTATATTTAAATTTATTTTTTTGTTACACATATTTATTTATATGAAAAAGAGCTTTAGCCAGCTTACCGCTTTGAAGAAACCGGAATACGTCCAACCTGTGGTTACAGTTCGCACGGAAAACGGATTGGGACAAATCCACACATGTAAAGAAAAAACTTTTTGTTTCTCCAGCGATCAGTCCAATGGTAGAGTAAAATATACCTTTTATTTATCCATTAAAAAGTTCCAGATTTCTTCAGTTACAATAGTGCATACATTCAATCCCTCATGGACAACCTGTTTCAACACCACATGTGCCTTCCTCCAGGTCCTCTCTCTCTCCCTCCCTCCCTCTCCCTCTCTCTCTCCCCCTCTCTCTCTCCCTCCCTCTCTCTCTCCCTCCCTCCCTCTCTCTCTCTCCCTCCCTCCCTCTCTCTCTCTCTCCCTCCCTCTCTCTCTCTCCCTCCCTCTCTCCCTCCCTCCCTCTCTCTCTCTCTCTCTCTCTCCCTCTCTCTCTCTCTCCCTCCCTCTCTCTCTCTCTCTCTCTAGCACTTTAGGTTTAACAGCACTTATATGATATATTATATATTACCCCTTTGATAGCAATCTATTTTTTCAGGTTGTTGTCTGCATGCTGCTCTGCTATTTCCAGGTGTCCCACTTGTATCTCTCTCCCTGTATGCTCCCCCCTATGGTACATTGTTATTATATTATTTTGAACATGATTATGTATTTTTGATATTGTGTATTAATAAAAATGTATTTTTTAACCCGCGTTTGGGAATGAGTTTTCCTTCTTTGGCAAACATGCAATGATCAGAGAGAATTGTTATTGAACCTTGTGGTATGCACACACATGCAGATAACATGCTGCAGTGCCTGGTATTGATGCGCGAGTTTCTTGCATTGAACTCGCAAGTGTGACCCCGGCCATAGGATGACAGTGCAATGATGATGTCAGGAGTGAAGACATCGCAAGGAGTGAGTGGAAATCCAGATGTAGCCGTAAGCTCCCTCAAATCAAGAAAGTCCTGCTGGATCCGGAAAGAGTGGGAGCTATGCCTAAAACACCTTGAAATGTTGCAAAGTCGAAGTTGTGCAACCATTTAGTGACTTTTGCGGTTTTTACACTACTCCTGGACAGCTCTGCCAACTTTTAAAAAAGTGAGTACAGCTGGGTCTGGATAGGGTGTCATCAAGTGAGCCTGACAAATGTATAATAATTTACACCATAAAAGTGACCCCTGGCTGGAGTAACATTTCTGGCACTGGTCTACAGTAGTTCAAGTAGTACTGGCTCTGTCGCACTCTAGTTATCCTCAATGTGTAGTACTGGGTCTGTCCCACTCTAGTTGTCCTCAAAGTGTAGTACTGGGACTGTTGCACTCTAGTTATCCTCAATGTGTATTACTGGGTCTGTCCCACTCTAGTTGTCCTCAATGTGTAGTACTGGGACTGTCGCACTCTAGTTATCCTCAATGTGTAGTACTGGGTCTGTCGCACTCCAGCTGTCCTCAATGTGTAGTACTGGGACTTTCCCACTCTAGCTGTCCTCAATGTGTAGTACTGGGTCTGTCGCACTCTAGCTGTCCTCAATGTGTAGTACTGGGTCTGTCCCACTCTAGCTGTCTTCAATGTGTAGTACTGGGTCTGTCCCACTATAGTTGTCCTTAATGTGTAGTACTGTGTCTGTCGCACTCTATCTATCCTCAATGTGTATTACTGGGTCTGTCCCACTCTAGTTGTCCTCAATGTGTAGTACTGGGACTGTCACACTCTAGTTGTCCTCAGTGTGTAGTACTGGGTCTGTCCCACTCTAGCTGTCCTCAATGTGTAGTACTGGGTCTCTCGCCCTCTAGCTGTCCTCATTGTGTAGTACTGGGTCTGTCGCACTCTAGCTGTCCTCAATGTGTAGTACTGGGTCTGTCGCACTCTAGCTGTCCTCAATGTGTATTACTGGGTCTGTCCCACTCTAGCTGTCCTCAATGTGTAGTACTGGGTCTGTCGCACTCTAGTTGTACTCAATGTGTAGTACTGGGTCTGTCGCACTCTAGCTGTCCTCAATGTGTAGTATTGGGTCTGTCGCACTCTAGCTGTCCTCAATGTGTAGTACTGTGTCTGTCCCAATTTAGCTGTCCTCAATGTGTAGTACTGAGTCTGTCGTACTCTAGCTGTCCTCAATGTGTAGTACTGGGTCTGTCGCACCCTAGCTGTCCTCAATGTGTAGTACTGGGGCTGTCGCACTCTAGCTGTCCTCAATGTGTAGTACTGGGTCTGTCGCACTCTAGCTGTCCTCAATGTGTATTACTGGGTCTGTCCCACTCTAGCTGTCCTCAATGTGTAGTACTGGGTCTGTCGCACTCTAGTTGTACTCAATGTGTAGTACTGGGTCTGTCGCACTCTAGCTGTCCTCAATGTGTAGTATTGGGTCTGTCGCACTCTAGCTGTCCTCAATGTGTAGTACTGGGTCTGTCCCAATTTAGCTGTCCTCAATGTGTAGTACTGAGTCTGTCGTACTCTACCTGTCCTCAATGTGTAGTACTGGGTCTGTCGCACCCTAGCTGTCCTCAATGTGTAGTACTGGGGCTGTCGCACTCTAGCTGTCCTCAATGTGTAGTACTGGGTCTGTCCCAATTTAGCTGTCCTCAATGTGTAGTACTGAGTCTGTCGTACTCTAGCTGTCCTCAATGTGTAGTACTGGGTCTGTCGCACCCTAGCTGTCCTCAATGTGTAGTACTGGGTCTGTCGCACTCCAGCTGTCCTCAGTGTGTAGTACTGGGACTGTCCCACTCTAGCTGTCCTCAATGTGTAGTACTGGATCTGTCCCACTCTAGCTGTCCTCCATGTGTAGTACTGGGTCTGTCGCACTCTAGCTGTCCTCAATGTGTAGTACTGGGTCTGTCCCACTCTAGCTGTCTTCAATGTATAGTACTGGGTCTGTCGCACTCTAGCTGTCCTCAATGTGTAGTACTGGGTCTGTCCCACTCTAGCTGTCCTCAATGTGTAGTACTGGGTCTGTCCCACTCTAGCTGTCATCAATGTGTAGTACTGGGTCTGTCGCAATCTAGCTGTCCTCAATGTGTAGTACTGGGTCTGTCGCACTCTAGCTGTCCTCAATGTGTAGTATTGGGTCTGTCGCTCTCTAGCTGTCCTCAATGTGTAGTACTGGGTCTGTCGCAGTCTAGCTATCCTCAATGTGTAGTATTGGGTCTGTCGCACTCTAGCTGTCCTCAATGTGTATTACTGGGTCTGTCCCACCCTAGCTGTCCTCAATGTGTAGTACTGGGTCTGTCGCAGTCTAGCTATCCTCAATGTGTAGTACTGGGTCTGTCGCACTCTAGCTGTCCTCAATGTGTAGTATTGAGTCTATCGCACTCTAGCTGTCCTCAATGTGTAGTACTGGGTCTGTCATACTCTAGCTGTCCTCAATGTTTAGTACTGAGTCTGTCGTACTCTAGCTGTCCTCAATGTGTAGTACTGAGTCTGTCGTACTCTAGCTGTCCTCAATGTGTAGTACTGGGTCTGTCGCACTCTAGCTGTCCTCAATGTGTAGTACTGGAACGGTCGCACTCTAGTTGTCCTCAATGTGTAGTATTGGGTCTGACGCACTCTAGCTATCCTCAATGTGTAGTACCGGGTCTGTCCCACTCTAGCTGTCCTCAATGTGTAGTATTGGGTCTGTCGCACTCTAGCTGTCCTCAATGTGTATTACTGGGTCTGTCCCACCCTAGCTGTACTCAATGTGTAGTACTGGGTCTGTCGCACTCTAGCTGTCCTCAATGTGTATTATTGGGTCTGTCACACTCTAGCTGTCCTCAATGTTTAGTACTGGGTCTGTCCCAATCTAGCTGTCGTCAATGTGTAGTACTGAGTCTGTCGTACTCTAGCTGTCCTCAATGTGTAGTACTGAGTCTGTCGTACTCTAGCTGTCCTCAATGTGTAGTACTGGGTCTGTCGCACTCTAGCTGTCCTCAATGTGTAGTATTGGGTCTGTCGCACTCTAGCTATCCTCAATGTGTAGTACTGAGTCTGTTGCACTCTAGCTGTCCTCAATGTGTAGTACTGGGACGGTCGCACTCTAGTTGTCCTCAATGTGTAGTAATGGGTCTGTCGCAGTCTAGCTATCCTCAATGTGTAGCAACGGGACTGTCTCACTCTAGCTGTCCTCAATGTGTAGTACTGGGTCTGTCCCAATCTAGCTGTCCTCAATGTGTAGTACTGGGTCTGTCATACTCTAGCTGTCCCCAATGTGTGTAGTACTGGGTCTGTCATACTGTAGCTGTCCTTAATGTGTAGTACTGGGTCTGTCGCACTCTAGCTGTCCTCAATGTGTAGTACTGGGTCTATCCCACTCTAACTGTCCTCAATGTGTAGTACTGGGTCTGTCCCTCTCTAGCTGTCCTCAATGTGTTGTACTGGGTCTGTCCCACTCTAGCTGTCCTCAATGTGTAGTACTGGGTCTGTCGTACTCTAGCTGTCCTCAATGTGTAGTGCTGAGTCTGTCATACTCTAGCTGTCCTCAATGTGTAGTACTGTGTCGTCATACTCTAGCTGTCCTCAATGTGTAGTACTGGGTCTGCCGTACTCTACTGTAGCTGTCCTCAATCTGTAAAACTGGGTCTGTCGTACTCTAGCTGTCCTCAATGTGTAGTGCTGAGTCTGTCGTACTCTAGCTGTCCTCAATGTGTAGTACTGGGTCGTCGTACTCTAGCTGTCCTCAATGTGTAGTACTGGGTCTGCCGTACTCTACTGTAGCTGTCCTCAATCTGTAAAACTGGGTCTGTCGTACTCTAGCTGTCCTCAATGTGTGGTACTGGGTCTGTCGCACTCTAGCTGTCCTCAATGTGTAGTACTGGGTCTGTCATACTTTAGCTTTCCTCAATGTGTAGTACTGGGTCTGTCCCACTCTAGCTGTCCTCAATGTGTAGTACTGGGTCTGTCACACTCTAGCTGCCCTCAATGTGTAGTACTGGGTCTGTCGTACTCTAGTTGTCCTCAATGTGTAGTACTGGGTCTGTCGTACTCTAGCTGTCCTCAATGTGTAGTACTGGGTCTGTCGTACTCTAGCTGTCCTCAATGTGTAGTACTGGTTCTGTCCCACTCTAGCTGTCCTCAATGTGTAGTACTGGGTCTGTCGTACTCTAGTTGTCCTCAATGTGTAGTATTATGTCTGTCGCACTCTAGCTGTCCTCAATGTGTAGTACTGGGTCTGTCCCACTCTAGTTGTCCTCAAAGTGTAGTACTGGGACTGTCGCACTCTATTTATCCTCAATGTGTATTACTGGGTCTGTCCCACTCTAGTTGTCCTTAATGTGTAGTACTGGGTCTGTCGCACTCTATCTATCCTCAATGTGTATTACTGGGTCTGTCCCACTCCAGTTGTCCTCAATGTGTAGTACTGGGACTGTCGCACTATAGTTATCCTCAATGTGTAGTACTGGGACTTTCCCACTCTAGCTGTCCTCAATGTGTATTACTGGGTCTGTCCCACTCTAGCTGTCCTCCATGTGTAGTACTGGGTCTGTCCCATTCTAATTGTCCTCAATGTGTAGTACTGAGACTGTCCCACTCTAGCTGTCCTCAATGTGTAGTACTGGGTCTGTCCCACTCTAGTTGTCCTCAATGTGTAGTACTGAGACTGTCCCACTCTAGCTGTCCTCCATGTGTAGTATTGGGTCTGTCGCACTCTAGCTGTCTTCAATGTGTAGTACTGGGTCTGTCCCACTCTAGTTGTCCTTAATGTGTAGTACTGGGTCTGTCGCACTCTATCTATCCTCAATGTGTATTACTGGGTCTGTCGCACTCTATCTATCCTCAATGTGTATTACTGGGTCTGTCCCACTCTAGTTGTCCTCAATGTGTAGTACTGGGACTGTCCCACTCTAGTTGACCTCAGTGTGTAGTACTGGGTCTGTCCCACTCTAGCTGTCCTCAATGTGTAGTACTGGGTCTCTCGCCCTCTAGCTGTCCTCATTGTGTAGTACTGGGTCTGTCGCACTCTAGCTGTCCTCAATGTGTAGTACTGGGTCTGTCGCACTCTAGCTGTCCTCAATGTGTATTACTGGGTCTGTCCCACTCTAGCTGTCCTCAATGTGTAGTACTGGGTCTGTCGCACTCTAGTTGTACTCAATGTGTAGTACTGGGTCTGTCGCACTCTAGCTGTCCTCAATGTGTAGTATTGGGTCTGTCGCACTCTAGCTGTCCTCAATGTGTAGTACTGGGTCTGTCCCAATTTAGCTGTCCTCAATGTGTAGTACTGAGTCTGTCGTACTTTAGCTGTCCTCAATGTGTAGTACTGAGTCTGTCGTACTCTAGCTGTCCTCAATGTGTAGTACTGGGTCTGTCGCACCCTAGCTGTCCTCAATGTGTAGTACTGGGGCTGTCGTACTCTAGCTGTCCTCAATGTGTAGTACTGGGTCTGTCGCACTCCAGCTGTCCTCAGTGTGTAGTACTGGGACTGTCCCACTCTAACTGTCCTCAATGTGTAGTACTGGGTCTGTCCCACTCTAGCTGTCCTCCATGTGTAGTACTGGGTCTGTCGCACTCTAGCTGTCCTCAATGTGTAGTACTGGGTCTGTCCCACTCTAGCTGTCTTCAATGTATAGTACTGGGTCTGTTGCACTCTAGCTGTCCTCAATGTGTAGTACTGGGTCTGTCGCACTCTAGCTGTCCTCAATGTGTATTACTGGGTCTGTCGCACTCTAGCTGTCCTCAATGTGTATTACTGGGTCTGTCCCACCCTAGCTGTACTCAATGTGTAGTACTGGGTCTGTCGCACTCTAGCTGTCCTCAATAAGTAGTATTGGGTCTATCGCACTCTAGCTGTCCTCAATGTGTAGTACTGGGTCTGTCATACTCTAGCTGTCCTCAATGTGTAGTACTGAGTCTGTCGTACTCTAGCTGTCCTCAATGTGTAGTACTGAGTCTGTCGTACTCTAGCTGTCCTCAATGTGTAGTACTGGGTCTGTCGCACTCTAGCTGTCCTCAATGTGTAGTACTGGAACGGTCACACTCTAGTTGTCCTCAATGTGTAGTATTGGGTCTGACGCACTCTAGCTATCCTCAATGTGTAGTACCGGGTCTGTCCCACTCTAGCTGTCCTCAATGTGTAGTATTGGGTCTGTCGCACTCTAGCTGTCCTCAATGTGTATTACTGGGTCTGTCCCACCCTAGCTGTACTCAATGTTTAGTACTGGGTCTGTCCCAATCTAGCTGTCGTCAATTTTTAGTACTGAGTCTGTCGTACTCTAGCTGTCCTCAATGTGTAGTACTGAGTCTGTCGTACTCTAGCTGTCCTCAATGTGTAGTACTGGGTCTGTCGCACTCTAGCTGTCCTCAATGTGTAGTATTGGGTCTGTCGCACTCTAGCTATCCTCAATGTGTAGTACTGAGTCTGTCGCACTCTAGCTGTCCTCAATGTGTAGTCCTGGGACGGTCGCACTCTAGTTGTCCTCAATGTGTAGTAATGGGTCTGTCGCAGTCTAGCTATCCTCAATGTGTAGCACCGGGACTGTCCCACTCTAGCTGTCCTCAATGTTTAGTACTGGGTCTGTCCCAATCTAGCTGTCCTCAATGTGTAGTACTGGGTCTGTCATACTTCTAGCTGTCCCCAATGTGTGTAGTACTGGGTCTGTCATACTGTAACTGTCCTTAATGTGTAGTACTGGGTCTGTCGCACTCTAGCTGTCCTCAATGTGTAGTACTGGGTCCGTCATACTTTAGCTGTCCTCAATGTGTAGTACTGGGTCTATCCCACTCTAACTGTCCTCAATGTGTAGTACTGGGTCTGTCCCTCTCTAGCTGTCCTCAATGTGTTGTACTGGGTCTGTCCCTCTCTAGCTGTCCTCAATGTGTAGTACTGGGTCTATCCCACTCTAGCTGTCCTCAATGTGTAGTACTGGGTCTGTCGTACTCTAGCTGTCCTCAATGTGTAGTGCTGAGTCTGTCGTACTCTAGCTGTCCTCAATGTGTAGTACTGGGTCGTCGTACTCTAGCTGTCCTCAATGTGTAGTACTGGGTCTGCCGTACTCTACTGTAGCTGTCCTCAATCTGTAAAACTGGGTCTGTCGTACTCTAGCTGTCCTCAATGTGTAGTGCTGAGTCTGTCGTACTCTAGCTGTCCTCAATGTGTAGTACTGGGTCGTCGTACTCTAGCTGTCCTCAATGTGTAGTACTGGGTCTGCCGTACTCTACTGTAGCTGTCCTCAATCTGTAAAACTGGGTCTATCGTACTCTAGCAGTCCTCAATGTGTAGTGCTGAGTCTGTCGTACTCTAGCTGTCCTCAATGTGTAGTACTGGGTCATCGTACTCTAGCTGTCCTCAATGTGTAGTACTGGGTCTGCCGTACTCTACTGTAGCTGTCCTCAATCTGTAAAACTGGGTCTGTCGTACTCTAGCTGTCCTCAATGTGTGGTACTGGGTCTGTCGCACTCTAGCTGTCCTCAATGTGTAGTACTGGGTCCGTCGTACTGTAGTTGTCCTCAATGTGTAGTACTGGGTCTGTCGTACTCTAGCTGTCCTCAATGTGTAGTACTGGGTCTGTCATACTTTAGCTTTCCTCAATGTGTAGTACTGGGTCTGTCCCACTCTTGCTGTCCTCAATGTGTAGTACTGGGTCTGTCACACTCTAGCTGTCCTCAATGTGTAGTACTGGGTCTGTCGTACTCTAGTTGTCCTCAATGTGTAGTACTGGGTCTGTCGTACTCTAGCTGTCCTCAATGTGTAGTACTGGGTCTGTCGTACTCTAGCTGTCCTCAATGTGTAGTACTGGTTCTGTCCCACTGTAGCTGTCCTCAATGTGTAGTACTGGGTCTGTCGTACTCTAGTTGTCCTCAATGTGTAGTACTAGGTCTGTCGTACTCTTGCTGTCCTCAATCTGTAGTACTGAGTCTGTCGAACTCTAGCTGTCCTCAATGTGTAGTACTGGGTCTGTCCCACTCTAGCTGTCCTCAATGTGTAGTACTGGGTCTGTCGCACTCTAGCTGTCCTCAATGTGTAGTACTGGGTCTCTCGCCCTCTAGCTGTCCTCATTGTGTAGTACTGGGTCTGTCGCACTCTAGCTGTCCTCAATGTGTAGTACTGGGTCTGTCCCAATCTAGCTGTCCTCAATGTGTAGTACTGGGTCTGTCATACTTCTAGCTGTCCCCAATGTGTGTAGTACTGGGTCTGTCATACTGTAGCTGTCCTTAATGTGTAGTACTGGGTCTGTCGCACTCTAGCTGTCCTCAATGTGTAGTACTGGGTCCGTCATACTTTAGCTGTCCTCAATGTGTAGTACTGGGTCTATCCCACTCTAACTGTCCTCAATGTGTAGTACTGGGTCTGTCCCTCTCTAGCTGTCCTCAATGTGTTGTACTGGGTCTGTCCCTCTCTAGCTGTCCTCAATGTGTAGTACTGGGTCTATCCCACTCTAGCTGTCCTCAATGTGTAGTACTGGGTCTGTCGTACTCTAGCTGTCCTCAATGTGTAGTACTGGTTCTGTCCCACTCTAGCTGTCCTCAATGTGTAGTACTGGGTCTGTCGTACTCTAGTTGTCCTCAATGTGTAGTACTAGGTCTGTCGTACTCTTGCTGTCCTCAATCTGTAGTACTGAGTCTGTCGAACTCTAGCTGTCCTCAATGTGTAGTACTGGGTCTGTCCCACTCTAGCTGTCCTCAATGTGTAGTACTGGGTCTGCCGCACTCTAGCTGACCTCAATGTGTAGTACTGGGTCTCTCGCCCTCTAGCTGTCCTCATTGTGTAGTACTGGGTCTGTCGCACTCTAGCTGTCCTCAATGTGTAGTACTGGGTCTGTCCCAATCTAGCTGTCCTCAATGTGTAGTGCTGGGTCTGTCATACTTCTAGCTGTCCCCAATGTGTGTAGTACTGGGTCTGTCATACTGTAGCTGTCCTCAATGTGTATTACTGGGTCTGTCCCACTCTAGCTGTACTCAATATATAGTACTGGGTCTGTCGCACTCTAGCTGTCCTCAATGTGTATTACTGGGTCTGTCCCACTCTAGCTGTCCTCAATGTGTAGTACTGGGTCTGTCGCACTCTAGTTGTACTCAATGTGTAGTACTGGGTCTGTCGCACTCTAGCTGTCCTCAATGTGTAGTATTGGGTCTGTCGCACTCTAGCTGTCCTCAATGTGTAGTACTGGGTCTGTCCCAATTTAGCTGTCCTCAATGTGTAGTACTGAGTCTGTCGTACTCTAGCTGTCCTCAATGTGTAGTACTGAGTCTGTCGTACTCTAGCTGTCCTCAATGTGTAGTACTGGGTCTGTCGCACCCTAGCTGTCCTCAATGTGTAGTACTGGGGCTGTCGTACTCTAGCTGTCCTCAATGTATGGTACTGGGTCTGTCGCACTCCAGCTGTCCTCAGTGTGTAGTACTGGGACTGTCCCACTCTAACTGTCCTCAATGTGTAGTACTGGGTCTGTCCCACTCTAGCTGTCCTCCATGTGTAGTACTGGGTCTGTCGCACTCTAGCTGTCCTCAATGTGTAGTACTGGGTCTGTCCCACTCTAGCTGTCTTCAATGTATAGTACTGGGTCTGTTGCACTCTAGCTGTCCTCAATGTGTAGTACTGGGTCTGTCGCACTCTAGCTGTCCTCAATGTGTATTACTGGGTCTGTCCCACTCTAGCTGTACTCAATGTATAGTACTGGGTCTGTCGCACTCTAGCTGTCCTCAATGTGTAGTATTGGGTCTGTCGCAATCTAGCTGTCCTCAATGTGTAGTACTGGGTGTGTCGCACTCTAGCTGTCCTCAATGTGTAGTATTGGGTCTGTCGCACTCTAGCTGTCCTCAATGTGTAGTACTGGGTCTGTCGCAGTCTAGCTATCCTCAATGTGTAGTATTGGGTCTGTCGCACTCTAGCTGTCCTCAATGTGTATTACTGGGTCTGTCCCACCCTAGCTGTACTCAATGTGTAGTACTGGGTCTGTCGCACTCTAGCTGTCCTCAATGTGTAGTATTGGGTCTATCGCACTCTAGCTGTCCTCAATGTGTAGTACTGGGTCTGTCATACTCTAGCTGTCCTCAATGTGTAGTACTGAGTCTGTCGTACTCTAGCTGTCCTCAATGTGTAGTACTGAGTCTGTCGTACTCTAGCTGTCCTCAATGTGTAGTACTGGGTCTGTCGCACTCTAGCTGTCCTCAATGTGTAGTACTGGAACGGTCACACTCTAGTTGTCCTCAATGTGTAGTATTGGGTCTGACGCACTCTAGCTATCCTCAATGTGTAGTACCGGGTCTGTCCCACTCTAGCTGTCCTCAATGTGTAGTATTGGGTCTGTCGCACTCTAGCTGTCCTCAATGTGTATTACTGGGTCTGTCCCACCCTAGCTGTACTCAATGTGTAGTACTGGGTCTGTCGCACTCTAGCTGTCCTCAATGTGTATTATTGGGTCTGTCACACTCTAGCTGTCCTCAATGTTTAGTACTGGGTCTGTCCCAATCTAGCTGTCGTCAATGTGTAGTACGGAGTCTGTCGTACTCTAGCTGTCCTCAATGTGTAGTACTGAGTCTGTCGTACTCTAGCTGTCCTCAATGTGTAGTACTGGGTCTGTCGCACTCTAGCTGTCCTCAATGTGTAGTATTGGGTCTGTCGCACTCTAGCTATCCTCAATGTGTAGTACTGAGTCTGTCGCACTCTAGCTGTCCTCAATGTGTAGTACTGGGACGGTCGCACTCTAGTTGTCCTCAATGTGTAGTAATGGGTCTGTCGCAGTCTAGCTATCCTCAATGTGTAGCACCGGGACTGTCCCACTCTAGCTGTCCTCAATGTGTAGTACTGGGTCTGTCCCAATCTAGCTGTCCTCAATGTGTAGTACTGGGTCTGTCATACTCTAGCTGTCCCCAATGTGTGTAGTACTGGGTCTGTCATACTGTAGCTGTCCTTAATGTGTAGTACTGGGTCTGTCGCACTCTAGCTGTCCTCAATGTGTAGTACTGGGTCCGTCATACTTTAGCTGTCCTCAATGTGTAGTACTGGGTCTATCCCACTCTAACTGTCCTCAATGTGTAGTACTGGGTCTGTCCCTCTCTAGCTGTCCTCAATGTGTTGTACTGGGTCTGTCCCTCTCTAGCTGTCCTCAATGTGTAGTACTGGGTCTATCCCACTCTAGCTGTCCTCAATGTGTAGTACTGGGTCTGTCGTACTCTACCTGTCCTCAATGTGTAGTGCTGAGTCTGTCGTACTCTAGCTGTCCTCAATGTGTAGTACTGGGTCGTCGTACTCTAGCTGTCCTCAATGTGTAGTACTGGGTCTGCCGTACTCTACTGTAGCTGTCCTCAATCTGTAAAACTGGGTCTGTCGTACTCTAGCTGTCCTCAATGTGTAGTGCTGAGTCTGTCGTACTCTAGCTTTCCTCAATGTGTAGTACTGGGTCGTCGTACTCTAGCTGTCCTCAATGTGTAGTACTGGGTCTGCCGTACTCTACTGTAGCTGTCCTCAATCTGTAAAACTGGGTCTGTCGTACTCTAGCTGTCCTCAATGTGTAGTGCTGAGTCTGTCGTACTCTAGCTGTCCTCAATGTGTAGTACTGGGTCGTCGTACTCTAGCTGTCCTCAATGTGTAGTACTGGGTCTGCCGTACTCTACTGTAGCTGTCCTCAATCTGTAAAACTGGGTCTGTCGTACTCTAGCTGTCCTCAATGTGTAGTGCTGAGTCTGTCGTACTCTAGCTTTCCTCAATGTGTAGTACTGGGTCGTCGTACTCTAGCTGTCCTCAATGTGTAGTACTGGGTCTGCCGTACTCTACTGTAGCTGTCCTCAATCTGTAAAACTGGGTCTGTCGTACTCTAGCTGTCCTCAATGTGTAGTGCTGAGTCTGTCGTACTCTAGCTGTCCTCAATGTGTAGTACTGGGTCGTCGTACTCTAGCTGTCCTCAATGTGTAGTAATGGGTCTGCCGTACTCTACTGTAGCTGTCCTCAATCTGTAAAACTGGGTCTGTTGTACTCTAGCTGTCCTCAATGTGTGGTACTGGGTCTGTCGCACTCTAGCTGTCCTCAATGTGTAGTACTGGGTCCGTCGTACTGTAGTTGTCCTCAATGTGTAGTACTGGGTCTGTCGTACTCTAGCTGTCCTCAATGTGTAGTACTGGGTCTGTCATACTTTAGCTTTCCTCAATGTGTAGTACTGGGTCTGTCCCACTCTTGCTGTCCTCAATGTGTAGTACTGGGTCTGTCACACTCTAGCTGTCCTCAATGTGTAGTACTGGGTCTGTCGTACTCTAGTTGTCCTCAATGTGTAGTACTGGGTCTGTCGTACTCTAGCTGTCCTCAATGTGTAGTACTGGGTCTGTCGTACTCTAGCTGTCCTCAATGTGTAGTACTGTTTCTGTCCCACTCTAGCTGTCCTCAATGTGTAGTACTGGGTCTGTCGTACTCTAGTTGTCCTCAATGTGTAGTACTGGGTCTGTCGTACTCTTGCTGTCCTCAATCTGTAGTACTGAGTCTGTCGTACTCTAGCTGTCCTCAATGTGTAGTACTGGGTCTGTCATACTTTAGCTGTCCTCAATGTGTAGTACTGGGTCTGTCCCACTGTAGCTGTCCTCAATGTGTAGTACTGGGTCTGTCTCACTCTAGCTGTCCTCAATGTGTAGTACTGGGTCTGTCGTACTCTAGTTGTCCTCAATGTGTAGTACTGGGTCTGTCGTACTCTAGCTGTCCTCAATGTGTAGTACTGGGTCTGTCGTACTCTAGCTGTCCTCAATGTGTAGTACTGGGTCTGCCGTACGCTAGCTGTCCTCAATCTGTAAAACTGTGTCTGTCATACTCTAGCTGTCCTCAATGTGTGATACTGGGTCTGTCGCACTCTAGCTGTCCTCAATGTATAGTACTGGGCTGTCCCTCTCTAGCTGTCCTCAATGTGTTGTTCTGGGTCTGTCGCACTCTAGCTGTCCTCAATGTATAGTACTGGGCTGTCCCTCTCTAACTGTCCTCAATGTGTTGTTCTGGGTCTGTCGTACTCTAGCTGTCCTCAATGTGTAGTACTGGGTCTGTCGTACTGTAGTTGTCCTCAATGTGTAGTACTGGGTCTGTCGTACTCTAGCTGTCCTCAATGTGTAGTACTGGTTCTGTCGTACTGTAGTTGTCCTCCTTGTGTAGTACTGGGTCAGTCGCACTCTAGCTGTCCTCAATGTGTAGTACTGGGTCTGTCAAATTTTAGCTGTCCTCAATGTGTAGTACTGGGTCTGTCCCACTCTAGCTGTCCTCAATGTGTAGTACTGGGTCTGTCGCACTCTAGCTGTCCTCAATGTCCAGTACTGGGTCTGTCGTACTCTAGCTATCCTCAATGTATAGTACTGGGTCTGTCGCACTCTAGCTGTCCTCAATGTGTAGTACTGGGTCTGTCGCACTCTAGCTGTCCTCAATGTGTAGTACTGGTTCTGTCGCACTCTAGCTGTCCTCAATGTGTAGTTCTGTGTCTGTCGTACTCTAGCTGTCCTCAATGTGTAGTGCTGGGTCTGTCGTACTGTAGTTATCCTCAATGTGTAGTACTGGGTCTGTCGTACTCTAGCTGTCCTCAATGTGTAGTACTGGGTCTGTCCCTCTCTAGCTGTCCTCAATGTGTAGTACTGGGTCTGTCCCTCTCTAGCTGTCCTCAATGTGTAGTACTGGGTCTGTCATACTCTAGCTGTCCTCAATGTGTAGTGCTGAGTCTGTCGTACTCTAGCTGTCTTCAATGTGTAGTACTGGGTCTGTCCCACTCTAGCTGTCCTCAATGTGTAGTAGTGGGTCTGTCCCTCTCTAGCTGTCCTCAATGTGTAGTACTGGGTCTGTCCCTCTCTAGCTGTCCTCAATGTGTAGTACTGGGTCTGTCATACTCTAGCTGTCCTCAATGTGTAGTGCTGAGTCTGTCGTACTCTAGCTGTCTAAAATGTGTAGTACTGGGTCTGCCGTACTCTAGCTGTCCTCAATCTGTAGTACTGGGTCTGTCGTACTCTTGCTGTCCTCAATGTGTGGTACTGGGTCTGTCGCACTCTAGCTGTCCTCAGTGTGTAGTACTGGGTCTGTCGCACTCTAGCTGTCCTCAATGTGTTGTTCTGGGTCTGTCGTACTCTAGCTGTCCTCAATGTGTGGTACTGGGTCTGTCGCACTCTAGCTGTCCTCAGTGTGTAGTACTGGGTCTGTCCCTCTCTAGCTGTCCTCAATGTGTTGTTCTGGGTCTGTCGTACTCTAGCTGTCCTCAATGTGTAGTACTGGGTCTGTCATACTGTAGTTGTCCTCAATGTTTAGTACTTGGTCTGTCATACTCTAGCTGTCCTCAATGTGTAGTACTGGGTCTGTCGTACTGTAGTTGTCCTCATTGTGTAGTACTGGGTCTGTCGCACTCTAGCTGCCCTCAATGTGTAGTACTGGGTCTGTCATATTTTAGCTGTCCTCAATGTGTAGTACTGGGTCTGTCCCACTGTAGCTGTCCTCAATGTGTAGTACTGGGTCTGTCCCACTCTAGCTGTCCTCAATGTGTAGTACTGGTTCTGTCATACTGTAGTTGTCCTCAATGTGTAGTACTGGGTCTGTCGCACTCTAGCTGTCCTCAATGTGTAGTACTGGGTCTGTCCCACTCTTGGTGTCCTCAATGTGTAGTACTGGGTCTGTCGCACTCTAGGTGTCCTCAATGTGTAGTACTGGGTCTGTCGTACTCGAGCTGTCCTCAATGTGTAGTACTGGATCTGTCGCACTCTAGCTGTCCTCAATGTGTAGTACTGGGTCTGTCGTACTCTATCTGTCCTCAATGTGTTGTACTGGGTCTGTCGCACTCTAGCTGTCCTCAATGTGTAGTACTGGGTCTGTCATACTCTAGCTGTCCTCAATGTGTAGTACTGGGTCTGTCGCACTCTAGCTGTCCTCAATATGTAGTATTGGGTCAGTCGCACTCTAGCTGTCCTCAATGTGTAGTACTGGGTCTGTCCCACTCTAGCTGTCCTCAATGTGTAGTGCTGAGTCTGTCGTACTCTAGCTGTCCTCAATGTGTAGTACTGGGTCTGTCGTACTCTAGCTGTCCTCAATATGTAGTACTGGGTCTGCCGTACTCTAGCTGTCCTCAATCTGTAGTACTGGGTCTGTCGTACTCTTGCTGTCCTCAATGTGTGGTACTGGGTTTGTCGCACTCTAGCTGTCCTCAGTGTGGAGTACTGGGTCTGTCGCACTCTAGCTGTCCTCAATGTATAGTACTGGGCTGTCCCTCTCTAGCTGTCCTCAATGTGTTGTTCTGGGTCTGTCGTACTCTAGCTGTCCTCAATGTGTAGTACTGGGTCTGTCATACTCTAGCTGTCCTCAATGTGTAGTACTGGGTCTGTCGCACTCTAGCTGTCCTCAATATGTAGTATTGGGTCAGTCGCACTCTAGCTGTCCTCAATGTATAGTACTGGGCTGTCCCTCTCTAGCTGTCCTCAATGTGTTGTTCTGGGTCTGTCGTACTCTAGCTGTCCTCAATGTGTAGTACTGGGTCTGTCATACTGTATGTCACGATATGGTATGAAATATCATAAGTTAGTTTTCTTGCTAGCATGCGGGGGCTAAACCCCCCCCCCCTCTCTCTGGTTCTCTTTCCTTTCCTGTGTTTCTATCTGTCTGTGTAGAAGAGCTTGCCTTGTGGGGGGAGTTTTATTGACGAAAGGTATTTACGACTAGCATAGCTGCAAGAGAAATTTGTGTTAGCAGGAACTGTTAGAGAAACTTCTAGAACGCATAGAAGGTCTTTGTTCTGTTTTGGGAAGATATTATGCAAACCGTTTAAGTTACGAACACCAAAATATATCGTCATAATCACACTCGGAGGATCTACGCATCACTCTAATCACAGGCTTGTAGCTCCATCTGGTACAGAGGTAGGGATTTCTCTGTCAGTGTGCGTGACAAATAGGACATATTTGATCTCATCGGAATGCCCACGATACTATGAGATGAACGATGGGTATGGTGCGATTATTTTATGTTCGGTGGCGAAGTTACGGGCATCAGATATATTTAATGCCCAGTTAGTGAAACCGAAGAGGTAGGAGGAGTTGGAAAACCAAGCCCTTTCTGTGAGGTCACAGACTGTAGGTTTTAAGTGCTGGCAGGCATCCAAGAGAGGAGAGTTGTGAGTTTTTACCTGAAGCGACCAGACTGCGAGTGCCAATGCACTGGGATAGATGGAAAGCTCCTAGCCTGTTGCCTGCAATGCAATGATCGGAGAACATGTGAGTTATCTTTTCTTCCTTTAATCCTTTTATTTTCATAATTACCTTGTACATATTTGCAATTGTCTCATTTGTAACATCTTTGTAAAATATTTTATAAACACTGCCTAAAAATCATTTATGGGGTATCCTATTTAATACTAGTTCGTTCTTCCTGCCCTAAACCGTACCCTGTCTTTGAAGGGAATTTACGCTACTGTTTGGGTTAGCAGCCGAACCCGTTTAATCGGCGCTGGTGGCAGCTTACCGTGTACTGTGCAGGCCTTGGGGTTTCACTGTAGCGACTGCGGCTTGATAATTATTGTTCCTGCCTGAGTGGGAGTAGTTTATCGCGTCGCTGCAGTGCACCCAATAGCCAGTACATAGCAGGCAGCGTTTCTGGCGACTAATCACCCTAGGTGCAGTACCGAATCTGACCTGACAGAAAGGGGGGCGCCAGAGAGCTGCAAGGTTTAAGTGGAACTGTAAGCGGGATACACAAATCCCTGCAGTTCATGGTATACTGAAGAGCAGTGGGATACCTAAAATAAGCCCCTGCTGTAAACTAAGAGGTCAATAGCCTTGTGTGTGTTTTTTTCATCACATTGTGGCAGTGGAGGGATAACTAGGATAAGCCCCCTGCCCATGTGATAGCCGTCTGTTGGTCTAACGTCACCCCGATCCGTGACATATTGTGGGCAGCGGCTAAGGGATCTTGACAGTCACGGGTGGAATCGTGACAAATTGGTGGCAAGGCGGTGGGATATTAGAGCATTAGTGATTTGGTTTGAGTAATCATTCCTCTCACTAAAAACTTGCAGGAAGTTCTTGCGAGAACTCTGCGCAAATAAGTTTGGAGAACGAACTCAGTGTTTATTAGTCTTGAGACAATTGTGTGTACTGGTGATTATCCCCTCCCTTTTTCTTCGTTTTTCTATCCTATCTTTTATTTGGCAACCATGGCAACGAAAGGAGAAGCCTGGTACACCCAGCAGAAGAGGGACACTCTTGCTGTGATATGCATGTACCATGGCCTGAAACCCCAGGACAAGTCCAAGGCTCAAATGGTCGCTGAACTGGTGCAATTTGAAGCAGACCAAGCCAGGCCACAGAGCCCAGAGGCCGCAGAAGCCGGCACAAGCGAGCATGGTGCTGCAGCCGAGGTCCAACCACAGAATACGGGCCCTACTGGCAACCAGGGGGGCGCAGACCTCCGCCTGCAGCTGGCTCTGCAACAATGCTCTGCAGATGACCTAGAGAGACGTCTGCAGCTGATCCAGCAATACCAGGAGCAAGCCGAGCGAGAGGCCCAGCGAGAGGCAGAGAGAGCCGAGCGAGAGGCCCAGCGAGCCGAGCGAGAGGCCCAGGCCCAGCGAGCCGAGCGCCAAGCCCAGCGAGAACATGAACTGGAGATGCTCCGGCGGGGGGGGAACCCTTCCACTGCCCAGAGCCGTGAGCCCAGCAGCGCTCAGACACCAAAGCCCCGGCCCGACCACTTTCCTGTTATGGAAAAGGATGGGGACTTGGACACTTTTCTGCGGGCCTTTGAGAAAGCCTGCAGACAGTACCAGCTGCCTACACAAGAATGGGCACGATACCTGACACCAGGGCTGAGAGGAAAAGCTCTGGAGGCGTTTGCTGCACTCCCTCAAGAACAAGATGGTGACTATGAGGCCATCAAGCAGGCTCTCATAGCTAAGTACCAGCTTACACCCGAGGTGTACCGTAAAAAGTTTCGGACCCTCCTACGTGGCCCACACGACAGTTACAGTGATGTGGTGCATAGACTGGGGACCCACTTTGACCAGTGGACCCAAGGACTGTCAGTGACCACCTTTACACAGCTGCGAGACCTGATGATCAAAGACCAGTTCTTCCGTCTTTGCCCAACTGAAGTGCGACAGTTCGTGATGGACAGAGAACCCAACGATGTGACGAAAGCAGCGCAGATTGCCGATGCCTATGAGGCCAACCGTAGATCGGAAGTGCGGAAGCCAGTCACCACCAGCTGGAGAGGGGGTAAGCCTGCAGCCAACGCCAGTACCCCTGCCAGCCAACACACCAGAGGTCCTGTCCCCGTGGCCAACAGCACTAGACCTACCACCGAACTTCGCCAGTGTTACCACTGCAGGCAGACTGGACACCTCAGTCACCAATGTCCAGCCAGGCAGAAGAACCCCTCATCCCAGGCCCCAGGGCCTAATGCAGCCGTTCTTTTGGTGGGTGGTGTGGTTGGGAGGGGGTGTGATAACGTACAGCATGTCACTGTGGGAGGTCGTGTTGCTACAGGCCTCAAGGACACCGGGGCTGAACGAACCCTCATCCGACCCGAACTGGCGGCCCCTGAAGAAATCATTCCGGGGAAAACCCTAACTGTCACTGGGATTGGGGGCATCAGCTGTCCCTTACCGATGGCCCGGGTTTTTATTGATTGGGGTGCTGGGAGCGGGGTGAAGGAAGTGGGGCTGTCTGATAATTTGCCCACTGATGTTTTGTTGGGGACTGATTTGGGGAGGTTGGTTGCATACTTCGTGGATGACCCTCCTCCCCAATCTACTAATGAGGGTAAAGTTAACCCTGGGGATGATGATGATGATGATGATGATGATGATGGGAAATCGCATGTGTTACCTGACCATGCTTTATCTTGTAGTGATGCATCTGCTAACCATTTTTTCCCTAGGATTGATGGTGAAAATGTTGTACCTGTGCCAACTGTATCTGATAATGATGTTTCTGTAAAAGTTGATGTGTCCATAGGTACAGGAGTGCTCAGCCACGTTGCTCTGCGGAGTGAGATGGCTGAGGAACCCCTAGCAGGGGCAAGTGTCGGTGCTACAAGAAATGGGGAGATACATGGGAACCGTGAGACAGGTGACGCCATGAAATTGACCAGTGCCACCGAGGAAGGTAACTGGCCCATAAGTAGCAATGCTCCTGAGGTAACGGGGGTGGATGGGGAGGTAGAGCCCATAGCAGCGTCGGCTGTTGGGTCTGTAGAAATCCCCGGGGAGACAGCCTACGTAGCTGCTGTCACCCGCAGTCAGAGTGCCCGGAACACAGATACCTGTCTGCCTTCCGGACCCTCCTCAGTCATCAGTATGACTGAACCAGAGGTGGACCCAGTGCAGGTCCCAGAGGGCTCCCGTGGGGAAGGGACCCTGACGTCGCTTCTGGCTTCCCCTAGCCAGGAGTTTCAGGCCGCTCTGCACACAGATGCGAGCCTAGAGAGTTTGAGACAACTCGCCGAGACGCGCTTCTCCGAGACTGATAAGGAGAAGGTGTTCTAGGAAGGAGGAAGGTTGTACCGGGAGACAGTACCCGGAGAATCACAAAAGGAGTGGTTGAGGGAAAGACAGCTGGTCGTCCCGCAGCAATTCCGGGGTGAGTTGTTGCGGATTGCCCATGAGATCCCGCTAGCTGGACACTTGGGGATCAGCAAAACTAAGGCCCGGCTGTCTCAACACTTCTATTGGCCTAAGATGGGGACAGATGTGTCAAACTACTGCCGCTCTTGTGTCACCTGCCAAAGAGTGGGGAAGGCGGGGCCTGCTCTTAAGGCTCCCCTGATCCCTTTGCCAGTGATAGAGGAGCCTTTCCAGAGGATTGCGGTGGACATTGTGGGCCCGCTGGCCGTCACCAGCAGCTCTGGAAAGCAATATATTCTTACTGTGGTAGACTACGCTACCCGGTACCCAGAGGCAGTAGCTCTGTCGTCAATTAGGGCAGATAAGGTGGCGGATGCCCTGTTGGCCATCTTTTCACGTGTAGGATTTCCCAGGGAAATGCTTACTGATCGAGGGACCCAATTTATGTCTCACCTAATGGAGGCTCTCTGTAAGAAAATGCAGGTGAAGCACCTGGTATCGAGTGCGTATCACCCACAGACCAATGGCTTGTGTGAACGCTTCAATGGTACCCTCAAACAGATGCTACGCATGCTGGTTGAGACACAAGGGCGCGACTGGGAGCGGTACCTCCCACACCTGCTATTCGCTTACAGAGAGGTTCCGCAGGCCTCGACGGGGTTCTCACCCTTCGAGCTCCTGTACGGCAGGCGAGTCCGGGGACCCCTTGGGTTGGTAAGAGAATCCTGGGAAGAGGAGCCGAACCCTTCCGAAGTGTCCATAGTGGAGTATGTCATGCGCTTCCGTGACAAGATGCAGACCTTGACGCAGTTGGTGCATGACAACATGACGCAGGCTCAGGCTGATCAGAAGCACTGGTACGACCAGAACGCCCGGGAGCGGACCTACCACGTGGGTCAAAAGGTGCGGGTGCTGGTTCCGGTACCAACGGATAAGCTTCAGGCAGCCTGGGACGGCCCGTACGTTGTCCACCAACAGCTCAACCCGGTCACCTACGTGGTCACCCTTGACCACACTCGGGGTAGGCGAAAGGCCTTTCACGTCAACATGATGAAGGCTCATCACGAACGTGAACCTTTCATCCTACCGGTCTGCAGCGCACCCGAGGACGGGGAGGAAGACGCCCTCCTGGACATGCTGGCCCAAGCCAAGGCCCGTGGGTCCATTGAGGACGTGGAGGTAAGCGCCTCGCTAGATGAACCACAGCGGTTGCAGTTGCAAACCACACTGGAACCCTTCCGGGTCGTGTTCTCCAACCGGCCTGGAAGGACTGAGTTAGCGGTCCATGAGGTGGACACCGGGAACCACGCCCCACTACGGCGAACACCCTATCGAATCTCTGACCAGGTGCAGCAGATTATGCGCCAGGAGATCGATGAGATGTTACAGTTGGGGGTGATTCGACGGTCAAAGAGCGCGTGGGCCTCACCTGTAGTTCTCGTGCCAAAGAAGGACCGGACCACCCGGTTCTGCGTGGACTACAGGGGGCTCAACGCCATTACAGCCTCTGACGCGCACCCAATGCCGCGCATCGAGGAGCTGCTTGAGAAGTTAGCTGGCGCAGAATACCTGACAATAATGGATCTGAGTCGCGGATACTGGCAGATTCCCCTGAGCCCCGAGGCGCAGGAGAAGTCCGCCTTTATCACACCCTTTGGACTGTACGAGTCCACGGTCATGCCCTTCGGCATGAAGAATGCCCCTGCCACTTTCCAGCGGATGGTCAATCTCCTGCTTCAGGGACTGGAGAAGTACGCTGTGGCGTACTTAGATGACATTGCCATCTTCAGTCCCTCCTGGGATGAACACCTGCAGCATCTCGAAGAGGTGCTCGGGCGAATTCACCGAGCAGGACTGACTATCAAGCCGGGAAAGTGCCAGATGGGCATGAGGGAGGTTCACTACCTGGGGCACCGGGTAGGTGGAAACACCCTAAAGCCAGAGCCTGACAAAGTGGGCGTGATCGTGAACTGGCCCACTCCCAGGAACAAGAAACAGGTGATGTCCTTCCTGGGCACTGCAGGGTACTATAGGCGCTTCGTGCAGCACTATAGTAGCCTGGCAAAACCTTTGACGGACCTCACCAGGAAGAAGCTACCCCACATCGTCAACTGGACAGATGGCTGTGAGGGGGCCTTCCAGGCGTTGAAAACAGCACTGTGCAACGCCCCTGTGTTGAAAGCCGTCGACAGCAGTCGACCGTTCTTGGTACAGACCGACGCCAGTGAGTTTGGCCTTGGTGCTGTGCTCAGCCAGGTTGACTCGGAGGACCAAGAGCACCCTGTGCTGTACCTGAGCCGGAAACTTTTGCCGAGGGAAGTGGCCTACTCCACCATCGAGAAGGAGTGCCTGGCCATAGTCTGGGCCCTGCAGCGCTTGCAGCCCTACTTGTACGGTCGCACCTTCACCGTGGTGACCGACCACAACCCTCTGCGCTGGCTAAGCACCATGTGTGGAACCAATGGCAGGTTGCTACGCTGGAGCCTTGCCCTTCAGCAATTTGACTTCACCGTTAAACACAAAGCGGGCAAAGAGCATGGTAATGCAGATGGACTCTCCCGCCAGGGTGAACCCACGGAGGTGCGCATGGAGGCATACCGAGAGGTCCTGCCGCCGTAGCGCACGCCAAAAGGGGGAGGTGTCACGATATGGTATGAAATATCATAAGTTAGTTTTCTTGCTAGCATGCGGGGGCTAAACCCCCCCCCCCTCTCTCTGGTTCTCTTTCCTTTCCTGTGTTTCTATCTGTCTGTGTAGAAGAGCTTGCCTTGTGGGGGGAGTTTTATTGACGAAAGGTATTTACGACTAGCATAGCTGCAAGAGAAATTTGTGTTAGCAGGAACTGTTAGAGAAACTTCTAGAACGCATAGAAGGTCTTTGTTCTGTTTTGGGAAGATATTATGCAAACCGTTTAAGTTACGAACACCAAAATATATCGTCATAATCACACTCGGAGGATCTACGCATCACTCTAATCACAGGCTTGTAGCTCCATCTGGTACAGAGGTAGGGATTTCTCTGTCAGTGTGCGTGACAAATAGGACATATTTGATCTCATCGGAATGCCCACGATACTATGAGATGAACGATGGGTATGGTGCGATTATTTTATGTTCGGTGGTGAAGTTACGGGCATCAGATATATTTAATGCCCAGTTAGTGAAACCGAAGAGGTAGGAGGAGTTGGAAAACCAAGCCCTTTCTGTGAGGTCACAGACTGTAGGTTTTAAGTGCTGGCAGGCATCCAAGAGAGGAGAGTTGTGAGTTTTTACCTGAAGCGACCAGACTGCGAGTGCCAATGCACTGGGATAGATGGAAAGCTCCTAGCCTGTTGCCTGCAATGCAATGATCTGAGAACATGTGAGTTATCTTTTCTTCCTTTAATCCTTTTATTTTCATAATTACCTTGTACATATTTGCAATTGTCTCATTTGTAACATCTTTGTAAAATATTTTATAAACACTGCCTAAAAATCATTTATGGGGTATCCTATTTAATACTAGTTCGTTCTTCCTGCCCTAAACCGTACCCTGTCTTTGAAGGGAATTTACGCTACTGTTTGGGTTAGCAGCCGAACCCGTTTAATCGGCGCTGGTGGCAGCTTACCGTGTACTGTGCAGGCCTTGGGGTTTCACTGTAGCGACTGCGGCTTGATAATTATTGTTCCTGCCTGAGTGGGAGTAGTTTATCGCGTCGCTGCAGTGCACCCAATAGCCAGTACATAGCAGGCAGCGTTTCTGGCGACTAATCACCCTAGGTGCAGTACCGAATCTGACCTGACAGAAAGGGGGGCGCCAGAGAGCTGCAAGGTTTAAGTGGAACTGTAAGCGGGATACACAAATCCCTGCAGTTCATGGTATACTGAAGAGCAGTGGGATACCTAAAATAAGCCCCTGCTGTAAACTAAGAGGTCAATAGCCTTGTGTGTGTTTTTTTCATCACATTGTGGCAGTGGAGGGATAACTAGGATAAGCCCCCTGCCCATGTGATAGCCGTCTGTTGGTCTAACGTCACCCCGATCCGTGACATATTGTGGGCAGCGGCTAAGGGATCTTGACAGTCACGGGTGGAATCGTGACACTGTAGTTGTCCTCAATGTGTAGTACTGGGTCTGTCGCACTCTAGCTGTCCTCAATGTGTAGTACTGGGTCTGTCGTACTCTAGCTGTCCTCAATGTGTTGTACTGGGTCTGTCGCACTCTAGCTGTCCTCAATGTGTAGTACTGGGTCTGTCGCACTCTAGCTGTCCTCAATGTGTAGTACTGAGTCTGTCGCACTCTAGCTGTCCTCAATATGTAGTACTGGGTCAGTCGCACTCTAGCTGTCCTCAATGTGTAGTACTGGGTCTGTCCCACTCTAGCTGTCCTCAATGTGTAGTGCTGAGTCTGTCGTACTCTAGCTGTCCTCAATGTGTAGTACTGGGTCTGTCGTACTCTAGCTGTCCTCAATATGTAGTACTGGGTCTGCCGTACTCTAGCTGTCCTCAATCTGTAGTACTGGGTCTATCGCACTCTAGCTGTCCTCAATGTATAGTACTGGGCTGTCCCTCTCTAGCTGTCCTCAATGTGTTGTTCTGGGTCTGTCGTACTCTAGCTGTCCTCAATGTGTAGTACTGGGTCTGTCATACTGTAGTTGTCCTCAATGTGTAGTACTGGGTCTGTCGTACTCTAGCTGTCCTGAATGTGTAGTACTGGGTCTGTCGTACTGTAGTTGTCCTCATTGTGTAGTACTGGGTCTGTCGCACTCTAGCTGTCCTCAATGTGTAGTACTGAGTCTGTCGTACTCTAGCTGTCCTCAATGTGTAGTACTGGGTCTGTCATATTTTAGCTGTCCTCAATGTGTAGTACTGGGTCTGTCCCACTCTTGCTGTCCTCAATGTGTAGTGCTGGGTCTGTCCCACTCTAGCTGTCCTCAATGTGTAGTACTGGGTCTGTCATACTCTAGCTGTCCTCAATGTGTAGTACTGGATCTGTCGCACTCTAGCTGTCCTCAATGTGTAGTACTGGGTCTGTCGCACTCTAGCTGTCCTCAATGTGTAGTACTGAGTCTGTCGCACTCTAGCTGTCCTCAATGTGTAGTACTTAGTGTTGTTGAGCATTCTGATACTGCAAATATCGGGTATTGGCCGATATTCGCTGTATCGGAATTCCGATACCGAGTTCCGATATTTTTGTTCCCAGTGTATGGTTCCCAGGGTCTGGAGGAGAGGAGACTCTCCTCCAGGCCCTGGGATCCATATTCATGTAAAAAATAAAGAATAAAAAATATGGATATACTCACCCCTCCGGTGGACCCTGGACCTTAGCTGTGTACCCGGCAGCCTCCGTTCCTAAGAATGCAGTGAGTGTACAGGACCTGCGATGACGTCGCGGTCTTGTGATTGGTCGCGTGACCGCTCATGTGACCGCGACATCATCAAAGGTCCTTCACTCACTGCATTCTTAGGAACAGAGGCTGCCGGTTACACCGCTAAGGTCCAGGGCCCGTCCGAGGGTGAGTATATCCATATTTTTTATTTTTATTCTTTATTTTTTACATGAATATGGATCCCAGGGCCTGAAGGAGAGTTTCCTCTCCTTCAGACCCTGGGAACCATCCAGGATACCTTCCGATATTTGTGTCCCATTGACTTGTATGGGTATCGGCGATATCCGATATTTTTTGGATATCGGCCGATCCAATCCGATACCGATACTTTCAAATATCGGACGGTATTGCTTTCTCTAGTTGTCCTCAATGTGTAGTACTGGGTCTGTCGCACTCTAGGTGTCCTCAGTGTGTAGTACTGGGTCTGTCGCACTCTAGCTGTCCTCAATGTGTAGTATCGGGTCTGTCGTACTCTAGGTGTCCTCAATGTGTAGTAGCGGGTCTGTCATACTCTAGCTGTCAATTAGCAGGCTTTTTTAAATCATGTTACACTTAAAACATAACTTTTACTTAGTTCCTTTGTTTAAAAACTATAACAAACGGTGTCACATAAAGTGCAGGTGCTGACGAACAATACATAAATCTCTTACAACCTTAATAAAAGGGAACGTCACTGTCCTTGCTCCTCTTGGGGTTAATGTGTAATTTATCTATATAGGAATATAACTATCTCTTTAAGCACTCTAGCGGTTACTCATGTAGTAATGTTCCTCCGTCAAAAACAACCACAAAAATTCTTTCCTACGTGCTTGAGATTACCTATCACAATCTTTCCATACAGGGAGTCTTGGATACAGTGAGTAGTGGTTCCTCCTCTAGCAATGTGTAGTTCATATCGTTCATTACATATATCTGCTAGGGACCTTATCTGCTTTATATATTGGGTGGGTTGGGTATCTCTGTTGCAGTGGCTGCTTTAATGGTCACACCGTTTATACCATATGTACTTTCTCTAGGTGCGCATGTTAGCAGACCCCTGCTCAGTTTTGCAAGATATATCCACCCATTCCCAGTATACTCATCTGCCTGTACTGCTCGTCATTACGGTCGCAGTTTCCTTGCAGGGTGAGTAACTTCAGGATGCCTTCACGGTTCTCTCATGGATCCGCTTCACGCTTTCCTGCTTTTCTTATGCCTCCCGACGCGTTTCTACCTGTGCGGACTTCCGGACGCCAGCTTCATTTCCGGTATTATAATAATACCGGAAATGAAGCTGGCGTCCGGAAGTGCGCCGGCATAGAGACCGGTACCATTCTGCTATTTAAGGACGGCCACTAGTAAGTAAACTAGCGATTGCCCCAATAATGCCAACGATCCCCTGATGAACCCGCACAGGTGAGTATACTGGGAATGGGTGGATATATCTTGCAAAACTGAGCAGGGGTCTGCTAACATGCGCACCTAGAGAAAGTACATATGGTATAAACGGTGTGACCATTAAAGCAGCCACTGCAACAGAGATACCCAACCCACCCAATATATAAAGCAGATAAGGTCCCTAGCAGATATATGTAATGAACGATATGAACTACACATTGCTAGAGGAGGAACCACTACTCACTGTATCCAAGACTCCCTGTATGGAAAGATTGTGATAGGTAATCTCAAGCACGTAGGAAAGAATTTTTGTGGTTGTTTTTGACGGAGGAACATTACTACATGAGTAACCGCTAGAGTGCTTAAAGAGATAGTTATATTCCTATATAGATAAATTACACATTAACCCCAAGAGGAGCAAGGACAGTGACGTTCCCTTTTATTAAGGTTGTAAGAGATTTATGTATTGTTCGTCAGCACCTGCACTTTATGTGACACCGTTTGTTATAGTTTTTAAACAAAGGAACTAAGTAAAAGTTATGTTTTAAGTGTAACATGATTTAAAAAAGCCTGCTAATTGATAGTTATGAACCCAGAGGTTTTTTACATCTATTGAATACATAGAAGCCAAGCTGTTAGTATTTATACTCTAGCTGTCCTCAACATTATTGCTCAGGTGTTGTTGACTCATTATTGGGATAGGTCATCAATCATAGATTGTTTGGGGTTCGACATCCAGCAGTCCCCCCAAATAGCTGTTATTCACTGATGGCTGCTGGATGTAAACACTGAACGATGATGCTGCGCAGAGCTCCATTCTAAGTATAGCAGCAGATATTGCAGCAGAGCTTCTATTCTGGAAAACAGGATCAATGTGGCAGTACCTGGCCCAGCAGCAGCCGCTACACTTTGAATAGATCCGTTCAGTGTTCCCATTCAGCAGCTTCCGTGGCAAAAAACAGTTGAATGATGGGGTTGTTGGGTGTCAATCCTTCAGCCAATATGCATAGGATATTTTCACACTTTGGTTTTTGGGTGCATGTACTTTCACCTCTATTTTTTCACCTTTTTGCGACTTTTGGTATTTTCTGTGCGTTTTTGTGCATAAACAGTAGAAGAGTATGTGTGTGTTATTTCATATGCACATATACTGTATATTACCATTACATCAATGACCACCGTGTTGTTACTCCACTTGTTTTTTCTTTCTTTGTACTTTTGATCAAATTTTTCGGCACCTTGTGATAATAGGTTCATGAATATAAAAATGACACCCATTGTTTCTACACAATTCTATGCGCACTAACTTTGTTGCACACATTTACACATGTGATATTTCTTGTTGTGTGTTTTTTTTTTATTGCTCCGGATTACATACTGTATACTGTTATATACTCACTTTTACTCCATCTTATTTTCTAAAAAAATTTTTACACTTTCTTTTTATGGGTCTTGGCACATCCGATACACTTAGGCTGCCGTCACACTAGCAGTATTTGGTCAGTATTTTACATCAGTATTTCTCAGCCAAAACCAGGAGTGGGTGATAAATGCAGAAGTGGTGCATATGTTTCTATTATACTTTTCCTCGAATTGTTCCACTCCTGGTTTTGGCTTACAAATACTGATGTAAAATACTGACCAAATACTAACAGTGTAATGGCAGCCTTACTCTTTCACATTCTTACACCTACTTTGTTCACACACAATGCTTTATTTTTTTTATATTTATATTCACATTTTTTATTCTATTGACAAATCCAATACACAGCTTAGACACTTATTTTGTTATACACATTTTTTACTTCTTTTCTTTTATTTACACTTTTTTTCTGTTGCCTTTTATTTAGCTATGATTATTCATCATTTATTCATTATAGTTTATGGTTGTTTATTTTTCCTTGTGCCCAGCATTTATTTGTGCTCCTCACATCGCCTTAGAGTGTTCTCCCTCTGTCAAATATTTAGAACTGAGAGTCCTCAGTGGTTGATACCTTTTAATGGCTAACTGAAAAGATGGTAACAAATTACAAGCTTTCTAGACTACTCAGGTCTCTTCATCAGGCATAGACTAATACAACATCTGAAGAATCGCATATTTATGTCTCCCTCTGTCAGACATTGTGCCCACTATATGCCTCTCCTTGTATTAACAGTGTTTTACAGTGCGCCTGTTCTGACTGCCTGATCTCCATAGTAATGTGTCCTCTGACTTGTATTGTTCACACCTACTGTACATCCTGAAGCGTCCAATGACATGTCTCCTCCGCACTATGTCTCTTGTGGTGTGCGCTCGCTCTGGCCGCCCAGTGTCTGGTCCTAGGATGCGTCGCCATGTAGACATCTCTTGCTACTTGTCTCCATCCTGATGCATTGGATGGGGTGTGTGGATTGGTGACGTGGGACCCTTAGCTCTGCACATCTGGCTTCCGGCTCTGTCAGTATGAGCGCCATTCTCCCAATTGCCACCATTATTGGCAAGTCCTGCTATTAAAGCACCAGGCTTCCACCCTAATTCCTACACCCCGACCCAAGAAGAAGCTAAATGTTAGGTTTCTCACTATTGTCATCAAGGTTTATCATTTTCATCTGTCTGATCTTTTATTTGACTGTCCTTTATGTGCCTGTTTTTGTCTATTTTGCTTCTGGTATGTGTAGGATATGACGTGCTATATTGCTTATGTCATGTGTCTGTACAAAGGAATGATTTTTTTGCACTGCATTTTATATTTATGGCCACTAGGTCATCATGATTAGTCATTTTCTGCTGCACTGCGCTTTGCCATTATGACCACTATATCCTTTGGGTATATTACATTTTTTTATATTAAATTGAAAAAATAGAGACTTAACCCCTTAGTGACAGAGCCAATTTGGTACTTAATGACCGAGCCAATTTTTACAATTCTGACCAGTGTCACTTTAAGAGGTTATAACTCTGGAACGCTTTATCGGATCCCACTGATTCTGAGATTGTTTTTTCGTGACATATTGTACTTCAAGTTAGTGGTAACATTTCTTCGATATTACTTGCGATTATTTATGAAAAAAATGGAAATATGGCGAAAATTTTTAAAATTTTGCAATTTTCAAACTTTGTATTTTTATGCCCTTAAATCCGAGAGATATGTCACAAAAAATAGTTAATAAATAACATTTCCCACATGTCTACTTTACATTAGCACAATTTTGGAAACAATTTTTTTTTTTGTTAGGGAGTTATAAGGGTTAAAA
Source organism: Ranitomeya variabilis (assembly GCF_051348905.1). Classification (NCBI taxonomy): domain Eukaryota; kingdom Metazoa; phylum Chordata; class Amphibia; order Anura; family Dendrobatidae; genus Ranitomeya; species Ranitomeya variabilis. The sequence goes on from NC_135232.1 coordinate 872,817,112, forward strand.
GTTGACCAGCAATTTCTCATTTTTACAACACCATTTTTTTTTAGGGACCACATCTCATTTGAAGTCATTTTGAGGGGTCTATATGATAGAAAATAACCAAGTGTGACACCATTCTAAAAACTGCACCCCTCAAGCTGCTCAAAACCACATTCAAGAAGTTTATTAACCCTTTACGTACTTCACAGGAACTGAAACAATGTGGAAGAAAAAAATGAACATTTAACTTTTTTTTGCAAACATTTTACTTCAGAACCATTTTTTTTTAATTTTCACAAGTGTAAAAACAGAAATTTAACCACAAATTTTGTTGTGCAATTTTTCCTGAGTACGCCGATACCCCATATGTGGAGGTAAACCACTGTTTGGGCGCACCGCAGAGCTTGGAAGTGAAGGAGCACCGTTTGACTGTTTCAATGCAGAATTGGCTGGAATTGAGATCAGACGACATGTCGCGTTTCGGGAGCCCCTAATGTGCCTAAACAGTGGAAACCCCCCACAAGTGATACCATTTTGGAAACTAGACCCCTTAAGGAACTTATCTAGATGTGTGGTGAGCACTTTGAACCCCCAAGTGCTTCACAGAAGTTTATAACGTAAAGCCGTGAAAATAAAAAAATCGCATTTTTTCTACAAAAATGATCTTTTTGCCCCCAAATTTTTATTTTCACAAGGGTAACAGGAGAAATTAGACCACAAAAGTTGTTGTGCAATTTCTCCTGAGTACGTCAATACCCCATATGTGGGGGTAAACCACTGTTTGGGCGCACCGCAGAGCTTGGAAGAGAAGGAGTGTCGTTTTACTTTTTCAATGTAGAATTGGCTGGAATTGAGATCGGACGCCATGTCACGTTTGGAGAGCCGCTGATGTGCCTAAACAGTGGAGACCCCCACAAATGACACCATTTTGGAAACTAGACCCCTTAAGGAACTTATCTAGATGTGTGGTGAGCACTTTAAACCCCCAGGTGCTTCACAGAAGTTTATAACGTAGAGCCGTGAAAATAAAAAAAAAAATCGCATTTTTTCTACAAAAATGATCTTTTTGCCTCCAAATTTTTATTTTACCAAGGGTAACAGGAGAAAATGGACACCAGAAGTTGTTATACAATTTGTCTTGAATACGCCGACACCCCGTATGTGGGGGTAAACCACTGTTTGGGTGCATGGCTGAGCTCGGAAGCAAAGGAGCGCCATTTGACTTTTCAATGCAAAATTGACTGGAATTGAGATCGGACGCCATGTCGCGTTTGGAGAGCCCCTGATGTGCCTAAACAGTAGAAACCCCCCAAAAGTGACCCCATTTTGGAAACTAGACCCCCCATGGAACTTATATAGATGTGTAGTGAGAACTTTGAATGCCCAAGTGCATCACAGAAGTTTATAATGCAGAGTCGTGAAAATAATTTTTTTTTTTTTTTAACAATAAAGATTTTTTAGCCCCCAAGTTTTTATTTTCACAAGGGTAACAAGAGAAATTGGACCCCAAAAGTTGTTGTCCAATTTGTCCTGAGTATGCTGGTACCCCATATGTGGGGGTAAACCACTGCTTGGGCGCACGGCAGAGCTCGGAAGGGAAGGAGCGCCATTTTGGAATGCAGACTTTGATAGAATTGTCTGCGGGCGTTATGTTGCGTTTGCAGACCCCTAATGTATCTAAACAGTAGAAACTCCCAACAAGTGACCCCATTTTGGAAAATAGACCCCCCAAGGAACTTATCTAGATATGTGGTGAGAACTTTGAATGCCCAAGTGCTTCACAGAAGTTTATAATGCATAGTAGTGAAAATAAAA